>NC_090218.1:7867500-9067500 GCF_033026475.1 Channa argus
CCTTACATCCACCTTTCAGATAAAACCTCTTGGATGTGGGATGGACCCTCGGCTTTTAGCAAAAGCACATTCATTGATAGCAGGCAGAAGAAAGTGACGAGACATGTGGTAAAGTTGTTACGTTTCAGCGATGATAATTTCCTTTGTGTAGGTGTCTGAACAGTAAGACACGTCAGCAGTCATTGTTGACTTTTTTTTTTCCTGAGATAACCACTGTGTGTGTGAGTGTTGTGATAAGTTCACGATAGATACAGTGTGTTTACCTGTAGCATTGGATGCATCTAATTGGTAAAACAGTTGGTTAGTTAATTAAGTGACTATAATTTATTGTATAAATTGCTCAAGCAAAAAATGTTTTTTTTTTTTTTTTATATATTTGATAATTTTAATGGTTTTGATGAATAATGTGTAAAGCATGACAGTGTACATGTTGGCCTGTTCTGAGTTTAAAATTGGATTTTTAGTTTCATTGCAAATGAAGAACCAGTAGACTAAACAATAGATTATCATCATTTGTAATTTTTAATGACGTTCTTTTCCCAAATCCTTTTTTACCTTTTAAATTGTCATTGATTTAAATAAGTTTCTGGTATCAGACATTTATTATTTAGCTTTTGGATATTTCAATGAGTTTGATAGAGCCATTAACTGAGGATGAAAGCCACAAATCTTCCTCGGTAAGGAAGTGTCGCAGATATCATCTGAGAACAGAGCAGAAGCATCATTTACCCTTGTGTGTGGGTTGGTTAAGGCATCAGTATCTGCACTGTTATCAAGATTGAAAGTACGCTTTAGCAGCCTTTCGGCAGACCAGGCATCCAGGTCACAGTTTCTGTCTGAATACACAGAAGTTTGTTTCAGGGTAAGATGCTTTGATTTGCGAGTGGAAAGAATTTTTGATTGTTCTTGTTGCATGACTGGTCAAAATGCTGAAGACAATGATGTGACTGTCACATACTTTTAATCTCTGTCACTTTTGTTAATTATTTGTTTAATCCGTGCTGATAATTTATGGCTGCTGAAGAAACGATAAGAAAACACGCTGTTAAAACACATTTTACTGCTGCCAAGCCACAAACAAACAAATGTAGCCTATTGTTTGTTTATCTTTAAAATAAATTTATTGTTGTTTTTTTATCAATCATTTTCGGTTGAAAGTACACATCTTACAGTGGGTAAAATGTCTGCTCAGATATCTAAATTTAAAGCAGGCAGTAGGTCATTGGGTTAAATATATCACTGTAGGTGTGAGAAACAAATACACCCTGTGGTGTTGCCTTAACAACTTAGGTTCCTAACTACTATTAACATTAGCTGCAAAGCACTTTTTGACTTATATTAGGCTTAAACTTTTTTCTCAATTTCTCCTTATAATCAAATTGTTCTCAAAATGTTTGTACCAATAATTGTCACAACACACACGCACACACACACACACACACACACACACACACACACACGATTAAATGTTGTCTTAGCAGGGAAGGTTGATTTGTAAAAACAAGATAAGTTGGTAACTCGGAATATTGATGAAATGTGTTCAAATTGCGATGAAATGGAAGCGACCGTGACGCCGCCCGGCACTTTATAATACCGAGACTGGACTTTTGGAAAAGGATTAGTGATTCTTTCATTGCAGCTTTCTCTGAGTAGAACTAGTCTGAATGTGGCCTTAAGGAATGGTTAGATTCCAATTGTTTTATTAAACCATGAATTTAAAGGCCGTTTTAGACGTCACAAAAGATCGCGACAAACGCTGCAAATGTATCACTTTCACTTTTGTTCCAATGATGGCTAAGCAAACTGTCAAAATCCAGGTCTCATATTGCATTAATTAAGGCCCTGGCTCTGGAAGGTTCTTTCTTGATTAGATTAATCCTCACTTCTGTAAAACTGTAGAATACGTTTTGCACAGAAAAAGGCCTGTGAAAGTCCCAATTAAGTATTTTTAAGCAACAAAACGCAGAAGGAGAGGACTTGGTAGGTCTTATTCGCAGTATGCTGGATCTCAAATAAAAAACCACTTACAATTATCACCACAAGTTAAGTTTTGCTGTCAATGCCCTTGCAAACCATAAGCATCTGCTTTCTTTTGTCGCATAAGCAATTATTTATATAAGATAGAGATGGATGGATAAGGACTGATGCACTCCCTTTTTCTTTGCTTCCGTTCTTCATGGTTTGTCTATTTATCCACCATGTGAGCTTCGGTAGTTGAGCTGTTGGTTATACTGTTATCATTCTGGTGTTTTCGAACCACATTAGAGTCTCATCAAATTTCTAGATTATAGACAAAATACTTCTTAGTAGACAGGAAAGCAACATCCAGTAATGTTGATGTAATGATACGTTATCTTTGCAATGTATCAACATTACATGGATCTTTTTTCTTTTTTTTTTTCTTTTTTATTACCAGAAATTAGCTTCTTTATGGACTTTAGTATTTTATGTGCAGCGGAAAACTAATTGAACCTACAAAAAGCTTTGTGATGCCTATCAATTTTTCGCTGTTTGAGTTCAGATAATGCAGTTGTTTTGCAAGCTTGCTTGTGTGCACATTGTATCGTGCTCTGCAAGTTTTCGCTTTTGGAAAGAAAAGCGCCAGCTCATGATTCCATTCATTGATACTAGTTACATTTGCCCATTAATTTCTAGTTGTTTCATTGCACATTGTCAATCAACATGTTGAGTGACACAAATCTTGGCATCTATTGAAGTAGCTTATGGACTGTGCGAAAGATAATGGGAGATGTACGTAAGCATGTACAGTACGTCCAGAAACTATTCCCAGGGCTTAACTTTTTCCACATTTTGTTGTTACAGCTATATGCAAAATGTATTATTATTATGGGTTTTTTTCTACTTTTTATTTCTAAGAAATTCTAAGAAACGTCTTTCACGTTGTCATTATGGGGTGTTGCTTGTAGTATTATTTTGGAATAAGGCTGTAACATTATGTGGAAAACGTTAAGCGCTGGGAAGACTTTCTGTACTTGATGGCCATTTTGTTTAAATGCTTAAACTACAATTCCATTCATCATTTTGGTAATATTCAAACTTTAATTTGATGTGCAGTTTCAAATGAATGACCTATACATAACTATTTATAATAAATAAGAGTTTCCTTTTTTGTTTTTTGTAGAACAATCATGAAGTTCCACAGAATGAAAATGGATGAGATCAACAAAATCATCAGGGACCTATGGCGCAGCACATACCGGGGTCAAGGTGCGTCTCACTTTTAAATTCCATTGTTTGTATGTTATTAGGACAGACTTTAATTCAACTTTAAGACTGCGATTTATACCCATAGTGTAAAGGACTTAGCATTTTTATACAAATGATATACAATTACTGTGTTATTTTAAACCCTGAAAAGTTCCACAGATATCTTGGTGAATTTGTTTTACACAGCTGTCTTAAAATAAAGCATAACCTAAAAATTTCAATGGCTGATCATTTTTACATATAAACCCTGATCTTATGTCTGCCGAGCCTGGTTTTGCAGTGAAAGTGAAGGTGAACTTATCCAAACGTGCATTAAGTTAAGTATTGCAATTGTCCTTTTACCTGCAACAGTAGGACCTCACTGCTTACAGGAGGCTCAAAATGCTGCAGCTTAGTTCTTCATAAACTCATCCAAAAGGTCCCATGTCACATTGTCCTCAAGAATAGTGCTTCTAAGGAACAATGACGGATGCAAAACATAACATATAAGGAAATGATACCAGTAGAAGAAACCAGTTATATTATTATTATTATGTTATATAGCCCTCTAACCTCAGTGATATGGACACAGCAGACCACCAAACTCCTCTCACTTTCCTTTGTGTTGGGCTTCAGATTAAGGAAGTAACAAAGTCTACATAGAAGCTAAAAAGTTAGCTACCGGTTAGCAAGTTACAGAATATATGTCCCCTGTGTTCTGGAGGTCAGCCCAATTACTATGGGTAGGTATAATTTTTTTTATGGTCCTAGAGATATTCTTTATACTGTTTACAGTCTCGCAAGTGATGGGTTTCTTTACTGTTATTGGACTTACTGCCATAGTTATTGGGGATCAATGTATAGTTTATATGAAAAATGTTTAAATCTTTCTTTTTTTCTTCCTTTTTTTTTTTGTTTGTTGTTGTTGTGGAGTTAGAGAGGAAAAAATGATTCCGTTTTCCAGAATGCACACACACACACACACACACACACACACAAATATATATATATATATATATATATATATATGTGTGTGTGTGTGTGTGTGTGTGTGTGTGTGTGTGTGTGTGTGTGTGTGTGTGTGTGTGTGAGCCAAATCACTGTATGTAGTTATCCTCTTGCTATCAGAGTTCCATCACTCCATCTTGTCTGCTTTCCAGATATTGAGTATGTGGAGATCAGGTCTGATGTGGATGAAAATGCCTCTGCTGGAGTGAAAAGAAGGGTTTACAACTACAGAGTAGTTATGGTAAAAGGAGATACAGCTTTGGATATGAGAGGACGCTGCAGCGCTGGTCAGAAGGTACCAGAAAAGTATTTTATGTCTGAGCATGCGTGTCACATAGATCTGTTGCGTGGCTGAATAAAACTACAATGTTTTCCAGTGAACTGTGAAGTAAGAAAGATAAATTAAAATCCATAAAAGGGATTGGAGTTCATGGGGATTTATTTTGAATTAATACATTCTCTGTTTTTTTGGTTTTTGGTCCTCCCCAACATGGCTGTGTGTGTCTAGGTTTTGGCATCCTTGATCATCCGCCTAGCTTTGGCAGAGACCTTCTGTCTGAACTGCGGGATTCTGGCCCTGGACGAGCCCACCACCAACCTGGATCGGGAAAACATTGAATCGCTGGCACACGCCCTTGTCGAGTCAGTACACACATAAAAAGACATGAGTCTTTGCTCTATTTTAAAAGCCTCTTCAACCATGACACCAAACCTCACTTTGGTCTTATTGTCTCTATTACACTGATTGAAGCTCTGCACCAAGAAAACCTAGCTGGTTATATAATCTTGCCTGCCAGACATTAAACATGTAAATTCTATATTTCCAGAATTGTTAGATTTTTGTATAGTTTGAGTTTAACCATACAGTTCATACTTATGTCTTCTCGCTCACACTTGCTAGAATCATCAAGAGTCGCTCTCGCCAGCGTAACTTCCAGCTGCTGATCATCACCCATGACGAGGACTTTGTGGAGCTGCTGGGGCGGTCAAGTTATATTGAACACTTCTACCGCATCCGGAAAAACCAAGACCAGAACTCTGACATCACAAAGTGCAGCATCACCTCCCTCTCATCCTATCTCCACTGAGCAACAGAAGACTTTGTGAAGTCTTTTGGAAATACACAGTAACCCTCGATATTCCTGCTAGTTGGCCAAAGTTCATGTTCTGTTTACTTAGTGTAGCAAAAAAATAATATCTCAGTGTCTTTTAATCACTTCTTCTATTAGCTTGCTGGGAAGTTAACAGGTCTGCACAGTAATCACAGTTCAGTAAACCAAACCTGATCATTACGTTTATGGTGCCCTCATAAATTCAATAAATCCAATACTGCATAAATGTACTAAATAAATGAACTCTCTTACTACACCACAAGTGCAAAACATTTAAAAACAAACTCGCCCTGAATCTTATTGTCCTAATTCATAGGTTGAACAGCTTCCGTTCTGTTGTGTATCATACTGAAATTACAATTCAGAGTTGACTTAACTACTTCTGTTCATACATTTTCATACACAAATTGTCTACATGGTTCTTGTTTAATAAGAAAATTAAGAATATTTTGTCATTTTGAGAATAACACTGACATTAGTCTATAATGCCCTGTCATTAAAATTCTTGTGATATATATTACTGTCTCTATACTCGAGTACCTGTTTAAACGGGATTTTTTTTTTAATGTAGTTCAGAGAACTGCAGCTCAGTTTTAACCACTAGATCTTATCATCCTGCATTTGCATAAATGCAAGTATAAATCTCCTGTTCTCAGTCAAGACTTCAGAATGAGCTGCAAGCTGATCTGAGAGATCGATTTAGGGGCCTTTTTTTTGAATAGCTTCCTAAAGTCCGCCAACAAGCTTTACCATGAAGGTGACAGTGCTTCTGCTGGGATCTGCTCTGTTTCTGCCGCTCATCGCCGCTTTTCCCGGCACTTCTCAACACAATCCATCGACGAAGCGTGAAGCTAAGCCGGGCATTCAAAACCTGAAACATATAATTGATCTTGCTGAAAAATACAACCAATCCCTCACTTGGGTAAGGGTCCCTCTAATAAGTAAAAGTATTTTCTTGCTTGTTACATTATTGTTAAAATCTTTGGGATTCTTTTATGTGCTACAGGAATTCTTTGTGGATGATGTCAGTCATCTGGTTGATGCTGGCTGTGAGGTAAGAAGACTATTAAATTGTACGTGTGTGTGTGTGTGTGTGTGTGTGTAGTTCATGTTGTTATTGGCAAGTGAAGTACAGTGTACCAGTACTAAAGCAGTTGGGTTTTATAGACTTACATTTGTGTTAGTTTTATTAGGAGCCAAACACGCTAACTGAAGAAGACAGATTGCATAATTTTACTAAAAGTATAATTTTTTTTTTTCTTTCCTTATGTTACACACAGCATGAGTTCTTCTGCAAAGTGCATGATATCCTGCATAAGCGTGGGAAACATTTCGAGGAACTTGTGAGAAACTTGGATGCGTTTTTCAACCCGAGAAATGTAAGAGTTTCCTGTTGACCTCCCGTTTGCAAAATTTCGAAAGTTTAAAACGAAATAGTAAATAGTAGCACACACGCAGTGATGATGTGTGGTAACAGTATTGTGTAGAAATGTTAAGGCACTGATTTAGCATGATTTTTCTCGTCTTTCAGGTAAACTGTACAGTGATACTTAAGAATGTGACAACAACCGGAGTCAGCATTCAACTTCCTGAGTTAATGAGACACCTTATCATTTGTATCCGGAAGACTATCTTCAAAGGCAACCTCTGAATACCGCCAAACCTGTGACCTCATTATCAGACAAAGGATCTCTTGAAGCTTTTTTGTCGGTGTATGTGTGGTTATTGTGAAGTTTGTTTGCTAAAATAGGTTGTTTAATAAGTTACTAAAAAAATGTTTCTTTATTACATATTGTTTTGTGTTGACTTATCGCTAAGTCTATGTATTCGCGTCCTTCAGAATGATGCACAGCCAGCACAGCTCCAAACAGCACAATAGTAAATTGCAGTACAATGTAATAAATAGCCGTTTAGCAGATGTACTTTATCCTGTTTACTTAGTTTTAAATTAGTAAAAAAGTCACTGTAGCCACTTGATAACAGAAAAGACGTCTTTCCAGGTGGAAAATACAACACAGAAGTCGTCGCCTTTATCTAAGTGCTATCTAATACACCTGCTTATTTATTTTTCTCACCATATTTAACATAATTTAATAAGTTATGGCTGTTTTACTATGTATTTGAATTACATATTTATTGGAGTGTTTACGTGAAAAATAAATTTCCATCAGTGTAGCAAATATGCTTTGTTTTTATTATTTTATTGAATTCGTTGTATTTGATTTTTAAAAGGGATTTCTTCACAAGTCATCTTTTCTCGTGCATTCTTTTAAATTTGAGGTAAAATGTAAGGAGTTTATATGTATTTAAAAAAAAAAAGAAAAAGGGACAGACCCAATTTGTAATCGTATAAAATGAGACAAAATGTCCCACACCAGATTTGGCGAATGTTAAATTTCTCTTTGTAGTCCTAAAACCGCCTTCGGGACTTTAAAGTTGAACTAGATACCCGTTTCAAGATTGATTCAAAATTTTAATGATCAGAAATGTATCAAAGTATGCATGACACCAGCTGATAAATCCAGCTGATTCTTTTATTCTATTTTAAGACTAGTGGGAACTGCAAATAATAGTTGTAATAATTTGGATGCAAAATTACTAAGTGTAAACTTTGGATAGCATTATAACCAGTTTCTCCGAGGCAGAAGTTGTTGGCCTACTCATGTGTGAGGGCTTCAATTTATTTCACTTTCATTTACTACAAGCATGAACCATATTCTGCATTGCCAGATAAAGCTCTTTTGTTTATAGCGGTATCACACTTCTGCCTTTAAACCACTTTCTCACCCTTGGCTCGATTGTTTGTAGTTTCTTAGTATTCAGGAAAGCAACACTTCAGTCACCTTCACACTGATATGTGTCTTATCGATATAGTGTATGTTTTCATTGTGTATGAAGGTAAAGAAAAAAAATGTCAAGATTGTATAGCATTGCGAAATTATGGACACAAATGTACTAGTACAGTAGTGGTGGCATGTTTCAGTTTTAGTTGGGCAATATGTGCATCATTTGTACATTGACCTCAGTGGCATTGTGTTAGGATTTCTAAAGGTAACAAAATAGCAGTGAGTCTGTGAGCCCTGAATTGCTGGCCATTTACAGTCTTATTTAATTTGCAAACAAATATAGATATATATATTATTGCTCACAAATTTAAACACAGACTTAAAGACCTGAGCTACATGACAATTGTATAGCAGTTTTGTGTATAGCAATATTTTTGTGAATTGATATTTTACTCACATATATGCTATGTTTGCTCAAATGATCACGAAATGATTTTTACTCAAGCTTCCAGTTGTTGCTTCACTGGGACCTGCTTGTCTAGTCTTCTGTAATTCGTTGGGCACTGGGAGATAAGAGGGACGAATGGCGGTTTAGAGGGACCTCTAGTGGGTTAAACTTGCCATAAGTGGTCAAAGGTGAACTTTATCCTTCAGATAACCAGTACGATAACTGCAGTTGTCCTTTTGAACTTGAATATATGTTGAATGCATTTGCTATTTTGTGGCATACAAACAGAGTAGTAGTAACTCTACACAGTTGTTGTAAGGTAGATTTCTTGTGTCCTGTCCTGAGTAAGTTAATTCAGTTTATTTACAATGATGCAATAGTTAATTAACTCTGACACGGCCCATGCTCACAGAATTGTTTTGTTTTTTTCATTTTGTATTATGATTCCAAACAGGCCTTTTGTGTCTCTTGCCTTAGATTAAATGACGAAAGAACTCTTCCATCCATCAAACCCAGTTCCCATCCCACAGCAGAATTTGTCTTCCCTTCGATTTCCCTATATTAAAATATGTCTCTGCTTCTAGTTAAAAACGTAGTCCAGCACTCAAAGTTTTTTATCACTAGGTCTTCAGATGGTATCACCTGGAGCAACTCTGGAAAAGCAGGTTGACTATGATTACAACCTCCATAGTGTGAGCAACAAGATGACATAATCGGAACTGAAAGGTGCTCTGAGTGATGTCATCTGGAGGCAATTTTTCAGCCAGAAAATGAGAAATATTTTGATGTAGGGACGTAAGAGGGAAGTTTAAAGGCATTCATGTACATGTATTACCCAAACTAGATCCAGAAAAAGCAAGTTCAATATCTCAGAAGGCATCCTTTGAATTAGGGCTAGTCAAAATCTGGACCTTTTTTCTTAGAAAACATGACATGAACCTTTAATATCTCATCCAACATTAATGTCCATCTGCCATTGGCTGCAGAGTTTTGGTTGTCCTATCCACGTCGTGCTGTTGTATATAGTTCCCTTTTTAAAAAAAAAAAAACTTCAGTAACATTTTTGGAGGCTGGGGCCTCAGAAAGACACTTACAGGCAACTTTAGATTCACATCTTAACCAAACATGCACATCTTTGGGAGGATAAACTGAAAGTCAGGAGTCCACATATCCTGTCATTATTGTCAAATTATCAAGTGCATAGAGACATGTATCCTTGAAAATCTGGAGATGTTGAATTTCCCATTGTCGTCGCCTTTTATTTTAAACCCTTTTAATTTGCAACATCTGTCTCATTCCAAATGGCAAAGAAAGAGCCTAGCAAATGAAAAGTAGTTCAGTACCGAATAAGCCAAGGGGAATCGCACAATAAACTATTTTGATATGTCGTATGTGTGCAGAAGCACCGGTGGGTTTCAAAACTAGCAATGGCGAAACGATTAGGAGTTCAAATGGTAGCTGGAATATTAATGGCTGTGTGAATCATTCAGCTCCGTAAGAACGACAGAAGAACCCTGTTTTCGTTGGAGTGCATTCAGCCGACCGGGGTGCCCCAGAAATGCATTTGTGTCGGGAAGCTCTCAGCCTGGCAGTGGTGAGATGGAGCTCTCTGGGAGAAACATGTTTCCCCACTCTTTTCCCCTTTGCCTTGGACAATGTACCCGTCAGTCAGTGACTTGATGCAATGTGAGAGCTGTGGGGAGGCTTGCCGGTGGTGGTGGTGGTGGTGGTTGGGTCTCTGTGTGTTGTTCATCTGTGCGTATGTGCACTAGTGAACCGTGGTTTCCTCATTACTAAATAAAGAGAATCACTCTCCATTTCAACCATGCTTATTATAGAGCCAGTGCTTTTTTGGAACCTTTCTCTCTTATGTTTTTATTGAAGGATAAACAAACGGAATTATTTTTATTTTTTTTATCATTCAATCCCCATTTTAATCTTGTCGTAGGTTGAGAGAAAACTAATTTAACGTCTTTACAGTGGAGTCCAAAAGTCAGCGATGATGTGAATGTAATACAGTTTTTTAATGTAATATTTTTCAGTGCAATTGATGCATTAATGCCTTTTGTGTTTGTTTCTTTTTCCTTTGCGTGTTCACAGCATTCACTCGAGCTGCCACAGATGCCACAGGTTTGAGCAAAACCCGATGTCCAGTGTTGTCCCAGCATGATGTGACAGTGTTTCAAAGAGCTTCTTGGAGCTGAATGCTAGTAGGGTTGGGATCAGGTGACTGTGGAGGAAAGTCCATGTCACCCAGCACTCAAATAGTTATTGCAAAGCTTTGATGTCTATTTGCTGATTGAAGTCTTTGGCAAATTTGGCCTGTGAAAAAATTGTTTGTCCCCTGTCTCAGTGAGAAAAACTCCATGTAGTGATGATTGATGGTTTGTTTGGTCATCATTTGATGTGGAGAAGCTCTTTCCTCTCTTTCCTTAGAATAACTTTTTTTTATTGACTCATGCGTTCTTGCTTTGATGAAAATGTATGTTTTCGCAAAGAACGTTGAGCTATTGTTCAACCATATCACAGCAGTTTTGTTCCTCTGATGGGATCCAGTGCGTAACTGTGCGGCGAGTCTGTGATTATTCACAGCAGGAGCTCATATCGTTTGCCACTGACAAGCATCGAGGAGACATAAGTGTCTTGGTGTGTAAAAAGACAAGATGACACTGTATGATTCACAGATTATACAGTAACCAGCACCAAAGTTGCCCTTGGTGGCTGGATGGGGCCACACCTGGTGGGGTGGGGTGGGGTGGGATTCGAACCCGCTGCCCATCTGTAACCCAGCCCAATGCTCAACCACTGAGCCTCAAGGCCCCCTCCTACCAAGCCCCCTCATGATACTGTATTGTTGCTTTTTTATTTAATTTGAAAAATGTTTACTTAACCTTTATTTTACCAGTAGGTCCCTTGAGATTGGACCTCTTTGATGAGGGAGACCTGGCCAAAAGTCTCAATAAGCGCATCAATAACAACAACGTGGAAATTGAGCTTCATGAATGAAACATTTTCTACGGCATGTTTCTCTTAGTCTTAAATTCTTACAGGGAAATGAGTCCAGGAGGTTGTAGAGAATTGTGAATATGGTTCCAGGACCATGGTCCTGCATAGGAGAGTTCCACGTTCCATGTGAATTCTGGGTACTTTGTACACCATCCATGTGGTGGAGCAAGAATTATACATACTGTGAACTGGGGACAACAGACTGCATGGATATGAGGGACATTTACCCAGCATTGGCTTTATAAGTAAAAATAGTCCAGTGATGTTGTGTCCTCAGGGTCAGTGAGGGCCAGACGACCAGTGAGTAAAGAACACAGTGATGGTTTCGTGATGAACCGTAAACCACTGTGATACACTGTGTCGAGCCATCATCAAGCTCAGAAATGAATTGTGACTTATGCAGCTGGATCCTGAACTTCCCAACAAACGGGAGGTGACAGTTGGTGACATCTCTTCCTCCACAGTGACGCCGCAGTGACCCAGACTCAGTTGTACCAGTACTAAGCCCAGTTCTCCAACACCATGATACTGCCATCAGAGGCCTGATCACCGGGAATGAAGAGTTAGCCAACAGATTGGAGGTAGACGCCCTGACATCATCACTCACGGACATGAACTAGGTGTTTTTATTACATGGTGGTTTTGTGGTTAAACTATGAAATATTTTTTTTTATTTTAGTGCCAAAAAAAAAGACAGTTTAATTGGATTAATATTATATACTGTAACAAAATACAGTTAACGTAAACCAACGTAACTCACTCATTTAAAATGCCCTGAAGGCCTTGGACCATGTAAAGAGTGTCCCAACACGCTTTCCGTATTGTTTGGTCCCACATGTGCCAATTTCAAAAGCTGCGCCACGTGCGCTTAGCAACACATAACAGAATCACGTCCAATCCATTGTCATCCACTTATTAATCAGCAGAACACCAATGCTACTACTACTTGACTTATTTATTTAACGCACTAGCTTAAATAAAGCAAACCTGACTTGTGGACAATCACAAAAACTCCAACATCAGCTAGTTGGTGTTCATTAAATTGAGGTTAGTGCAGCATCCCTTCGGTACACTGAACATAATGGCTTCAAGTTATTTGAACATAACTCCATGAGGTCGCATGTAATTAACCAAGTGGAGCCACATTAACTTAACAACATGTTGTTGCATTTAAGTGGCCGTTTTTGTTTTTACTATTTATTCAACCAGATTTTGTGATGCCTGTTGTCATAACTAACTTAAGTAAGTATGTCCTTTAATTTCTCTGATTAATGTTGTCAGGGCTGTGAGCTGCCTTTTGCCTCCTAAACTTGCCTTACAAACTCCATCTCAATGTCTGATAGACCACCAAGATGGTGTTGGACTTTAGGAGGACGCAGAGGACACAGCCCTGTATCTATATACACCTGAAGTTGACAGCTTCAAGTTTCTTAGGGTCCATATAAATAAGGACTTAAGATTGCAAACCAGCACCTTTTCTTCCTTGGGACACTGAGGAGATTGGCATGGGAAAAAAAGGACACTTATCTCTTTTAATTTCTACATGTGCACCATCTAGAGGGTCTTCTCTGACTGCATCAGGGCCTGGTGTGGAAGGCCTGCAGAGCACGCGTCCAAGAAGCCCGGCATAACACCAGGCCAAAAAACTGCCGAGTATGCAGGACCACCAGGAAAGCTGGAAAACTAATCTACCACCTCACCCAAGACTCGGAAGCATTAAAGCAGGGTGTACAGACAGCTTCTACCCACAGGCCCTCAGACCGCTGAACCGAGGAGCACACAAACTTTTTATTTATTTATTTATTTATTTTTAAGTATGGACGTAGCATATCCAGCCAAAGTTAGCTGCTGAAACAAGAACAGAACATAACCACAGCAATGCTCTTCAGCTCGTGGTGCTGCCTTCTGCCGCTACACTGGGGGGGAAAAAAACAAATTCCCCGGAGACAGATTATGAAAATAAAGTGTATTTTTCTCGCTAGAAATGTCATCACAATGCATTATGATGCCAAAATTATGTTAAAACATTGGCAATTTCTAACTTCAGATAAGAGCAGTCTCCGTAGCAACCACCATAGCAACACAAAGGCCACGTTGCATTCCCGCAGTCTTTAGGCAATTAATAAACGAAGCAAGAGATTATAAAAAATATATATATATATTTTACTCTGACCCCACATTAAAATCTTGCATTTTCCGCTTTCTTGTTTTTCCCCGGCCAGGAACGGCTTCCTGTGACGTAGGCGCGCGCCGTTAGAAAAGAAGTCAACAAAAGCTTTGGTATCTTACAATTTTACAGCTCACGTTGTGAGTCCAGCGTGTTTTGCATTGTAGACCAAGGTAGCTATTGCACATTTTGATGTGCGACTGCATTGTCCTTGATCTGTACACACAGAGACACACTCGTTTAGTGCGGCTGACTACTCTGCTTCTTTATTGTGTTCCTGGTCGATTAGCCTCGGGGCTGTCTTCAGGGCCTGGGGCCAGTGGGAGCAGACGAGGGGGGAGGGGGGTTGGCTGCATCTGCTAGGGGACCTCCTTTAGGGGCCCCGCTGTGGCCTGACTCGGCTTTCATGCCTGCCTTCAAAGACACACGGCCCCGTGGAGGGATAGAGCAAAGGGAAGACGGTTCGTCATAACTGATGCTACCATTGTTTTTGTTTTGTTTCTGTATCTAGGGCGATGGAGTACGTCAACACAAGTGGTTTTTCAGTTTCACACCCCCGAGCTATCAGATATGCAGAATCTACACAGTAATATCAGTAGATATGTTTCCATCTAGAGCTCTTTGAATCATTCCTTTGTTTCCATTTTCATTTTGCTTTTTGTTTTTTGGTTTTTTACATTGTGGGAAACATGATTATTGTTCACAAAATGTGAATTCTTCGTCTTGATTTAACATTAACAAAAGTTGATTTTACGGTAAAGAATATTAATTAACTGGGCAAAGACATGAGTGTGATGTAAACCGAAACCTTACGTGCTTTTAATTTGTCACCATTTATTGGTAATTTTCACCACACTTGTTGCATTAAAATGTAAACATTTATAATAATACTGCCGCCCCCTTGGGGATTCTTACTTTTTTTTTTCTTTTTTATTATAATGCCTGGCAATAGGTCATATTTATGCACTTTTTTTAAATATACATTTTCCTTGTGCGCAAGAATGGTAAAGAGTGTTTAAAGGACATCGCCTTGGTTTCAGTGATGGTCCTGCCTGTGCAGGATGGGACATCATCGTGTCCTCTTGGCTCTGGGTCTTCTGGCTGCTCCTACTGTCACAAGAGTTTAGTGTCAGGCTGTTCAGACCAGCAGGGGCACACTCACCTTGACAGGATCAACTTGAAAAGGGCTAAATCCAGACAGTCAGGGTGGAAGATATTTGGACCGTTTATGATTCCTTTCTTTCTTTCTTTCTTTTCATTTATTTATTCTTTCCCTTCACATGTCCCCGCACATCTTTCATCATCATTTCCTTTCTTTTATCATGTCCCCGTCTTTTGACTGCTGTGATAACTATTCTTTTTTTTTTTCTGTCCTCTTCTGCTTCTTTCCTCGGTCTCTCTACACTATATCCACATTTTCTTAGAGAGGATTATTATGTTCAGCAGAGTGTATAGTGATCATATCTTCTAATCTGGGTTTGTGTGCAGATCTGCACCTGACCGGCTAAGTGCTTCATGGAAAAAAAGAATCACACCACAGTGAGTTATTTCTGGCTGGGTTAATCTTATTTCTCTGGGCACTTTGATAATGGAGAGGATTTGAATAATGAATGGGGTGTATAATACTTCTTCTTCAGGCCCACTGAATGAATTAAGCAAGTGAGGTTCTGTAAGTGTCTTACCCTGTTCCCCTTCTTTTGTCCTTTCTGTTACAGGGTATTATGCTGTATTTTTGGAAAAACACAAGTAAACACACATAATGCCCGACGTTTGTGGAGACAACGAACGAGTCAAATGCTACAGTGCTTTTAATGGCCACTAATCAACCACATGAAAACCATTAGAACCATCAGAAGCACCGGTGGTGTTGTGGTGGACAAGGGGTCAGCTTGAGAACATGTTTTTGGTTAATGACATTTGTCAGAACGCACACTGCATTGGACCTTGCTGTGCACAGCTGCTGCCCTGTCAGAAAGCCCCCCCCCCCCCCCCCCCACCAGCACAATGTTCTGGCTGATCAGTGCTTGCTTCATATAGAAACCACAGAGTTAACATTATCATCCCTCATCCTGGCTAAGGCAGGGACACATCTTTTGCTGTGTGTGTGTGTGTGTGTGTGTGTGTGTGTGTGTGTGTGTGTGTGTGCGCGCGCGCGTGTGTGTACACACATCTCAATAGTTTCTGCATAATGCATGTTGGGTTAGTTAGCCGATAACTTGACCTCACACACGGTTTAGAGTGAGACTCTAAATGTTTATCCATCACAGATGTTTGATTCTCTCTCTGCATAGCTCACACACTTGTTCAACTAGTTACAGGGCACTGACATTGTACAATTTAACATGGAATATAAATATAAAATAACGTTGGCAATATAAATATAATTGTATTTTCAAGCACGGTAACTGAAACAGTGGTCATGTTTTGGTTTTTTTTCACGTATTTTGCTACGGAATTAAAGAGCCGCTTTTCAACTGTCTTGCTACAGTTCTCATGTTTAAGAATTGTGTTAAACTTCCCTCTGTCTTCCATGTGCTCAAATGTGCCTTAACTTTCTTAAAATTTCCTCCTGATGATGTAGTTGACAGGACTAGCTTCAGCAAGAAGCAGTGGGCCATTTTGAGAAATGGAAGACAAAGTTTAATACATTCATTTAGTTGTTTTTTGTTTTTGTTTTTTAGTGTATGAACAATTACAAATTCATTGGAATACATGGCCAAGAAAAATATATTGGATTCATTAGAAAGAAAAGGGGGATTAATTAATTATAAAAAAATATAACTGAGTCATGGGGAAAGTGGGTAATGACAATATTAACAAATGAATTATGTGAGAGAACATAAGAGATGTCTGGTGGCTCATTAGGGGCAGAGGAGATGAACAGCACCTCCTGATGGAGCTCAGGAAGTGTTGACAACTCGCAGACTGGATTTTAATGCGAATTATGTTTAAAGGAAAAACTGCCAACAAAACCTTAGTTATTAATAGGCATTGCGTGGATGGATATTATGTGAATTTCTCTCATTTTATATTCCCTGAACATTTTGAATAAAGATGTGATTGAAAAGAAATAATTTAATACCATTCATGTACATGTACACAGCCATCATTTAGCCTCTACAAGGCCCCTCCCAAGTCTCAACACACCAGAATGATGCCCCTCACAGTCCCCAAGATTTTTACAGTGACGTCACAAACATCCTTCAGTAAGTCAAAAATTAATTGATGATTAATTTTTTCTAAAATGTTCGTGATTCTTTTCGGACTGTAGATTTATTAACTAATGGTCACTAATATGCGACACCTCTTTGCTAATTGTCCACTTTTGCCTGTTATAAGTCATATTCAAATACTTATGTAAAAGTCTTACAAACATGTTAAATATACTTTTAAAACAAAAGAGATTGACTAATAATTGACTAACAGGAGATCGACAAATATCAAACGCACATAAAGGTCTAAAAAAAAAAAAAAAAAAAACAGGACCAGGTAGTTGTGTAGGTTTCCAAGCTTTATTGTTAGCACGTTTGGCCTGTACAGTAAAGAATGAACTGTAGATCACACACTAGTGAAGGGAACACACTCTGCAGGTGGACGGCATCTCTGGATACACTTTGACAAAGGCAACCAGCCAGCTTCAAGTTTCCAGAGAGTAACACGATTCCAGCGTGTGTGTGCGTGTGTGTGTGTCTGTGTGTGTGTAGGGTGGTCCTGAGCTGGGTGATGATAATAGAAGGTGACTAATAGAGAGGCAGAGGAAGCTGCCTTCCTTCGCTCTGGTCACATTCTCAGTTGTTGCTACTGGCATCAGATGAATTATTGAGTTTGGGGTGTCTTGGCTCCAAACCCCTCCCCTCACATTCCCTCACTCTGCTCCCATGGATGACAGCCATCCCGTGTGTCCGTGTGTGTGTGTGTGTGTGTGTGTGGTTGAGAGAGAGAGCATGTATGTGCATGTGCACGCATTCTTCCGCAATTAAAACCGAGCTTTCATCCTCATTCTGTCAAAAATGGTCTTCGCTGCATGAAAACATCCTGAGCAAACACCTGTTTTCCTCTGTTCCTGTTTTAACTAGTGTAAATTCCCATCGTCTCAAACACTTTCATTAGGATTTATTCGTAGGTGTTTTAGGGTTTGACTCACATATGATTTTACAGGTAAAGCACCGTTGGGCTCGTGCACAGCTTCATTATTGCATAAGAAAATGAAATACACCTTTCAACTGCTGCTGAATAATTGAGGTGCCCTCAGTGGCCACATGGTGCTGACGCTCACCAGCCTGATTCAGCTCAACTTACCACAGATCCAGCCCGTTATGATATCAATACTGGTATTGCAAAGATCAATTATTCACACTGAAGCTCCTCTCGAACCCACGTTTACCTCATTCACCACCAAGATACAGTTTTTTTAACGACCAAACTTCAGCTGAAAAAAAAAAAAAAAGA
The DNA here is from genome assembly GCF_033026475.1 of Channa argus. Lineage (NCBI taxonomy): Eukaryota > Metazoa > Chordata > Actinopteri > Anabantiformes > Channidae > Channa > Channa argus. The sequence goes on from NC_090218.1 coordinate 7,885,684, forward strand.
TAAATAATTGTCCACATTACTGTGACAGTTGGAAGCAAACGGCGACATGTAACATTGTCGTGGTGGGATTATTGAGATTTGAACTCGCCTTCCCCACACAAAACTCATATTTAACGGCATTAATTATAGACTGTGGATAATCACCTCTCAGCATCAAAGAGAATATTAATATGTGCCACAAACGTTTCCGTGCATTTGCAAAGAAACTGATCCTCCGGCTGAGACGAGCCGCACATAGTCTCACCGGGAAAATCACACAACCTTAGGCCACGTTGATGATTCTGGTGGATGCGTTTTATTTATTTATTATTATCATTTACGTGTAATTGATTTATTATTGCATTTTTAACAATGTTTAGTGGATATTTCCGAGGAAAGTGTCGTTGCTGTGAGCCACGAGCAGAGAATAATCACGAATTAAAGAAAAATATCTTGTTGTAAACATAAAGTCGAATTACTAAAAGACGCACGAAAAACAACTAATTCCAATCAAACCTCTCAGAGTTTTTAAGTAACAACAACAATAACAACAACAACAATAATAATAATAATAATACCGTATTAAAGAGATCAGTGAAAGCCGTGACTCTTTGCGCTAAATTAAATATAAATAAAATATTAAAAAGCAAGCTAATAATAATAATAATAATAATAATAATAATAATAATACTTACTCAACCAAACAAGAAAATTCTAATTCATACTTTAATGTCCCTTTTCCCTCTGTCAACCTGTTGTGTATCCAGTTGGTCTTTCCCCTGAGTCATCGACAGCTTCTGCCACCCAGCTCCACATTACTTCGTTTTATACCAATATATAATTAATATTGCATCGTCATTACTTAATAATTTCAAACCTCATGCCCGACAAAAACCCGGTGACAGGAAGGTATCTATAATTAAAGCTGCACTAATTAGGGAGGGAAGGGGCCATTACAAGCAGGAGAGGACTCGCTGTGTGCGCTCCATGGTGTGAAAATGGCTGTAAAAAAAAAGCGGAGGCCTTTTCCTTTTCTTCGCTGCTTATATCACATACAACAATGCATATTTAATCCCAGCAGAGGTTTACGAGCATTCATAAATAAAACAGTCGGTCGAGTTACAAAGATTTTATCACCTTTTATGCCGTGAGCTCCAGATTCAAATAAAACATAAAAGCACAAAATATAACAAAGTCGCTGCATCAGAGATTTTTTTTTTTTTTTTAGAAAATAACCAATAATTTATTTTATTTATTAAACTTCACACATTTTTTTATTTCAAGTGAAATCAAAAGTGAGGAAAAATAAATATTTAAATAGGTGATGTATATTTTAGCCCATATACCTGGACTATATAATAAAAAGTTCATCTGTAATGCTCCATAACACCTTCACATCAAAATATTAAATATAGCAGCGTGCCTCATTTATGACGGTGTCAGTTCCGTTTCTAAATAATTCAACATAAACAGGTTCAGTGCGTCGTTCTGTGTCAATTACTACCACAGTTCAGCGAATCGTTTTTAAAAATCGTGACTTTAGAGGTGGATGAGTTTTTTTTTTTTTTAAATCCCTCACTGTTGGACTTACATTCCTCTAAAGTAAAAAAATAAGTGATACTACAGTGTACTTCCACATGTGTACAGTCTTCTCACAAAATCACATCTTTCTTCATGTGTCTTCAGTTTAACACCACTGTTAATGAAACAACCCGTAGACATCGCCTTTAAAGATGTTGTAGGCTTTAAAAAAAACAAAAAAACAAAAAACAAAAAGGTGAATTAATGCCCCTGAATGTGACAAACTGTCAGGGTGAAATTTACAAAATAAATTCACAGTGTGTGCAACATACATGAACCACAACATTAAATCACTCATCTCACAGACCGATAACACAATCTTTTATGAGTCATGTGTCGGAAAAAAAAAATGTGAGTGACACCAAATGAGAAACTCGAGAAGAAGAAGTCTTTTTTTTTTTTTTTGGGAGATAATCCGAGACGAGACGTGAAGAGCTGTTGATAAATCCCTGTTAGTTGGGTTATTATTAATCACTCGATCAAAAATGTAGTAGGCTATTTTATTCATGATGTGTGAAACTCAGTGCACCGCCGAGTATTTCATTCGTTTCTGTTTTTGCCGCTGGTTGCAGAACCACACTCGAACCACGTTCTTTTTCAGGTCCAGTTTTTCGGCGATTGCCGCAATTTTTTCGGACGAGGGCCGGGGCTGGATGGCAAAGTAAGCCTCCAAGGAGCGCTTCTCCGGCGCGGCGATGGAGGTGCGCTTTCTTTTCCTCTCATTCCCGTTGAAAAGGTCCGGCTTGCTGCTTTTCTCCCGGTACGCAGCCTCGGCTTCCTCCAGCCAGGCCTGGAGAACCGGCTTGAGCGCTATCATGTTGTTGTGGGACAATGTGAGAGACTCGAACCTGCAGATGGTGCTCTGGCTCAGTGAGCCCACTCCGGGGATCTTGAGGTTGGCCAGCGCTGACCCGACGTCCGCCTGGGTCACCCCGAGTTTGATCCGCCTCTGCTTGAACCGCTCCGCGAAGGCTTCCAGCTCCCTTGGATCCGACTCCACGTCGCTGACGCACGCCATGCCGCCGTGCACCGACAGGGAGTGGGGGTGGGCCATGGTGGCCATCGCCTGGTGCAGCTGCCCCATGGTCTGCAGGTGGTGGTGAGGGTGCTGGTGGTGGTGCCCCGGCGTGTTCATCCCTGGAGGCTCCGGAGCACCCATCCCGGTAACTGCCAGGCTGGTGGAGAGGTGATCCAGGAGATCTCCGGCCTCCAGGGTCTGTCCGAGGTGGTGGTGGTGGTGGTGGTGGTGTTGGTGGGAGGCGATGGTGGAGGGGACGTGGGAGATGGGCACGGTGGTGGAGGACGAAGAGGAGGCTGAGGTGCAGGGGACACTGCTCATGGTATGGTAAGTCACGTCTGGTTTGAACGGGTGACTCTTGCCGTGAGAGACAATGCTGTCAGCAGCCGCCAGAGCCTCTGCCCGCGCCAACAGGCTCTCATCAAAGCCTCCGAATATATTGCCCTGCAGCTGCAAGCAAGAGTGCGCATACTGGAGTCAGTGGGGAATTGTGTCAGGCAGCTCTCAGGATCTAAAAAAACATTTTCCAAAGGCAAGCAGCGCCGAGGAGAGGAGAGAACCCTCCTCAAAGCGCAGGTCATAAAAATTAATATGAAAGCAAGAGCATTGCTTGAATAGACATGTGGATGAGAGGGAGTGGGAGGAGGGGGGAGGGGAAGTGAGGGGTGGGGGTGGCAGACAGAGGAGAGAGACAGAGGATAGAACAAAGTCCTGTCAAATCAACTTTACAGACATTTCCAGAGTGATATTTTCCCCTCCTCTCACCCACTATACTCCACCGCCATTCTCGCCCGACCTGAACGTACCTGCGGGGCGGGCAGACAGACTCTGCGCATGCCCTCCGAGCCTGAGTGCAGGCCGGGATACTTGGGCTCGTGCAGAGCCGGGTGCATGGAGAAATGCTGCTTGCCGTTCATGGTCATCATCCTCCTCCCTGCAAGCACCTCGCAAGCAGTGTGGCCCCTGACATGAAAGCCTGGGAGCGGACAGCTAACGGTGCTCCTCTGCTCTCCGTCACCAGACTGAGCTGGTAGCATCGGCAGCGCGCCTCCCGGCATCCCTCTCTCCCTCTCCCTCCTCCTCTTTCAGCCTCCCTCCTCCTCCTTCCCTCCCACCTGCTCCTCAGCTCAACTTACAAGTTGCAAAATGCGCGTAAGCGTCAAATAAACGCAATTAAATTGCAATGAAACATTCTTATGATTTTATGATTTCGACGTGCTCCAAAGTATTTGTGCAGCCACTAGTTTTTTTTTTTTAGGTTTGTTTTGTTTTTTGCACGTGTGTTCGACAGCGTACACACAATGACAGACCTGGGATCAGGATGCTCCAGTTCCTAGTTTCAGCACCACGGACAGCGCAGTTGGTGCTGCTCGTGCGTCCTGCGCTCCCCGTGGCGCCGAAACTGAAGTTAGGCCTGTTAGGCTGCCGACCAGCTGACCAGAAGGCACTGGCCTGGTTGCCTCGCATGCAAACGCACCATCATCGGGGCTTCTCATGTGGCGCTTTGGTTGAGACACATGAGGCCGGGGGTGAAGGGGCCGAAAGAGGAGCCAGGCGGGGGTAGAGTCGGACTGTCACAGCGGGTCTATCCGATCCGACTGGCCGCCTCTCTGGTTCCCCAGACTCTAAATAATTGAGCAGAGTAGTGGCAGGCATCCATTACCACGTTGGCGTGTTCTTATTCATTACACAGATTAAAACAGCCACTTTTCTCACCGTGCAAACCTGTTGCAGGTGAGGGAGCCAAACCTGAAGAGCTGCACGTTGTCAGGTACTTGCATGGGACTAGCGGAGAGAGGAATGCAGACTGAGCCATAACCTAACGTGAACCAATGAAAATACATTAAGAGTGTATTTTTAAAGTTTCATTGACAGCTTTGTTCACACACTGAACTTTTTGATTTTCCACAGGAGGTGTTTAAAAGTGACATATAACCCTGGGATAGTAAAGGACGCCTTCACCAATTTTGAACCTGCTTCTTTTGGTTCTTTTGGTTCCCTTTGACTTCCCTGTATTCAAATATCTCTCTCCAGATGACGTCACATGAAAGGAACCCCAATTTCATATCAGGCCATGTCGTTGCTCTCACTATGAGCTTTGTAATGACGGTCAACCTCCTTTTCCCGAGCTCCTCCAGATGACATTATCAGAACTCCCAGTGATGCAAAACATCCTCCAAGTGATGACCTCTGGAGGAGTTTTTCCACCAGAAGCAGAGAAATACTTTGCTATAGCGTAGTCAAAGGGAAATTTAAAAGCATCGATGTACATTTATACCGTAAACTAAAGCCATAGAAAAGCAAGTTTTAAATTTGGTGAAGTCGCACCTTCAAACATCATAAACATGATATTAGTCTGAATGAAGTGTGGAGTCACTTTTCTATCCTTCCCCTTTTTACATAATTACTGGCATCATTCATAATTCAAAGACCATTGTTTACAATCTGTCATCTTTGTGCTTTCGTGTTGCGTTGATTACATCTGACACGTTTTATGAAATATGTCATATTTGTAACAGCTGGCCTGCTCACAGATGCATCTCTGACTTTATGACACAGCATTTGCCACCAAAGGTTTCACTAAAGCACTTAAAGCAGCCATTAGCAGCCTATGTCTGATACCGTACTGAAAATATTCAGATTTGTAGGGTTTGATTTATTTGGGAACAGATTTAGGTTTTATTCCCCCATCTGTAAAAGTATCAGTCAAAATGTAACCATGTTACAGCATTTGTCACGAAGTGGCTTCCATAGAGCCCCATTCTACGAGTGCTTGTTCTTTACATCCCGTTCGCTAGGCCGCCACAGGATCTGCCCAGAACTGTTCCCCATTCAGTCCCCAGTTTGGTTTCCCCATCCCCTGGAGAGGGACCGAAGTTATTGAATTAAAACCAAACAGACTCTAAGTGCTTTCACTTCACTTGCTAAAGTAAGAAACGCACATGCAATATTTAGTGAAATTTTAATATGTGGTAGTTTGCTGGCTGGTGTAATTAAACTAAGCATCAGGGTTCACGGTCTTTGCTGTGGTGTGGTGGGATTTGTTTGGAGGGCATGGATGTCAGAGCGAGCACCTGTAATGTAATCACTGCTTTACCCTCCTTTATAAGGTGGGATCCAGTTAGCTTTGGCCCAACACATTTGCCCGAGAGCCATCTTTGTTATGACAGGAATCGGAAATAAAAGAGCCGAGAGTTTAATCAGCAGTTACATCTAAACCTCGTTTTCATGAATGATTGGCCTGTTTCTGGATACAAATATTATATCCAATTATTTCAATCCTTTTTGCTGCTGTATGAATATTTAAATGAAGAACCATATTTCTGAACTTAAATAGTCACCATTAACGGTGATGGGATAAACCAAAGCTTTTTATCTGGTGCGTGTAAGTCATAGATGGATTGTGAGTAATTGGGCCCCTGGGCAGAGACAGAAAAGGTTTGGTTGTTACGGGGATTCGATGTCGGGTTCTTCATTTGGAGTCGCTTTGCATGTTTTTGCGGACGTTGTGCATCTTTTTTTTTGAACTCCTTCCCTTGGAATCGAGCTTTCGAACAGAACACGTGAACGGCAACATCAAACATCAGTGACATCAGCGTCAGTAACGTCAAACCCCCCCAAAAAAGTGCCATCAAACGTCCCCCCAGCAGTAAATGCGATGTAAGTAGAGGCAGATTATGCATCGTTGTTCTCTGCTGTCAGGTGACCTTTAGTCTTTCCACCAGTCCGAGTCTGCCACTGCTTCCGGGTCTGAGCCCAGCGGTGCCATCCACTAATCCACTGCAAGGTGTCCTATCACTTATGAAGATCTGAAATGAGACAGGGGACATGATTTGCTATACCATGACACCTCGTCTCCTTAATTGTTAGACGTGTGTTGTCACTGCCAGGAAAGTGATTAACTAGGTCACGTGTTCACCCCACATTATTTGTCACAGGGGGGTTTTCTACTCCTTTTGCTACAGTAGCGATTCATTGTGGATGCGTTTCAGCTATTTCTTTATTTACTAGATTAGTATTTAAACCTTGACACTTAATTCTAATGAACGTACAGGCCTTGGTTCGACAGACTCACTTCTAGTTGACCGTATCTACCTTTAGCAACTTTGGCAGCAGTAACGTCAAGCTCAACGGTTTCTTGTGGCTGTGGATTAGACCTGCACAACATTCGGGAGGAATTTTAGACCGTTCTTTCTGCTTCAGCTCAGCATAATTTCTAAAACTCTTGGTGTGAATGGGGTCATCGTTTCTTGGGTTTCTGTCGTAGATTTACTTAGATCACTGCCTTGCTGCATCACCCAGCTTCTTCTGGGCTTCAGCTTGCAGACAGCCAACCTGACATTATCCTGTTGGATGTATTTATTAACATTTAACATGGAAATTCATTCCTCCACAGTGGTGCGGTCCAGGTCCAGAGACGGCAAAGCAGCCCCCAAATCACGACGGTCCCTCTAAAGCACTTTACTGTTGGTATGTGGTTCTCATTTTAAAAGCATTTTTTCTTTCATCTGTCCTCAGGACATTTTCTAAGTAGTGTTGTGGAGCATCGAGATGATCTTTGGCAAACTTGAGGCATGTTCTCTTCGTTTGTTTGGAGAGACACGACTTCCTCAGGTAGGTCTAAATCACACCGTCATTATTCCATTACTTGGAATAAACAGCAATATAACTTTTTATTGGGACTGAGTGGATGTTATGCTGACGTGGTTCAATTTTCTTTCACAATAGACAAACGGTCAGCAGATCACAAATGTACAGTGTGCAAACTTTTAAGTAGCGCATGTGAAATGAAGGCAATTCTGCTCAATTCTAAATGGCAGTGTGCTGATACTGACATTTGTATGAAACATGAACAATAAAAAGGAGATCACACACAAGTTCAAGGTAATATTTTCTGGAATGCTTTTGCTTGTTTTCTCTCCCCCCTCCCCACTTTTCAATGTTGACTTTTTTTTTTGTTTGTTTTTTTTTTGTTTTTTTGTCTAGTCAATTTTCATTCTTCAACTCAAAATCTTTTTTCCCCTCCAAGATTCAATTTGAATTGTATTTTTTTTCCTTCTTCAATTGTCTTACAAGCACCCCACTCCTGTCTTTATTGGCAAAAGCAAACATGCTAGTAAATTAGAAATCCATTTTTTTTTTTTACAAACAAAATACATGAAGAAAATACATCCACATCCTGCAAATATAAACAGTAACAAATCCAAAACTATTATCCAATAAACATTTTACATTTTTTACACTATTGTGATAGCATACAGATCGTACAAAAAGTGGGAAAGAGGCCGTCTATGAATCCTCAAACACACACACACACACACGAAACCTGCCAGTGACCTCGTACAAAAAAATATCACGACAGTAAATCATACAAAAGTAATAAGTACAAAGTGAAAACCTTTAGCTTTCCATCACACCCGAAACTAAGGTGACACAGTGACGGTGCACACAAAGACATGACCTCAGAGGTTTTGATGGGGACACAAGGTCACTGGCAGGATGCTGAAGTTATCAGTCAGCAAGATATGCAATCCAAACAAGAGCGCTACTGACATTATAGGTGGGAGGAACTTGTGTCTTCACACGCAGGCAGAAATCTGCGCGTGAAGACGCGGAGATTTCTGTTCGCGTGGCCGTGTAAATGAGCAACCCTGCTACAGTTCTACCAACCACTACGCCTCCTGTTTTGGTGCTTCAGTCCGACCAGTTAGTGCTACAGGATATGATCCGTCTAGTTTAAACTAGGAGACGCATACGTGAAAACAACACTTCATCAGGCTGCATGTAAAGATAGTTAAATAAAAAGGAAGAAACAAATCTAACCACCAAAAAAAAAAATATATAAAAATAATAAAACATTTCATTAAGCACTTTTCCTCATTTAAACTTTTAATAAGTTCCATTCCTCCCACCCTGAGGATTCTTGAATTCAGCATATACAAAGCAGGCAAAACACAAAATAGAATTTTTTTTTGTTTGTTTTTTTTTTGTTGTGAAAGGTGCACATTTGTAGAATGGGGGTTAGAGCTCGGGCTGATGATATTCAGATGCATGCAAAACTTCATGTGTTATTATGTGCATGACCGTGAGCTCTGAATGTTTAACAGAAATCTAGTGAAATAATAGCTTGACTGGTTCAACACAAATCCTCGACTCCTATAGTTAAGCAGAGACACTATGCACTCTTGCTTAAGCTTTTCTACCTGAAACAAACTTGTCATTCATTTAAAAATGACCAAAAAGAAATGAGTACAACAGTAATTTTCTTTTCCTAGCATTTACAAAATTTACAAAGTAAATCACAAATCCAGTAAAAATTCAGCCATCTGCTGATTGTGTAAGGCAAAGAAATTATATATATATATTTTAAAATCAACAGTTCAGTTTTACATTCAAAAACCTGTCTCTTGATCTCACATTTCTGAAATGGGTGATCTGATCCTTGATCTGCCTTTTGGATGACCAGGATACAGAGTAAAACAAGTGAAAAATGTTACACAGTTTAAAAAAAAAAAAAAAAAGGAATCTAGAACACCAGCATTGGTGTTGGTATTTACACAGAGTGGCACTGGACATTGAGTGAACAGAAAACCATTAAAAAAGAAAAAAGTGAATATTTACTACAAGACTGTATCCGATGTGCATGGAGATGGAATTTGTAAACATTGTTTGGGTTTTTCTATTGCACGGACATCCTTCTGTACCTGCACTGGCTCTAATGTGTGGTCCTGGTACAGTGTCAGCACCTTCGGGTGCTGGGCAGGTGAGGCTGTTTATTTAGGAGTAAAACATGCAGAAACCTATCGCGTATTTATTCCAGCTCATAGCGCCACTATCCAGATCCTTTTAACATTTTGGGCTTAGCAGAGTGAAATGGAGAACCATACCATGCTGTGCCGATATAGGTACGGCACTGTGCATTTCTGCAGTGGAAAAATAAATCTCTCTCTCGTAACAGAGAACGTAATCTATTGGTGATGGAATGACTGTCCCTGAATAGAGGACGAGACTTTTCAAAAACTGGTGAGAAAACAGCTTAAATACAGTATGTATAAAAATACCTATTCACAGTCGACACAAACGTTGTGCATTACTGATATTAATCATCTGGTAAGCACACTGAAAATTACATAGGTTTTTCTATCTATCTATAAGAACAACTTATAACATCTTTCTCAACAAAAGTGAGAGCTTTTAAATTATTGTTTAGTTGACGGGATACAAAAACTGTTTACCCTTCCAACTTCCTTAGGTGTACAATAAAGTAAAGGTTTTTTTTCTTTTATTCCATTAGAGTTTAAAATTACTTAGTCTGAAAATACTGGAAAGGAAAAAAATTGACTTCCGGTTCATTGTATTTATCTGCAAGTTGGGAAAAATAAACACTTATTTTGCTGGAGAGCGAGGTGACGACGAATCGCGACACACTTCATCGCCTCCAAGATCGGCTTTCGTTTTCGTCATCTTCATCGTCGTCCTCTTCCTCCTCCTCCTCTTCAGGCAAATAAGAGCTACCTTCCTTCTGTTTGAATGAAAAACAAAACAATACATCTAATTTAAGCATTTGTTTTTATGACGACAGAATTATTAACGGGAACTTAAACTGACTCAAAGGCTTTTTCAAGACTGATGCTGTTGTGTTTATGTCCACAAGCAAGAGCCACCGGACAAACACCCTCAGAAATATTATCAAGCACAGCTGGGTAAAAGAGTTTGCATCCCCTCATGGCTGGTGTGCAAGCTGCTAAAAAGAGTAATCTTTAATGCACATTTAGATGGTACAAATGTTTTTACATCAAATATTAAAGTTGATCTGTAATTATTTTATGACGGGGGAGGGGGATGCAAGATTCTGCACTTTTGTCGTTTAATCAATTTACTATAATTCCTGGATCAGATTTTACTTCTGATGGTGAAAGAACTTTGTACTAACTAAATTTGCATTAAATATTATGTCTTTTTGCCATTTCAAAATAAGGGGATGCAAATTTTCACCCAACTGCAAACTTACCCCTAAACCTAACACAATAACAATGAACCGTCAGCTAGTAGAAATATTCTCTCATATTTGCTCATCTATGTGCAAGATAAATCCAGAGGTTATAAAACTTGAGCACAAGGCACAAGACCACAACCTCAAAAAATGCAACTCAAAACACAAAAATATAGTATGAGGATTCCACCTGACAGTAATGCAGCTTTACTCAAAGGGCTAAGATGCTCTTAGTACTGAGAGGCGTGCCCGGATTTTCCATTGGGAGCAGCAGTGAAAAATTTAGAAGCACTTGAAAGAAGGAGAAGTAAAAAGTAAAATCTGTGAATTTGACTAAAACATCCAAAAGTTTCCACATTTAGAATTTAAAGTTGCACTGATCATGGTCCTCTTTTCCTGGTGCTTTGGTTTATGTGGGATGTGTCCTACCGTATTCTCCTCATCTTTAAGCTCTTCTTCTTCTGGCTCTGTTGTAACAGAGGGTGTCTTGGGCTTGTACCAGGAAATCTGCAGCACACGACCTTTGAACTTAGCTCCCTGGTTAGCTGCCTAAAAAAATAAATAAATAAAAATTAATAACAAAAAATTAAAAGGGAATTGACCATTTTTATACTTCCAGCTTTTACCAATTTAAAAACTAATATTAACGTTATAGCAATTTAAGGGGATAAGAGGGAGGAAAAAAAGTTTTTGTCCGATGTGACTTACATTCTCCGCTTCACTTCGTGTTTTAAATGTCATGACAACACTGTTGGCATCTTGGTCACGGAGATCCTCGATCTCTCCAAATTTCTAGGATTACAAAAAGATGAAAGATCAGTATGACTTTTCCTCTGACTGGATAATAAGCACCTCAAATACAAAGAGTGGCACAGTACTCACCACAAAGTGCGGCCTAAGCTCTTCCTTCTCCTCCTGAGTGACCCCCAATATTGCCAGGGCTCTGGGTCTGTGGTCGACCACCATACGGTTCACGGCTCCACCACGAGCCATCATATCACGACTTCGGCCCCTGCCGCGACCCGGATGCATTGAACCGGGCTCGGGTGGCACCTTCCCTCGGCCCCGACCTCGACCCGCTTGAGGCCTGATCAGACCCAACCGTGTTGCCTAAAGCAGGACAGATCAGAGACGCTTACTTTCATAAAGCAACTGTCTGGATTGTACTTGTTTCAGTACACATGGACTAGAATAAATGTGTTAACCTGATTCTGCTACTACTGTTTACTGCTTTATGTGAAAACAAACAGGCCATAAATGTTTTATCATAGGCCTGAAAAAATGCATAGCAAAAGAATGAAATATTAATTTATACAGTAAAGATGTGTGATTTCACTCTAAAATGGCCATTTTACACATTTGCTCTCTTCTGCTCTTAACCATTAGTTCTCAGTCCTTTATTTTTAAAGTGACATATGTGACCTCTCTTCCTTGCCACTCAACACCACTCCATTTGTCCCTTCCTCACTTCTACCGCTAATTGTCATCCGTTGAATTTATACAAGGACCACCAGCTCAAACTTTCATGAGATGGGGCTCCATCAGTGTAGGACCGGTGTCTGATTTTGCTTCCTTAGCGGCTGATCCTCTGGGCTTACTTAAGTGGCTGCAGTTTAATGTGCAAGAGGACTGGATGTATTTTTAACAACTAGCTAATTTAGGACCCTTGGGGGTAGAGGGGAGTAACATGCTAGGCAGGGTGTTCCTAACAAAAGCTATGTTCTTGTTTGGTTAATCTTCTGACACAGCAGAAAAAGTCTGTCTTTAAATGTGCTGCATGTTTACAGGGGAGAGGAGATGTAGGGCTAAGTCTGAGCTGACTGAGAGCCTAAGATACAGCTTGAAGGAGAGCAAATGTTTTTATGGAAGGGAAAAAAATGATACAAACCATTTCCTGTTATCACAATTATAACATGACACTCAAATACATGCAGGTGATGCATGTTTTTCAAGCTGTGTGTGTGTGTGTCTGTGTGTTTATTACCTCAACCTGTAACTGTCCTAGTTTTCTCTTGAGGTCTGTAGTGTCTTCTCCAGAGCTCATCTTCTTATGAAAGTCCAGCTCTGCATCCAGTAGTTCCTTCTGGGCCTGATCACATGATAGAATGGAAAATAACTTTGTTCACCAGGTAATAAAAGCTGTTTCACAACAGACCCACATGCAGTTTACACATTTTCCATATCTATGGTCTGATTGTTGCTGCTAAACAAGATGATTCCCCCATGTTGCTGGCTGGAACTTACATCTGTCTTAGTCTTAGGCTGGCTGTGGTTTGTTTTGCTGCAGGAGACCTGGGAGGCTGGGTTCATTTCATTCTGGAGCTGGGAGATTTTGTCTGCCAGCTCTTTCACGGTCTTCATAATGTTGGCTCTCTCCTCTGGTTTCATGCCTCGGTTCTTCTCCAGGCGGTTTATCAAGGCCTGGAAAAGGACAGACAAGCAGTGAGAGGGGGAAAGATCAAGACAGACCGATGAGACATGGATGGTAAGGAGGTGTTAAAGCTGTTCCAACCTTCTGACACTCAATCTGTGTCTTCAACATCTCTTGTTTCTTCTTTCTCATGTCCTGCTGGAGTTTTAATGCTTCCTAAAAAAAATAAAAAAATAAAATAAAAGTTTTAATGTGGAAAACAATAACTAATTTCTAATCTTGTTGAGATATATATATTATATATTTATATCTATATAGATATAGAGATATAGATATAGATATATAAAAAAAAAATTAAGCTGCATGCCTGTTTCTTTTTGAGGGCTTCCTGTGCTTCGAGTGCTTTTCCCGTTTTCCCAAGGCTCTTTGACGATGATTTGAGGGCTGTGGAACTATAGGGGCCCTTCTGGGTGTTTGTCAATGTAGGCACCACCTAATTGACACACAGTTGCAGAACATTGTGATCATTACAATGCCATTGTAGGAAAAAGCAGAGATACACAAAAGGTGGGATTAAATACTAATAAAAGATACACTAATAATAAATAATGTATAATTATTTATCAATTGCTTTACCATCAAATACTACACTAGACATCCCATAAACCTCAGCTAGTGTGCATCACTGTGCCTAAGCACAGCCTTTTAGATCTGCTAAAAAGACAAAAGCCATTTTGTTGGAGAATGACTTCCGACTACATAGTGAGAAAATCTACTTTTCACATAAAGGCAATGGGCCTGCAATTGTCAGCATGTGGTATGGAAAGTATGTTAAAACAAATTTGAGCAGGGAATCTGGCATCACACGTGACACAGAAACACGGACACTACGACGTACAGTTACAGCATCTGCGTTTGGGTTCAGGCTGTCTGGCTTGGCTGTAGCTGTGGTACCAGCTGTTGCTGGTAAACGATGCTTGGGTACAGTCTTGTTCAACACGTAAGCGGCAGGATTGTGTTGCTTTATCCCCTGCAAATTCAAAAAAATGAGAAAATGAGAAACACAGAAAGATGTAGACCAGCATGAAAAGATGACGGGGTTTCAAACAGTGTTTTATACGTATAGAAACCTTTTGCATGTTGCTGTGCTGTGGCCCCTGGCTTGGTGCTGATCCAGCCGCCTGGCTCCCAGAGCTCTGCTCCTGAAACCCAGTGCTGTTGGAGCCAGGCTCGCGGTGCCAGTGCACACGGATGAAGCGGTTGTTGAGAACTGCCTGGATGCTGGATATGGCCCGTCTGGCTTCCTCATTCTTCGTGTACTGAATTAACGCTGCCTCTGGGTCTCCACCAAACACGACCTGGATTTAGAGGAGATACTGAATATCAGGTATGTGTGTTTGCAGAACTAATTTTATGAACTTGCTAGTAGGGCTGGAGAAAAACACTACTTTACAATTAATCGACTTTTATACAAATGTCAAATGCCTATTTTGTAGGAAACAAGCCATTACAAAGTGCACAAAAACATTATTTTACGTTTAAAAGGAAAGTAGATAAAGTAGACAGCTCAAAGACTACATTAGCCATCTTGAGTCACAATATTGCCTTAAGGATTTTGGTCTATGTGGACCCTCCTCAGTTTACAGGACAGAGGAAGGTCACTCTCAGGTCAGTCAGTTGAGTGTGGCTATAGAGCATGTGGAGAATGTGACTGTGAGAGAGATACACTGAAGACCCCTCACTGTTCTGCGCTTTCGTACCGTGCCGAGGCTTTGGAGCGTCTGTTGGGTAATCCAGAGAATACTTTGCAAAGTGCATATGGAAACTTGTTTCAATGACGTAAGGGATGACGTCTGAAGCCTTGCCAGCGGGTCGTACCACGTAACTGGTTCAGTAAGCAGTTTGCGAAGTAGACTTATTTAATTCAGTTCAAAAACTATACACTAACCATATTACAATGGCCATGAATGTTACTGTAATATCTTGACCTGTTTAATTCTTTTTGTCCAGTACAGCAAATGAAGCCTCACAAAGCTTTGGCCTTGAGTGACCCAATTTGATGAAACGCTTCAATGCTGCATGAGGTTTTGTCTCGGCCATCACTATTTGTTAATGAAGGAAAAATTGTAGCCCTCTGCACAATGGTGCATCTTACCTGTATATTGACAATGGTTCCAAACTTGCAGAAGTGCTCATTAAGCTTTGTGATGTTGTTGAGCTCACGTGGGATCTTGCGAACCTCCAGTTTGGTGTTTACATAGTGATTCCTCTTGGGAAAATTGCTCTTATGTTGGTTGTTAAAGTTTGGCCTAAGAAGAGGGGGGTGGAAACTATGTATCAAGAAATGATAGAAAAGAGGACAAGCTAATCAACATTTTGGGCAAAATAAACGACAATGGTGAAATGCAACCCAGACTGTAAACTGGATGTACGAATGTCTAACTACTCAGTGATGCTCCAATAAGCCATTAACTGTTGACTGAAAACACATAAACTTGCTCACACTCAAGATCTATTACGCATAGAGCCTCCTAGTCATGGTGATGTTTGCGTACACAGTCCCTCCACAACGGAGACAAAAGATAGGCTGCTGACCTATGAGTCACACTGGATTGAAACAAGGCTCCCTCAGCAGTAACAGCAAATGGATCGAGGTAGCTGCTTGTTCATTTACAAACACAATGACAAAATAAAAATAAAAACTGTTCGCTAAGGACATTAAGTGTCAATAATCACCCTGAGGTCTCCAGGTCACTAAGGTGCAGATGACATAGTCAGAAGAGTTAAAGATGCTATATGCATAAAACAAACAACTACTCCTGTATGTGACTACAGATGTGTGAGATACTAACAATTTCTATTTTGCGGGGCTTTATTGCCATGGCAACCGACAGAGCTCTTGCATGTCAGTAAATTAAACTGTTGAAATGATAGAAATTCTGTTTTCAAATGAAAACATTTGTGTGCGATTCTGAATTCTTACTTTTCCATCCAGGGTTTTTTAGCTACTGGCCCCTCAGCTGTACTGGGACCTATTGTTCTCTTCCTACTGTCTTGCTCCGCGTTAAAACGGGACACATTACTTCCAGGTGTGCTGACTGCAACGGCAGGCTCGGTCTGGATGATGATGTTGGCAGCTAGAAGATGAACACACAGACACAATCACAGACAAACAATAGTAATAATTAGGTTCTTCTTAATACCATAGTTAATAATGTGGACAAAAATGTAAAAAAAAAATGTGAAGAAGAAGGGCAATACTTGCTACCTCTAGAGCCTTGTCCTTCATTGGAGGTGAGGCCGATGAGGTTGGAGCGCTGGGTCTGCACCCGGGGAATGAACTGACGGTACGAGTTACGACCTGCCGTAGTCAAGCCTGGGGACTCTGGGTTGTAACCCTCTGGATCATAATTATCTAAAATGTAAAAGTAGACACACATTCAAAAAAACGCTGAAATAAAGCTGAGAAATATAAGATTAAACACAATAAAAGATGAGCATTTATATACACCGCACCACAGCTAAAGTAAACCAAAGGAAAACTGTAATAAAATGAGGCTTAGTTGGTAATTATTAAGATATCAAGTTAAAGAACTTTAGTTTGTAATTAAAGAAAAACAAAAATAATAATAATAATTAAAACACTCCATGCTTTTCTGTAAGCCAGTGGAATCATGAGCAGAATTATAGAAAGAGCACTCAAACTAATGTTAATTGCAGCCAGTACCCTATTCTCATAGGTTAATAAATAGCGCTTCCCTGTGGTCAAAAGTGCTCACTGCAGCCTGAATAAATGAGCATCACAAACCACATGCACTACTTGACACACAAACATAATTACAGAAAAACAACAACACAAAGCACCTCAAAACTTAACTTTTGCTGGTTTAGTCAATATAGCTGAGCTTAAGACCCAACTGCTGTGATTACTTAAAAACAATGGAAAACTTAAAAATTTCCAAAAAACAAACTAAGCACATAAAATTATAAAAAGAAAAAAAAAAAAAGACACCAAGTGAAAAGAACTCCCACAGCAAATGCCGAATCTAAAACACAACGTCCCAATCTGAAGAGGAAAAGCATTGCTGCTTACATTCAGACTGGACATATTGGGGACGAAGAGACACAGATGAGGACGAAGAAGGAGGAGGTGGAGGAGTAGGAGGAGGAAGAGTAGGCGGCAGGCCCACACCAGGAGGTCCAATAGGAGGAGAAGAAGTGATTGCAGATTGGTGGTTGGGGGTATCAATTCCACTGGTAGCTATCAGTGGGGGCCCTGGGGGAGACACAAGCTTATGTCTCAGCTACATCGCAGGTCAGACAAAGTGTGTTTGGTCTGGGCTGGTAAACCTTTTTTAAACATTTAGATTTATTAAACAAGGGAGGAGGCAGGAAACACAAACCTCTGTTTAAAGCAAAACTTTTTATAATAAAGTCTCGTGTGTATTTATCGCCTTATCACGTTATACAAACTCCACAGCATCACTGCAACCAGTTTAATTAAAGCAATGCGTAAATAAAAGGCACTTGTTAGTCCGTAGCATTTTGAATAACAATCTCAAAACTCCATTTACAGTGGACTCAAGTATTTACTCGTGCATCATTAACAACACAAGGGCATCTAAAAAGTTCCCACAATTATTAGCACTACTAGTGTATGAGGTAGGAAAAAACATGCAAAAGAACATACAAGAAAGAAGAAAGTATTGGAAATTCTTTTTCAAGTACAAATTAATGCCTCGGACACAAACCAGCCTTAAAAAAAATGTCGTAATATGTTAATATGTAACAAAAACTCTAAAACTGATTCATAAGAATCCACCATTTGGCTACAAGCTATGTTTTGTGCATTGAACTGAACTTCTCCAAATCAAGGTTTTTGTTTTAAATGTGCAGAGTCACTACAGTAAGCTGTACTACTACACATGAGAGTTGAGTGTGTGGTCTGCAAATCGGGTAAATACTTTAGGAACGCTAGGCTACACATTACACTGATAAATAAAGCTTGAATAAAGTAAAGCTTGATTTCTAGTATGACTTTTACAGATTATATACACACTATATAAATGAGCTATTTACTTCCATCTCTGAACACAATTTTTTTTTTTTCTGGACTAAATATTTTGTATTTGTCAACAAATTGTAAATTGTGCTATAACAACTAAGCAGTGGTGTGCAGTTCAAGGCTTTTTCAATGTCTAAAATTCACCAAAATTGACAGGTTTTTTTTTCCTTTCTTACAAATATAAACACTGGTTAAGAAAGTGATAAGAGAACAAATTCCTTCCTTGCACTAGTTGGTGTAGGTGCAGGTGAAGAAATCACAACTGCACTAACCATTGGAACCATCACTTCTCACATCCAAGTTGACACTACATACATTTTGGGATACTACGTACCAGTCATGGGGAAGATGCCTGGTGGCGGAGGCTGGCCATAGGGTGGCATCGTAGGTATCCTGAGTGAGGGGGGTGGCTCAGTGATTGGGGGCATGGTCAGGCCAGCAGGGGGCATAACAGGTGGTGGTGGAAATGGAATCATATTCGGCAGATTGACATCATCCACGATGAGAGGATCGTTGCCATGGTCGAATGGACAGAGGTCGCCACGTACACAAAACCCCTTTTCTGTATGAGGGGGGAAAAACAGCTTACTACTTTCTACTAATATACTTACAAGTGCTTTTTAATTTTGAGAATCATTACAGTCATAACATAATTCCTCTAAGGCCTTTGGCCCCACATTTAATTAGAGACAAAAATATGACGGTATTTGTGGAAATAAAAACAAATGAAAGAGCAATAGGAGACGATAACATTCAAGATTAACAACCGTCCAAGGTAAAGGCAGCTAAGGAATACATCACAGTGCACGTATTTACCTCAGTCTCATTAAGGAACTGAGTCCCTAGTGACTGTGTTTGAGCACACTGCTTAGCACTGTGCTTCAGGGACAGTGAGTAAAGTGAGTTTAAATCTTCTTTCCTTCCTTTCACTGGGGACATAGAGGGTGTGCTAAGCACTGGTGATTAGCAAGTCACTAAACAAGGCAATCAATAACCCTCATGAGAAGTTAATGTTAGCATTTACACAACCATAATGACCACATCATATAACTGTAAATGGGGTCAACATAAAAATCTTCAGTTCACATATAATGGTTATAACTGTTATTTGTTCTTAACAACAAAGCTTCTAGACAGAGAAAGGAAGGTTAGACTGATCCTACCATCGTAATCCCTGCAACGCTGTTTGAGTGAAGCACTCTTGTTGTTGAACGGCTTCCCGACACCATCTTGCCTCTGGGTGCCATAGTAGCCAGACCAGCTGTCTATAGTGCCATCAGGCAGGTGAGCTGGCGTAGCTATGGGAACACCTCCACCTCCTGAGACTCCAGTGGACAACGAAGAAGAGGAGGAAAAGGGGTGCAGAGGTGTGGGAAGGGGTAACAGAGGCGATGGGTGCTGGTGCTGCTGCTGCTGGGCTGTAGAGCTGTAGCCATCTGTGTCCTGTCTTTCCACCTCAAATTTTGACTTGAAGTCTGTAAAGACCAACAGAAAGACACGGAATTGTAACAAAACACCAACACGTTAAATCATAAAATACTGAACCATAACAGAACCAACCCTGCAACATTTAAAACAAAAAGCTACTTCTCTAGTAATGCAAAACACAATGCAGAGATGCAGATTAACCTTGTGCATAGTGAGGCCAATTCCACCGCAAGGTATCGAAACCCCACTGACATGAATGCAAAGTTGTCCACATTGTTCCTTACGATAATGACTCCCAGCAACACTGACAAACCAATACGGCAGAAAATGCTACAAACGACTACATACAGAGTGCTATTCACTCTCTTTTCAGCAGCATTGAGCACCTCACATGCACAATGTTTCCAGCTGCATTTCTGCATCACTAATGCAAAGTTCAGCTGACAGGAACTCCTCTACACTCCTGGGTTTGGTCCCCTGTGCTGTTGTTATTGGTTGTGGGGGTGTGGTCGAAAACGTTCTCACCTCTCCCTCCTCTGTGCTCCCTGTCCCTGCTCTTTCCTCGGCTGCCACTCCTGCTCCGGCTGCGGCTTCGGCTGTAGCTCCTCCCGCGGGGGCTCCCCCTGCGCCGCTCATGACGCTCCCGCTCGCGGTGCGAGTCACTGCCGCTTTTTCCGTGCCGATCAAAGTCACGGCGCTTGCGCTCATCTCTCCTCCTGTCATCACGGCCCCTGTGTGGTTGAGGGGTTACAGAAAATACTTCAAAACGGAACAGAACTGAATCCAAACCAGCTAAAGGAATATGTGGGTCTAAATGAAAACCAGATAAGATCACATGAATCATCTTCATCGAAATCTGATTTCATGCACTGTGAAATTAGTTCTCAGGTAGTGTTATTTAAGTGTACAGAAGAGAGTACAAGATAGGCCTGTTAACAAGCTGTTACTGGAGAACCTTGCATTCTAATGAAAGCCATCGTTTTAATAAGTAGAATTTTCTTCATTTTAGTGAACAGCCTCTGGTCTTCCTGATCTGCTCCAATGCATTGTGTTAATTCGCTGTTAATAAAACCTTCCTTGCTCCAACTGTGTTAAATTCAAGCTGTTGCAGCATTTTAAGGGGCATAATTCCTTTTTATTCTTTAAAAGGCTGTTAGTCTTTAATATCGAACAAAGGTTTTGAGTTTCATTAATAACGAGCGGGGGTTAAGTAAAATGAATCAGAACGTACATTATATAATAGACATCAAACTTGACTGCTTGAACTCCTGTATAGTATAAGTGTCCTCTCCATTTTAGACTGGCGTGTAATGGACACCAGGGCCTTATCGAAGAGCAGGACTCATAGGATTTGAATCTAACCATGCAAATATACCCACATCTTCCCATCCCTAAACGACTAAACCATGCAAAAAAAAAAATAATTATCACAGGAAAATAAGTGCAGTAGAAATTTCAGCATGAGACTAAGGTATATCTCAAATGACAGAATATTATTTGAAAAGGCCTCATGCTTGGTTATTATGCCCTGAAGCCACAAACTTACCTGGACTCAAAGTCAGAGCGGTTTCTTAGTGGACTTCTTCTTCGCCTGTTCTCTCTCTCCTCCTCCGGAGTTTCAGCCTTGAGGGAAACAAGTAGTTACAACTTAAACCCTATTCTATTATATTTTGGGGGAAAAATATTTACATACATAATGTGATCAAAAAAAAAAAAAAAAAAAAAGTAAAAAAAAAAATAGAGAATACATCAGATACACATTGAGATATTTATCGAATGTCCCCTTAAGAAAGAAAATGTTCATCTCTGTCTTAGGCTCCACCCATGTATCTAGGAAGAGTTGAAGACACGTTCATATGTTCACAGACTGACATTTGACAGGCTTGCAGGGTCAAAATGCAGCCACTTCAAGTTTTCCTACCTCCACTACATCGGATTTAACTGTAGTTGGCTGGACTTCCTCTTTAGGAGCTTCCTTGGCAGCAGGATTTCCCAGGTAGTTCTTGGTTGTCAGACATTCAAAAAGCTTATCGACAAATTCTATGGTCTCTGCAATGATAATAAGTAAACAGCAAATAATGTTTTCGGTCTTGACGATATTTTAAAAGACAACTTTCATTTCTATGCGTTTTGGACATTGCACCATTTATAAATCTAATTTCTTCTTTTAGATTTAATACAATTATTACGCCTCGATCATGTCTGAAGTGTTTTGAATGTTCTGGATAAAATTCTTAATAGAAAAACCATTTCCGTTACTGGTGTAATTATGTCACGGTGCTTTTGTGACATAACTGCTAAGCTTCTACTGTCATCAGGATGTATGAGGACACAAAGTAATGACAAAAGCCTCTGCTGGAGAAAGACTTTGTGGACAACATTTTTAATCAGAAACAGTTGGGATTTATTACAAAAGTGCATGTTGCACTGTTTAGAGTTCCTACCTTTTTGTAGGAAGACATCAAGTTGATCAGCACATAGGGCCTTCAGCTCCTTCTCTGGTTTGTCCTTCTTCACAAGAGCCACCACATAGTTGGCTAATGCAGAGGGGTCAGCATCACATCTGCAGTTTAAAATACACGGCTGATAAATAATAATGAACAGAACGAACACATTAAGCACTAAACATTTAAACCAAAAGAAAAGCAGAGAGCTGATTTCCAATACATGTCCTGCTCATCAACATTCTTGCCAACAGATCATGATAGAAGTCAGTCAGCAAGTAAACAGCACAAACACACAAAGCTGCAGGAAAGCATTCTTGAAAAGTCAATATATGACTAACCAAATAACCACCAGCTCCTGTAGGGGATTAAAGTGCATATTCTCCATAGTACACGTGATTAATAACAGACGAAATATAAACACTACATTCTGACAAACCAAAAACTGAAAAACAGGCCTGGCAAAGAGCTTTGTTACATTTTAACCCTAAACGAACAGGGTAAATTCCAATGGTTAGCAAACTCTTTTTCAAGTAACACCTGGCCAAGGTGGCAGTGTTGCAGGACAATACAGTAACACACAAAAAACCCTAAATATCAGCTAACGCACTATGAAGAATCAAATAAGACAAACATGGAAACATATTAAAAACAGCCATAAATAAGAAAGAAACGCAGAGTTCACAATATTTTGTTCCACCAATAAACACCTAAATAAACAGTAACTACAATTTTAGCTCATTTACAACATTTTCAATATGTTGAAAACCATGAAAGACATTAATCCAACATGAGAAGTGACATTTTCAATATTTGCTGTCTATTGACTCGTCACAACATTGTCTGAAGAACAGTGAATTGTTGTTTTTTTTTTTCATGAGTATGCCGTGCTTTTATATTTGAGGCAGCCTTTGGAAACTCTGGTAACTGAATGATGTAATAATTTTACGTTTGAAAGATACATAGTAACAAGAATGATAACGAGTTATGACTTGTAACTATGGTTACTCCACGAGCAAAGAGTTTTATTCATTAACGACATTATACAACTCTCTCTGTCACACACACACACACACACACACACACACACACACAAACAACTATAACTCAGTAAAGTAAATTTAGACATAAGACAACAAGATTTAACAGTTAGCTATTTAAATCACAAGTAAGTAGCATAGAAGTAAGAGGGCAGCTTGGTGCCGCAGAGATACGATAAAGTTACATTACCGCGAGCCAACCACGTTCCTAACCAACGTAGCTTTATCCTAAAATTACAGTGCAATTCAAATACACACACGCGCATATTGCACCATGCACAAATTTTAGTTTTTGGTTTACAAAACGCCTAACCACCTATCTTTGCCATGCAAAGCCAGCTAGTGGCAGCCGTGGTTAGCTAACTCGTGTCAGAATTTGCCCAAAGATTCTAGCAAGCCCCCATTGATGCCAGGCTAACCCACAAGCTAGCGTCGGCTAGCTAAAGTAGCTCAGTAGCATGAGAGCTAAATGTCATTTCAATTCAACACTCACATTGGCTCCAGGAGTTTTGCCAGCCACGACTTCAAGGCTTCCACATTCTCTATGATCATCGTGAGAATGACTATAACACGGTCTATAAAATGAAAGTGCGTTTTGATAACCCTACTTTCATCATCTATAAATTTATAATCTTTAAGGCCTTCTATCAGTCTTCACTAGCAGGTCGGACGAAATGTTTTACGGCATGGCAACACAAATCGAATTGTCGTAACGCAGGCCTGACGACGCACTTATAACCCTACACTGTCGTTACGCAATCGCGATTTATTAAATGTGTAATAACACAACTATTGTGTTGTCTAGCGGGATGTGAAGGTTAAATAAAATATTTACTCTTTAAGCGAGTGGTCTGGTTCACTAGATTTGTGACGATACGACGCCTGAGAATGTATACGGACAACATTTCCCAGAAAACCACGCGAGAACTAACTTGTGGGTGTCATCAGCTAGGCACCGGCGGCGTGGGTTTTTCTTGTCAAATTGCAAACTCCTTTTTCCTCTTTTTCTTTTTTCTAAACAACAGACAAGTAAATAGCTCATACTTTAGGTCACAATGACGGTAGGTCCACTGTTATTAATGTTTACAGTTTAGAAAGCATAATGTGGGTTTTGCGGCGGGTAAGACGTTATAATCTCACTAAGTAAAGCTATTAGCTAAGTTAGCAGACATAATGCTAATGTTAGTTTCTGAGCCTAGTGCAGATGCACTAACAATGAGTAGAGATGTCAGCTCCATCCTATTATTTTATGTTCTCCTATTTCGTTTTGAAATCTGTGTCTGGCTACGTCCTCTAATGAAATGTAATCGCGCTCCTCGTTGTTATCCAGGACCGAAAAGGAACAGCAAAGTTGGACTTTTTGAGGAAAATTGAGCTCGAAATCCAGGAGAAATGGGAGAAGGAGAGTGCATTTGAGCAGGATGCTCCAACAACAGTTGGCGAAACCACAAAGTAAGGAGCACTCTGATGTTGCTGTTGTAAGGAAAAACCCTATGAACTCCACTCTCGTTCACACACTTGACCTAGGAGTAGTTAAACATGCAGTTGTGAGTGTGAAGGGGAAGTTGTTGTAGAACACTACATACTGATAAATGCCTGAGCAGATTCAGCAGGTGTACATCATGTCACTGATCTCTGTGTGTAATTATGAGCATGGTATGCAAACGTGGTTACAATGCTGAGCTCAAGTTAAACTTACCTGGGGCAAACCTTTGACACCTTAAGGTTGCCCTTTGTTATTAGTTTAAAGCATTTTGCTAGGTCTAAAATACGCAGTTTGTTCAACTCACTTACTTATTTTTTTGTTTTCTTCCAGTAAGAACAAATACTTTCTCACCTTCCCTTACCCTTACATGAATGGCCGATTGCACCTTGGCCATACGTTCAGCTTGTCGAAGTGTGAGGTAAGCTTGTACATAAACATGAGCGGGGACAAACACTGAGAGATTACCGCCTTCAGTCTGCACCTCAACCAGAGGGGCTAACTTCTATGTTGCTGCCGCTTTTTTGCAGTTTGCTGTTGGTTACCAGTCTCTGAAGGGGAAGAAATGTCTCTTCCCATTTGGGCTACATTGCACAGGAATGCCAATCAAAGTGAGCGTATTTCTTTCCTTGTTGTCCTTCCATTACACACAGTATGTACTGTAGCAATCAGTCTTTCTGGATCATCAGTGTGTATTCTGTCCACCAGGCCTGTGCAGACAAGCTGAAGAGAGAGATGGAGCTGTATGGAAACCCTCCACTGTTTCCAGATGAGGAGGAAGAAGAGAAGGAGAAGCCAGAGACATCTGATGAAATCATCATCAAGGACAAAGCAAAGGGAAAGAAGGTCAGAATCTAAGGGAGTGGATCAATTGCATTTTTCACTTGGGAATGAACAGTTTTCAAGTACTGCTTATTTTTTTCCTATATAAGTATATAATTTATTAAAAGAGGTCAACAATTGAATGAAATTGAAAATACGATCTGTAGTTTACACTAAATATAGATTAGTATTTATGTGTAACTCTGAGCAGTCTGTGGCTACGCAGCAAAAATGTGATACACTGTGTGTAGAGGTGATAGAAGTAACAATACTCAAGTAAAAGTGTAAGTATTGCCCTAAAAATATTCTCCCCTACAAGTACCCTTCAAATATTTTACTCAAGTAAAAGTACTAAGGAGATTGTCTACATTTTACTTAAAGTACAAAAGGTAAAGTACTTTGCTGAGAAAACAATGCATTTAAAACAATACGGATTATGATAATTATGGCAAAAAATTTAAAGTAATTTAAAAAAAGGGTCAAAGGGCAGTGTTGGTAAAGGTGGAGCAGATTTTAATTATAGTTTTAATGCTTATATTTTGAACCACATAACATCTGATTCAATATTCATGATCATTTATAGCTATTTACAAATATTACAAATCTTATTCTTGTTTTAGAGTAAAGCAGCAGCCAAATCTGGATCCTCAACTTTCCAGTGGGATATTATGAGGTCGTTGGGCCTGAACGACAGGGAGATTGCCAAGTTTGCCAGTGCTGAACACTGGCTGGAGTACTTCCCTCCTCTGGCTGTCAAAGACCTCAAGCAGATGGGAGTCAAGGTGACTGATTGAATTGAATTGAATTTATTAATAATGCAAATGCAGCATACAGCTTTTGTTGTTTTGTTTGTGCGTCTTTGTTTCTGTATCTGAATGAAATATTATATTTTTGCGTACTTGGCTAAATTATTCATGTTCATATTTTCATATTTTATTTCTCATTAATTTGAGTCAAATGTACCTTAATCCTGGTGTCATGTTGTAACTTCACAGGTTGACTGGAGGCGGTCGTTCATAACCACAGACGTGAATCCATTCTACGACTCGTTTGTCAGATGGCAGTTTCTCACACTGAAGGACAGAAAAAAGATCAAGTTTGGCAAAAGGTAAGATATAATATATATCTTGTGTTTTACCTGTTTTGTATTGCTGTTCTCGCAATCATCTAGGAAGAAGCAGAAGAGTAGCAAATGTCTCATAACAATTTGTAATAATGTACTATATTTTGTTTGTCTTTGTGTTGCTTGTAATTATTTACCAGGTGTCTCTATGATGTATAATTTTTTATCTATGGCATATGAGCAAACTGGATATTTTACATAACATTGGTCTAAAACTGGCCTTAAATTTTTGCATTTTTAATCTTACGCATTGTTGTAGCACTGCATATGCTGTATATGACTGTCGCTGAATCCTTTGCAGATATACCATCTACTCCCCCAAAGATGGACAGCCATGTATGGACCATGACAGGCAGACAGGAGAGGTACTGTCTGGCTTAATTGCGTAAATGTATTATTTGTAGAAAAAAACAAAACTAAACTAAATTATGATCTAATCGTGTATTTTACAGCAAACGTGTTCTCAGTATTTTGTGTGACAGGGTGTGGACTCGTATTTAATCAACACACAGGACACATGCTTTTTATTTTATATCAAAAGAGTTGTGCTATGAAATAAAAATACATTTTTAATGGGAGCAGACAGGAGTTGTAATTCTTTCCAAAACTGTATAGAGTTAAAATTGAAATTAAAGTCCTATAAATTCTTACAACAGTCTTACTACAGTCTACAATTCACTGTTTGCTTCACTGACAAATCTTATTCAAAATCTCTGAGGAAAAACTTTTAACCTGTTTTTTTAAATTGAAGTGGTCTGGAAGCTGTGTTTGGTTCATTTTCTTCTAACAAATGTTTTTCCTCACCTGCAGGGAGTAGGACCTCAGGAGTACACTCTCATCAAGATGAAGATAGTTGAGCCATACACTGCAAAGTTCAAGTCCAAAGTCTTTTATAGCAGGTAACAAATTATAAACACTGAGAAGTAAAAGTACTACTGTACAAATAAGCTTTACATGCAGAAGTAATGTGTTGATGCTGGCCTTGTCACAGTGGAATGACAGGCAAAAACATCTTCCTGGTGGCTGCTACTCTGAGACCAGAGACAATGTTCGGTCAGACCAACTGCTGGGTGAGACCAGACATGAAGTATGTAGCCTTTGAGACAACCAGTGGAGACATTTTCATCTGCACCAGTAGATCTGCCAGGAACATGTCATACCAGGGCTTCACCAAAGAGAATGGAGTGGTGCCAGTGGTAATGGAAATACTTGGACAGGTATTACCTAGTTTACTTCTCACTACTGCAAATACATTCTAATGAAATCATTCAAAGATTATTTAAATCGGGTTATGTACTTTGTGTTTACCCTACCTACTATTCTTTAAAGGATATTTAGTCGACCAGACTTGCCAAACAGATTTGCCTTTGTAAAGATGGCATCACCAAACCTGATTCAACTCAGATTCTCCATCATTTTTGTGTCTTTCTAGGATATCCTTGGCTCTGCCCTGCATGCTCCTCTGACCTCCTATAAGGTTATTTATGCCCTGCCCATGCTCACCATAAAGGAAGACAAAGGTATTGTTTTTTGTTGTTGTTGTTTTGAAAATGTTTTTAAAGGAAAATGATGTCACATTAGATATAGTACCATATCTGTTGATAGAAATTGGCATGAAAGGTAAAACCATCACAGCGGTTAGAATAAGCTTGAGTGGTCGTACACTACGTGTCTTTATTAAGTAGCAACTTAATAAACTGACAGTCGCTGATTAGTTCAGCAAAAGCCACCTGTAATATAGAGTAAGAGTGTTTATTGCTGGTTCTTTATAATCATTTCTACACTGATCTTAAGCCCTTATTTCTCCCTGCCATTTTGTAATCTGGGCAGGTTGCCTGGAAAAATACTGGGGAGTCTCAAAATAGCAGGCTAAGGTCTGCATATATTTTGTTAGTGTTGTAATGGGCTGTCAACATATCAGAATAATGGCTTCCTTTTTGCCCTGTGGAGATTCAACTTGCCCTTATTGAACTTGGAGTGCATTGGTTCTCTGAGACATCAGTACATATTTTATTTCAGTCTCTGGTGTTTGAGGGGTGTCATTTCTCTTTGTATTCATGTGTAATGTTGATCGACTTTTGTAAATGGCAGAACAATGAGAATGGAACAATCTTAAAGACTAAGCTGAAATTCCAGACTTTTAGTAAATGTGAATATCTCTTGTCTAATGATGATGAATGTGGGTCAACTAATGAACCAGTTATTAAATCAAAAGTACTGTGATGGTAATATTAAAACCTTTGAATATATGTAATGAAATTTGCAAGCTACACTATATTGCCAAAAGTATTCGCTCACCTGCCTTTAGACCCATGTGAACTTTAGTGACATCCCATTCTTAATCCATAGGGTTTAATATGACGTCGGCCCACCCAGTGCAGCTCTAACAGCTTCAACTATTCTGGGAAGGCTTTCCACGAGGTTTAGGAGTGTGTTTATGAAATACATAATACACAGTGCTCGCAGTCTTCGCTCTAATTCATCCCAAAGCTGTTCTATCGGGTTGAGGTCAGGACTCTGTGCAGGCCAGTCAAGTTCTTCCACACCAAACTCAATCATCCATGTCTTTATGGACCTTGCTTTGTGCACCTGAATTCATTTATTTGGATGGGTGAGCGAATACTTTTGGCAATATAGTGTATGTATAAGCATTGATTTAAAATTCGAACAATTTTAGTGTCCGCTTTTTTTGGTGCAAGGGTGGAAATTTGTCTTTGGTTTGCATGACACTTGGCTTTGCCACAAACATCTTCATCACGACGTAAATATCAAAAGGTTACAATCTAGAGGCCAGGAAAAACATTTGGAAATATTGGGACTATCTCAGAGGTAAGATGCAGGTGCAACAACATAACAATGAATTAAATGTTGACCATTTGCCTTGTCTCCTTTTGTGCTAGGTACTGGGGTAGTTACCAGTGTACCTTCTGATGCCCCTGATGACATTGCTGCTCTCAGAGACATCAAGAAAAAGCAGGTGAGGTTATAAATCTATAATTTTTACTAAGCAGTCATCCAGGACAATTTGTACATTCACTTCACTGAAGAGAAACAGAGAAAACAATACTAATGTGAAACTTCTAATACAACTAAAGATTGTGCTTTTAAATCTGTCTTCTGCACGGTTTACTTAAATTCAGATACAATAAATCCTGATGGAAAACATGACCATTAAAAAACACATTTATTATTAAAAGTACACTCTACATTTTGCATTTTATTAATGTTGCTGTTTACGCATTTCCAAAAGGCGCTACGGGAGAAATATGGAATCGAGGACAAGATGGTGTTGCCTTTTGAGCCAGTAAGCTCATCTACTAAATTCAGTTTGTTTTCAGTCATGTTGCATTAAAACAATTTTTAAAAAATAATGCACATTTAATTCAAGTAGCTAAATGTAGCTTTACTCCCTGTGTGTTTGTGTGTATCAGGTCCCTATCATAGAGATCCCAGGCTATGGGAACCTTTCTGCTCCTCTGGTGTGTGATGAGCTGAAGATCCAGAGCCAGAATGACAAGGAAAAGCTGGCTGAGGCCAAGGAGAAAGTTTACCTTAAGGGCTTTTATGAAGGGGTTAGTCACCTTAGTGCTTAATGACTAAAATACAGCTGCATAGGTCCTAAAAATTCAGAGTTTGCTGAATTTGTTAAATGTAACAGAAACAGGACTTTTTTTTTATCTAATTGTGTGTTGTTTTTTTCTTTGTTTGGTTTTTTTTTTTTGGTCAGAACATTATGACATTACTTGGGTAAAAACAAATTTTATTCAACTGCTTTTACAGGCAACAGATGGAAACTTGAAAGAAATCACAAATGAAGCAACAAGGCATTACGCAAAACACATTTCATGGTTATAGTGAGAATTTGTCTTCCAAATGGGTAGTTTATGATAATTGATGATTAAAGAAGACACCACTGAGACACAACCCACTTGCTGTTAACAGATCTGCCAGAATTGTGAATGAAGTCATTCAGTGTGAATCAGATATATTTGTGAATTAATTCCTCTGTTAGATCATGCTGGTTGATGGCTACAAGGGACAGAAGGTCCAGGATGTCAAGAAGCCAATCCAGAAGATGATGGTGGACAGGGTGGGATCTTTGTTTCTAATGCAAAAAAAAACTTCAGAGTAACATAGAGTATATTGGCATAATACATGGTAGAACAACTTAAAATTATGACTTTATACTTAATTTTGTTTGGGGCTTTCTTGGGTTTATGCACCCCTTCTTGGGTTAAGTAGCCTTCATTTGCTAAACATGGTAAAGTTGTGTAATTTGGTTTTTGTCGTTCAATTTTATGTTTTTGACGCTGGCCTCATGGTAACATCCCGCAGGGTGAAGCCATGATCTACATGGAGCCAGAAAAGCAGGTCATGTCACGTTCAGCTGATGAGTGTGTGGTAGCTCTGTGTGACCAGTGGTAAGTGCAATGTGAATTTTGATCACTACAATGTTCAGGTTTCTGAAATGAAGTGTTGTTTTCGACACACAAGAAGAAATAATTCGACCTTAGTGGAACTGAAGATGCAAGGAAGTGGTATAGAAACTACTCAAATAGGATATTTTTCCACTTCATTCTAGTCACCGAATGGAAACCAAAAGTCAAAATATGACCACCATCATTGAAGATCTAGATCTGTCTATAAGTGCAGATTGATCTTTGTCATCTTATGTGTAATTTGTCTCTCAGGTATTTGGACTATGGGGATGCTGAGTGGAAGAAGCGAGCCAATGAAGCCCTCGGGTCTTTGGAAACGTAAGGCAGTGACTTCTGTTTGAATGTAATCACTGTCCAGCTCGCAGTTAGTAAGAGAAAAGACTCTTTATTATTTTCTTTGTTTTGGTGAACAACACCACAGATTTTGTGAAGAGACAAGGAGAAACTTTGAGGCAAGTTTGGACTGGCTGCAGGAGCATGCCTGTTCTCGCACCTATGGACTTGGTGAGTGTGTGTGTGTGTGTGTGTGTGTGTGTGTGTGTCAGGACTGTGGTGAATGTATATATTGCCCTTATCTTCTCCACTATGGAGAATATATTATTCAGTTTTCTTGTGTTACAGTTTTTATTTACAGTTTTTATGCTGGAATCATCTTTGTCTAGTTCAAAATGATATATTCCTTTTTTTTAAATTCACCACCATGTCAAAGATGAGCAAGACTTAGACTTTTTGGAGGCAGCTTTTTGCTGTAATGTTTAGTCTATAGATGGAGACAGAGGACTAATGATAAAGGACCTAGCATCAGTCTGCCTCTTTGTTCAAACAGAATGGACCTGCTGGCATACAGTACAGCCCAGGCCATAACGGTCAACTCCTACTGTAAGAATCTCCCCATACCATATTCAGAATACAAAGGACAAAGTGTCTCCATCTAGCATGGCAGAGCAGGTCATGTATTTTTCATGCAGGAACACCTCTAAGCCACAGACAGACTGTAGCCAAGTGTATATACTGTGTAAATCTCAACACCTATTGAGGCTCAGACATCGCTCAGAAAATGTATCTTTTTTTTTTTTAATTATATATTATCTAAGACTTCTTATATTTGGAGAAAACTGCCAGCTGCAAAATGATAAAATAGGTTTCTGGTGTCTCTCTCAACAACAAGTTATCTGTTGGTGCCTTGATTGAGTTCAGTTTATTGGACCATACAGATTTACATATCAGCTTGTTGACTGAGCATTACAAGCCCAACATGTCTTCCATCACTGGTGTTCTTCTCCTTGACAAGACTGTGAATGCAACAAGAGTCTCTCAATACTAAGGAGACAATTGTTTTTCTTCATAATATGCTTCTTTCCCTTTTCTCTTTCATGGTTGTGTGCCTGTCTTTTTCTCCCTGGTTATTCCTGTTATGTGTGCACGCCTCCTGGTTACCATAGGAACCCGTCTTCCTTGGGACGAGCAGTGGCTGATTGAGTCACTATCAGACTCCACCATCTACATGGCCTACTACACTGTAGCCCACCTCCTCCAGGGAGGTGTGCTCAACGGACAGGGAGCCTCACCACTAGGCATTAAGTATGAGCACAACACACCAGAATAAATAAATAAAGGATCAAATGCAAATTTAAGAAAAGCGCCATCATCTTATTATATAATTAGATATACCTTTTTCTGCTTCCAGCAGTGGGAGATGTTTGGTGTGTGTGTGCGTGTGTGAGTGTGTTTTTTCTTTTTTTGAGTTGATTTGTTACTTGGTATTCGTCCATGAAATAACATTAGATTCACTCAGTGGCAAATGCTTTAATCAGTTTGTCGCTAAGTGTACATTTAAGTATCCTCAGGCCTGACATCAAATGGAAAAAGGAAATAAAACTGTCAAATGCTGAAGGACGCTAAAACACAAAGTCACATACAACAATTGCATCTTTTCACCTCACTTTAACCCAGTACATTACTGCTAACTGATTCTTTTTATCCTCCCACAGACCAGAGCAGATGACCAGGGAGGTGTGGGACTTCATCTTCTTTAAGACTTCTCCTTTCCCAAAGACAAACATCCCTAAAGAACATCTACAGAGGCTGAGGAGGGAGTTTGAGTACTGGTATCCTGTGGATGTTCGTGCCTCTGGCAAAGACCTGGTTCCCAACCACCTGTCTTACTACCTCTACAACCATGTGGCAATGTGGCCCGAAGACAAGTGAGTTTGCCCCCTTGACTGACCCGTACAGATTGTAGGAGGAAACTGTTGAGAAAAAAACTGTCGTATTTTTTCTGATGTGATTGTAATTGTAGTTACGATGGTGATTTGCCGTTTGATTTTGCAGTAAAATCAAATAGCACATTCCAAACATCTTTTAAGTGAACACACAATGTTTTGTGCAAAAAACAAATTGTAAAAATATATTTATTTTTATGAGGGTTTATCTACTGAACTAATTGTCTACTTGTAAACTTGGTCAGAAGGCCAAATTAGTCAATTACAACTGAATCTATACATAAGTGGTAATGGGACATGATCCTCATTTCCAGTTCTACTGTTTGCAATGAATGGATGTAGAAGCACCTTTTAATTCAAATTTTAGCAAGTGTCTTTGATTGATTGTGTTGCACAGATATTCTCTGTATCCCTGCTTGTTGAGATATCCACCATTGCTTGAATATCTTAATAATCAAAATGCAAATGTAAAAGATAATTGATTATTGATTTAGAGTGATCCTGTTGAAACAGACTCTGCAAAGCGGGGTAGACCCTGGACAGGTTGCCAGTCTGTCTCAGGGCCAAGACAAACAGACAACCATTCACTCAAATTTACACCTGCGTGCAATTTAGATTCACCAACAACCTTACGTACATGTTTATCGATCGTGGGAGGAAACGGGAGGAAACCCGCAACCAAATTGATTAAAATGTGTTAGTTTTAAATAGACAATCAGGAATTAGCTATCGATGTTCTGATATAGGATTATGTTTCATGTTTAACCTGCTTATCATTTCCTTTACACTGACTGTAAAAATCATGTGTATGCATGAGGTAGTACACTTTCTTGGTGAGACTGCAGGTCAAACCACTCCGACACCCTGCTTCCCAATATATATCCATACTGGAAACATGTTCTTATTAATATCATAATAATGACAAAACCTTGGCTCTAATATACATGAATTCCTCTGTGGAAAGCGTTAAGAGGACACTGATATCAAAGGTGAACTGCAGCCTAGGATTAGTGCAGACCAAATTTTGGTAAAGAGTAAAGACATTAATAAAAACATCAGTGCTTTATAAATGAAATGAATTATTATTATTATCTCTCGTCAACAGTGGGAAATGGCCACAGGCAGTTCGAGCCAACGGACATCTGCTCCTTAACTCGGAAAAGGTTTGAAATGTTAATCTATGTATTTTGATATTCACCTCTTTAATTGTTATCAAGCTTGAAATCCTAGGGGGGAAAAATAACGAAAAACTTCTTGTTTAATTTGATTTGGTCTATTGTTCAATTCGACTTGATTTGAAACATTAATTAGTAATTTTACAACTCTCGCGTGCAAGTATTTACCTAGTATTTCAAGCCATTTAGAATCTTTATTAGTGTATCTGTTATTGGTTTGCACGTTTTAAACAGATGTGTTTAGTTTTTTCTGTATTATGCTTTGTAATGAACTTATGTGGGTGGGCAGACTTGAAAGCTTCTAGCTGCTAACATCTGTTTTCCTTTTCACCAGATGTCCAAATCAACTGGGAACTTCCTCACTCTCAGCCAAGCTATTGACAAGTTCTCAGCAGATGGTACACTCAGTTTCTTCTTGATTTATCTCCCTCTGAGGTTCTGTTTCTTATCTTATCTGTTTCTTACTCTTCTCATGTCTCTTTTCTATATCTATCTAATTTTTCATTGAAATCTGTAAGAAAAGCACACCAGGTGTACATTTAGGACAGATGACAGTACGTTTTTACAATGCATGGGGGATTACGCTGGTTTACACTATAAACGGGTGACGTAATCAGAAAATGCTCAGGCTTCAAAAGTGGGAGCTATGAGCTTTTGTATATGTCATATCACTTTTACGCTCTCTCCACAGAACTGCTAGATACAGATAAAAGAAAGAAAGTATAAACTTCTTAAATCACCTGTTTATTGGGCCACAAAAGAAAGGCAAATAGTTTCACTGTGGTGTTCTGAGACACCAAAAAAACTGCGTATAAAGTGTCAGAATGTGCTTTAAAACCGAAGCGTTATGTTAGTGGGGTCATGCTTGGCATATTTAATAACAGTAATAATCCAATTTGGAGGAATGTTTGTTTGTTGTTCGCCTCCATGTCTGAGTTTGCTTTTTGTCTTTTCTTGCTAAATCTTTTTTTATAAGTGTCTGTATAGAGATTACGCTTGATATCTCTGCTCCGTATACTTGAGAATTAAAGATGTCTCCCCTTTATGGGGGGGTGGGTTGGTTTATTTCTACCTTTTTGGATTTTTTTTAAGTTCGGAACGAGCTGAATAATAGATGCGCATCTGTATGTCTAGGAGCTGTCCTGCCGTGGGAGTTAAGAACTTCATGGTCTGACAGCAGATAGATGTATTAAGTTGGCTTCTTGTCTCAGTGCTTGGAGTCATGTCTGCTGAGTATTTGAAGTTTTCTCAGACTGTGGAGTTTTTCATTAAGCCCCTAAACGTCACTTGCTTGTCGAAAAGTATTGTTCAGAAAAGAAAAGAAGTACTTTGTTCAGTGTTGCACGTGCATTAAAGGGGGCCCATGTAGTTCGATTTTGAAGTTGAGCAAATCACGGAATAAGATGAGAATTGTGTAACTGGCAATAGTTACTCTTGCCCTTAGACATTCACTAGAAATCAGCTCAAGACTTATTCCAATGTTTTCTGTCCTTCCTACTGCTTCAACTCTCCCCTTCATTTCCTTCAGGTATGCGTCTGGCTCTAGCCGATGCCGGCGATACGGTGGAAGACGCCAACTTTGTCGAGACGATGGCTGACGCTGGCATCCTGCGCCTCTATACTTGGGTGGAGTGGGTAAAGGAGATGATTGCAAACCAAAACAACCTGAGGACAGGACCTGCTGATACCTTTAATGACCGGGTCTTTGCCAGGTATTTGGAAGAATTTATTAAGAATAATTGGTTCAGATTGATCAGTTTAGAGGTCATGTTCAGACCTTGGAGATTGGGAAACTGAGATTTGAACTGTGATTTGGTGAAATGAATGTAGGTTTGTTTTTTGTTTTTCCAAATGTGGCATTTTTTGTAAGTTTGGGCTTAAAAGTTTGTACTGTGTGTAGTGACGGCCAGAACGATAGTTGTCAGGGAAGCTAATTGAACATTGGTAGTATGTTGATTTGAAAAATGTCCATTAGTGACCACTTTCTCTAGATTACTGTTTTTAAATTCAAAAAGAACAAACATTCGCATTTCACCAGAGCATTTCCAGCTGACAACACGGTTGCAGCTTCATAGCAAAGGACCAGACAGAAACACAGTGTGTAGAGCCCCTTAAAGTTAAAATGAGATGTACCGGTCAATTGACATTGAAAGGCAAGAAATGAAACGAGGCATTAAGATTCAAGCCAGTCTTCCAGAGTTTGGATTCCTTTTGAAAAATGATGAGGTTTTTGTCTCTCTACTTTTAAGTGAACGGTAAACTGACTTTGCAGACTGACTGAAATGGTTTTGTGTCCTAACTAGTGAGATGAATGCAGGCATCTTGAAGACAGAACAGCATTATGACAGGCTGATGTACAAGGAGGCTCTAAAAAGTGGATTCTTTGAGTTTCAGGTAAATAAATTATTCTCCCTTAATGAAAATGCTTTGTGATGCTCTATAGGACACACATTTTTTTTCTACCTCTCTCTCATTCTATAAGATATGTAGATATTCTTGTAAAAGGTTAAATAGTGTGTTTAGTATAACTATGGAATCAAATCTCACAGGACTGAATATTGTGTATGGGATGAGGTAGAAATGGTTCAGTAATCCACATTTTTGTGTGCATGCAGGCAGCCAAAGATAAGTATCGTGAGCTGGCTATCGAGGGCATGCACCGAGACCTTGTCTTCCAGTTTATAGAAAGACAAACTCTGCTGCTGGCCCCCATCTGCCCACACCTTTGTGAATACACCTGGGGTCTGCTGGGCAAGGTAAGAATCATATTTAGCATCATAATGCAGGTATCATCTTCATGAGTTGCCCATGGGTTCAGATGTGACTTTCATCCTGTCCTAGGTTCTGACTGTATCTCCCTTGTATCCCTCCAAAAGAAACATTTAAACTTCTTTTCTTTGCATTTGCTTTAGCTTAATTAGGAAGGTAAGGAACACAAAGGCGTCATGTCGGCCTGCTGTAGGACTGATTTCACACATCTTTCTCTCATCAGTATGAAAGAAATGCAACAGCACAGAGAGCCCAGATTATTTTTAACTCTCGAATTTATGAATATGAAGGACTATTGCTAAACTGTGGATGGGTTTTCAGTTGTCGCTTAGCAACAACAAGCCCCACAACCAGTGTTGTCTCTCACGTGTTCTGCCCACTAGCTAAAGAGTTAGGAGGCATTCATTGCACATGGTCTGGGATTTTAACACATGCCCGCTACAAAGGGTGTACGCCTTGCTTATTCTAAAGATCCTGTGACCTCTGGCTGTGTAGTCATTCCTAACTTATCTGGGTTTTTTTTTCCCTCCTCTCCAATCAACACTCCTTCCTTTTTCTTTCTCTGATAGACCAGTTCTCTGATGAAGGCGTCGTGGCCTGTGGCGGGTCCAGTTGATGAGATTCTTATCCGTTCCTCGCAGTACCTGATGGAGACTGCACACGATCTCCGACTGCGACTCAAAGCTTACATGGTGCCCCCCAAACACAAGGTGAATGTATGTCCGTCTGTCGCACATGCTGCACCACTACTTTACTGCCAAAATGGCTTTTTTTAAGTAATTTCGAAACTGAACATTGATTTCTCCTGAATTGTTTGCGTTCCTTTTAATAGACTTAATGAAATCCAACACTTGTCTCGCAGTGTTCATTAAGTGTTGTAATTAAATTGGAGACGCCAATGCTTTTCCTCCCTCAGGTGCTGTTTATCAGTTTCATGGTTGTTGAATGAGAAGCACAGTGAAGCAGAAAATAACAGGAGCACAATAAGAAGCTTTAAAATATCAGGAAACCGCAGCATCATATTGAGTATACAAATCAGTAAATCTAAGAACTGAATAAATAAATGTCCTAAACTTTAGTTCTTTTGTTATTAGCTAATGCAAAAGAGAGGAGGTATTGGTATTGTTCCAATCAGTGCATATGTAGAATGTGTTTCATATGATTTGTTCTCGTAGAATATATTTTGAACTAAAAATGAGGTCTGCTCAAATTCTGCTCTGTGTCAATTTAGCCATTCGCAGGTCATGTTTACTCAGCTTGTGCAGCCTAGCAGTGACCATGTTTACTGCCCACACCTCCTAATCTGACATGTAGCAATTGGGGATTAGTGATGCTGTCACCTTCTGTCTCTGCCTTGGCATCCTGGGTCTTTTTATAGACACTTTAAGACTTTCAGTCTGTATTGTGTTCACAGCAGGGAAGTTCGTGTGTTGTTTTAATAGTTTGGTACATCAATAAGTGACTATGCAGCAGGGAGAAAAGAAAAAAAAATTAGTATTGACAAGATCTGAGACAGCCATTGATGTCTCATACTTCAAAACAGTTATTTTGCTCCAAATGTTGTGTTGCCATGGAAGTAAGACAGAAGGATAATAGGAAAAAAGGAGAAGATGAATACAGAAGCTGTGTTTTGTTTTAATAATGGCTTGGAGGTTTGTTTTTTTACGGAGGTGGAGACAGTGCATACAAGTCCACTAGAGAGACAAGACAGAAATTGTGAATTTTCAAATTCCTTGTTTTTTTTTTTGTTTTTTTTTTAATTCATGTGTAATATTATTTTGGCAACCACAGAGCATTTAGATTACCAGTGGTTTAAAATATGAGCAGTTTTTAATGTTGTTTCCTCCAACAGAAAGGCGATTTAAAGCCCCCAGCCAAGCCCTCCCACTGCACTATCTATGTAGCCAAGAGTTACCCTCCGTGGCAGCACAGTGCCTTATCCCTGCTCGGCAAACACTATAAGGTGAGGAACAAACTCGCAGCATATGTTAGATTTTACACACTGCGTTCATGTTCTGGTTATGTAGCGCTTTTCTCCAAAGTGCTTTACGTTGTTGCTTCTCATTCACCGATTCACACACTTGCACACCGATGAGGGCAACTGCCATGCAAGATGCTCACCTCACCCACCAAGAGCAAAAACTATTTCAATGCACTGAAATAGGGAATTTGAGGTTAACTGCTGGGGGACGCGGGCCGCCACCTTGCGAGGTATGTGCTCAACCTGCCACAGTGGTCACGATGAGTTCGCTGCAGATAGATTTTGTTTTGTTTCATGTTGGGTAAAGTCTTTTAGATCTGCTGGAGATGGGGCAAAGGTAAGGCACCAACAGAAAGGTAGGGGGATCCTCGCAACATGGTGCACAAAAAAAACTACATTTCAACAAAGCCCTAATGTGTTAACCTCAAATTCTCTACACCTCTGTCAATCCATGTTTTCATAATTAAAAATCTCCAGTAGTGATGTACTGTGTGTTCTGTCAGTTACCCTGTGCGCCTCTCTCTGACTCTGTTTGTGTGCATTTTCTTTGTTTTTTTTTTTTCTAGAGCAACAACGGGGTACTTCCAGACAACAAAGTAATAGCGAGCGAACTAGGAGCCCTGCCTGAACTGAAAAAATACATGAAGCGAGTCATGCCTTTTGTAGCCATGATCAAGGTAGATATGGAGGAAGTCTGTGTAAAGGCACATCCTTCCCCCTCCCCACACCCCCTTACCCACTCCCAACACAAGAATCCAAACAAGGAATTTTTTTATATGTTTTTTTTGGTTTGTTTGTTTTGTTTTGTTTTTCCTGTTTTCTTCACACATGTGCCATCTTTATGTCCGGTGTTGAAATGGAGTTTTAACACCTAAGGTTTTGTCTTCCCACCATGCAGCCTTTCTTCTAGTTGGTCTAAAACCCACCTTTTAAAATAAGTCTCTTGCTGTTTTTTTCTCCTCCCCCTCTATTGTGTCATTCAGTGGGAACAATAGAACACAGTATAACAGCGCTACATTGAAATTACAAAGCAATTGCAGGAATTCAGCATAGTGTTTTATTGATTTGGAAGAATACAAAATAATTTTGACAGACTGCCTCAGCTGGTTCCTGCATTTTTGTGAAACTTCTATAAACTGTCTTGAGCAACAAGTTTGCTGCACATGGCAACCTTTCGTGATTAAGATGCTTTGCATTCATATAAAATAAAATTCCTGAGG
Organism: Channa argus; assembly: GCF_033026475.1. Lineage (NCBI taxonomy): Eukaryota > Metazoa > Chordata > Actinopteri > Anabantiformes > Channidae > Channa > Channa argus. The sequence goes on from NC_090218.1 coordinate 7,925,837, forward strand.
CACCGCAAACTACAATACTAGTTAGGATTTTCTTTGGATGTAAATGTCACATCCTTGTGGCAGAGTGATTTAAAATGACAAAAAGACACTGCAAGTCCCATTCAAATTTTACTACACACACACACACACACACACACACACACACACACACACACACACACACACACACACACACAAGGTCAAATTGCTGTGGAATGATCAGTACAATTCTAATTAAAGTTGTAGATTTCATGTTTCCCAGGTGCTCTATGCTTCGTTCAGGTGTTGCCGTTTCACTGCGGGGATCAAACAGAATGAAACTAATAAATAGTCATGATGAGCTTTGTGTTCATCCCCGGTTGGTCTGTCAAGCTTGTTTTTTGTCCTCAAGTTGTTTTCACTCTCAGCTTTACTTTGTTTGATGGTTTGTTGTGGCATCTTTTTTCCCAAAGCTTTTTTTTTTTTTTTCTTCTAATAATCTCATGGCGGCAGCATCAGCATAACAATGAATTTTCTGTGTAATGCTGAATTCTAAACTAAAACTGGATTTTTATTCCCCCAATTCTTCAAATTAAAACTATGAACTGAACTGCACAATAATTTCTCCCAAGGTTTCAAATTATTTATCAGTTCCATGTTTACATCTCTCTGACCTCTTTTGGCTTCTGCTTCGTGTTCTTTAGGAGAACCTGGAGAAAAATGGACCCAGGGTTTTGGATCTGGAGCTGGAGTTTGATGAGCGAGCAGTTCTGATGGAGAACCTGGTTTACTTAACCAACTCTTTGGAGGTATGTGGTTTTTTTTTTTTGTTTGTTTGTTTGTTTTTTTGCACATGTCAAATTTGATGCTGCACATGCCACTCAAAGCAGCCTCTCTCCATGTAAAAAGAAAAAACACACACCTGAAAGATTTAAACATCGAGGGCACAAAAGTGAACAAAGCCGGGGTTATAATACTACACTTTGTAGAGATTGTAAAACATCTACTAGCAGCAAACACATCTAAGGTCCTTTTACATTTGGGCAATTAACAGAACAGACAAATTTTTTATCTTTTACATAAACGTCATGGAACATGCATTTACGGCATTTTGGCTCCCTCAGAAATGCCTCTGCCTTGAAGCTAAGTCTCACTGCATCTCAGTTGAGACAAGCCTGAGCTTAGCTGTCAGTCAGGAAAGCTCTTAATGCTTTGCTCTGCACCGAAGTCTAACCCAGTCAAAAGCGAAAACCCTGAGACAGATTTAACCACATAAAAGAGAAATTGCACACAACGCATGTCGAAGTAATACACCGAATCCACTTTCCTTGTTTCTGATCATAGCTAAAGTTGATAACATAAATATGTTGTCTCATGTGGGGCCGAAAAGGGGATGTTCAGTAACTTTCCTCACAGACTAACTCTAAGAATAGGGCTCACTCAAAGTGATGCTCCATCAAATCTCTTCCAGAGACAAAATAATGTTGGCTGTTTTTATGAATTGTCAGCAGTGAAGTGGATTACAGACAAGTGTTTGGACATTTTGATCCTTTGTCTCTGCTGTTTTCTTGTGAACTAGTTTATAATCGCTCTACTCTGTGAATTCTACCAGAAAAAAAATGATGCTCTGATTTAGACTGTTAACTCTCTGATCAGCTGCCAGTGTGCCTACCAAACACACTTGTACACACATCTGCTGGAACAGGCTTTTTTTTTTTAATTTCTTTTTTTTTCTAATGACATCGTTCCTTCTCTACAGTTGGAGCAGATAGACATCTTGTTTACTTCTGAGGCTGATGAAAAAGTGAAGGAGGACTGTTGCCCAGGGAAACCATTCAGCGTTTTCAGATCAGAGGTAAATGCTTGTGGCTGTGCATTAGCTGTTTATAACAAGGTAGGTTTGTGTGTGTGTGTGTGTGTGTGGGGGGGGCTTCTCTTTTAGTTGCCCATTTTTCAGCTTATGACCTAATTTTTCCTTCGTGTTTGCATACCTGCGGAATGTTTGTCTCTTTGTAGGGGCTTGTTTGACTGCGCGCACCCCTTCTGCAGCAGTGTTTGTGTGTTGATAGAAGGGAGGGGGAGGGGAAAATAGGTTGTTGTACACAGTTGAACAATTAAATGGTGTGTTTGTGCATTTGTGTTGTGTCTCTGTCCACCCAGCCTGGAGTGTGCGTGTCCCTGGTCAACCCTCAGCCCTGCAGCGGCCTGTTTTCTACAAAGGTTGACATCCGACAGGGGGACAACAGAGACAGCGTCATCCGTAGATTAGCCAAGTTTAACAGACTCATCAAAGGTAAGATAAATGGATATGGATAATATCTAGGAACTCGGATTGGGATTGTTAAAATATAGAAATGAAGGTTCCAATTGTAAGCAAATAGAAATATTTGTTAATTTTAGAGGAGCATGTTTTCAGTAGAGATGTGCAGGTTAATCAGCTTTTTAGTGAAAGATTTGGAAACACTTGGCTGAGTGTTTAGCCGACTAAGACACACGTTCTGTATGCAAGTGACGTCCAACATCTGACTCTGACCATATTGTTGCTCCTACCCTTTTCTGTTCTTTACATTTCTGCCTCACTGTTCAGAGGCTCGGGGAAGTCGGCAACTCCAGTGTGACGGTGACGACAAAGAGCCATACCACTGACTTTTTGTATCAGTTTAACAGTCGTGCAGATATTTCCTCCAGAGTGCTCGCCACAAAACCAGCACAGCCATTCTTCATTTTTATAAAAGCAACCAGAGATTTTCACTCAGAATATTAGAACACCCTACATTCTGCCATATGAGTTTTTGCCTTTCAATTGCACCCTACCGCCTCTTATTTTTTTTTATTCCTTTTTAATCATCCTGGCAGACTTGATACAAAGCACAATAATGTTTAAGTGCATGAAGAGCAGTGCAATATGTTCGCCAATGTGCTTTGTAGCCGGCCACTTCTTTTCATGTCTATACATTGCTTCATCGATCTTCTTTGTTACTTTACCTCCTGAACTCTCCAGTAGTATGACTGTCCACGTATGGACATAGTGCTATTTTCTCTTCCAGAATTTCAGTTGGTTTTATTATTTCAACGTCAAATAATTGTTTAGTTTTAGGTTATTTGGGGCAAAGAGTTAGTTTTGAAAGTGTAGTCTCTATTTGATTTTATAACTTTGGATTTTGATTCTTAAATGTGCATATTCAATCTACAAATGCTTCTTGATTAGCTGCACACACCATGTGAAGTGCCACAAAGACTGGCTTTTTAGAAAGTCTATCAATTTAGTTTTTATTAATTTCTGTAGATATAGTTTTTAGAATTACTTTTCAGTGTTTTTTTTTTTCCTCTCTTTTTGTTTCCCCACCCCCTTTTTCTTTTTCTCCCTGCTTCTCTCTAATATCTGACCCTCTCTGGCTCTGTTTCCCTTCCTTCCACTAGACCTTTCCAGAGTGAAGTTGATGAGGTATGAGGACCCCTTGCTGGGGCCTCGCAGGGTGCCCGTCCTGGGACAGGAGGAACAGGGCAAATTGCCCATTTCCAACAAATCTGTGTTCAACGTCAATCTGGAGGAGAAGAAAGTCACCCTGGCTGACAACGGCCTCACCGTGAACATTGGGGACACTCTGGTTTATCTGGTTAATTAGAGTAACAGTCACACACAGGCACATGGGGGCACATTCAGCAGTGAATCATTAAACGTTACAATGGGTAGTTTTGACTGAAAGCCAATAAAGACTGACTCAAAAATGTCTAATGCACATGCTGTTAGATTTAATCCTCTTCTTGTCACCGCTGAATGTGACCTCAGGGAATATTGGAGTCTAATGGGACCCCCTTTGAAACAGCTCAATCCCAAACCTTCTGTTAAGACCACAATTTGTACTCTGCTTCTTCTTTTCATCGACAGTAATGTTCAAGTCAAATGGATAATGAATGAACGAACAATGCATTTCCTTCTGATAGGCATCCAGCACTGTGTGCTGTTTCGATGCTGGTCAACCACTTATTTTATGGTCTTACATCATGTGACTGTTCCAGCATCCTTCTGGACGTCTGCTCATTTTCATGGAGATGGTAATGCCTCTGCTCTGTTGTTATGTACGTCAATCTTGCGACATATTGTGCCCTCATGTTGTCAGCGCCTCACACAATTTCCGTGTTTTCTAGCTGTAGATGGCACTTGTCTGACTACGGTCTTCCAGAGAAATAATAAAACCTAGGAAATATCCAGTCTCTCAGTGTTGGTATATTTCTTCCAAGGACGTGAGACGTGTGTTCCCCACAAGAGCCAAACTCGTATCGAGAGGGTGTCATTGTTTTTGGGAAGTGATTGGATCTTTGCCCCAGTGGCGCAGGAGAGAAGTGCCTGCTGTTGCTGTTCTGATGAGGCTGATGTGTAGATACAAAGTTTAGTGTCAGAATTACAGGCACCTACAAGCAGTGTTCACTGATGCAAAGCTATAAACCTGGTGACTATCATTTAGGTAGAACATATATAATCATAAATAATAATTACATATTTGCTACAAAAGAAGTAATGCCACTATATACTTCTTCTCATTACGACCGTGTGTGTGTCATGATTTCACTACGTGATCTCCCACCACGTAAACCTCTCCTCACCTTTGTCGCCTGTCTGACTGACTGAAACTGAAACACACACACACACACACACACACACACACACACACACACACACAACATTACATTAGTGTAAAGGTCAATGTCAGAACTCAGGAAATGCATGAATGCAGTCAATCCCCTTTTAAACAACTGCTGGTGTTTCATTGCTTCTAAAAAAAAAAAGCATCTTTCACTTCTCATCTCGAAGTCTGTGCTTCTGCCTTGAGGGAGAGCCTAACATTGACTGTGTCTTTTTAAATACTTTATAGAATAAATGAATGTCTGAGTCCATTTTATATGTAGAGCAGTTTCAAGGGGCTTCACAAACACCAAAAATGAATTCCTTTGTTCGACTACAATTTAGTTTTTGCATGTTTGACGTCTTTAATTTAGCAAAGTAATTATTTGACTGTATTTTGACCCGTGCATCTTTGTTTTAGAAATTAAATAATTGTTACATTTCAGCTTAATCTGGCCTTCTGGTGTGTTTATGCATCTGTTGTTCACATCTAATTCATTTATATATGAACGTGCATCCTCATGTACCTCGATGTGTATCTACCTTTTTATTTTATTTTTTATTTTTTTTTGCATTTGATGTATTAGAGGGGGGCCACAGTGAAGTCTCAAAACAGAAGACAACTACAAGACTTATCTCTGTCACACAGCTTCTGGCCCAGCCAGCTGAATGCTGGTTTATCTGCTCCGACACACACACTCTCACAGGGGAAGTGTCTCTCGCCCCCCCACCCCCACCCCCACCCCCACCCCCACCCCCACCACATACTCATTCTTGCTGACTCCTCGCTCACCCTCTCTCTGCTCTCATCTCCTCACCTCACCCCTCTCTGGATGCCGGTAGCTTCTAGTCATGGAGCAGACGACAGTCACACATCAGTAAGTGTTTCTTTGTTGTCACCACTGAGCACAGTGGAACTACAGCCAACAGCTCACTTATTCTGCTGTGTTTTGCATTTCTGCCTCTATAGTGGAAACAAAACGGCAACATATTTTTTTTTAATCTACTGTTGCTCTAGCTTCTGCTTTCACACTTCTTTTTTCACACAACAATTTTGGATTTTAGCTTCACTGCAATTTGCAGTTTTGAAGCTTCAAATCAGTATTTTATTCAGTATTGTATAAGTGATCAGACAACGTTTTTTTTAGTACATTAGTATAATTGCGGTGTCAACAGAACAGTTTTAACCTTTTTATATTCAGGGTAGTTTCCTGAGAGCCTAGCTCTCTTTTTCATATTCACGCCTGTGAGCTACCCGGTACAAGCACAGTCTTACCTGTGGCTCCTGAGCAGTTCCACTGGGGCAGCTGGGATGAAGAGCGTTGCTCACGGGCATCACAGCAGTATTAATTTCGAGGGGCAGGTGCTGCTTTTTCGTGTAACCCAACTAGATTCATTACTTCCAGTGTGGAGGTTTGAAAAATGAAAACTACTGAATGAATCAAATGAAATGAATGAAAAGCTTACACTAATTGGCTAATTTGACACATTGCTATTTAATATTAACCCTGCTGTTTATATCAGTGCCCTGCTAAAAGCTGGACAAGCTCTAAACAATGTATCAACCATTTGTCAAAGTGAAGACTCATTATTAATCTAATTTTTAGACCTGGGCTGTCGGTCACCAGTGGCTCAGCATATAGGTTTCAGGACGAGGAGGAAGCGGGGGGCTCCACCACAGGAAGTGAAGATAACTGGGGCTCAAATAATGCCCCTGCAGCGACAGACCCAGTGCTCATACAGCCCGGCCTCGGGGTCACCACGACGACCATTACCACCATCACACAGACAGGAGGAGACTGGAGCACCGGCTTGTTTGACGTCTGCGGAGACAAGACTACATGTAACTTGACTACACGGTTCAGCTGACTGACCTGAAAAGGCTTAGTGTCAGTAATTACGAACGTGTCAAACTGTCTTTCACACACCAGCAGTCGCTAATCTGTGCCCACACTTGCAGGTATACTCGGGGCACTGGTGCCCTGCTGTTTAGACCTGAGTTTAGCTCATCAGTACGGCGAGTGTCTGTGCATGCCTGTCTTACCGGGATCCACCTTTGCCATACGAGTTGGGATCAGAGAGCGCTACAAGATACGAGTGAGTGCGTGTGCTCACAATGAAAAAAAATCAAGAAATATAGGAATGAGAATTTGCATGTGTGACTCCGTGTTGTGCTTTAAGAGGTGTGAGTGAATTTCTGTGTCTGTCCTTCCACTTTCTGGACGCTGCATTGTTTTATCTGAATATGTGCTTCCTCTGTAATCCACAGGGCAGTGTGTGTGAGGACTGGACCACAGTGTATTGCTGTTACCCTCTGGCTGTGTGTCAGATGATAAGAGAGATGAAGCGGAGGATGAAGACTCAGACGTATCATGTGTCCACTGCCCTAGTGTGCTCCTAAGGAAACTCTAGCTTTCCCTTTTGCAGAGCAACGAAGATCGATGAGCACTAACTGAGAACATTGCGCCTGAAGACAGCTTGGACAATAAATCAAGTCTATCCATCAACATTCAAAAACGGGAATGGACAAACCACACAGTCACAGCTGTGAGGCCTGACCACGTGTGCAGGACTAAAACCTTCCTTAGAGGTTGTTTGACGTTATGGACGGACTAGATAACTTCAAGTTTCCTCAACATTTTCAGATGAGTAAAAAGCAGGTGGTGACACACATGATTGGTTTCAGTAGCTGTAGCTGTCAAAAGATGGCACTAAACATATGGTGTAAAAGTCAGACGCCAGTAAAAACCAGGAAACGTTCTTTTCTTCTAAATATGTTTAAATCTGTCATGCAAGCAGCTTTAGGCGTTTTTTTTTTTTTTTTATCAGAATAAGAAATTAAAACCATTTTAATACAAATGTTAATGACAGATCTCTAATGGAGATTAATGGAACTTTGTATTGCTCAAAATGATCAATCTCTCTCGCTCGTTCGCTAAATATTCCACGATGCTCACTGTTCATAGGGACAATTTCTTTGATTTAAAGTAGTACAAATGAGCTAAGTGCGCAATCTATATATGATTTGTGTGAACCCTTGAATTTGATTTAAGCGGCCAAAGGTCAGCAGACGCATTAAGGTGTTCAGTCCCCCTGAGACACGAAGAGAGATGAAGGGAGGACAACGAACGCCCTCCAGACCTTGAGGCGCATATGGGGACATAACTCAACATTAGGGACAATATCTACCAATCAGACTAATAAATCTTATTTCGTATTTTAAACTAAATCAAAGTCAAGCCGGAGAAACGCAGAGGAGCTGCCTCTCACTGTACTTTGATCTTAGCAATTATTTAGTTTCTTAAGTTAAGTAAGAGGTGGTTAATTTATTCTTGAGTGTGGGATGAAACAAGTGTGCAAACCCATTAGGAAGCAGAACCTGGCATGGAAGCCACAGCACAGCTCAGAATACAGTCAATAGTTCAAGTACGGTCTGGTGATATGAAGCCCATTTTTGTATTTCTGTTATGTTTTTTTTTTTTTTTGCCCTTCTGTTCCTCGACCTCAGGCATTCAATCATATTATTCATCCAGTCTTGATTGCTGTGCTTCCCTGAACCAGAAATGCCAACTAGCAAGAGTGAATATGAAATGTTATTTATACACAAAGCAGATGGGTCCTAAAAGGGCAAATATGTAATTAGTTAATTTCTACTGATGTGCTTCCCCACCTGGCAGCTGCTCAAAAGTGAAATAAGGAAAGAGAGAAATTGGTTTGGTGTCAGAAAGGAGAGAGAAAAATCCAATCATATTTTACCTACAATGGAGTGAACACCTCAGGGATGGAAAATAAATATTTTTCAACCATTGTCATTCTTCGCGTTTCTTTTTCATTTCATTATTTTATTGTTTGCTTTTACCTGAGTGGAAAACCCTCCGCTTTGCCAAACTCTATTACTACAAACCGCTGGTGTCTCGGGATGACGGATCATGCCTCATATGCAAATGTAATTAACATTTGTAAGTGAAATTAAACGCACCCACAGTGGTGATGAATGCTGGTCGCTTTAGAGGAAATTTAAAGTTTTTCATTATGGGGTTTTCGCCTCCCAGTTTATGTGCCACTTTGGACATTTTGAATCCAGATTCTAAACAAAAAAGACCAAAGCAGCACATTTCTTACATTTTGCACACACTCTCGAGCACCTTTAAAGGACGTCTTCACCGATATTTAACTTGGCTCATTTGGTTCCACTTTGCATAATGCATGTAAATAAATGTCGCTGAAAATATCTCTCTCTCTTCAAGCTTAAAAAATGCCTCCAGATGACATCACTTGGAGGAACCTTCACTTCAGATTATGTCATCTCGTCGCTCGTACTATGGGAGGTTGTGATCACGGTCAGCCTGGTTTCCCAGAGCTCCGTCAGAGGAGTTTTTCCATCATTACGAGTTTAGATGATGTCATCGGGAGGAGTTTTTCAGCTAGAAGCAGAGAAATAATTAACATATCGGAAAGTCAGAGGGAAGTTTAAAAGCTTTAATGTACATTTACATCCTAAACTAAAGCCACAGAAAGGAAATTGAAAATATGTTCACGTTTAGCCTAAAACCAGCTGTTTCTTAGAGTATATCCTGTTTCGTAGCTGTTGTGACATAAGATCAACATTGTCTCCATGGTAATAATTTTGTCTGCATTAGGCTCCACTTTCTCCGCATCAGCCCAGGACAGATAAATCCTGCAGATCCACTGCTCTCTGCCTACTGGGGGTTGTTAGCGATCAAGATCTGCCTGGAGCAGAGCAGCCTTCAGGCACTGTTGTAGCATTTTTTTTTTCCTCTCCGTGTGCAATGACCAACGGTTATTACATCAGCATCAATAGCTCTGAATTGTACCGGTGGATTGTGAAACTTGCAGTCACAGCACATCCTGCAGACTCCTTCCCACTGCCTGTTATTTACACAGACCCTTCAAGTACCTTTACATGGACTTATTAGCAACAATTTGGGCTTTTTTTTTGCAAATTCCATGTTTGTGTAACTTTGTCAGATCCACATTACAGTCAGTGTTTGCTTACTGTGAATCACAAGATAGAAACACGCAACCTGTTTTCACAGTAGGACCCTTACTTTAAAGGGGCATTTTTAGCCTAATTCATCCAAAACTAATGTGTGCAATAAGTATTATTTAGACTCAGACTGGGGTCTGTGTCCTCATAGGCTGATCCACATACAGTTTCTGGAAACAAAAATTTATGCTGCACTTTTAAAATCTGAAATATCAATACTAAAATAGTAGATAGACCATTTACTTTTACAGCCTGGTCATCTACTTCATCCAGCTTCCTCCCAAACACACACACACACACACACACTGGCCTTACGTCATTTCTTTCAGATACACCGACATGTCTGAACCATTAGAGAGCAGTGTTGCCCCACATCTGGCTCCATCACTGTGTGTTTTCTATTCCTACAGCAGCTCAGTGGGGTGAAAACAGTCTTAAGTGCTGATGTGGGATCAGAGTCGGGATCTCCACAGCGGTAGTAGAGGTCAGGATTCGGAACAGTGAAGCCCACCTTAAGTCAGCAGTCCGACAGGGACCATAAAACTTCTTCTGCTGTTTCAGCATGAAGACAACGATCCCCACAGACGCATCAGGTGCAGAGTACAGGCTGTTATCCACAACAGCCCCTGAGGTTGCGGTGTTTGTGTGGGTGGTGGGTGTGATCCGCGTAGATGTACAGTACCTAGACAAGCTTGTTTCCCAAGATTGTGCTCAATGTAAACTGTTATGCAGAGATGTCAATAAAGAGAGAAAATACAAATTACCAGCACGGGAAAAACGGATCATACTCCTCCCAGCTGCACATATAACTGAACGACCATCAGCAAAAAGTGAAGTGTGCTTTTCCAAACTATGAACCGACATATCTGAAATGTATTCGTGTCTGGAAGTGCAGCACTTCCTCTTTGCTCCAGCTTTTATTCCCCTCTATCACATCATCTCTTTATCCCTCTTTTCCATTTCCTCTATCGCCCTCTTTTATTTGTTTCCTATTTTCTTCTCCTCTTGACTCCTACTGGTTGTGTGTTTGTGGAAAAAAGAGAGAGGGGTGGAGAGACCTGCTAAGCTGGAGCAGTCAGCCCCCAGGAGATACTTCTATCCAGGACAACAAGCCCCACCTGGGGTTTACATAACTCGCACACACATGCACACTTCCTCATACTCTCTTCCTATCACTATCTGTGATGGAGTTTCATCGCTGCCCCTCCTGCGTCTCTCTTTTCATTCTGTCTCTCAAACACATCAGCACATTCAGCTGCTGTTGTCCTGCAGCTAGAAACCTTGGCAGTTTTGAGCAGCCTGCATGCTCTGCTGCTAAGCTGACTTGTCTTGGGTTGTATGCGTGTGTTTGTGTGTGGTGATGGAAGCTTGGAATTTGTTGGCACTGCTTTGTTCCTCAGACTATGCAGACGGTTTTATAGATTTATTTATTTATTTATTTTTCTGAAGACAGACAGGAGGAGAATTTCATTGAAGGAATTATTTGACTTCAGAAACGATTGTAATACACAAGGATTATAACAGTAGAGATTTGCCCGCTTTTGTATTTAATGTACCACAGTAGAACTATATTCTTAGCCCCTTGAAGGATTTATTCTTAAATTCCTTGTAATTGGGTTGTATATATTAAGGACCCAGGAAAGGTGACGGCGCGATGGGTTAATTAAAAAGAAAGAATTTTATCACAGAAGAGAGAAGACAACAGAAGACAAATCAAGAGAAACTAAATAAAAACTTGAAAAAACTCAAATTGTCCGACCTGTGGTAAAGTCTCGCTTTGTTGAGCCGTGCATCGAACCATCTCAACCACCTGCTGGCAAACTTTTCCTTGTTTAAATATTAGGTGTCACGTTCACCCGCTACCCACCGCCCCACTGTAATAAGTTAATTTATAAGAAACTTCCCGGAATACCGTCCAGAATAAGGCCAATAATCACACAGATTAAGCTTTTTTCCAGTTTATGCAGCTGGTGCCAATACAATCCAGGGCTCACTGACACAAGTCTGAGTGAGTACAGAAACCTTTATCAAGACACATCACATCTCAGTTGAATGTCAAGAACGTCATTTGTTGGTGTGTGAACAACCCGGAGAAGGCAGATGCTATATCGGGGGTTGGGATGATTTATTCTTTCTGTCCATTTTGCTGCACACACACAGGTGTGTCAGGATGCTCATGTGCACAGTACTTGCTCTTCTTGTAGAGATGTAATTTTCCAACATTTTTCTCTATTCTTTGAGCACCTGTTGGGTTCCAATATGAAGACCCAAATGCTCGCAGAACCGCTCATTTCTGAATTTACCTTTTGCAAAAAACATGCACAGTTTGATGTGACCATGCATTATGAAATGACAGGTCCTTGGGCCTGAATGGCTAAAAAGCGTCCTCCCTCTTCTGCAACTTTGTGATCACCTTTTGATCCCTTCCCTGCAGACTTGGAAAACCTATATTGCTTGATGTCAATATGGAGCACTAGTCCTACATGTCCAACGGAAAACCTGAGGGGTAGACACTCGCTTTGAAGGTGTAATGATGGCTTCTTTCTTGTGACAACTTCAAAGTGAATGTTTAGGTAATTCCTTCAGTTTGCCAGAAGGACTTTTCATCATTTCAATGTGCAACCAGAAATCTTAATAAGAGTCACGTCAGGCAGGCTCTTGCTTACAAGTCCCCATCTGCTTCTTGCATGAGAGAACCATGCAGGAATCTCTCCATGGATGTGAGGAGCCATAATCTCGAAGCCATGAGCAATAAAAACAGTGTTGTTATCGGATGAGTCATCTATTTCCAACTTGATACATTTACATTTTTGGCTGCCTGCTGTGATGTATTTGATTGCTTTGCATAATGGATATAGAACTAGACAACACTGATGTGCTCATGCTCTGAGCTGGAAAGCACAGGTAAGATATCCTTTATCATTCACATTCTCAAGATGTAGACTGCTTTGAACCTTCTGTCTCAAATGGCAAAAACTTTAGCCAGTCCCAGTCTCAAGTAGATGAGAATCTTTTGATATTAATCCAAGTAGCCTGAAATTCACCATAAGACCATTTTTTTTTTTGTGTGTGTGGGTCATCTAATACATAATCTTCTTTAAAAGAATGATTTGAGCTTTTATACAATGTGTCACTGGGTTCTAGACAAGATATCGCGTTCAATTCATGTTCAATATCATGTGCAATTCTGTATTTGTATAAATTAAACTTCCAGAAAAGCTTCCTAGTTCCCCCTCTATTCTTTATCGCAGGCATGACAGGGAAAGAAAATAAATTCTTTAACAAATCATAGCATATGTCCTGCGAATGAGTCTAATGCACAGGCACAAGCTCATACAGTACTTAGCTAGCTATATATATCTATATCTATATAGATATAGATATAGATATGCACTGGAATAAGAATATGAAAAAAAATGTCTTGTTGCATGACATAACAGAGGACAGAGAGGAAGAAACTGTCATTGCAGACAAGACCTAACATTGTCCCAGGGGTTTTACTGCTCATTATCCACTCTATTTACTGCTGGCTGATGTGACATAGGAGGAGAGGATAGATGGCATGCAGCCATGACAGAATGATGCTTCACTTTAAGCTATGGGGCCTGAATGCTGTAACATTTCTGCACGGTCAGTGGGCAACATTACTTGCAGGAAAGAGTCAAAAGTGCTGCATTGACTTGGGGAAAAAAAAAACACTGGGCTTAAAAACAACCCTGCAAGTTGTCACGTAGGAAAGAAGCTAGACCACGGGAAGTGGATTCTTACTTATTGTGTACACACAAAAAAATAAATAAATAAATTATTGATTTCCCTTCGCAGAACTTCCCCACAAACTTAAACTAATTAAATACATTCTTATCTGTCATCTTATGAAATGGAAACATTTCTTTTCACAGCACTAAGCTTTGATGTTTTCTCTTCGACTTTCTCTTTTGCTTCTCTTGTACCTCACTTGTAAGTCACTTTGGAAAAACGTGTCGGCCAAATATATGTAGTAGAATGTGTCCACTCTGGATCTTTGTGTGACCTACATCCCTGCCTTGTTTTCACCGATCACCCTTCTCTGTGCCAAGGAAACTCAAACAGGCCAGTATCAATCTGTAAGTCCTGTCACATCACTTTTCCCAGACTAGCTGTCTTTTCGTAAGAATTATTCTAACGTTATGTGACATGTAAGTGAGTAAACTGTATGCGAGTGTGTGTGTGTGATTACTGTATGTCAAAAAGCCGCAGTGCCTTAGTAAGTGAGGAAGAATGTGTAGGCGTATACTGCTAAGGCATTTTCAATGGTGCAGAGAAGAAAAGAGAGCAAGAGTGAGGAAGAATGATGCAGAGTCTTTGGGATTCATCTACATTCTTTGATCCTTCTCCGCACTCCCTGCCTCCTTCGTTCCTCCAATTCTAGACTTGCACAGCAACTTCAAATGTGTTCCTGAGACATTTCTTATCTAAACTACAAACACATCAGATGCAGAACACCAATGATTAAACTATAAAAGCCTCTGACTCTTGCGTGTCTGCAAACGCTGGCATGGTAAATACATAAATAATCCACCCTTTAATAACCCAAAACACACACTTTACTCCAACTAATTACACTTAAATACATATACATGAGTGAATATGTAATATATCTTGTGCAAATAACTGTCCCATATGACATCACACATTACTTATCACTCTGGGGTAAAATATCAGCAAAATGACTTATGTTTCAAGATATAAAATAGTCCAATCATTAGTGTTTAGGTTTTTTTTTTTTATGTTCTGTTCTTATTTTATTGGGCACATTCAGTAAATTCAGCTAAGCCCTTTGTTGTCAAATGTTATTCTGCTCTGTCAGTGTGACCGGTCAGTAATAATAAGTAGCCCCCACCTGCACTTAAAGCAACAGTGTGAATTTTTATTAAGTGCACATTATTGCCAAGTGTAGATGTGAAGATCAACACCCTTGTGGAGGCAATTAACCCAGCTTAAAGACTAAAAGCAAAGGGCAATCAGGTAGCCTGTCTCTACCAAAAGTGGAAAGGTTTGCCTACCAGCACCCGTCATCGTATAGTGGTCTCCAATAAGACGTTTCTATAGATGCATTTTTATTATTGAAGAGTTTCTGCGTCAACCTCAACCTTTAACAGTGGTGTTTTCTACTTGGGATTCACGCTCGTCAATACGAATAGTGCTTTTTTTTTTTTGTTAGATTATTCGTTCTTGACACCGTCACTAAACGAAACAGCGTAAGTAACAGAGTCAAGTGTTTCAAGAAGCAAAACACCTTTTCTTCTGTTTGCCGATGAATGTCGGTGAGTGCGCTGCACCGTGAAGTAAATGTTCCTTAACAGCTAAAGTACAGCTGTCTGCGTGCACACACATTAAAATGTCCTTCACTAATGTCAAACGTCTATATGATATTTGAACCTGTTTGAGAGTATGTGATTATAGCCACAGTAGCTACTGTCTCAAGTGAAAACATAACTGTTTATCCGTGTGAGGGTAAGCAAAGTAATATTTAAGTGATAAAATGCACGAGTAAAACTTAAAAGGCGAAAGCTGCTATCCGGCATGATGGCAGGATAGTAGCCTTCACTACTGTAGGTAGCTGAAATGGATTACATCATCGCAGAACTCTACATGTGTGTGTGTGTGTGTGCACGTGCACACTTGTCACTGTTGTCACCTAGAGACACGACCAAAGAATTTCCGTCACCGATTCGTGTGTTACTTAGTGTTTTCATCTGTCTGCCTCAGTCTGCTTCAAAGTGTCCATAAATTATATATCACGCTCTTTAAGAAGCAATTGCATTTCTAAAAAATTCAGTTTAATGTTGTTCCCATAGAAACAGCTAGACAGTAGAAGTTAGTTAAAATGGGAACAGCTGTGGATTATGTACTCTAAATATCATT
The DNA here is from genome assembly GCF_033026475.1 of Channa argus. NCBI lineage: Eukaryota > Metazoa > Chordata > Actinopteri > Anabantiformes > Channidae > Channa > Channa argus. The sequence continues at coordinate 7,941,331 of NC_090218.1, forward strand.
TTCAATGGTTATAGCACCGCAAATGTAATTTGTGGCTTTGCTGTTTTCGGTTGGAAGCAGAAATAGGTCCAAAAATGATCTGCATGGCTAGACTCTCCTTTGTAAGGCTGTACTCAGAGGCACATTTATAAAAAAGGACTAAATACAAAGTACAGCTGAGGCTGAGGCTGAAAATTGTACACCACCAACTGGCCTTATTGTAATAATAATTGGTAATTATGTTACAAGGCAAGCAAAAATCTAAGTCAAGGAGAAAACATCAAAGCAAAGTCCTATCCGAAGAAGTGTTTCCGTTTCCTAGAATGCAAGAAAGAGCAGAGAGTTTTTCTTTCTTTTCTTTTTTTTTTTTAATAGACTTAAGTGCATCCTGAATTCTGTTTTTTAGCAGTTTTTGAATACTGGGAGTGAGGTTGCTGGACGTGCAGAGTTTGGTAGCTCGTTCCACCATTGTGGGATCGCTGAGCTGAAGACTTTTCCTTCTGTGACATTCCATGACCGTTAGAACCAGACTGGTTGACATCGAGGGGGTTGTTTTGGGAAAGAGAGTCTGAGAATTAATTGAAGACTGCTGGTCCTGGTCTTTAATTGTATCACCATGTTGTGTTTAACCCTTCCTATAAGAGCCTTGATGCCCATAGATATTACAAAGGGTGACAGATGTCTAGTTAGTGTGTGCACCAAGAAGACAATATGAAGATTTCATTGCTCTACATATGTACTGCAAAGTCCCTTGTGTCTTCACCAATAAAATTACTTAATTCCCACATCCCTCTCGCGACCTGGTGACATCATGTCCAAATAGTCTCTAATGTAAAATACAGAATTAATCTGCATAGTTTTAGGGGAATGGTGGCTCAGTGGTAGAGCATTGGGTTGCGATGCAGAAGGCAGCGGATTCGAATCCTGCAAAACCTTGGTGCCTGGACAAAAAAGGGAGGCTTATGGCAGGAATTGCATCCAGCTTAAAAAACGCATGCGAGAATAACGGGCGTGCAACATGTTCCGCTGTGGCGACCCGTGAAGGGACAAGCCGAAAGCCGTTGATTGGAATCTGCGTGGCTTGGATTTGATTTACCCCACCAATCTGACAACATTGTAACAAATACTGAAGACAACTGAGGCGCTGATCTCCCTGTGTGAGATGTTTAAATAAACCAGAATTTCAACTGCCTGTCTTTCTTCAAACACAGCCCAGGCTGGGATCGTGCAAGCGTGTCCAATCTGGAGTGCCTGGGCGAGGCAAACATCTTTTGAGGATGACACGTCAGTCAAATGAAGAGGAAAACAACAAAAAGCCATGAGGCATGGAGCAGGCCGACTGGTTGAGGAGTCTCTCAGTGAGCAGAGAATACACACACATTCACAACACATACTGTACTTACACCTACAAAATAGTAAGGATGACTACGTTACCTGTGCCCATGCATAAAAAGACAAACAAAAAAAAAGAGATGCATGACAAAAGTAACCTTGGGAAAACCCCCCCAAAATTTTGACAAGGTGGGAAAAGAAAGAGAACCAGTTAGAGATACACATAAAGAAAAGAAACAGAGTATCGTTCTGAGTACCACCTGGGACACCAACAAACACCGGTGTATCAGTGACAACACCAAGACAATGCAGTACGTGTGAGCATGTCGGTGTGTAGTCACTTTGTGCATACAAATGAATGCAGCAGAGTGCAGCGTACATGTGTGTGCAATCGCAGCGTGGACTAAAAGCTCTTATCGTAATACTGTCTGTGGTCGAGGTGAGTCTGGCCCCAGGCAAGCCCTGTGGAAAACTGGAAAATAAATGACAGGCTCCAGCTCCTGACCTACACCTGCATCAGTCATCCTTTCATTAGTATAGCTGAGAGCTGTACAAGGATAGGGAGAGAAAAAAGGAAAGGTGACATAGGAAAACTAAAAATAATACACAGGAAGAAGAACCGTGATAAAAATAGCAAGGTAGTCAAATATTTATGTAAAAAAAAAAAAAAAAAAAAGGGATGAAAGGGTAAAGGAGAACGAAGGCACCGTGCTTCCTCTCAGAGTTTTAGTGATGGGGTGAAGAGGGCCTAGAAGGTGACACGGATGGGGTGTGGCATTCAGTGGAATCATGCATGAATAGGACTGAGCAGGTGAACTCAAATGCAGCAAACACAAATGTTAGCCCGAGTGTCTGAAGCTCTTTAGATACCACTCAAGTAAGACAGGAAGGTGAGAACATTAAGATACTAGTCTTATCACAGCACTGATGTGTTCAGATGGTTAAACTGAACTTCTCTTCCTGAAGACGTGTGACTAGCTGATTACCTTGTACTTTAAAGACAGTACCCTAAGATAAGCTCAGATTTGGTTCCAGAGTGCCATCAAGTCCTGACCTTTAAGCATCCGCTTCTTTAATTCCATGAGTGCCGGCTGTTCAGCCTGGCGTGCACTTTGTGCTGCCTCGTTTATTTTGTCTTGTCGAGACGCACTGCCACTGTCGTTCTTTTGGAAGTGACAAGAGCAGGGGTTGATGTGCGGTGAATAATGCACTGCTCACTGGGTCAGGTCAGGACAATTCATAACAAAAGAGATGGTTAAGTGGCTATAAAAAGTGCCCCCCCCCCTCCCCCCTCGTTTTTTATTTTGGCTTTGAATCATAATTTCACTTTGACAGCAGAATGTAGATTTATACACAATTAGTAAAAAAAATTCAAACAAGTGCTTTGAACTCGCCTAACTGATCACTGGTGTAGCCACGTTTCCAGAGTCCCAAAATTATTTTGTCCAAAAAAACCTCATAAAATTCACCACAATTAAATATTGATAACAAAACGAAAGGTGAAAAACTGAGTTGGTGACTATCTTTTACAAGACTGTAAAATATGCTGCAATGATCTTTTTGGTTGCTCACTGGGAACTTGTGAGGTGACACAAACCTTCAGCATCATTGTAAATCGAATCAAATTGTTTCCATGCATATTTGATCCGAGTTAACGTCAGATCTACATGTTGACGCGCCGGCTGCAGACAGACTGTGCAGCCCTCTGCACTGGCCATGACAAATGGAGGTGAATGTGAAGAGCACCAAAGGGTTCGAGTGCCATTTTCCACCGGAGACGACCACGCCGAAAATATGGCTTTTACCCTACTAGTGCGAAGCATTTCAGACTAATGCTTCGATGAAATGCCCTATGCTCTTATTTATTGCAAAGAAATCACCTTTTCCCCTCACTACGGCGTAGTAATAGCAAGCTTAGAGACACATCCGCAGAAGGTGGTGGAGAATAAGAAATGAAGGCGAGGAAAGGTCAAGGAATTGCATAAAGAAGGAAGGAAGGAAAAGAACGGGATCTTCCTTAGCCACTACAATGTGTCCTGTTTTCATGTCGGTGAGGTGGAGCTAATCCTCTGAGCAAATCGATGAACTTTTCAATGGCGGTGACTAAATTGCAACCTAAATGTGCACATCTGACATTGTAGCGACAGTGGAAGCTTAGTGTTGATACAAGAACAGGCTGACTAATGTTCACCCATACATAACAACTGATGTGTTGATCTCATGATGACTATTAAACGGCAGGATATTGACATAAACGGCGCAATGAGGACATTTCAATCACCACTAACACTCGTGCAGGGGGGGAAAAAAAATCTATAACATGCCTTTCGAAAACATCTGTCCTTGAGCATTTTACTGGCTCCGCTCCTCTCTTGAACATCACATCCCTGCAGCAGTTTAACATTGATTTTTTTTAACCAAGAATCTAAGTGGTACTAGCTGACCAGACTTAAAATTAGGCAGCCGTGCAAAAGGGCAAGTAGACGGTAAAATGTGATATTTAAGGAAATACAGCATTCAAATAAAACCTTATGGATTTAAGTGTTTTTTTATATGAGAGGATGTAAAAGTGCATAAAACACAAAAGTCCAGCATGAACATAACGCAACCATAAACTGAGGTTAATTGAAAACATGAAATTGTGTAACAGTTTGGAAGATTGATTTCCTGAGCAGTAATTCTTCGTTTATTCATAAACAAACCTTCGTCTTAATCCCTGGGCTTCGGCACACTGCTCCGTACTGCGTCCACTACAACTCATTGATTTATTTGACTGAATTTTAAGTCTGGCACTGCAGTGATTATCGCGCCTGTGAAGTACTTTCTGTCTGTACCAGAACAGGAGGAAAAGGAAAATAGAGCATGAGATATGGGTGGGTGGGGGGGATATGGTGACATGGCAAAGAGAGGATGCTATTCATATGAGAAGGCAAGGTCAGGGGTGTGACAAATTCTGGAGCTGAGACCTGTTTGTGGCTAATGGCATAGTCCATCACCTTTGGTCTCTTTCTGCCTGCATCTCGGGAATGTTTGGATGAAACACACATCCGCATATGATCACAACCAGTCTGTTTTCTCAGTGCCGGTGAAATAAAGGCTACATAAATAATTTTAAGCAGTAACACGTTCTAGCTTGGATGTTTTCGAAAAACAACCTTCGGTGGTAAATTATGGCCCTCAGAGAAAATGCGACGCCAACAGTAATTTCAACAGGTTGTTACAACTATACGTAACATATTACAGTTAAGCACCTCTAGCAGCCGTAGTAATTATAAAGGTCACGGTTTGGCTTCAAATGAATCATTTCTTAAAGGATGTCTACACATTAGGCTACTTGCCGGATTTGGATACAACTACTAAAATATGTGCAACCCAGAAAAAGAGTTGCGTGTGCTAATGTTAGTCCTCTTTAATTTATCTCTGTGAAGCTAAGAGATTAATCACTAATGGCCATTTTTTCAATTCAAACTTCAAAGAAAAAAAAGGGGGAAAATCTCTTTACAATAATCGATGCATTTCAATAAAAGGTCTTGATTTATGATTTTAAGTAATACTTCTTTTTATGTTACTTACTGCACTTGAATTCAGAGGGAAATATTGTACCGTTTAGTCGCTGAGGTTACTAGTTACTTTGCAGATCAAATATAATCATCAATGTATTATTATGGACTAACTGACGGTAGAAAAAGTGTTTAAAGCTACAATATGTAACTGAAGCTTGTGCTAGTGCGAGACTTGAAATCAATCTGCCCTGCGAAGGCCTTCCTCTCCTGCCTCTGCTACATTTCATCTGACTCTGCCCAGCGCTCCAGGTATCCAACATTAGGAAATTACCGAAAATGAGACTGTATACACAGTATGTATCCTTACTGAGAAACTGTTTTCCACACTTTTTCTGTATATCAAGTTTAATGGTCTGAAAATGATTAGCTACACATTTCAGTGCTTCAGTGTCTTTTCCCATATCCGTTATCTGTCTCAGGCAGCACAGTCACAAGTTGTTTAGTTACAACTTTCTCCTGTTGTTAAAACTGGCACTATTGTACATTTGTATTCATTTTTATTCCCTCTTGACACTCACGATACTCCTGCACTGCAGTGCATCATTTACTCTGGAGCAAATGAGCCATTTGAAACAAACAACTACTATAAGTGTTGAAGTCTAACTTCTGTTACTTTCTTTTACCATTACACATAGAACAAACTGTTGGTGTCTGGCCAGTCTTCTCAGGTGCTCTGTGATTGACACAAACAATATGGTCGGGTTAAGAAATTAATGCAAATAAGAATCTGGTTAAAGTGATAGTTGCAAGAATCAGAATATAGCCTCAGTCTTTATCTAATGATTTAAAAAAAATTTCCCTTTAAAACTAATTATATTTGTATTTATGCTTCGTTAGACATTTCTTTACTTTGTCATCTTTCCTCGTCTGTATGTGCTCTGTTGCTATGACTTTGTGTCATAGTGTATCTTGGCTTGGGAATCATGCAGACAACCATGTGTAATTGAAATTATGTGTGTCGAAGAGGGGTTGGTGCAGTCCTCAGCTCGGGGCCAACCCCAGCTTTTGAAAGATAAGAGTCAGAGCATCAAGTAAATCACTTGTCCAAATCAGAGGAACGCTGCACAGCTGTGCATTACTGAAAGCCATGAAGAGGCAGCTGAGAAGCTAAGGGAGGGGCAATAGGAAATCTGGGGGATGTGGCGGCACGACAGGCAAATTGGGTTTATGAGGGAGGTGGGGAGAGGGACCGGACACCGAGGGGTGGAGGAGAGCCAAAATGGAGGTTAGTGCTGAGACGGAGGAGGTGAGGAGAGGAAACAAGTTAAGAGACAACATCATTCACAATGGTGTTACATGACTCCGTTCAGCTCAGCGCTGTCAAATTTTTTCAGTGAAGTGGAAAGATGACAAACCACAGCTCTTTGCTTCAGTGTGCAGTGCGTATTTAAGGAGAATGTCAAGAAGTGTACAGAAAGAAGAAAGAGTCCGTTGTAAACTCACAACAAAGCAGCAGGAGAATTCAGATTTAAGTATAATCCTGTTTGGTCATTAAACAATAGGCTGCTACTTACTGAAAATTCCATATTTAGTCATTTAGTAGAGAAGAACTATCTGTACATCCATCATGGACTGGAATTCCAAAGAAGAGTCATCTCCATATGGAGTTACAGCCATGGATTATTTATTGATATTTCATGTGACAACCAAAGAGTTGAAGCTACACTACAAATGGCATTTCAGAGGGTGAGCTTTAATATCCTTCAAAGACAATACAACTACTGGAGCATAACACTTTAAAGCAGAGATAAAGAAAATTCATTAACACGCAGCACATTTATTCATAACACACCAGCCCATGCTTGTACAGTCTTGGGTCGAGGTCTCGTGTAAGACATTAATATTTGAAAACTCACTGTTTTCCGGAAAGAAAGAACAGTGTTTGTTGTGTTAAACCAAGACTGAATAATATATATATATATATATATATATATATTATAACACTGCGTCTTTTTCTAATTGTGCATGAAGCTGTTGTTGTGGAATCGTCATATGTTTTTTTTTTTTCTCATCAGTAAAGAGGGTTTGACCAAAAGGCCAAAACTGCATTGTTACACCTCATGCATATAAACGTATAAACATTGTGGTTCCACTCTGTTCATCACCAATTAAGTGGATTCATTTGCAGCAGTAAAATGAACAGATGAGAAATGGATTAAGTTAAGGTGAAAGTGACATCATGGCTGCATCACACGGAAATTGTCCTGTTCTGTTTCTTGCCGGTGAAACTTTGATGGGGAAGCTTCAACATGCTCCTCTATAGTGTTTATAGTTGATTTGGGGTTTTGTCATTTATTTCTGTGCTTATGTGAACAGTTATGAATCTTGGCATTGCACCATTTTTTAGGTTAAAATACTTTCTATTCGTGCTTAAAAAATCCACGTTTGCCTTTTTATGCACACTTTTGTATTTGTTGAAATTGCAATGCTAGAGATACATGTGCTGTATGTTGTAAGTAGCATTGTAGTGGGGTTTTTTTCTGATATGATGGCTCATTGTGTATTTGCACACTGCCAATATGGCAGACAGTTGAGTTTTAATTGCTCATGCATCAATTTCCCTTTGGCACATCCGAATTTGCTTCGCTTTAGCTATGGTTGCATTGTTGTAGATCCCTCTGAATTATTTTATTCAAATGTCCTTTTGTGCTTGTGTATTTGTGCATGTGTGATATCTCTTGTTCCAGGCTTATCGTACAGGATTCAGGAGGAGATGGACAGGCTAAGTCAACAGAATGTGCAGACAGAAAACAGAGCCAACCAAGAAATGGTAAGCTGCTTTTGGTTTGTGTAAGAATAAAAAAACACTGGCTCCAAAAAGATGATAAAAGGCATTCTGGGCGCGCGCGTGCACACACGCACACACACACACACACAGTAAGACTTAGTTAGACATGGAGCATAAAAAAATAGCAAACTGCTTGCCTCACTGCCTTGTCGCTTTTGTAACCAGTCAAGCATCATGGTTCAGGCTTACCAGCCCCAGCAATGTTTCTTTCTCTGTCTCTGTTGCTTCTTGTCCAATGTGTCAAGGTTTGAGAAATGCGTCTCACATACAGAGCTTTTCATAACTGTCATACTGAAATCACAAAACAATTAATAACATTAATAGATTATGTAAGATCACTGCATAATGCTCTCTTTCACCGCTGTCTTCGCGTCTGTATTTTTGTGTTCAGTATTTTTTTGTTGAGGATTATGAAGGTGAAGCAAGGTTTCACTAAGAGGTAGAACTGCAGCGATAAGATTCAGCAGCCTCCCGTTATGATAAATACGAGGTGAAGCTTGTTATTTTGTCATTTCACTGACATAATCCCATTTTGCATGCTCATGTTATTACAAATGTACAGTGATATCCCTGTAAAGGTCATCAGTGGATTTGTTTAGATCCTATAATAACCACTGGGGAGCTGGGAGGAAGAAGAGTATAATATTTTCTTCACAGTTTTAACTGGCTGCTACGAAGTCATTTTTTGGTAAAGTCGCTTCAATATAATAATGTTAGCCAGAAAAGAACTCAATCAGACGCCATCCTTTATACACAGTCACTGTTTTCCTGACAATAAAGGTATGTGGCATGTGAGCAAACAGGGAGAAAGGTGAACCTTGAACAGGGGCCCTGGAGAGATGGCACAATATGAGGTCTCTTTATGTTAATAATGGAAATCTATGACAGCTTGAAGCACTGCATCAGATTGAATACACTGTGCACAGCGTCCCAGCTACAGAGTGTCAAATACATCATTATTAAACCAATTATAATGCTGGGCGGAAAAGGTGGAATGAGAGATTGGGGGAGACAGTGAGGATGAAAAACAAATGTGACACCTAAGGGAATTTGTTGGCAAAAAAAAAATTGCGTAGTTACCGAATGCATTTCCAGAACTTTGCAGACTTGGTGTGGTAGGTAATGTGGGGCAATAGAAAGAAGAATTTGCAAAAGGTATTAAAAGTTCATTCTATGAATTTGTTATGAAACAGATTTCTTTATCAGCACCCAGTTACACCAGCTGCTTGCTGAAACTCAGCCTACTTATAAAGTTACAGTCCGTTTTGTACAAAATGTCCCTTTCTTTTCTCTGAAACGTACATTGTTCCTGGGCTGCTGCAACAAGTTTAAAGTACATATGTGTGTGTGAATATTTAAAATGAAATAACTTTAAAATCATTTTGATGGCACTCTGACTACTACTAAAACAAATGGCATCTCTCACTAGCAGCATCCCCCGCGTTATCTTTGCTAATCACTTTGTTCCCGGCTCAGAAACCCATCGTGACAATTCCCATAATACATCTATAGTTATTGTCACTGCCCAGTCTGTAATGACGGGTGTTCTGAGTATGGCAGCGTAGAGTCCCATGAAGACGATGTTGTGGGAAACGAGGATGACAAAACGACCAGCAAGAGATCAGACTACGTCAAACATCGGATCGGAGTTTACTCACAGATGAGAGCTGAAAGACATGATAGGTTTTAAGACAGATGATGAGATGGTGATGAGATTCTTGCTGTTGCACCAATAACATGTGATACCTTACACGTATTCGCCGTCTTGCTGTGTTTTCTGTTGTTGTCTTGTGACATAACACAGTGCGTCATTGTGTCATTGCAGATGTTAAGCTGTTAATAACATATGTTGCGAATAAATAACACAGCAGGGCATCAGCATTAGTGCTACACACTCTTGCATCGGTTGCTGTATATCTGTGTTGTTTAGCTAAAGTTTAACTTTGTTAGCTGTTCTATTTCTGTTTGTGCAAACTTTTAAATTATTCAATGATTTCAAATTATTCTTTGGCTTCTAACCTTTTCTTTGCTTGTTCAGTAACAGCTTCAGCTTGTGAACCAATGCACACGTACCACCATCTATAAGGAGGGGTTAAGGAAGAAATTACATACACAAGCAAATTAGAGATGGATGCTTTGCATTACTGAATGACTCATGCAGCAGATGTGGAAATTTTATTTTGAACACAAGCACTCTTACAAAACAAATGCCAAACCAGCTTCCATATGAGAAAAGATCTCTACTACAATGTCAGACAAGATTTTGAATCCTCAAAAAAAAAAGAAAAAAAAAGAAAATGATAATAATTAGTGAGACTATTTAAAATATTTAGAAATGCATTTGGTTGTGCTGGACATTCATCCTAATCCTCAGTTTCTGGTGTGGCCATTGTGTTTATATTGGATTTAGAATAGTCTGTTTGCTTGCTTCCACTCTGGAGCAAACTTCCTCTCTCAAGTGACATCTGCCACAGCCATTTCTCATTTTCCAATGCAGCCAGACCCTCTTGAAATGAGGGCCTCTTCTAAAGCCAAGAAAACCATTAAATGGAGACTGAGGCAGCCAAACACTGCTTCAGTTTCCTTTGCTATTTTTGGAAAGAAACAAACAAAACTCTTGTGGTAGTAGAAGTAGAAGAGCACATTGACATTCAAAGAGAAAAATAACAAACTAGCCTCTGCATCCTTCTGGTCTTTTTGCCAAACGTGTCCTCGCCTGTTCATTTCCTCCTCCCCTGCAGACACGATGAGACTTGTGTGCATATAAATATATATTTATATTTTTAATTAAACCATAGTCACCAACCAAAGCAATCACCTCACCAGGAATGTTTCCTAATTTGTTTGTAGGAAGTACGTGTTGTCAGTTTATACAAAAGGTTTCTTGGACATCAACTGACAAAGAATTGTGTGTTTTACCAATAACTAATTGGTGCTGCCAATAGCTAATTATTGGACAAGATTTTGTCTCGTGTCACTTGCAGCCACAGCAACCGGTTGTGTTTTACGTCAAACTTCAGATACAACAACAGAAGTCGGAGTTAAAATTACCAAAAGACAAACATATATAAAAATATTCAACCGCTACTGTTTAATGTCTGGGATAGGACAGGAGAGAAGCCATCAAATTATAGAACAACTCGTTCTCTGCAACGAGCAGAGAAAAACAAATGGGAGCTGACTTGATCATCAGATTTGTGAATAGTTGCTCAAAACGTGTTTTCTGATGGCCAGTTATTTTTGTGAGTGTGACCTCGAGTTAAAATAATTAGTAACTAATAAATGTGCATGTACATTCAGTTGTCTCTAAAGTAGTGTACAGTTCTCTGAATTCAAATTCAGAGAACTGTACCCCCCCCCACCCCCCACCCCCCAAAAGAGAATGGCTGGATCCGCACTTGTAAGACTTTGATTGGTCTGTGGTTCAAAGAGCATCCTCAACTCCAAAAAAGAACAGATTCCGTAAGACTGGAGTTCAGAGAACTGTCATCGCACTGATCCGTTCATCAAACAAAATGGTTTAATACATTTTTGACTCTGCCTGAATTTACTGCCTGATTAAGTTTGATCTGTCCAAGTAGTTTTGGAGACCTGTCAGTTGAGAGATACTTCACTGAGATTCCAGTGATTATCCAGTCTATCACAGAGGAAGTCACTGGCCTACAGAAATAGTGTGACATTTTAATACCTGGGTTCAACAATGATAAATTATGCATGTCTGTGTCATACTTTGGTACCCTAATAAGACACGTTAGGCCATCTCAAGTTTGCTTGATACTTTGTCTCCCGACAACTGCACAGCGGTTGGAAATTGAAAGATGAAAATATCCCTGTCACTTCTGCAAAAATCGGATAATTTGAGCAGGACAACTTCTTCCTGTTTGGAAATAGTGTTTGACATAACCAATTATGGATGGACTTTGGAGTTTGATGTAATGTGCTTTAAAGGTTCTGTGTACTGTTTACATACCAACACATTTTTGACGAACTCCGTATCATCTTGTTTACATATTCACATTTCCCAAATGAATATCCAGAGGATGTTTTCTAATGTCTTTATGTCTTTAGTCAGACTCTCATGAGGTTGAGCTAAATTGTGACAACAATTGGATGAGTTTTGGCGACTGACCAACATCCATCATCAGGGCAAATTGTCGTTGTACGTTGTGTTTACTGCTAATTGAGCTGCTAATAAGCTCGGATGGTGAACACGGTGAACATCTGCCAACATACAAACCTGTCACCATTAGCATTTAGCTCTGAGCACCATGCTGTTGCAGCTTCACACAGCTGATCGTGGGGGTGGATCAGTCTTGTCAGAACCGCTTTCTTTCCGCACGTTTTAAAAGTCTGCGTGTTTTAAATAAAAAAAAAAAAAATGCAAAAATGCAAAACCAGAATCCTGTTTGGTCATGAACTTAAGCCAAACAAAGACTTTTAAGAGAGCTTTGTAACAAAATCTGCTCTTCCTGCCTGTTTCCTGCCCTGATTCCGCTGCTACTGTTCTGAATCTCATTTTGGTTGAGATTGCAGTTGGGGGGGAGGCAGTCATGCATAAATTTTAAAAGGGATTTTTTTTTTTTTCTGAAGTTGGAATTAGAGTGTGGTGCCTAGATCAGAGGAACCCAGCCATACGTTTCTGCATGAGCAAAAGGTTTCATGGGAGCTAAAGACCCTAATTAATTAATTAATTAATTAATTAATTAAATGAGAATTCAAAAAAATTAGTCCCACTGACATATAAATTATTAACTTGACCTTAACTGTAATTAAGATAATGAAGTATAAATGCAATAGTAGTTTTATTTGAAACACTGTTGCTGTGGAACTGATTTTTTTAAGGTTGAAGGTTTTTACTTTGTAATTTCTTTTGTGGTCCCAGTGTAAACTCGGTTAGTTAGTTTATATTCTGTCATTCATATGTCAATTAGTTGGGCTGGCTGGGCGCAATTTTTTCCTTATAGCTATTTTGCTAACTGATTTTGATTAGTCACTTTTTGTCCCTTCATTATTCTCAAATGTGTGTATCAAATGTTTTCACCCCAGTACATTCATTCACACTCCTGCATTAAATAAGAACTTGCTGGCACAACATATTGGTTTTAGTTCTGTTGTCTATGGAGAACTTATAAACAGGTCCACTTCATGAAAAACAATGTGGACACTTACAGTCCATTCAGAGGCAGCTGCAACACAAAGGCGAGACAGAAATAAAAATAATAAAGAAGATAAAACATCCCAATCTAATGTCCCTTTTTGGTTTTTGTCTGCAACCTTCAAAAAGGAACATTAGCGTCTTTGGACATGATTTAAGACAAATGTGGTCTTTTACATTCATCTATAGCTTTGTCGCTCCTCCCTTATCTCTCCTTGGTTCCCCCTTATAGTCCCATCCATCTACAATTCCCGCCTTTTACTTTCTCTGTCTTTTTCTTCTCTTCCACTCATATTCAGCACAGTACAGAAGTCAAAACCCAAATCTGAATGCAGTACAGAAGCGGACAGAGAAAGAGGAGGATGAAGGAGGGTTGAAGTAGTTTCCTTTCCAAATGGTTAAGCTCTTGTCTTTTTTTTTGTTTTGTTTTGTTTGTTTTGTCACCAGGTGGTTATCACATCTCCGTCGAAGTCTTAAGACTTGAGGGTCATTACTTTGAGTGGAAAACATGGCTCCCTCATGCCTTCAGGATGATGACCGGCATGGAGAAATTGAATCCAGTGTTTCTGTTGTTGCCTGAAAATAGGTGGTGCTGATACGTGACTCAGTCAATATCCTTCCCCTTGGGAGTGTCAGAAATAGTACAGGCAAAATAATGAACAGGGGCTGAGGTTTCACCTTCCTTTTTTTTTTTTTTTACTCTTACATGAGGCCAAGGTTCGCAGAGAAAGTAAGAGATTGAGAGAAGAGGAGGGAGAAAGTAAGAAAAAGAGCACAACAGATGGTACATTACAGGAAAGGGTGGCAAAGGTGCATTGCCTCCCCAAAGTCTTCACAGTGAGACTCGCCACACACACACACACACATCTCCGTTGGGTACATTTAGAGCCTACGGGGAAATAATCAAAATAATAACACGCGCACACTCCTCGAAACACCAAACGACTTCTACAATGAACATCCATTCATGCAGGGTCGGAATTTGCTGCTGCAGCCGCAGAGGGTTTGAGGCTTGAACGGCAGGGAGTACGTTGTCGACGCGGGGCCAGACGTAACAAAAGTAGATTAAAAACTCGGAAAGATGAGCCGCCCTGCACTCATACCTGCTCCAAGGACCCAAAGCAGTTATGGTTGCATCACACCCTCTGGGGAATTGACTTGCCTTGGGTTTTAAATATGTGGCACAGTGAGACCTGTCCTGTGCACTTTAGTCTAAGTGCATTATCCCTGGTACACAGTGAAACAGAAACTTTATTTCCCGGTTTGAATCTGTACCATCAGAGCACTGGAAATGGATTAGATGAAGATCTATAGCCAGCAGAGAGCATGTACTGTATCTGAGCGATGAAGCTCATATTGCATATTGTATTTAGGGAGGATAATGGGGCTAATAGAATATACATTAACTGTTAATGTGGAGACACAGAGTGACAGATTTACTGTGGCAATCATTTAAACTGAAAGCAGCAAGAATCCAGGCACATTAAATGATTCCTTCACTCTGATGCACCCAAAACAATTTCTTGCTTGAGTGACCCTAGTTGCTTGTTCTGCAATCTGATTAAGGCGACTCTCGGTCGGCAACGAGACAATACAGCGGCCTTTGTGTACCCCACCCCACCCCTCTTTTTTGTAAATCGTCTATTCACTCTCGGCTTAATAACATCATCTGTAAGGATAATTGTAAGATGGATCCCGACATGCATGGGGTTGATGGCATTCATTTGTTACATTAGCAGTTGTTCTGTGAAATAGTCTCCTAAACATGCAGAAAAAGTTGCCACTACAGTCAGCACTTTCCAAATATGGATAAGAACACTTTCTGCAGCTGTAATGGAATAATTCAAATATGCATTTATGGATTGAACATTAAATACATATTTATACAGAGGTTCCCAAATATACTTTATAACAGATGCATACAAACCCACACACACACACCCCATGACTCTGTAGAAAATAATACAGACTACATTTTCACAACTGGCACTTATTTATGTGATGGAAATCTTAAATTATTCCCTAAACCTGTGATAAAGTGATGCTTAAAAGATTTCTGACAGCATGAATCAGCCACTCAGAGCTTTAAGAGCGAGACAGGGCAATTCTGGAAATGACAATGAGTGAAATTAGAGATGCTGGCGAGTCCTTTCTAAAATGGAAAAGAAACAATTGGTCATCAGACGTCTAGCTGTCCTGAGGACAAATGACATCACGCAGAGACTGCTGGTGTCCTTTTATTGCTGCTCCATTGAGAGCATCCTAACGTACTGTATCAGTGTGTGTTACACCAGATGTAGAGTGGCCCAAAGAAAAGAGCTCCAGAGAAGAGTATTGGTCTCCTTGTCCCTTCTCTGGAGGAACTGCACAGCTCCCACTTCACAACCCAATGCTTAGCCACTGAGCCAACAGGACCCCCCACTTTACCCAGTACTGCGAGTAACTGAGCACTGAGTTCATGTCCACTGTGCAATAATTGATTGTGGCAATACTGACTGTACAGATCTGTGTGGATTTTGTTTTGCACGTTTTACATGAGTTACATGAATTGGATGGAGCCACTGTTTAGGCTTTTTCAATTTCATCCTACATGCTACAATGACAATTAAGCTTCTATTCTAACTAATCGATTCTTTTCTATTCTATTATTAGACCATAGTTGCCTTATTTGGAATGTGGATAACCAATCTCACCCACCTTTTGGAACTTGGGAGCCAGTGCAGTTCTGTTGGTTATTCATGCATTGTATACTTGAATAAATCAATAAAAAGCAAAGGTAGATTTATTGAAAGTGAAGGAAAAAAAACTGACACATGGAGTTTGAGCTTAATTCCATATTTCAAAATACATTTTTGGCTTTTTATAGTACAAATGTAGAATATGATCATATGCAGTGAATAAAAGTATTTCTGCCATGATCCACATCTTGAACTTTGTTTTTGTTTGGATTCGTTGACCTGTCTGACCCCGCGTCATTTATACATGTAAAGCCCTTAATCTCTCTCTCTCTCTCTCTCTCTCACACACACACACACACACACTTGCACCTGGGTCAATTCTCCTTGATTGCTCTGCTGCTCCTTGTCTCCACACACCTGATTCCCGTTGCAATCAAGTCTCCAGTACATAAATGACATCCAGTCCATCAACTCCCTTCTAAGACCTTGAGCCTCTGTTCTGCCAACCTCTGTTCATGCTCTGCTTTTAGTTGGTTTTGGACTAAAGCTTTACCATGCTGCTCATAGTGGCTTCTGCTCTTGTTATGCCTATTCCTGCTCACGTTTAGCTTGGTTTATTCTTGTTTTTCTTCTCTAACTTTCTTATTCATGCTCAGCTTCTTAATTTCCCTTAATCCTGCTCATGTTTTAGCTTTTCTAGCTTCCTTTAGTTTGCTGTCATGTTTGGCTTCTCTTGTTTTCCCCTTTTTATGTAAATTTTACTCTTGGTTTAGGTCCTGTATGTTTATTCTGTCCTCTTTTTGTTTCTGTTGCTTTATGTTGTCCACCATTGTCACACTCCCTGTCTTTGTCTAGTTCTTTGGTCAACATTCACACAAACTTGTGACAAATTCAGGTTGTAATTGTTTCGACAAAAGAAAGTTAGTTCCAGAAAGAGCTGCGTGGGAAATGCAGCCTATTCTAACGCAGCTCTCATATTGCAAGAGTTCAAAAATAATTGAACACTCACAAAATGTGATGCCACAGAACACAAAGGCCAGAACTAACTTTACTAACTTGACCTCCATTTAAATTGCTGTAGATAATAGTAATTAGGCCAAAATCCATCAGTGATATCATTCGCTCAATTTAATTCTGTGTATGTTGAAAGGGTTACAGATCAAATGTAATCATTCCTCTAACCAGTCCTCCTCCAAAGGCCTATTCTTTGTTTTCAGTTAGACTGCAGATGTACAGTACCTGTGTTATTTGAAAGCTATATAATCCACATCTGTATAAATTGCACATATGCGCAAGTTAGAGAAGCATTTTCGCAGTATGAGTTAAAAAAAATCAGTGCAGATTAAGTAACAATATAGCATTTGTTACTAAAATTACAGCGTAACTTCCCCTAATCAAACAGTTGCAGCTTCACATCCGCTTTGGCTGAAATGGAATATTTTGTTTTGCACAGCGTGAGGACTGTGTGCCATCCATAATTTACAAGGGAAATTGCCTGTGGAAGTGGCCTTTTCACGGTGTTTGTGGACCAGAGAAAACCCTTAAAGTGACCAACAGTACTTTAACGAAGCACAATATTGAAAGAACGCAGCATTATTCTGCACTGTGTGATGCACGGCAACATGTTCCTATTAGTCACACTAAGTAGTAGGTAATTGCATGTTGAATGGAAAATCAGGATATGTAATTTACTAAATAATTAAACGCATTGCACAATGCAAAAAGACACTTAGCACATGGTGATTTTGTTAGAACACTAATTGTGACTCAGCAGTTCAACTAATTACACTATGGATTAGAACGGGAGGTGTTTTTTGTCCTACAATTTCTTTGTATGTCAATAATTTTTGCAATTTACTTTCCTTTAAACTTTAACAAATTACCTGCTGAGATACGTCGTTAGTCTCACCTCACACTTATTCGTATGAGGGAATGCTGCACATATTGGTATTATTAGCATTGTAATTTGATTACAAGTAAACGCTGTAAAGCCAGGGCAGAATTCCAGTCCGATCCAGCTTGAAGCTTAATAATGAGAGATATAAATAGGTATTTGGTTAAGGCCAAAGGTTTTCAGCATGACAGCAACAGACATCAAACATCGTGTTTACTCTTCACCACTGATGCACTCGGCTCCGGTCCAGTGACAGGCAGTCCTGCATCTATCTAACAACTCCCCCACACACACACACACACACACTCTCACTCTCTCTTTCTCTCTCCTACACAAACACACAAAACACGCTCCACACAGGCTCCAACTAGCTTCTATTCTGGTGATCATAATTATTTGATGATGGAGCTTCTGGTTTCTCAACCCCGCTTTTGTACACACGATCTCGATGTGAATAATTTAGCAAGGGGAGCTAGAGAGGTGGGTCCCTTAAAACAGCAGGTACAGTCAAGCTCAGGAGGTAGGACACACACACACACACACACACACACACACAGCTCTTCAGTTGAGGTGTATATCAGCCCATTTTTTTCACCCATTTTTTTCATTCATCCTTTCATCACGCTAGGCACCACGGTGTCCAGCTGATGTGAATTTGCCTTGTAGAAGAAACTTGGTCGGACGACACTCTTGCCGCATCCCCTGCAGAGTCAGCCGCCATGGAGGAACTCCAGAGAAAACTGAATCAATGCTATGAAGGCACCAAGCCCAGGAAGGTGAGTACTTTGCAGGACCACTTTCTTTCAACGTCATGGCTTTTGAAGCACTTCTATAAATATACTGTGTTCAGCAAAACACACACTGAGGTCAATCGGTTTATATTACTTTCATGCATCTGTTTCACTATTTGTGGCAGAGACACTTTACATAACCGGATGAAGCTGGTGAGTGTAAGGATAATTCTGCATCTGATGTTGAGACTGGATGTTAGCTTTCAAATATTTGTGTGCACTGCTCTTGTCTGATGGATTTTATTTGCTGATCAGCTACTGACATTAGCAAAACAGTGATCAACATGTCAGTGCATCTTGTCACCAGGTCAAACATTAAGGTCATTGAGGTAGAGACATGTTTCTTTTGACCCGAAACCACAGGTGAGGTTCAAGCTGGCATCGTCCTACAGTGGGCGGGTGCTGAAGCACGTGTATGAGGACGGTCAGGAGCTGGACAGTCCAGAAGAGAAATACCCTCACAGCTTTGTCCACCGCAAGATCCCTCCCAGCCACCTGGAGATGGAGCAGCTCTGTGGCTTTGAGGACGCTCATGGGGAACAAAAAGGTGAGGTTATTATTTCATCATCACATTTTCCTGATGGAGAACTAGAGCATGCTGAACTCAAACATGTCTCTCCAAATTGTATATGAAAAATGATGTTCAAACAATGAGCCATTGTATCGTACTGTAGTACAAACATAGAAGTGATATGTGGGGGGAAGTAGTCTGACTTAGTACAGAAAGATAAATCAGAATATTATTATGTTTATTTGTACTGTAAAAATGACGTCCAAGCTCCTTGATGAGCTTGACAGAGAGGCCTGAACTGTTTAACTTCCTGGATCCTCAGTTTTAGTATGGTTGTGTCTTTTTTATGTTTCCACTTATTTTTTTTTTTAACTGTCTCTAGTTAGAAGCCACTGCTTAACCCTAAAACATGAGCAGAACCGTCACGTGGCTGAGACACTAACTTAACTGTTGTCAACAGCTCACAATGTTGGAGTCACTGTATGCTGCAATCTCAGCGCTGGAAAATCCGATCAGCACGATCATCATCCATCAGCGATGGATGAAAGATCTTAAGTCTCACTGTGTCAATGTGTTTTGTTCTGTACCCAGGTGTCTATCCTCCAACAGGGCTCATTGCCCAAAGAATAAATGTGTACAGAGGAATGGGGACCTACAAGCCCACTGCTGGCCAGCTGGAGAAAACTGAGGGGGATGCCACCGTAAGCAATGCACCATGCTGGACTTGATTCTTACATTTCATAAGAGACACAATGAGAACTTGATTGGATTTCCCATCACTTGTGCCAGTTTTGTCAGCCTGAATGTCGATACTGAGACAACTCTTAGTGGTCTTAATTCATTCTCCAGTGCAGTTAAAACAAATTTACGAGTTGAAATCTAAATGTCCAAGCAGTTACTTCATTTTTCAAAAACCACACGTCTTTGGTGGTAAAATGAAAACATTAGCGTTTTAGTGATGCTTGGAGAATTATTAACTGAGCAGGTTGTCTGTCCACAAAAGTCCTCATTTTGACACATGCGACAGATGTTTGCACTTTGTCTTCTCTAAATGTCCCTCGTGCCCGGTCTACCACAGGGCAGGGTCCTCTCTGCACTGCTTCAGTTAATACTTGACCTTTTCTGTCCAACAGTGTAATAGACATGTAATCATACGAGCACTGACTTCGATGACACAATCAAATTGCGGCCCCACCAGAATTCTGCAGATCACTAATGCTCGGTTATCTTAGTTCAGTGACCTTTGTAGCAAAGTAAAGTGCACTTTAGCATCAAACGTTATGAACAGCAGGACATTCTCTAGCCTCAAATCTGACCACAGAGTGGAATTAACACTTTTCTAAAATTGTTTAAAAAAAACATTAAAATTTCATTTTTTTTAACATTCATTGCCTTTTTTTTGCAGGACTCGTCTATAAAACGGGATTATTTCTTAGCTATGTTTACTGAATGTTCGACACCTAGCTAAATGGCAGCATTGCAACCCTAAACAGTGTTTCCAACTCACCTGACTACTGTGAGACAAAATGAACCAGCTTCACAGTAAACAGTGCTGGTGGTGGATGAGCGACGCCGCACCTTCCACAGTTTGGGCCCGGTGCTTACACCTGCACAAACCCATACAAACCAGTTTACTCGTCTAGAAACGACTAAAGGTTTACTGCCGTCAACACTTCCGGTCCACGCTGAAGTGCAGTAAGCATGGATGCAGAAGATTATGAAATTATGAAAAGACACATTATAATCTCCTGTATGCAGCTGGGAATTTTTAACTTCAATGCAATGCATACTGGATGTTATAAGTGAATAAGCTAATATTTTTACTTGATACTGAGATAAACTGATAATGGTGCAGTAAGTTCTGCAAGTACACGTTAAACAAATGCAAGTAAAGACGTTAAGTAAAGAGAGTTTATTTTATTTCTTTTCAAAAACTTATGAGGTCAGAGTCAAAGTGCAGAGGAGAAAAACCGAGGAAACAAATTGGCTTTGAATTTGACGTCGATCACTGTTCTTTGCTTTCTCCTACATACGAAGTCTCCCACACAGAGCGCAGATACATATGCGGACAAGAAAACAGACACACTAAAACACAGACACACAGATACACAACTACCAGCCAACACAAAGCAAATAAATAATTAATTCATAGATTTTAAAAAAGAAGACATGGCCAAGACGAAAGCATCGTCTCCTTTCCGCTCAGGACAGAATTTTACAACAGTTTAAGTAGAACAAGAACAGCAGCAAAATTGTTCATGTGACAGGATGAAACGCTGGTTTTACTGAGCTGTTGTGGTTGTGGCATCATTAGTGCAGCAGACCGAGAGGGAGGTCAGCAAAATCACCTGCTGGCTTAGTGTCAGTATCATTCTTTTATCCTCTAAACAAAGGCGCACTTGGCCCTGCGTGGCGACCGAGGCCGCATTATTCGACGCATTTATCAGTGGAAGATGGCAAACTGGAATTAGTTTAACCCTCTTACAGCACCATTGAAAGAAAGGCACACTGGTCCTTGAGGATCACACCTGCACCGTAAGAAATGTAAATAGACTGCAATGTTTAATTTACAGTATAATTTAGTAAAGTAGTGAATTTTTGCCTTTTTTCTAATCACAGTAGAATCCTGTAAATAGCCTTTAGCATTAAATAGCCTTTAAGATTTAAGAAACTTCCTGAACATGGAAGTAATTGTAACGAATACATTTCAAAACATTTGAGTGTTACGTTGGGCACAATGGCTGGCACGGCGGTGGAGTGGTTGGCGCTGCCACCTCACAGCTAAAAGGTTGTCCCACAGTAGACTAGAATCCAACCCCAGTTTTTGACCTTATGCGCTTTATTGATGATTAGCGTTACGCAACATAACACACAGGAAGTATGTGTGTGTTGTGTGACTTGTCGCTGTTTATGTAGCGTTTGTCTTGTAACAAACTGCATACAATGTGTAGCGGCTATAGCTCAGTATGTAAGGAGGTTGTTCATGGACTACGCGGTCAGTGGTTCGATTCCCGGTCCCTCCTGGCTGTTTTCAGTAAAAACAACAGTTTTTTACAATGTACAGTAGAAGGTCTAATGACTTCCTCCTTATATGCTTTCTGTAAGTTCTCTCCCTGTTTTATAATAGCAGTCACCGAACATACTGCTGTTTATGTGATTTTCATTTCTCTTCTCACTTCATGTCCTTATTAGACATGAAGTGAATGAACACCCCCAAAACATCACAAAACAGAAACATAGACCAAAAAGTTTATATGGAACGTCTGAAATTTCAGCTTTCAGTAATCACGGCATCATAGCTGACAATCAATGCGGCCCTGCAAATATGATATAAAGTTGCAAAAGGGGAGGAACTAGTTCGCGCGCCCTGTGTTGGAAGTACACATTTAATTAACTTTTCCCTTAGGCGTTCTTTTTTTTTTCCTGCTTCATTTTTCTATTCGACAAAGATACAGCATATGACTCACGGTTCGAGCGCTCGTACTGTTTAAAGCTTTTTTCAGCAAAAATGTCTTTTGGTTGTATTTTCAGTGCGAAAGGTAAATAACTATGTTACAATATATCAAGATTGAGACTTAAAACAAGAACTAGTTTACCTACTTTCAAGGTCTAATAAACATTAGATTACAAAGCTAATTACATCAATTTTAAATGCAATGAACATTTACATTCTGGCTCCATTTGGCTTCAGCAAATATTGTGCTATATTTCAATAAAGTGTTTTAAACTTGCTGTAAATCCTGGCTTTGAGTGTGCTCTTATCGGTACTGTGACAAACACTTTTAGTAAAACCATGTCCAGTAACATTAAGGATTTTGTTGAAGGCAACACAAATTAAAAGGGGAAAAAAAAAACACTTTCACAACCTCCTCATTATTTTCTGCATTTCTTTGCCATTGCTTCCAATGTCTCCACCGACGGAAGCTCAAGCTGACCAGAACTCAGCTACAGTACGAAGCATGCAATGTTTCACGTACAGGGTTTTACTCGGCTGCATTCAACTGCAAAGCCTCTCCTCGCCCACACGAAACATGCACAGCTAAATGTGGACAGGCTCCTCTCGGAGTTGTAGCGATTATCTAACAAAGGTAGAGTATGATTATGATGCCTAATCTGAATTTCTGACTTTTTCCTTTAGACTTCAGTGTTGGACTTTGGCAAGATAATCATCTACACGAGTAATTTGCGCATCATCAGAGCACCACCGAGGAAACCCGAGGCACTGCGGCACCACACGGTGTCCCTTGTTGACTTGGAGGGATACCCAAGGGCCAGGGAGAGGGGGGGCAGGAGGAAGGCTAAAACTCCTAGCACTCAGGACGAGGAGGAGAAACAGATCAGCGACACAGAGACCCAGGTAATGGTCCTTAGCCAAATTGTTGTCAGTGGTGTGATAGGGTTTTTATCACCCTGTTTCTATTACTTGGTATTCTCAGTCTCACCATATCCCTCTCCTCTCCTCCCATCTTCTTTCTCCCTCCCTGCATGTGTCTTCAGCCATTCTTTCTTCATTTTACTTTCAAGTGAAAAACTGCAAGGTCGTCTGTGCGGCCATGTCGTTGTAATTTTCAAACTGTTCACAGAGGGGAGTTGGTGCTCATCCGACAATCTCATCTGTGTTTCCTTGTAACCGCCACTGTATTTGTGCCCCGGTTATTTTCTTTTTTCGTTGAGGGCCCCCCCTCCTTCTGCATCCCATTTCCTTTGTTTTATCTGTCAGCTGTGAACAGATACTGATGAGTCCACACTTCCACTCTGCCCTCGCACAATTTCGCCTGCGGGTTTCCAGCCTGCAACGATACCCAGCTCACTGTTATCCCCTCCCTCCAACCTTCTTGGCTGATTAATGTTCCTTTCTCATGACTCCTTCCATCACTTTCCCACTTCTTTGGTTATTTTCCCATTTTACTGGCCACTAGAACAAAAGTTCATTCTCAGCTTTCTTTTTTAGAATTGTATTTCACTACTCTCTGTTATTCTCTAATTCTTTATCATCTTTGCCCCTGTTGCAAAAACTCGACAAAATGGTGACCATTACACTATTAGTTACCGCTGTATTTCCCACTTTATTTGTGTATTTCTAGCAAAGTCTTGGGTTAGTACTTTGTATGTGCACAAATTTTCCAACTGTTTACTGATTCTGGATCTAGATTTCATCATCAGTACATCAGTTGGTTATTGCATTACAGTGGGCATCACCGAGCCCACAGGCAGCTTAAAGGTGTGCCACAATTTTCATATTAACCGCATGATATAGATTATTTGATTCTGACGCATACATTTTGAAGCAGTCACTTCTGTAGGTATTGGAACTCCAAGGCCAATTTATTTGTTTTTGCTGTACACAGAAAACCTTTGGGTTTAAGATCCAAAGATGGATGTGACATAAGTGTTCATTTATTTTAAACATTTTCTTTTTTTTACCAGGTACCAAGGGGTGTCCTATGAGATTGATTTAAAATAGAGGCAGAGGCCAGAGGCATTAAACAAATGTTGACATAACTAACAAAACATTTTGAAATGTCCTGAAAAAGAAGTAAACCACTGGTGTACTGAGCAACATATTATAGAGCAGCAGCCGATCACAGAACCACACAAAAATAATATTCAGTGAGCAACAACCTCCACCGAGCAGGGCTGGAGGTATCAAAACCCAACATTTGAAGAAGACGTCATGCACGTTAATGCCATATGACACAATGGAAGTAGTAGGGCCCATAAGGATCCCTCCCAGCACTGAGTCCTGCTGAAATGCAGAAATTTCATCTCACATACACCTTTTCATTTTGTGTCCTAATGTCTTCAGCAGAAACAAATAATTTGGCCTTGAAGTTCCAATACAGTTGGAGGAGACTGTGGTGTGTTTTCTGAAGTGTGTCAGTGGCATTTGGTATGAGGCAATTTAAGACTATACAGAGTTTTAAAATCCTGGAAAATCAAGTTTTCTGAGGTTTTCGCTGACGACTGCTTCTCTACCAGTAAACAGCAACCGCTAGTTTGCAGACATTTAAATGTCAGCTCATTGCACATCGTCCCGTTGATGATTTGCAAACAGCTAATTATTTGTGACTTGAGCAGTAATGACCAGCTGGCTGTACATTATTTCCAAACACTGCTACTTACTGAAAGCATTTCATTTATACGTAATATGCTTAAATGTAAAACAGTAGTTAAATATTTAAAAAAAACAGATGTTTCATGAGTTTCCTCAAAATAACCTGTAATAGCCAATCAGAAGTATACAATGCGGCTGTTTGATAAGTCCCTGCATAACGGCCCTGCATCCCTTGTCTTCTCCACCCCATCTTCGCCCCGTTTTAACCCTTTGCCTAACGACACTGTTCCTTTCTTTCACCTCTGTCTTCCCCTTCTCTCCTCTAATGTGTTTCTTCTTTCTCCAGGAGGCAGACAGCTGCCAGCATTGTGGCGGTTCAGGCTGCGCCCCCTGCTCTCTCTGTCACGGTAGCAAGCTGTCCATGCTGGCGAACCGCTTCAATGAGTCCATCAGTGATCTGCGTTGCCAAGCCTGCTACCCCCATGGTCTGGAGAAGTGCCAGTCCTGCTCCAGCAAATAGCACCATTTGGCTGACACCCATGTCTGGCATTGAGAGAGTGAATGAGAATATGTAGTAGCTGTGAGCGAGCATGTGTCCGGTGTGCTATTGGTCCGTCAGAATCGTCTCAGCGGCAATATTACTCTAATCTAACACGTTCTTGGTGGGATGTTTCGAAGCACTACTAGAAAACATAAGCCATCATTGGATAGGGGAATTGTGATTGTGCAGTGAGCACAAAATTATAAAATACAATTACTGTGTGCAGTGAACATGGCTTGTGATAACACAAACACATAATCACTCCTTTTGTTGTCTCATTATTTTGCATCTGTGCCTTCCTTCGTGATAAAACCTTCAGCAACAGAGTTATCATTTTGAAATAAAATAAAAAATATATATGGAACCATTTTGCCCTTTATTTTATAAACTGGGAAGACTGTCTCTCTTCCTCTCATCTCTCCCTGTTCACTAGAAAGAATGGAACCTTTTTCGTCCCAATGCAATGTGCTGTACGAGGGTAATTGATGCTTTTATTTATTGGTTCATTCATTTTAGAACAAAGGAAAGAGGAAACAAGATTGGAGAATACAGTTTGAGAAGCAACAGAAAATACAGGCAGAAAGATGGTTATGATTAAAGTGCACTGCACCCAAATAGGAGCAAATGCGCTACTGCTCGAAGGAGGATGTGACACAGGCTAAGCTTGTTCATACAAATCCCACCTGTCTGCAGCTGCTGCATCGGTAAATAAAGATGCTGCAAACGTTTGTAAAAGAATATGCCAGAGTACTACATAATTTTTGGCAATTCAAAATATTGATTTTGGATGAAAGAGCACTGATATAAGAACAAACGAAAGAAACATAGAACTGACTGATAGCAATGGTTTAGACCAGCTCACGAGGTTAAATGACAGTCGTATGTTTTTTATTTGATAGTTTCATTCTCAGGTTACTGCCACTCCAATTTGTTTGAAAGCTTTATTCACATAGTTTTGGTAAATGAATGGAATAAAACAGCTGATTAATTTTCAGTGCCTGTTCTTTTATTGTGTCCACAACAACTGCCTATTTAAAGCATGGCACTGTTTTTTTTTAATTTTGCGCTGGGTTAATAATACAGGACGACCACATGGCTCATTGTCGGCTCTGTTATCTAGTTGTTCACAGACATCAACAGCACCCCAAAATGTCCGTGATGATATTTTATGATGAAATGTGGCAAATGTGGTCTAGAAACGTAGCAAAGCTCATCTTCTATGTCAATCAGAAGTGTCATCATCATTTCCAGGACGTTTGATATTTTTTAACTGCTGCATTGTGAGACAATCAAAAATGTATCCAGCAGTCAGAGCCAGCATCATGATTTCTAACAACAGTGTCTCTGGTTATAATGTGTGAAAATCATTCCTCTAATGGTTTGTTGTGTCCTCACGGTGGGTTAGGAATTTTTTTTTGGTGTGTTTCCCAGCTTGAAACCTACACATAGCCATAAAGACAGATCCAACACGCTGCCTAATTCCTGCTCGTTACATCTTATTCAGTACACCTCAAATCCACTGCAGTCATCCATATTTTGTGTCGTGCCATTTCAGGATGATTTAACAGAAAAGAAAAAAACAAAAATGGACAATATCGCTCCGGCAGCAAAAGGTTTTAATTCTTCTCACGCTCCTGCTGTTGTCAACTCTGAGTGATCACCTTCATGCAATTATGCATTTCGTCAGTGCAAAATCAGAATTCCGGACATTGAAATAGAGGCTATCATAAATTCTCCCTGTAAGGTTTAAACAGAAGCATTGTTGTACTGAATTTATGTGGAACATGGCCAGTTGCCACATTTTACTGTAAAAAAAAATAAAAACACATAAAAAAAATCTACTTCTACTACAGTATGTCTACCTGTACTGAGCCAAAGGGTATTTTGCAGTGGCTGCTGAAATGGCATTTTTTTTCTGCTATCCTTATGCTGCAAGGCAGAGATGATCAATCAAATTCAGTGTTACTGTAGTAGTGGAGAACACTGGCCACATCTTCTAAGGTATCTGTGGCCAAAAGTCACGCTACAACAAGCACCCTGGACCATTACAGCCCACTATCTCAGCCTGTATATTGGTGCTGGCGGTTCCATTATTTCATCTTATTATGCTGGACAGCCTCACAGAGTTAAAAAGCCGACTATGTGGCTTATCAGCAGCCTGGCCAAAGGCCCCATCCGCAATCAAATCTCTCCTATTTGTGGGATGAGAAAAGGAACTTGAATTTCCAACCTCCCTCTTTTCTATTGTGTTTTTTCTTTTTTTTTTTTCCCCTCTGTCTCACTGAGCATTCGGCTTAAAAAAACTGTGATCCACACTAACGTTAAAACTGGGCTTTTTAACACTGTCATTTCAGCGCCCTATTCTCATTCCGTTTGTCGCAAGGAAACCACAGTGAGAACAATTAGGGGCCACTGTCTGTGGCCTCCTCTGTCTCAAAGGACCTAACATGATATGGAACAAATCAAAAAAAATGTAGGTGTGCAGCCCTCGGGACAGAGGCATTCAGGCAAAAACAGATAAATAATTGCTTGAGCATAGAGGCCATGCTTTTTTCAAGATTGAACTTGATTTATTGTGTGCACATCTGATCACATATTTAAGGCAGGGGCAGGACAGTAGATAAGATAAACGACAGAAAGCATTTGCACTGTAGATATTATCTCCCATACTTTGTAAGTACAGGCAGGCAAAGTTAAGAAACCTCAGAAATGGCCAACATGGCCAAGGGCGAGGTGTATGAGCAGCACAGTCCACTAAATGACAAAATACAAATACGTGTTTTTCTTTTTCTTTTCTAGTAGTAAAAACATTTAAATTTCAAACACTTTGTTTATTCAGGGCATTTTTACTGAGAGGCCGTCGCTTTAGGGGCAGTAGGTGATGGAGTGGTTTGAGTGGGTTTCCTCCAGGTACTGCAGTTTCCTCCCACAGTCCAGAGAAATGTATGTTAGGTTAACTGGTGACTCTAAATTACCCATCGGTGTTATTCCAAGTGTGAAAGATGAATATGTGGCCCTGTGATAAACCGTACAGGGCGTACCCTGCCAAATAACTGCTGGGATTGGCTCCAGCACCCCCATAAGCCTTTTTGACAGGATAAGCAGTTCACTTAATAGCTGGATTGATGGATGGCTACCTCTGTTTTACAGAAACTCTCTGATGACATTCACATGAGACTGTTCTCCTGTAAAATACCACTATGCAGGTCAATTGTACCAGCAGCCAAAAACAACCAACAGGTGCACGTCATGAAAAAGTTGAGGAAGCAATGATTTCTTTAATTTGTGCCGTTCCTCAACGCGTATCAAGCTGTTTCTTTGCACATTTTCGTTCCCAGATTTTTAAGTGTTTGGAGCAAAAACGTAGTGTGATATTGGCTTGTGGCACCATCTAGGTGCCACTGTAAGCGATGGTGCCTGCCGTTTTGTTGCCTAGAAACAAAATGGGTGCAATCTCAAAAGGTGCCTCCCTCCCTACGTGGCAGGAATATTTTTTACAAATGGTTCAGTGGGTCGTATAAGAGGTTATGGACAAACGGCCCGTGTCGCATTCACATCTGTAGGTACAACAACACTTTGACCTGTGGCCACTGAGCATCTCCAATGGGAGTTAAGGTTCTTGCTTAAAATCACTACAAAGCTATAAATTAAGGACTTAACAGCACTTAACATGTCCGAACTATATTCAGACTCACTTATCTGGGGATTGAACTGGTGACCTCACATTCTAGAGCTCCCTCCTGTAACTTTCATCTCATCGCTGTCCACATATATTGTTTTTTACACAACAAAACACAACACACATGAATTAAAAATATTTTTCAATGAGACACGCAGCACCCAACAGTGAGGGGAGGGAAAAGTGGATTGAAATGAAAGAAATTACATTTTTGCGAGATGAAAAGCCACATCCGAACAAATATATTTACAAATGAAAACATCAAAATGCCATACATGATGAATCGTTTTCCAAGCCACGAGAGTAGGATTTTTAAGGACAGGATTACAAGAACAGCTTAATTCCAAAATCCTCATTGAGACCACTGAAAAACTGGGCACAGAGAAAATAGAACTGCAAGGTTTCGTGTTGAGAAGGTTTTTCTCGTAACCCCCCCCTTTTTTTTTTTTTTTGGTGTCAAAAATGATGCATTACAGTGCACTTTTGAAATGAAAAATTGGCTTTTTGAGGAAATGCTGTCTATTCAGCGCAATAAACCTTTGGAGGCTTTTTACATTTACTTTTCCTTGTTCTTTTCATCTGCATTTGTGTTTATTCTTTTTGCTGTTCAAAACACATAAATACATTTGAATTTGACGTACAGATTATAATTGCAATGTTCTGACAGTGATCATACATCTCTATTAGCAAGACAGATCTGTTCTCTCAAGCAATACAGTCTGGATCTCGAAGGCTTAGCTCATTAATTTAGTGGCTTGACTTTTGTTTACTGCTTAAGGATGGGTGGACACACCCCACCGCATACAGCATGAGCCACTATATGCAGTATGTTTTCCGATATATTGGTGAACGTTTCATAAAATGGTCATGTATTTGAGATTTCCATTATCAAATAATGCCCGGTTTAATCACAACAGCCACCAAACAATGGCTTATGAATATAAAGGGGAACAGTTTCCTCCAGTGGCAGCCTCATCTTTTATGAGGCTTTATAGATATATCTGTGATCTCATATAGCCCATTCGTAATATACAACACAGGAACCAGACTGCGAGCAGACGTTGTACATTAATCATAAACTCTCATGCAAGAATATTACACTGTGTAGGGAAGTGAGCCACATTTAATCTGCAAGTGTATTTGGTTAGTACTGATCATTCTGTCTTCCTTTCTGTGTCTTTTTAACTCGCTGCCTCTCCATCATTTTCGTTTTGTATCCCAACACAAATATGTTGTCATTAAAATGGATGAGTCACTTGTGTAAATCCTCCACCAAAATGAGCTTGTAACTTTCAATTAATGCACAGCTTGGTGTAAACCCTGGTCTCCAAATCTTTTACTCTGCCATGGCAAAACCAGTCCCTTGAATGTATAATTGTAGCGTCTTAACATTTCATCTGGATGCAGTACATTACTGCAGACCTTGTTGCCTTTGGCTAGAACTGCAGGGAGGTGTAGTGATTATAGAGAATGTCCTTCAGTGGATGGATCAGGCTTTAAGCCCCCATCACAGCAAGCATTAGCGTTAGCTTTAGGAGAGGAATGTTGTCCCATTCTTGTCTGATGCAGGATTCTAGCTGCTCAACAGTCTTTGGCCTTTGTTGGCAGATTTTTCATTTCATGATGTGCCAAATGTTTTCTATTGTTGAAAGGTCTCGCACTGCAGGCGGGGCCAGTTCAACACCCGGACTCCTCTTCTGCGCAGCCATGCTGTTGTGATGGATGCAGTATGTGGTTGAGCATTGTCTTGCTGAAATATTCAAGGCCCCCCCATGAAAGAGATGTCTGTATGGGAGCATAAAAAAGAATTTAAAAGTTTGATTCATGTGACCACAGAACAGTTTCCAATTTGCCTCAGACCTTTTTAAATGAATTTTGGCCCAGAAAACACAGTGGCTTTTCTGGATCGTGTTCACACATGACTTCTTCTTTGCATGCTTCAGCTTTAATTTACATTTCTGGTCTGCGCAGTGAGCTGTGTTCACAGACAGACCTTGTCCCCTGCGCACAGAGATTGCTCCTGATTTTCTGAATCTTTTGATGATATTATATACTGTAGATAGTGGGCACTTTAAAGTCTTCACAATTTTACATTGAGGTACATTGCACCCATCTTTTGAGATTCTCTTGCTCTCTGAAATGCTCCTTTTATACCCAGTCCTGTTACTCCTGTTTCAACATTGGATATGTTGTTTATGTTCTAATGTGAATTAAATATGGGTTGATGAGGTTTGCAAATCATTGCATTCTGTTTTTATTAACATTTTACACATCGTCCCAACTTTTTTGTTTAATTGGGGTCGTACCTGTTAGAGGAGTAAGGTAAGTTTTGTCTTAATATTCCGCTTGTTACCTTGTGCCATCACTATACTTGCAGTTACTCTATTCATTTGGCACTGGTTTAATTATTGATACCAGCATGACATGTTGTATTTACAAAGGATGCAACAATAGCACAAATCCCAGAGTTTGTTCACCACAGACACTTTCATAATGCAAAGCAAGCAACACATCACACCTTCCCTAGTTCTTACTATGAGAGAGTCATCAAAAAAATCAGTTTTAAAAGCTCAGTAAAAAGTTTGTTTCATGTGACATTAACCTCCCTTTTCTGCAGTTTGCTGGTAAAACTGATATCATTAGAAGACTATATGGAAACACCCAGAATATCTTTCAAATTACCTCCCTGGATTTCACCTCCAAGTCTATTGAAATGAATCTAACAATTGCCAGGCTACACACCTGCACATGCTTTGAAAGGCGAAGAGAGATTCAGGTTAAAGAGCAAATCAAATCGAATACACAGTAGCTCCCTTCATTGCTTTACTGCCAAATTGTGTTTGCTTGCATAACAGAATAAAGCAAATCCTATAAATACCATAGAAGCTGATAATATTACAGCCTGTTAAGATTACTGTACGTAAACTATTGCACATGCATTTGAGTTAGAAAGGAATTTCTAAAACATGATCAGTCTTCTCTCATTCAGAGAAGAAAATACCTCATTGCGTCTCTAAAAAAAGCTAAAAAACAACAACTGACTATTATAAAGTGGTGGAAGTTTATTGTTTTACCTCTGATTTCTCAAGAAAATATATGCCACAAACATGTCTGCTAAAAAGAATGATGGTGATATGTAGTGTTGCATAGCATCTTAGGCAAAAGATTGATATGTGTTTTGGAGAATAGAAAAGCATATTTGCATGATTTATACATGCAAGGCTACTGTTAACGTTTTGTACTGTGGGGCTTTGCCCACAGCGGTTCATGGATGTTACCTGATAATGCTAATATGAGTGAGTTTCATGTCTGGTAATTGTGCTAGAAATACAGGTTAAAAGGAGTGAGAAGACTATGGTGTGAGGAACCTTCACACGTTTTATGCTAAATCTTTTTAAAGTAAAATTGCACAATACCACAACGTGAATTGAACTGCTGTTGTTTTCCAACTCACAGTGACAGAGTCCATGAATTACTGTGTCAACAGAATGCATAACAAGATCCCTAAAGCTGCTGCCCGAGACATCAGCATGTTCTTATGGTAGCATTTGCATATGTTACCAAGCAATTTCACAGCCATTTAAAAAAAAAAAAAAAAAAAAAATATATATATATATATATATATATATATATATATATATATATATATATATATATATAATAAATCTGTCCAGAAATGCACACAATGTGTTTTATGGTGCATTGGTAAAGGGTATTAAAAAGAGTAACAAAAATATGCAGCTTTCTGATTCCAAAGGGCAGCTTTAATTGTAAAAGTTGAAAAGGTCAGACAAAAAAAAAAAAGGCCTCTTAAGAAAACACAGACCCATATAATCACAGCCTCACACTGAGGCTGCAGAAGCGTGAAGCAAACACACAAATTTCATCACATGCTGAATATTTACCAGTCAAAACTGGTGTCGAGGCAAAATCAATATCCTAACTAAAAAATGTCTCCCAAGTGGCAGGGGAATTTAGAAGTGAGCCAAGTTTATCCGCCAAACAACTGGGATGAATCTCATCGTGCAAACGTGCAGAAATGTTTTAATAAAAAATAAATTAAAATACACAGTGCTGTGTTCCCCCCCCCCACTACTCGCTTCTGTTTCCCTTCTACCTAATGTAAAGATCACTGCCTCAAACCCACAAAAGTTGGAGTTGTGACTTTACTATAATTTAAAAAACTCAATATTTACCAACCATAAGCTACAGTTCTCCAGGGACAAATATTCCTCTGGATGCCCATGCTGATAATAACTTGTAGATTGAAATCTTGTATCTTGTATGTTTATTGTTCTTTCAGGGATTCATCTGCTATCCCACAAATGTGTATACGCTTTAATTTGATGAGATAGACATTGTTAATATTGGATACACAAACTTCATATTCACTTCTAAATTAGTGTAAACAGTTTGCATCTGTTTTATATTTCACTGCTAGTAGTTTGGTTGTTCGTTACTAATTGTTCCATGTACTTATTTCAGTGTTGCCTATGTTACTATCACTACACGAAAATTACAGTATTTTCTCATCTCTGTTGCACCAAGGTGGCTGCAACAGAGATTAGAACTTGGAAACACAAGTAGAACTGACCCACTGTAATAATTAAATTGTATAAATTAATCATTATGAATGGATGTTATCATGTTCATTTTAGGTGATCTCATGATTGAATACTGAATCATTTTCCATTTTGGGCTGGGGTCCTAGTTTGGCCATACCGAAAAAACCAAAAACAAATTCTAGATCAAGGGCTGCTCTGTTGCACATTCTTTGGCTACTCATCTGTTTGCATATTAAACACCTAATTTTGTGTTATTTGAATTAAAGTTTGGCAGACAGAAAATTGTGTTTGCGCCTTTTTTCCTCTCTACTCATGACTCGGCCCTGCTCCCTCTTCATCACGAATGAGAGGAGGTGTGGTGAGATTTTAGAATCCGCACTGCTGCGTCTTGCTCAGCCTTCACTATGCATTAAGGTTTTTTTTTTTTGTGTGCTTCTTGCAACGCATTTGCAATTATTCTGGTAATTTGTAATATACCAAAATTGGAACCCTCTAGAAATACACAATTCACGGATCCTTCACGGACACAAGAGCTACGCATAACGTGGAGGTTCCAGTAATTCAAATAGAACATTTTATATTTGCAGATGTCGTAATGCCTCCATCATAACCCTGTATAGCAGACTTCACATAAGCAATTTAAACTTTTATGAAAGACATAAATACAGCTGGGCCAAATACAGTGTAACAGTGTAAGCCTCTGTACAGTATATCGCTGATATACATATTTATCTTTAACAGAGAGAAAATGGGGATCATAAAAAGCTCTTTTCCTCTCACCGTTAACACACAGACAGAATAGTCTGAAAATGTGTTCCCTCCATTCAAGTTACATCATAGAAACAGTAGGTAAATAGGGTCGGAGTAAACAGGGGCTCAAAATGACAGTTAGATGTCGGATGGGATTACAGCCCCTTAAACATGATGTGAAGTGGAGTGATAGGGCAGACAAACACAATGGTGAGGTCATTTAAATCAGTGAAGATTTTGTCGAGGCTGCAAGAGATTGTAATGCCCCCTTACTCACTGCACTGAACGAAATAAATAAAGGGTAGGTAGAGTAGGAAAGAGCCATTCAGCTAACTCTCATACAATAGTAACAACAATAGTACATGTTTCCTCACCAATTTAATAAAAACATATGTATACACTGACACAACATTAATTATTGTACATGCTTTTCCATGATCACTATTGTTTCAAATACAATTTTTGTCATTTTTACTTACTGTACATAGAATTTACATAAACTGCTAGGCCAATACTTAGAATCCCCAAAAACAAACAGCAACTGAAGGAGGCTGCAGTAAGAAACAAAAAAACTGGTGAGGTCAGGGAGTCTCATCGAAGCCTTTGAGGATATTTTGACAAAAATAGGAAATGCGCAATACACCATTACTTTTAAGTCTTATGTTCCGGAGCTGCAGTCACCTGTTGAGATTGGCAGCAGGTGAGAAAGAAGACAGAGGGCAGACAGACCTGCAGATAGGAAAAAACAGTTGAGGAAGGACCACGTCGTTCACAGTTTGGTAGATGTTCAAGGATAAAAGCAGGTAAGGTTGGGGTTGGATGTTTGTGTGTGAGTCGAAGATGTGAAACTGTTAGCAAAGTGTGATAGCTGCAACCTCGGCCACAACCTAAATTTGTTTAGTATTGTTTTCCCTTATCTTTAATTTTACCTTTAGCTTAGGTTCTTTTCCTTTATTACTGTTTTCTCTATACATCTTTATGGCCTTGACTGTATTCTGCCTTAAGAATTAAGTTCCTTAAGTTGACTTTGTTGTGACACTATATAAATAAAGTTGAATTGAAATTGCGCCACTGGTGACCAGAAAAGCCATTAGACGTCAGCTTAACATTATGTGAAAAGAAGAGTTCAGCCTCCTCCTCAGTCTACAAGACTTTAACGGAACTCCAAGACTGTTTTCGATCAAATTAACGTTTTTTCCTGTTAGAAGCATAAAATTGTCGTCAGCAAATGCTCTGAATTCACAGATGGAATAAGTGGGATCTTGTAATCAGTGATGCAGTTCTCTTTAGTGGCTTCAACCAGCAGACATTCCTAACTCTCTCAGAAGTAATGCATATTGACACCAGCTCTCTGATGCCTGCATATTAAAGAAATACATAATATTCTTGAAATATTTGGAGTGAAAGTGAGCATGACAGTTCCTTCCTCTATGTGCTAATATGCCAGTATCATTTCTCTGTAGCTGGGCTGTATGTTCAGCTACTCTTTTTGATGGGACGCTCTGGAAAGACTACTAGTGAAAAATCATCACGGATTCAATTGTGGTAGAACAAAGAAAGAACAGTAATATTCACGTTATTGTTTAAATTTACATTATTTACATATTTACTGCCCAGAAAGGTCCTTTTCTGTGAAGAGCTGGAGTCCAGTCAGCAAATGCCGATGGGAGTGAGGCATCAATTTACACCTTGTTGGGCTGCTGTTCAACCTATCTTGAATTGAGATGGTGTGAGACAGGAGTGATTGAAACACACACACACACACACACACACACACACACACAGAGAGAGAGAGACAGAGAGAGAGGGAGAGAGAGAGAAAGAGCTGCTCTGATGGTAGAAGCAGCTGCAGCAGTAGATTACATTATGAGAGAGACAATGATTGATGCTAAAAGATGGTTTGTGTAGATGTCAATGGAATAGACGTCCAGCGCCGTGTGGTTTGAATTTGTGTGGGTCTATGTGATATTTTCACAGCCTTGCGACAATTAAAATGTGTTTCTATGTTTTGTACAGCTACTTTGTTATTGCTCGTGAATCTAGTTTAACAAATGAAGTATAACCTTTAACAGTTTATCAACTACTATGAACCGAAGTTACGCACAAATTCTTTATGCGCTGCTTTTCTCATATTGTTTCATTGGAGGTAGACAAGGTGTTTAGTTACCCAACACCTCCAGTAGCTGCAGGCAGGCACATATTTAACCCCTCCTGTAGACTATTTTTGGACACTATCATGTGTTCTGTGCAAAACTAATCATCTTTGACTGTGAACAATTAGCCGGAGATGGAAGGTCCTCAATAAGGGTGTCTCTGTTAGAGCAGAGACAAACCAATAAAGCAAACAAGCACTCAGTTTCACTTAAATTCCCTCTTCTTTAACTTGAGGAAAACTAATCTCTGTGCCTGCCAGTCCTGTTGATCTCTTGGCCCGCGTCTGCCTCTGCCGGCTCCTTCTGTGCCACCTCTAAGTGATTTATTTGCTGCTAATTTGTTGGTCTCGTTACAAGCAGATGGAGGCAGTGAGTCTTCAGTTCATTCGTCCCCGTCCTTCGGGTTCTGCCTCATAGGCAGTAATGGTCAAGGGGAGAGAGATCTGACAGGAAGTGGGTGCATTAATGGCTGCCGGTGACCAAGTGCAGAAGTACATTTTCCAATTGCTCCTCCTGTGATTTGAGTTGGTTCAGTCACAATGGATTGTAGTCTCTGACAACAGCTCTTCCGATTGTCGATGAGAATTGCCAGGTTTCTTAAAATACACCAAACTTTAAATGAGTGCCAAATATTTCTCTGTGTTAGGTGTGACCACTCTTGTGCTTAATTTTTTTTCTCTCCTGTCAATTGACCCAATTGAGTTGAGGTGAAGTGATTTTTCATGCTGTTCTAGCTTGCCAACTTTATAGCCTGCAGACTGCTTTAGAGGACATCCTTGATAGAATAAAGTAAATTCTAAAGCAGATGTGACAGTGACTTGTTTACAATGAAGAACCACTAGTTATGCCAGGGACTGCTGACTTCATTATCTGCCTAACAACTCCTTTCAGAGGTGAGGGAATAAAGCATGAGTCATAGTACGGGTTTGTGATGGAGAGCTGTTGCATACTCACGAGGACCAAAGTGACCGTCATGAATAAGAAGATGGAAAAATGTCTCTGAAACAGCTTCAAACAACCATGAACATTATAACTTTCGTGGTGGTAGGAATTATTGCAGCTCAGCCAAATAATAAAAAAAAAAAAAGCTCACATATTCTAACATTTACTGAGCTTTGCCACAACATGTATTTTCACCCAGGGTTTTCACAAAGTTATTGGGATGAAGATGAAGTGTCGGACCACTGCGTGAACTGCGTCTTCTCCAGTACATCTCAAAGATTCTCAATGGATATAAGTTGGCCACTCCAGTGAAAATTATGTCTCATGCTCAGTCGTTCACAATTTGAGTCTGATGATTCCTGTCATTATCATCTTGTAATAACCCCGCGCTATCAGGGATAAAAAATGAGTGCCATTGATTGAAAACCAGGTCATTCATTATATTCAGGTAGTTTGCGACTCATTGTACGAATGACATGGTGGCTGATTTCAGTATTTTTAGCTTCCCACCATCTAAAACTACAAACCTCAACTGTGAAAAAAGGACAACACCTCGCTCCAGTCCAGACAGTTTTAAATACCGGGTGTACAAGTCAACCCTAAACTGGACTGGACCCACAAACACGAAAGGCCAAAGTCGCCTTCGCCTTTGGAGGAGACCGATGTCCTTTGGAGTGTGCAGGCCTATGCTGATGTGGGAGGTAGACGCTTGGACTCATGTACGGGTGGTGGCAAGAGAAGAGAAGCAGCCAATGAGAAAAAAACGGCAAACTAATTAAGAGAGAAATGTGAAGCTGCCTGCTGATCATTCTGCAAGTGCTGTTGAGATGTTTCTGCTTGAGGTTTTAGTAAGTTCCATTTAACATTTTTGTGTTTTGTATTTTAATGTATGTAGTAAGAGTAAGGGTTTAAATACCATGAGGTATTGTTTTTTTTTTAAGTTAACAAGCTGAGCCTGGTGTCAGTTATGGTGTTTGTCTTTATGTACAAATACATATATTGTAACAGTGCTTTGCTTGTTTGCAGGCCGGCTGCCGTTTTAGTTTACTATTGTTGTATATTTAAAGTCGTACATTGTGGTTTTAGTTTGTTAGGTTGTTTTGGAATTGGTTGAGTTTGAATCCTTCTTTAGTTTCCAGTACCGCGGTGGGTCAGGGCCTCCAGCCACGTGTATGGCTGGTAGACTGGGAGTTTACTCACTCTTATACTGCATGTTTAGTGTTTGTATGCTTTGTTGGACCTTCATTTGAGTTTGGTTTGTTGTTTGGGTCATTCACATTTAGGATACTCCCAGCCCCCTGCCAGTGGGTGGTTGGTCTCCTGGCTGTAGTATGACTGTCTTCTTTTCCTTTCAATTTTAGGATTTATTATATAATATGTTTTTCTTAAGTAGCCGTTAAAGCAGCTAACCCACACTGACTGTTCTGGCCTCTAAACTTGACTGGGTATCCAAAGATACTCAAGGTCAGCCTCAACTATCCACGACGCTGTTTTCTGCTGGGGTGGGGGCCGCACTGACCATGGCAGGAAGAGACTGAACCATGTAGTAAGGAGTTTTCTTGGCCGTGTTTGTTCGTCTTGGTTATAAATGCCTATGGATATAGATTGTATATTCCATGTTTCAAGTTTTGGAAATACTTTAAAAAACTGCTTTTTGTACTGTCCACCATCCCTGTGAGCTGCTTAACAAGTAAATGTCCCCACTGTGGGATCAATTAAGTTTGAACTTATTTTATACTTGGCACCTCTGACTGTTTTCATACCTTTTCCTGGGAGTAATCCCACTCCTTCCTTAAAGTAAGAGTAGTAAGCTTTATGAATATCTTTAATGTTAGTTTTTTTTTTCCCCACATCAACTCCAGCCAACTGAAAAGCTTTGACAGTGCAATGCACCGTGGCATAATATTATGTGTTTAAAAAATGCGAGAATATGCATTGTAATTATCATCCTTTTTCACATATAAACTCCGAACAATGTAATGAGAAATCAGCCCATTTGCATTTCACCCATGTAACGGACAGTGAGAGATCATCCGAATCAGATGTGTCCTCACGGAAGAAACTCGTTTTATTTATCACGAAGGCAAGGAAACTAGAGTGAACAAAGACTGTTTGCAAGCCCAGTCGACACTCTGTGGTTTAATCATAGAATGTGGTGTCTCGCTCAGTGTAATTCGTACAGTTTAACAGGGGACCAAAATTATCTTTACACTTCGCATGATAACATTAAAGACGTCTAACGTTGCGTTTTGCGCCATTGCTTTGTCATTTAGCCTGTTTGCAGACTTCACATATCTTTAAAGAGCATTAATGATACGCGCATCATTACAGATCTGAGCTCGAGCTGAGTTTGGTGATGGTCTTTCAACCAGAATCATCTGGGACGTTATGTCGATTTTTCATATTGTATGTTTAACCGAATAATGAGCTATCTGAATTGTTACATCTCTTGTCGCCACAATATTTAAACATTTTCTCTTGCACAATGCACATTCAGCAAGCTGGTGAGTGAGGTGCTTTTTGTCCTCTAAGTTGGTTACTATGAAATGGATACAATTTAAGGTGTCGAGTGAGCAAGTGGTACTTGTTGCTAGGCAGATATCATGACAGCACAAGTCTTTTGCTTTCTGTGTTTATAGAGGACAGCAGTGAACTAAATACCATAAAGTATCCTCTGGAGCTACAGCTTACCACAAAAAGAGATTTTTATGAAGGGAATAAAGTGGAGTCACATTAACAAATTGCTTTATATTGCCCATGTGTTGGAGTATCATTTGATCTGAATCAGCCGCATGAGAAGCAAACCTGCTGAAACATAGAATGAGGAAATGGAACTTCTGCAACTTCTGCTTTTCTTACCAATCACGCCATGGGTGGCCGCTTAATCACCCAAAAGTTAATAGAGAAAAGTAAGCCTGGGGAAGCGCAAACTAAGCATGTGATCCAACTTGCCTGCTGTGTTCCTCTAAGCCACTATTTTTTTTCTTTTTCTGGAAACCGTTAAATTGCCAGGTTTCAGCAGTAGGCAACTTGGTGTTCAGCAGAACTGACCAAGCATCCCTCTGTTGGTACTTCTGACTGGTCTGTGGTCTGTGCCACCGTGGTTGCCAACAGGCCTCGGTGACCATATGACTTTATTGTAGGTTTGTAGTTGGAGAACACAGACACAGCAGTGTCTCATTTGTTCTCATTGAACAGTATCCTTCAGGTCTCTATCGCACAAAATCGGCCCAGGAGCAGCTTGCAGCACTGGACTTTATGCAGCGCTAACTGTACCTGCTCGGGGTGATTTTAGACTAATATACCGTTTGGGGCAGATATTGCCATCTAACACTGTTAGGAAAAGTGGTGCTGCTTTTATGGTATTGTATAAAATGAAGACACTGTGCTTTGGTGCAGATATGAAACTCAAACGTCTAAATCGAGCTGTCATCATGTATTTCTTTCACAGAATGTGTCATTTGTGTACTATTAAGAGTCAAGCTGATTTTCTCTTAATATATCTTTTTTTTTTTTTTTTTTAAGTGGAAGGCAGTGGTCCTATATCATATTTTGCATTTTACAACCAATCAGAAGAGAGATCTGTAAATAAGACAAATGAATAAGATAAAAGAGGAGTTTCTGACAGAAGTCAACAGAAGGTGAATTGCTGCACCTATAAAGGGGGGGGGGGGGTTACTTTCTGGGTGAACGCTTCAGATGTATGTACAAGTTCATATTAGGCAAGCTGCCCCATTTTTCTCTTTGGTAATCTATATTCCATCATGCTGTTATGGGCCCAGAGCAACAACAAAACTTCACCCATGTGCCCTGTTTCTCCGGGGGAGAGACAGAAATCTAAGAAGGAATGTATGAAATGTATATGTCAGCTGTGTTGTTTCTTTTTTCTTTTCTTTTTTTTTTCCCGTTTAATGACCCCATAAAAGCAAAAGATTCCGGTTGTAAGATTTGTCATGGCTAGACCCTTTTTTTTTGTTTTTGCATTTCCATAGGAAAATGCTTCCTCATTTCAGATTGAATCTCCTCTAGCATCTGCATGATTTATAGATCTGTGGCGTTTTCCTTGGCACAATCTGACTTGTGTTACAAGTGCAATGCCAAAGATCAGTGTAAGCACTATAACGAAGTTATAATTTTTAGATCTTGGACAAATGGATTCAATTCATGCCACAAAATTGATAATTGCTGTAATTGACATATTGTACCACAATGGTGATGTATTGTTCAACAATTGAACAATGTTCTTACTTGTAACCCACTCAAACTGTAAATATTACTCATTAAATACAACTCCTATTTATTCCCTTTTTTAAAAATTGGTTCCTCTGCATCCTCCAGTCTTAAATAAAAAAATTAAAATAAAAAAAAATCTCATTTAGAACTTTTATTTTAAACAAGGAACATGTGACCCAGTGGCCGCAGACATGAGAACACCTTATTTAAACTGATTCCTATTTCCCTTTTTTTCCTCTTTATTTTTTTCTCTTTAATTCATGAATCGAGTGACTGCGCAGAATGCAGGGGAATCACTGCAGCCAGGAACACAGGTGAACGAGAATATAGTTGGGGTGAGTTTATGTGTGATTGTTTGT
Source organism: Channa argus (assembly GCF_033026475.1). Taxonomy (NCBI): domain Eukaryota; kingdom Metazoa; phylum Chordata; class Actinopteri; order Anabantiformes; family Channidae; genus Channa; species Channa argus. The sequence continues at coordinate 7,983,299 of NC_090218.1, forward strand.
TGTGTGTGTGTGTTCTTGTGATACATGTGGCAGATTGTGCCTGTGGGGACATGTACCTTAAGGATTGTTTAAAGTCCAAAACATTGGCCAAATTTTCAAAGTTGTAGCATGTGTTACGACTTTAGAGAAATACAGGTATAAAGAGCAGCTAGACCATACAAAAAAACTGCATTCAGTACTTTTAGTGCCAAGTCTAAAATTATAGCGGTGCCTTAAAGTGTTGCCAGCTTGCAAAAAAGGCAAAACTTGTAGCTTTTGGGAGGTGACCTTTAATTAATAAGGCTCCATTCATAGCAGTGAAGTTGTGTTTCTTACCATTTATCATCTCCCCACACTTCACATGGGTTTGACTTTGGTCTACATTATAAGAAGTGGTTCTAATGTTTTGGCCCCTTCAATTTTAGACTTTAGAACCCCTTCTTCTTATAATGTGATTCCGTACAACTCCACTCCCCACTTTATCTCAATAACAAACACATGGTAATTCTACTGTGTGTCTTAACTTTATAACGTTTTGGTCATGACGCATCTAACTGTCGGTGAGCCTCCAGGTTCGGTGGGTTTGGTAACAAGCACTGACAACGGCTCGAAAGAAAGACATTCAGGTGCACTCAGAAATCTCAGGTGCTATCAACAAGTTTGAAAAGGGTTAGATGTGGTTTTAATTTAACACACCATAATTTTACAATTAGCATTGTTTGAATCACAAATATGAACATGTGCCCCCAGAACTTGAATTGATCAAAAATAGTGATTTCCCTTGTAATTTCTTCTAAACTTTCAAATGTTCTCCCGTTCTGCAGCAGTTCAATCAATCTGTAACTCGGTTCGTGCGTGAGATGTCACTAAGAGTGAGTGGAATGAGTTTGTAATATCCAGAGTCAGGGCAGTAAAACGGTGTGGATGCGGGATCACAGTTACTTTTCTATCTCATCTGCTGTTATCTCTTTGCCGTGTTCTAAAAACTGGCAAATTTGACAACAAAAAAAAGCTGTAAATATACATGTTTTTAGGAAAATTTACAGCCTCTGATAACATTTAGCTCCACGATAACTGTTCAGGGGAGTCCCGCTGTGGTGAAACTGCTAGAAACAGGAAATGTCAAATAAAAATAAAACATTGCTTCAATTCCTCAACTCTCCATTTGAATGTATATTACAGTGCTGTAGAGTCTCATAGCTGGATGTGTGGTCACTGGGCTTCTTTCTCTCTCCCTAATTCTGTTTTCCTGGAGATAAAGCCACATCGATCAGCTACCCATCCTACCACCCTCCTCCACCCTCCCCATCTTTTGACCTACACTTCTCAAGTACATTTGAGACTGCACTCAACTGCTGTCTGTTTTTGTCTGTCCCTTCCTCCCATCATCTCTCCTCCTCTCTCTCTTTCTCCCTGCAATGTGTTTAATGCATCATTTATTTGTTCCATTAGCCACCACACGGTACAGCAGAGCTTCTTGCAAGAACAGGTCTCAGAAATAAGCTCACCAAAGTTATATTGTCTAATGCTTGCAAATTTGCATTAAGCTCAGCACAGCACATGATTAGCTGTAAGATTTGCTCAGTTATAGGAATTGTTCTGATTGCAGACGTTGCTAAACAAATAACCTGCTGAAGCTGTTATGAGCTTTGTAGAATCCAAAGCAGTGTCAAATAAACTGGAGGCTATAAACCTTTTGACTAATTGTCAGTGTAAAAGCTGCACTGACTGACTGGAGGCTTTGACACTTGAGCCTACATTCAGTTTGGACTTTGCACTGACACGTGTTCCCATTAACATGAATGTATGTAAATTTCTGCATCTGTATTCATGAGCACGTGTTGGTGTCTTTGTGTTTATATGAGAGTATGCAGGGCTACATTCACTTATGATGATGATGATGATGATGATGGGTGCCGTCACTGAGCAAACCAAAAATGACTCCTTGCCAGGAATGTGGGCATTGATCAGAAAATTAGTTCAAGTTGATTTGGCACAGTTGACAGCGTTTTCTTCTTCGCACTTCTCTGGCTAAAACAATGTATCTCTTAGGGTCTGGAGTGAGTAAAAGAAACTCAGCATTATGTGAGGAGAAACTTTTTCTTTTCTTATTTTTTTTCTCTAAATGATGAAATGGATTATATCCTGGGTCAATTTAGGATTTCCTGACATTCAATTTCCAATGGTGATTCCACAGGGTACCCTTTGGCGTCACTGTTGGACATCCCAGAAGCAGCACTATGTGACTCCATGGAAACCATGTTGCCTGCTTGTTGGACCCCTCCTGTACTTCCTTACTAGTGCAGATCTCACACTGGGGTTTGAACCCTGGTCTGGTCATGTTTTTGGTTTACCCTCTAAGCACCTCCACCATCCCCTTTAAGGATTTTTCACTATCTACAGTGCATCCACCCAGCGCTGAACCTTTTCCACAATTTATGTTACAGCTTTATCTCAAACATGAGTAAATTCATTATTTTCCTCAAAGTTCTACAAACAATAGCCAATAATGACAGCTTTAAAGAAGTTTGTTTGAAATATTTGCAAATTTATTAAAAATGAGTCACATGTATTTATGTATTTGCTTCATACTTTGTTGAAGCACTTTAGCATCAATTACAGCCTCAAGTCTTTGAGTATGATGCTAATAGCTTGGCACCTCTTTTGTAAAGTTTCTCCCATTCTTCTTTGCAGTACCTCTCAAGCTCCATCATGATGGACTTGGAGCGAGAGCTGTTCAATCGAGTTCAAGTCTGGACTCTTGCTGGGCCACTTAAGGACATTCAAGGAGTTGTCCCATAGCCACTCTTTTGTCTTTTTTGCTTGGGTGTGTGCTTAGTCCTGTTAAAAGTTGAATCGTTGCCCCAGTCTGAGGCCCCCAGCACTCTGGAACACGTTTTAATTAATAATCTCTTCTTTCCCACAATGCTGACTAGTCTCCCAGTTCCTGCCACTAAAATAACATCTACTTCCTGTAGGGATGGTATTGGCCAGGTGATGAGTGGTGCCTGGTTCCCTCCAGACATAACACTTGGCATTCAGGCCAGAGAGTTCAATCTTTGTTTCATCACACCAGAGAATTATGTTTCTCATTGTCTGAGAGTCCTTCAGGTGGCTGTCATGTGCCTTTTTCTGAGGAGGGGTTTCCATCTGGCCACTCTACCATACAGGCCTGATTAGTGGAATGCTGAGATGGTTGTCCTTCTGGAAGATTCTCTCTCCACAGAGAAATGCTGGAGCTCTTTCAGAGTGACAATCAGGTTCTTGTTCATCGTCCCTGATGAAGTCCCTTCTCTCCCGATCGCTGAGTCCGGCCGGGCTCTGGGACGATTTCATGGTGGTTCCAACTTCTCCCATTTACGGATGCTGGAGACCATCAATAGTTTTGTGGTGGCTGGGTGCAGGATCTCCAAATTCACAAGTCAGGACACTAGCGAACTAGAGCAACATTGCCCCCCCACCTAAACTTAACAAGATACATAAGGTAAAACTGGTAAATCCCAGACAATAATGTGCCCTATACTCACAGAGCCTGGAAATAAACAAACATGATTTGTACTCAAAATGATAACTAATAACTCGCCTCTTTATGCGTCAACTGAATCCACTTGGTTAGAAACAATGGGATTTCACACATAAATTACATAAGTAACATGTCACTGCATTACGTAACTAGTAGTAATATTGCTAAACTGAGTGTGCAATAATACAGCATTATAATAACACACGCTCGTGGTTTTTTTTTTACATTTATGTGAGAGAAACTAGTCAAAATAAACTGAAATACTCTGTCTCACCTACAGCCTGGTTTTCTACACGCAGTGTAATCTTGCAGCGAGACATTCCATCCTCACTGTCCTGATTCCGGGATCAGACCCAGCAGGAGCTGTATGTGATGCCCCAAAGCCAGACATTGTCCACTCACCATAAACTACCATTCTTAAGACCTTCAGCAGCCGACTCAAATGCATCTGTGTGTTTGCAAAGATATTTCTGTGTGCAATTATGTGCACGCAATCACTCAGTTATGAAGGGCCTCTGTAGACTCTATATTCAATTACATGATGGAGTGTTTGTGAGGCGAGACCGATGGCGCTGTTAAACCAATGCATGCTCTGAAGGTATGCGCCATGGTTAATTTAGCTCTCATAATGAGATGGCCAAGAGGAGGAGTAGAGTGTGGGGGCAGTGAATTATAGAGGAATAAAGTAGTGTAATATTCCAGATGTGACTTAAACACGGGGACAGTGAAGCAAGGCAGAGGAAACGTTTCATTTTGCAGTCCAAACAGTGAACTAAATGTCTTAAGTAAACATGTCTGTAGGATTAAGTGTTTGAGGAGGGTAAAATGTAATTGCAGAGGATTAACACAGATGAAGAGAAGAGGGGGAAACAAGAGGTTAGGGTGAGGTCAGAAAGCTGGAGAAGAGAAGGCTTCAAGTCTTAAAACGACGTACTCTTACGCCCTCCTATTAGGGTGAATACGCAATATTGATGCTAATGTGTCACCCCTGCTGACATCAAATATGTATATATTATAAGCTATCATGGATTGAGAGAAGAGAGACTTGTTATAGGGACCGGACATGACAAATGCCAACAGCTAAATACTTCTGAAGAGAGTGGACTCACAATTAGGCTGTCAGAAAGACGGAAATCCCCCAATCACCCCCTGCAGGCTTATTCAAGTTCATTCCTCTTGTCTGTATTCTGTTCTGCATGGGAAATTGTCTTGTGTGCTTAAGTGTTTTATATATTTATGACAATAAATGGTGAACATGCAATTACCATTTAAAGCTATAATTGGTATTTGGAGCGATTTGTCTCCCTCTACTGTTGCTGAGTATGATTTACGTTTACACAACTGTTGGAAATGGCAGCCATGTTACAGGGTTTTATGACTCTGGACAACAAACCAAACTATGCATTGTCAACACAACAGTGACACTATGATGTCCAATGTAATGTGTGTGTGTGTGTGTGTGTTTGCTCGCCACAAATTCAACAGTGTTACAACAAAGTTGTATTATGAAGTCAGTCTTCCTGTTAGCCAGTGAAAGAACTGCTATCTAACTAAAATAACCTTGATGAAAGGTGAAGCTTCTGTAGCAAGCTAAACAACACAGCTAATGGGTATAAACCTAGTTGTTGTTTCAGAAGAAAATGTAAAATTTAATTCTCATAACTCATAATCCCACAGTCATCAAAAATCATGTTATGCATCTTTCAGTTAATAATTCGTATTAAATCATCATTTCTTTAGACAAATTGAGCTTGACAGTTGTCATCTGTGCTGATGGCTCAGTGTTTCATGCTATTAAGAGTTTGGAGTTGTACAAACATTCTGCTGATATTGTCTATGGACAGAGCCTTAACCCTCAATACCACTGAAAATGGATTCACGCAAATTTCATGTGTGGCACTTGAATCCATTGCTGTCAGGCAAAGAAATTAACGAGTATCCCCAGATGACAATGAGAAAATTGCATTTTTAAAATGCTGTTTTTTTTATTTTTTTAAAGTTTCTGTTTAACATGGCTGTCGCCTGTTTAAAATTCCATTGGGAAGTAGATTTTTTGTTACAATTGGATAACTACTAACTGCTACTGTTCTGTTTTTGGGTGTCTTCAGAGAATAAATGTTTTTGTGGTCGAGAGAGATTTTGGCAAACATCTTCCACAGCAAAAATGTCTCCGGCTCTCTTTCTGACCTTTATATTCTACCCGAGGCAACAAAATGAAAACTTTTCGATATACATATTGCCGGCTGGCCCCTAACACACAGTTACCTCATTGTTTACTGAGCCGTGTGTGTAATCAATGAGTCTAATTATGAGGTTTAATACCAAAGTGCGGATATGCAATGGCCTTTCCACAATTTTTTATTTTTTATTTTTTCTGGGGCATAGCTTACCCATATGCAAAAAGAATCATGTGCCCACAGGCAGCTTCATGCATACGGTGCAGTGCCACACACAATGCACGGCTTCATGCAAACCTACAAACAAAAAAATATCGGGCATAAAACGGATCTGTTGAAAATCAAGATATGTCAGTGGATTTTGGTGAACAAACGAGGCAATATTCCTATTGTTTCGTTTAACTGGCTGTATATGGGGGTCAAGAGACTGAAAATCACATGATCAGAACTTCAAACCCACACACAGCACCTTTTTCTGGAGGTGATGCCTTTTTAAAAAATCTACACTTGAAGCTCCACGTGACACTCTTAAGATTTTTGGATATGAAGGATCTGTTGGATTTGAAATATTCTTGCATTGTCTTTGAATTGCATTAAAACCTTCCTGAAGTTCTACACAAAGGAAGAAAGCTGGAGGAGAGGAACATGAATTCCTCTGAGTCTGAACTGAAGCCTATGCTCGTTTTCATCATGGCAGAAAGTAACCGGTCAGAGGAGCAGGGATGTCTTTCTCCACGAGCATGTGCACTCTGTGTGTGTGTGTGTCCAGAAAAGAATGTGATGGTTGACCAAGCAGACATGGTGTTGGCTGACGAAGCAGTCAGTGAGGGCACCAAAGCTAGAGAACACGTTTGGTCTCAGAAGGCTTTGCCTCTGCTCTACTACTTGGTAAAATACTGGCCTGTGATTCTTTCTTTCTTTATTTCTCCCTTTATTCTCCCCTTTTCTCATCCTGTCTCTTGTTCCAACTTATCATTTTCCTCTAGTCCTCACTCTGTATTCTTTACTTTTTATTAATACTGACTTGAAAGCCACCTCATTCTGTCCTTTTCTGCCCTTTCACTTAATTGAAATCCATTTTGATTCAAATATCCTGGCAAGCTAAAAGTACAACTATCCCTAGACTAAATCATCCATGGATGTACGATACAGTAGTAGCAAAAACAAATGATCCTACACTATTAAACTAGACTGCTTGTACTACATCTTACCAGGAGTGTAGCCCCCACCAAAAATGTCCGTGCAACCATTAAAGCTGCTGGAATGGTAATTCATACTTTGTATGTTCAGATAACTTCCTAGATTTGCTAATTAATGGGGCTTTCTTCTTTATTAAAGGGTTATGATGTTTGTCCTGACTGTTACTGCCACGACAGACCAAGGCAACAGAACTTGTCCAATGTCAAATATTACATTGAGTCGACTAAAAGCCACTGACAGGTCCGACTAGTGCAGGACTTGTTCCTGCTCCAGGTTCCAACCGGTGGTTGGAAAAAAAAGAAAAAAAAAAAAAAGAGGAGACTTTGTTTTCTGCCGCAGGGTTGAACTTGTCTAGATGCAGTTGGTGTTGGGGTGTCAATGAACTTTGACAGCCTCACGTCTTTTTGCAATACTCCATTCATGGCAATAAAGCGCATATAATTTAACAGAGAGACATGTTCGCAGCAATGAAAGAATCACTTAATTAGTATGAGTAGAAGCAGAAGTGGTCTCAGAGAGGGGGATAGATTTCCTGGTATATTTGCCTAATGCCTAACTTTAAAGTGCTGAGTCACTAATTAGGGATTTGAGGCTAGGTCTGATTACAATAAATGCAGTCTGTAGTTCCCAAACCAGAATTTACGTCACCCAGTTTGCAACTGTGTGATCTTAAAGTGTAAATGTCTCGTAGAATGGGAGATTGGCAGCCAATTGCAAGTTGGGACAATGTGTAAAATCTAAATAAAAAATCAAATGCTGAATGATTTGCAAATCTCATCAGCCTATGTTTTTATTCGCAATAGAACATAAACAAATCAGCTGTTGAAGCCGAGACATTTTACCACTTCATGGAAAATATTAACATATTTAGAATTTGATGGGGAAAGAAGCCATTCTTTTTTTGGCTCTCTGCAGAAGTGATGGGTGGCAGAAATGTAAATAATCAAATTTCTCTTTCAGTCTTTTTTTTCTTTCTCTCCTACTACCTCTTCTTCTGCTCTCCTTTTGCCCCCCTCTCTTGTATTTGTGTTCCTCTTGTTGTTGTTTATTAGTGAGCAAGTCAAATTCATGTACATGTCCTGCTTCACAACAGCCCCGGCAGACAATTCATTTGAGAATATAAATATATGAAAATAGGAAAATGTGAGATGAAGCAGAGGGAGAGAACGGGGTCGGAGTGTCACAGAAGGATGTTGGATTCCTCTGGTTTCCCCATTGAGGGAAAATAAGTAGATAATTTTCTTCATGAATGATGGCGGATAACACATCCGGCACAGAACTGAATTATTGAGCAGGAATGATAAAGCCAGATGGCATTCATATGCTACGCCACACATGGCTTTGTATAAGCGGAGTGAATAGAAAAAGAATGGATCACTTATTCTGTAAATTCTGTTCTCCATGCACAATGTAAAAAATTAGCACAACTAAAAAAGTGCAAAATATATAATTAGTTATCTGATCTAGAGATTTTTTATTTTAATGACTGATGCCTATATTTGAATCAAATCATCATTAAATCATCACATGCACACTCGGTTGATATGGTTCACAAACTAATACACTCTGATAACTCCTCACTTGATAAAGCTTTCTTGATAAAGCTTAAATCTTTTGAGATTTTGTTAGTTGTTTCATATTGGTCAATTCAACCGTATGTTTTTTTTTTTTAAAATAAAACCTCTATCTACACAGCCAGTCTCGGTACGGAATCGCCTCTGTGATTCAACACAGTAGAGTTTAACAGCAGCTCCTTATAGAAATCGATTCCTTTATATGGCAGTTTGTAAAAATTCTGAACTTTATCACGTACATGGAGTGCGGACTGTTGGATTAGACTTAGTTTTACCTCTAGATGTCCCTAATAAACTGACAACAGTAAAGTCACAAAATGGACTAAATGTCAGATACGTTGGCGACATCTAGTGAACATAGAAAGTTAGACGATTTCGTAACATTTAGACTCTGAAATTTTGAGGCTAGAATTTGGGATGGGTTCCAAAGTCAAGGACTTTTAGAGTATTGGACTAGACTGGAGTCCAACTAGTGAGAAACAATTGCTGTTGTTGATGGGACAATAGCTCTCATGGATATCAGAAATATGAAGATGACAGACAATGCGCACACAGTGGAATTTACTGTTCTAACATTTGCCGAATATTTTGGCCTGCATTAGTTAGAGCTGGATATTGTGATTCTAACTCTGATTATGATGAAATTCAAAAATAGAAACCACATCTTTTTTCGATTGTTCCCTTTCAGGTGTCGCCACAGCGAATCATGTGCCTCCATCTAACCCTGTACTCTGCATCCTCTTCTCTGACACCAACTAACTTCATGTCCTCTCTCACTACAGCCATCTCCTCTTTGTTCTTCCTCTAGACCTCCTTCCTGGCACCTCCAACATCAGGATCCTTCTACCAATATAGTCACAGTTTCTCCTCTGAACATGTCCAAACCACCTCAATCTTGTCTCTCTGACTTTATCTCCAACACATCTAACATGATCTGTCCCTCTGATGTCCTCATTCCTGATCCTGTCCATCCTTTTCACTCCCAAAAAGAACCTCATCATCTTAAGCTCTGCTATTTTGAGCTCTGCCTCCTGTCTTTTCATCAGTGCCACTGTCTCTAAGCCGAACAACATCTCTGGTCTCTCCACAGTCTTAAATAATATGCAGTATGTAATGTTCAAAACTGCCCTGACTTAATATGGTTCATCTTGGGAACTATCAATGATATTCCATTTTAACTTAACGTAACTCCCCCTTCTTTAAAGATAACTTGATTTTCATAATGTAGACATTTTTACACAGACTGCTCCACTGTAACTAAACTCATTTTTACCTTTTTTTTTTTTGAATTTTAAAATGCTGTACTGGAGAGTCAGAAAAGTGGAGGAGGTGAAGCATAACACAAGATCACCAGTCCTTAAAGGAAGATGAATTTGCAACAGACAGCCACAGAGAGGCTGCCTGGAAGATGATGATATATAGGAGGTAAAGTAGGGCTGCTTGACGACTACAGAGTGTAGGATTAAAACTGAAGTTTGGATAGTGACACAGCTAAGGAAGTGACAAGTGGCAGCATGTGCTGGCTGGCAATAGATATAAATTGCTTGGAATTCTTAACTTTTTAGATGCACAAACATATGGCAAGGAGAGCAATTTAATGGCGAATGCCTTAGATTCTGTGAAGCATTTGGTGGATTAAAGGCAACTTTGTGTACGTTGAATAAATACGGTCTATGGCTAACGGCTCAGGCATGACACAATTGAAAATATGACGAGACGAAAGGTAATCATCCACAACAAATAGTCCTCCGCTCTGACTTGTGCTTTTTTTTTTAACTGTTTAACTTTTCAGCGCTGGAAAAAGAAGTGTTTGCTTCTGCACAAACTCAGATGCCCCTCTCAACGGATACTGTACATCATTTTGTATGAGCTGCCTTTGTTGAAACACTGTCTAGCCCGAGGAGGAGTTAGGTGGCATCTGACAAAACCAGTGCACATGCTGAAGCAGCACATGCTACAAATACATGGGGGGGAAGAAGCCGAGAGTTTAAATACTTGAAGGATTTATTGAACAGGCCATTTACATCACAAATATCATCACGTGGACACATGGGATGAGTGATGTGATGCATCCCAACCCTTGACATGTGACAATGTAACTTGATAATCAATGTTATTCACGTGTACCCATTAGTGATTTATGTATATTTTGTGGACTTTTTTCACATGCTAATTCCCCCACAAATGCACTGAGTGCGCCGTCAGATGGTAAAGGTTTAAAAAGTTTGTTTCTTTTTGTTACGGTTATCACAGCACAAGGTCTTAAAAACAAATGCTCAGAGAGCTTTGCATATGTATAGGGATCATTTGCATAGCTAATGTGTGTTTTATACAGTGGACATACATCTTTTCTGTTTTTGATGCACGCAGTGATTTGCCTCATGCTGTTCGTCATTTCCCAGCCAGTTTTATTGGTGCGACTTCATTGTTTCAGTTCTGTTGTCACATGATTTAGGACTTATGGGAGGGTTAATGTGGAATAAGAAACCTAATCAAGCTGCTGTCTGTGTAAGGGGAGAAGCATCCATCAACCTGAGGTCAGGATCCAGGGCAGGAATGGGAGAACGTACGTCTTGTAAAGGATGAGTGAGGTGTGACTCAAGACGTGAATCTTATACGCGTGAGCTCAATGACTCTTTCATCAACAAGCCTGGACAATGTCATAGGTTAAAAAGCTTCACATCGATTTGACTGCAGTCGCTTCACTACATTCACTTTTTTTCATATTTAATTGTTTTAAATTGATTAAACTATATCATTATGGGTTATTGAGTGTAGAGTGGTCTGGCAAAATGGCTTTTTTTAGACAGTGACACACCTATGTATATAAGGTCTCACAGTAGACACAGAAAAGTCCAAGGACCTCTTTGTAGATCACTAGAATATCTAAATGCCACTGTTTCCCTAGTTCAGTTGGTCCCCAGTCTCTCTTGGTGTGATGGTATAATGATGACACTCTGGAATATGGCACAATAAATGAATTCATGTCACTGCAATATGCGCAGGTGCGATCTTCATTGGGTTAACAATCGTATTAAACTACTTTATGTCCACCTCTAACTTCACGGTTGCTTTGCTGAAATCAGTTGTAAAGCCAGCGTTGTGCATGGTGTTGCCACAAATGTGCTGGTGTTTTCTCTGTTCCCTCCCGGACAAACTTTCACAGCCCAAACCTTTGAAGCTTTTAGGTGACTGGGCTCTTATGGTTGCATCCATGTTGTAGTTGTGTTTTTATTTTATATTTGAAGTTTTATTGTCTCTAATATTTTATCTTTTTTTACATTTTGTTAAGCACTTGGTGATTATATCTGTGAAAGTAAATTTGACTTACTTACTGACTTACTTGCAGTGAAGCCCCCAGGTGGAAAGAATAAAATAAAGCAGACGTCTGTTAATGCAGCTCCATAATCTCTCCTCCACCCATCATCAAAAGCCTTAGTGACACGAAGAGAACGTTGACACCGAAACCTTATAAAGAGCTACAGTTCAGATAACAAAGACATTTCTTTTATTTTTATGAAATATACTTTTGAAGCTGTTAAATGTAACAGTTTCTCGAATTTAAGGCAGAATTTACCCTATGTATAATGAGCCTCCTTCTCATCTTCCTTACACTGGATGAGGGCCAGCAACACCTCTTGACGAGTGTAAATGCGCATTTCTAACGTTCAACATCCATTTAAAGAATCTTGTATGATTTAAATTCTGTTAATTTTGAAACACAGCAATCCCAAAAGATGATATGAAAATGGTTTTTGTTTTTCCTCTTACCTGGTTAGCTTCCAGTGATCGCTATAGCTTACTGTTCCTAAACATTACCATGAGAAACATTTACCATCCCTGATTGATGTAATATTCTTGGAACGGTGTCTCATTCACTTGGCAGAGAATGCATTCCCACCAACATTACTGTCTGTTTCTCTGTGTTGACAAAACTCTCGCTTAGTGGGGGTGTGGTGAATTGTTAGGAAGACTTTATAATGACAGACTGTTAAGAAGCCCAATGTAGTGGGGTACATTAGTGTTGTTGCCCAACAACAAAACACACGGAGCCTAGCTGTGATTGACCCATCTTTTTTTTTTTTTTGACTCCCTTGCACCTTTTCTAGAAGTAAATGATTCTGTTTTCTGCTCATCTCCTGGAGGATGCAGCACTAAGCAAAATTTCATCTTGGATGACAAAGATGTTTGCAGCACTGCTTTTAATGATATTAAACAAAAGTCATAAATGCACCTGTAGTAAAGGCACATGCACAGATAGTGTACTTGCCCACAATTCTTACAGTTTTCTTTGCCAAAAATATTTATAGCTGTTGTATCTTCACTAGTTGTATAATTTCCCACTTCTTGTCTTCTCTCACACTGGGCTGTTGTGTATGTCATCAAAACACTGGCGGTGTCCTCATTTTCAGAGAGCGCTCACAGCTATTAGTTCCCTTGAAGTTCTCCTCGGGGAATCAATTCTTTGAAGACTGAACTAATAAATGAAGGCTGCACTGCATCTTCCACTGTTTCTGCTTCTCCTCAGTGATGCACCCCATCCTAGAGACATACTGTACATGGACAAACGAACGCCTCTGCTCAAAAGCAAAAGCTCCTTTTACAAACGTTGAGTACTCGTATGTGCAGTACAAACATCAGAATAATTATTTCAATCATTTTTTTTATTGGTTATTGATCATTATTAATCGCCTTCTGTTTTCCAATTTTTCGTCAATTGAAGGCATCTATGTGGAAAAGAAATCATTAAGTAATGTTTGTTATCTCTGCATTGCAACTTCCCGTGATCTGAAAATGCAGTAGTGAAAGTGACGCGTAAAGAACAAGTGCACACACGTCAATACTCTTAGTTCAAATGTTTGCTATTTGAATAACAGTTTTTTTTAATTTCTAAAGATCTATATGGATACAGAGCCGCAGCACACATGTAGAAAGCTCAGTCTTCTAAACAAGGCTTCTAAATCTTTTATTTTTAAGTCATTAACTCAGTATGGCATAAACATGGTTGGCACCATGAGACATTAAGACTTGGTGTCCTGCAAATGCACAGCACCATGATTTCTAACATGCTATACAGATGGTAAAAAGGGTGCCGAGCTAACACCTGCTGTGCATCAAGCAGCAGCAAATTAACAGCCAGTGTCACACCTCCTCTGTAAGAAAACGGTGTAAGACTAAGGCTCAAAAAATGCAAATGCTGAATATTTTCAGCCCGCTTCTACCGTACTTAATGTTCATATTTAAATATTTTGAAGGCCCAAAAGCAAAACAAAACTTAATGATCAAGCTAAAATTGTTAAAACGTTGGTTAGAACAACGACCCTGGGTCAAAATACCTTTTTTAAGACAAAATACATCTCTGCACTGCTTCTGGGTTTTGATCTGTGAATCCGATTTCACGGGAGACTTTGGCAACACCTGTCGACAGTTAGATGGAGAAGTGCTGCAGTTACATTACGTAGCTTTAAGAAAATTCTTTTAAACACTTTTAAACTTTTAACAATTTAAAAAATGTGGCCATCTGTTGTTGTGTATCCCAAAACTCGTCTCTTTGTGAAATTTCTTCCGGGAAAAGAGTGACACTGACCCAGAACCAAATCTCACTGATGACTCTTATCTTTCATGAATGACACTGGTAAACCGAGACCTTCGTCTGCTTGGAGCTCCCCTTTGAGAGCTCGTCATCAATCTGTCAGCATAGAAAATCAACCTTAAGTTCAAAAGTCAAACTACAGATCAAACCCCAACCTTTATAGTTACTACAGGCATTGAAGTTAATATACCACTGAGACCTGCTATGTCACTGAGATCTGATTTGACCTAATTTTAAGCATTAGTGTAGGAACCCAGAGCCTGTTTGTTTCTTACAGCTTTCCAGGATTTGCAGGGTTGGCTTCTAGAATTGCAACACAGGCAGCAAGCCATGGTCTTCAGCGTTAATGTCCTGCACTTTGTCAACCATGCAGACGTCCACCAACTTCCCCGAGGAAACTAATTAGGGAAATCAGCTGCTCTAACATTTGGACGGAATTTAACCTGAGGTAATTATGGAGTGTGAGAGTGCCAAATTAACACTTCTCTGAAGAGGTTTCCTCCCCAGTCATCTTAGGGGAGAAGGAACAGAAGCATGACAAAGCACCTTCACAGCTTGAGTTGAGGTTTGTCCTGCCATTAATTAATCCACACAGGTGTTTCCTTCCACCTGTTTTTGTTTTGTGCTAACGCACCTTAGCTTTCGTTTCCTTGCTTACATAATGAATCTTAAAGTTCCCATTTGGTTCGTCAGCTGACTGTGCTTCTGATCCCATTAAATAGAAGATCTTTATTATTGAACCTCTTTTTCAGTGTTTCTGAAATTGTATTTTTTCAGCGACACATTCACCTAATTGCAACGTGGGTGACGTAAGAGTGGGAAGTGATCAATGGGAAAGGTCATCGGGGTTATAATTTATACTGGTCTTCTTGTAAACTACATTGCTACTTCTGGCAACTAGTATCAAGTTAAAACATTTTCTTTGTTGGATGTTACTTTTAAATTTACTGCCAAGTTGCATATGTCAGTGATCTAAAATATTATGGTGACCGGCCCATCTTGTCCATTTACTCACATCAAACCTGTGGCTTCAAAAAAAAGCTAACCTCAACTGGACTAAAGAGATTTTGTAACCGTCTTCAGCCACTAACAAGAAACAGAAGTATCACTCTGTTCCCCTGTTCACAAATAAAGTCATGCACACAGTACAAATAAAGCACCTGCACTTGCGGTTCCCCCTTTTGGGAATACATCCAGCAAAAATCGATAACTCTCCGAGAGACACACACTACTACTATACGCCAGTTTGTTTCAGAGTCTACAGAGAGATTCCTTCTGCACTGACATGCATCCCACAGAGATCGACAGGGTTCCTCCCACAGCGTCTCTTAGCTTGCACACTTAAAGAGGGAGGTTAATAAGGTGTGGGTGCACCTCACCGGCTGGCCTGCTGCTGTCTTCGTTTACCAAAATTGTCTTTTTATTCCACTAAAAACATACTCTCATCAAAAAGTTTAGAGACATTTCAAATCGGCTTTTAATGTATCTCTACTACTTGATGCTTGTCCTTTACTCTCCTGTATGCTTTCTACTGTCTCATTCTTCCTTCATCCTTCTTCCTCTGTCCTTGCATAATCCTTCTGCAGAAACTATTCATTATCAAAACACCTCTACCTCAAACCTCATCCAATAATTGTGTAGGTGTGTCGGTGTTTCCTCATTTATGCTACAATATTTGGAATCCTCTTGCTGTGGTGTCTCGTACAGTGGCCCTGAAAGCTCAAAGCACTGCAATTTGAGAACGCGCATGCAATTAGACACAACACAAGTAAAAATACAAAAACAACTTCACCGATTTTGCCAACACAGGCGCAGCATTAAGAAACGCGCTGCTAAAAGCCCCAACACAACCAAATTGAAGAAAGTGCTGGAAAAAGAGAAAAGCGAGGCAGAAGTCACAACACAATGGAAATGGCTCTGAGAACAACTAAAAAAACATTGCTATGACAGTTTAGATTTGTAGTTGAGCCATTTCCATCGTGCTGTTGTTCTTGTCTTAATTTGTCTGCATTGCGGCTTTCAAGAATGGAGGATTACTTTTTTGGCTGTGCTTTCACCTATTGAAATGTACTTGTTACAGTAGGTAAAGAAAATGAGGAAGCCAAAAACTGAACGTAGTCATAGTTTGAAACGTGTCCATGATACTATAGATGAAATGCGATAACATGCTGGGAGAGGATTGTAGTCTCCAGTTCTCAAATTAACTAGTCAAAATGCAGTAATTCTGGGGCAGCAGTAGATCAGTGGGTAGAGTGGCAGTTTAAAGCCTCTGGCCATATGTTGACGGCGCACAAGGAGCTGGACAAGAAACTTGGCTCCCAACTGTCCCAAAATGCCAGTGCACTCTGATTGTAGGTCCGGAGCAAAGTAAATTAGGGAGCACTGCATCGGTAAGAGCATCTATTGTGACCCTGCAAAATCAATGCGAGAACCCGATGCTCTGCTGTAGCACCTCAGAATAGGATGAGGGAGAGAAGAATAGAACGTTGCAAGAAAATCATATCGTACATAAAGGAGTTGCAGTACATCCCTGTCTCTGTTATTTAGCAAAAGGATTGATTTCCCTTCACAAAACACAGCGCGGTGCTTTGTTACACACATGCCCAAAAGCTTTGTAATGTACTGTCATTCCTCTGTTTTCCCTTCAGCATTTATCACGTTTGAAGCACAGCTTGTTTTTTGGTCACTTTCCTTAATCATTCAGATTTCGAAGCCATTAATACTTAATTGCATTCAAACTTCAGCATTAGTGTTTTTTTTTTTCCCTTTTTTTTTTTTTTTTTTTTTTTTTTTTTTTAGATTTAAGAGAAACATTGTTTTCCTATAAGCTGGCAACATGAAATTGCAATCTGGACTTAATTTAAATGGGATAAATCCTGAAACATGCTTATAAAATAAATCCTATTAATCCATATTCTTATCTCCGGTGTATCTAATATTTTATCAGTATTCATTCATTCACTATTATTTTTGCAGTCTTTGGTCATTAAATCTTAACAGTTTTAAGGTTTGAAGTTTTCAGTGTTAAGGTTGACTGGTTTCGTAACTTGCCACATTATAAATTCCCCTCATCAAATAAGATGGGGGTGGGTAAAGGTGGGAATAGGCGTCTGAAAATTGGGTCACTAAACTCTAAAATCAACATTATTAGCCATCTGACTCCGTCTTGAAGCCAGCAGGTAAATGGGACCACTTTAAACCCTCAACCAGTGTGACCTTATCAGATTGGGTCTGCGGGGTGGATTTCTCCCTGTAGCAGTCCTTAATGCAAAGAGGTACCTGAATGACCATTACCAAGACATCAATCTCAATTCAACTGCCTTCTGGGGAGCTTAGCCTGCTAATAACTTAAGGAAATTACTCCTTTTGCGAGCTGATAGTAATTCACTGTGTATGCAAACTGTCAAATACATGGGCGGAAGTCTTTGATCAAAGTTCATGAAGCGTTTGATTGGGTTTAGCAAAGATGAGGGGAGGAGCAGGTGAGTAGATGGTCTGACACGAGATATGATTGAATGATTCGAGGAGGTGTTGGAGACGAGGGCAGATTAAAGACAAGTTTCCAGAGTTGCAAACTCAAGAAACACACGTGAATTAAGTACCTGAAACTTGTGCTTTTCCTTCTGTAACATGTCAAATGTCAACTGACTTGTAATGCCCTTTTTTGTTTTTTTGTTTTTTTTGCCAAAATTCCTCTGTGTTCCGATGACAAAATGCTGACTTCTGAGCTGACGCTGACACCTGTTGGCTGTATACTTTTTTTTTTTAAGTGTGTTTCAACAGCTGTACTAAGGTCTAAAATGTAAAATATCCAATCTGTGATGACAGAGCTCTCATCTCATCTTGCATCAGTCTCTTCTTTGGCTCTGCCAGTCTGTCAGTGACTCACCAGTCTATGCTAAAGCCCTCATACTATGATGGCAGTGACCCACTAATTTTTATTTTTTTATCATCTTGTGGTGTCTTAAGTTTTCTCCACCGAGGAAAAAACTCCCAAAGGTAAATTTATAATTCCACGCTCTTGCAGAAATGCAGATAATTTGAGAAGTGTAAAGGCTGTGACCCCTCTTATCTACTTTTTCCCAAATTTAATATAAAAAGTAAATTTTTCCCACTGTTACTCTTATTACAATTGAAAGACAGGATTGTAACCAGGTCTTTCACGTTTAGTAAGTTGGCAGGCTCTTTTTAGCCAAAGGGACTTAAACACACCAGAAGTATGGGGGTCAGTGTCTTGCCCAGGAACACGTGGACATGTGGCCACCCCATGTTTCTATGCACAGGCGTATCCCCTTGTGTCAATTATAAATCCAGAGCACGTGGAAACATAAGCATACAATTTGAACATCAAAAGGTCATTATCACTCGCATAGAGCAGTAAAAAATAGCAAAAACAAAAAAAAAGTAAATGCAACTGGCAAATACTGTACATACACACATATATAAATGCACACAACTAGTGTCAACAAAAAACAGAGCTGAACCTAGAATACCTCTGGTGGGCTGTCTGCATGTAAACATGAGAGATTTCCCTTTGGTGGTGTTTAGTCTGTGTAGTCCGGATATCACAAATTCAGTCTTTACCATCTTCTGAACAGGGAATTGAGGTAGGAAATACTTAATCTTTCTATGTAATGACCAAAAAGACCTGAGTGACTAACTCATTGGTCAAGAAGTCAAATAAACAAAACATCATATTTTATACATCTCCAAATGCCATTTAGTTAGAACAGGGGAATGTAAACACATATTGACCTGTAAGAAACACATAAAACAAAACATCAAATTACTTAATTTACTTAAGTAAACTTTTTTTTTTACTTTGAACTATGATGCTGTAAACTGAATATATATCTAATATCAGTCTCCAGAGGACAATAAATCAGACACTGTTGAAAATTACGTTTGTTCTGGTTTGTTTAGGTAATCTTGGGATGAAATGTAGTAAGTAATAATCCAATGGCCGTTTGCCCTCTCAATGAAATTCCTCTGTCCTGTACTACTGAACAATAGTCGAACAATGGTCCATCTTCATGAGAAAACTAAAGACTGGGTCTCTGTCTCTCTGTGTTGTCCTCGTGGTACACTGGTGACCTGTCCAGTGTGTACCTTGGTCAACCAGTGTTGCCAAACTCTTTTTCTCACCAACCCTGTTCCCCTAAAAACTTTGTTCCTTTTCTGAACATTATATTTTGTTGAGTGGTGACTTGTAATATCATTGGCGAGTTGCAAATGTTTATACTCAATATAATACGCAAAGTACACTGTTCCTAAAAATTGTAACATTCACTTCCCACACAATGTGTTTGATTGATTTTACAAATATCTACAATCTTCAATAATCCTTACAGAAGTGGTTTTCTTGCCTGAATTAAACCAGGCATGGGAATTTACACTTAGTTGACCCACCAGCCTTCTGGTAACTTGCCGTAAATGTCGTTCTTTATTCACCAGTAATCTGTGATAGTTGGTGGAAACAGTCAATGCAGACTGTAGTTCAGAGTACTACTTGTAGCACAAAGCTGATGTTCCCATTGTGCACTATGGAACTTTAGCCTTGAGAGGAACAGACCATCAGGAAGGCACAGATCTGCATCTGTGGTGATAAAGGTCTGAACTAGACAGAAGGGATAAGTACTTTCTGTCCTCAAGTGCCGAAGCCGTGATACATGCCCTTGAGCAGAGCGCAAATGGAGGAAAAAATACTTTTTTATGTGGTCACATAATGCACCTCTGCCTTAAAACTCCTTTTTACCTTCGAACTCCACATTGTCGAGCAATTGACTCCCTTCCCACCCAAAGATTTTACCCTTAAAGGTAACTTTTAAACACAAGTCATTTAAAGTTGGGCTAAACTTAAAAGTTTCTCACATGCCCCCCCCCCACTGTGCACTGGGGTGGCACTGCAGGGTGCAGGGTTTGTTCAAGAAAAGTTTCCTGCAACTCCGGACATTTGTAGTATTCCCCTTTTTATTTGAGCCTCTTTCCTAATGGTTATAGTATAGACTGAGGCAGATCACTTTTCCTTGTAGAATAAATTTGAGATTTCTTTTGAAGAGGCACAAACTATTTTCAACTCTGGCTTTGCTGTTTGTGCTGGAAAGTATAAGTAAATCTAATAATTCATGTTGAAAGCTTAATACCATTCAGGTTTAAACTTTGAATCTAGATATGTCAAGTTTTAAAATGTTGCTGCAAGAAAAGATGAGAAAATACATTTGATATTCATGCTGGGATAACTGTGCAACTCTTCTGCAAACCAGTGTGACTTTGAAGAATCTGTGGAGGACCAAACGGAGGACATCAGAATCCAGGTCACAAAGCTATTACTCTTCCACTTTGTTTCCAAAGTGTTTTCTAGCTGGAAGTCACAGCTAACCTAACTAACCATAGGAGACATGAAAGGGTTGCTCCTTTTGAACGGGAATCATTAGCTGCAGCAACCTCTGGGACATTGCTAACGGCGCACAGACTGATCACAGACTTGACCAAAATCAACATGAGTCTGACAGATGTGTGGTTGGACATTTAAGTTCCTGTGCATAGCTTCTGTTTGGATTGCTGTTTTTTAGAGCTTGATAATTGCATATGCATTGAAAGATTAGATTTGGAATCAGAAGAAGGTCACTCTGTTTGTCTAGCATATTTTTCACACAACATTAAGCCTTAAATGAGAGTAATTTTATTGAATTAATGAAAAAGCAGAGGAAGGAATAATTGGGGTAAAAGAAACCATAACATGGAAACAATTAGATAAGTATTTGGTCATGTGGTGGTTAAATATAACATGTTTATGTATGTACTTTTTTATTTTTTATTTTTTTCAACCAATCAAAATAAGTACACAGTTGTCTTACTTTGACTTCTATTCAAGTAGTTACAAGGTGGCAGTATAAATTATTATTCCCTATGCCTTCCCATTATTATTGGTGTATCAGATGGAAACGGTTTCCTGCCACCGTGATCACCCACCATTTTCTCCAGGTCAGAGAAGTTCCTGGAATTATGTAAATCATTGGGGTTTTGTGCATTGGGAGTTCAAGTTGGTCAGAGGGCTAGAGAGGGGGATCATGGGCACTGCTGCGGTTCAAGGTTCTGTCAATGCCAGCTCTCGCAGTATATCGCTGTGTGTGTGTGTGTGTGTGTGTGTGTGTTTGCACCGTGTACTGTATAACTCACATTGTGAGGACTGAAATCGGTTTTCACACGCACATTGTTGGGTTTTTGACTTCCATGGAGCCATGAAATGTTAGTGTGATGGTTAAGTTTAGGGGAAGGGTTAGAAGTATAGGTATTATAAAAGGTATATAGTAAGTAATATATTATTGTAAGTCGGTGTAATAAACCACGAACACTGTAAGTGCTGCAGTGGATGAAAGTTCTTTGCAAAACAAAATGTTTATCGAATAAACACCACTAATTACAGAGGTTGACAGTCACCTTTCACAGTGTATCCGTCTATCACCCAGTTTCCCACCTCTCACATAATGAGGAAGCT
Organism: Channa argus; assembly: GCF_033026475.1. Lineage (NCBI taxonomy): Eukaryota > Metazoa > Chordata > Actinopteri > Anabantiformes > Channidae > Channa > Channa argus. The sequence goes on from NC_090218.1 coordinate 8,004,843, forward strand.
GTTTTTGTGCATCAGTATCTCCAAGGACATTGTCAGATAATAGACTAAACTGAAAAGCATAGAAGGTTGGAGTCGAGTCTTATACAATAAAAGTGCCATAAAATTATTGTAGCTGATGGAAACCAAGAGGTTTATTTTTTCAACTCAAGGCTTTTTCTTTAGAGAAGAGTTACACTGAGCTATGCAGCAAGCCTGGAGTAAGAGATGAACTGTTTGTACATTAGGTTCCTTCTCTTGCAGAGACTTGCAAAGCTGTAGAAATGAGGGGTTCCAAGTGTTTAGAAAAATAATTGTAATTAATTATGCATAGGTTAATAACATACATTCATTTTTGCAGTCAAAGTATTTTTAAATATTTAAATTCTAATTAAATTGGTGATTTTAGTCTTGACTTGATAAAAATTATAAGACTTGCAACTAGACTTAGACTTCAACATCAGCAACTCATGACTTCACTTGGAGTGTAGTCACACCTCAGTTGTTTCATTTCTCCTAAAATTGACAATAGTCATTATCCAGATTCTACTTAAAGAAATTATGAATTACACCGTTCTTTCCTGTAATGTGTAGGCAATTGACTCAAACGCACTTTTGCCAAATTTGCCCCTCGCTCAGTAAGTCCAGTGACTGTAATGTAACCTTTGACCTTTGTCATCTCCTTTCTCTGGCGCAGACTTGCTCTCTACTGCCACCTATTGTCCGGGTGCAGGAGGTATCCAGTTAAGTGGCAGTAATAAACAGATTTCACACCAGAATAAAGAGCAGGATATACTGATGCGCTATGTTACCTTGTAGAGTATAACAGAGACTCATTTAGCTTAAAATACTAACTTAAATCTTTTCTTCAGAGACTGCATACCACAATTAGATGAAAATTAACTTGTGAAGAGAGAAAAACGCTCTATCCCTAACTTACAGTAAGGTAGTCAAGACTCTTTGGATCATGAAGTGAAAATGACATCCTTGTTACATCAGTCTAGCTTTACCCTGCATTCGACAGCAACACTGGTTAAAAAGCGATGAGGTTTAAATTACAGTACAGATGTTTCCCTTCTGTACCTTTTGAAAGCCATGTTGCTGTGGCTACAATCCGTTGGTGTGCACACTACAGACCACAACCAACCATATTAATGTTTCAATGTCTTATCATTGTCTCTTCCTCAATCTCTTCTTTTACTTTCAACTACAAATGTGTAAAAGTGTTTTGTAGCCGCGTTAACGGCAAAAAAACTCTGAAGATCGACCTTGTAGTCTGGCTCTCCCACTGTAGCTGCTGAACAGTCCATCTGTATCCCAGGTCTGAATATTAAGTAGGCCTGTACCCCCTCTGTGTTTATTGGTTCTTATAATAAAGTTCTCAGACTCCCCCTTGACCTCTTGCATTCCGGTTTCCTGACCTACCTGTAACATGAGGGGGAAAAAAAAGGATTGGAGTACGTGGTCATAGTCTAAGCAAAGACTCGCTCGTTAAAGAGCAGAATTTTAAACAAACCTTGCGCTGGTTTGGAACTTGTTCCCAATATATCAACCTGTGATGAGACTGAAACGTTCTCGGAAGGACGGTCCTTATCTAAATGTCATGGACTAGAAAATGGTATGAGATCAATTTTTCATATGGGTTGGGATTTACTCAGCTATGCTGGTTAGATGATTTAATCTTACACCCCAGCTCTCTAGTCAAGGCAATATGTAGACAATTATTCAGGCAATTGTTCATGTGTACTTAAAGTAAGATATACATGTAGGTTTGGTCGCAATAAAACTATATTGCAATATGAAATCCGTCATTTTCGTTTAGCTGTAAAGACGCTGTACAAAATTACATAGTACAAGTATGTAGGACATATAACAGGTTTTAATCAGCTATTCTGAACTAATAAAAAATGAGGTGAGACATCAATCACAAAACAAACTCCCAACTTCAATTATGAACATTTCGACAGCTGTAGGATAAAGTGTGTTCTGACACTTTTATAATTATCGGCCACCACATTAAAACCATCAGCTGGATTTAAGAATGTGGCCAAAGTGTCTGTAAACAGCACAGCAAGTTCAAAAGCAAAAGTACTTGATTCAAAATAGCTTTTTCATTTTTATGTATTCTGCTTTTCTTGACCACATCAAAAAAAGAGCAAGTGGATGGAATAAGGGGTTAACAAACAGACAGGAGTTGTAATTGACATCACACAGGCAGAGTTGTGTCCAGTTTAATGGTAATATGGATTTCTGGGATTAACAGAACACCTCAGCATGTCTTGACTTTCCAAGAGTTTAAATTAATCAGATCTATAATCCGTCATCAGCTTTTACAATGGTGATCAGTTTTGCACCAACTGGGGGGGGATGCCTAATTAAAACAGTGCTTTGTGGGGTAAATCAAGCGACTGCGAGTGAGTAAAAAATCTAAATATAATGCTGAAAAATGTGAACAAGTGACTCTTTTTGCAGCTACAAATGCCTGTATCCCAAAATAAAGGCAGTCGGAACGGTTTTCCTCTCACAGATATTGTACCAGCGAGATTTTGTGAAGATCACTGGATGTAACGCATGAGTGTTCATTAGATTTCATTACGTTGTAGAAACATGTTACACTATAAACTCCTGATTCATACTCTCACTGATAAGTGATTCATTTACAATCCTATTCAAACGGAGCACTGGATGTCAGAATGTCAATTATCGACATTCGGTTTAATGAGAGAACAACATTTCCAACACTGCAGTGATTCCTATTCTGAACATGGCCTGGACACCACGGAGAGCCAAGGTGTGCAAGGTGGATGTGTCTGTGTCCAGAGCAATAGAACGAGCTTCGCAAGCTTCTACAAGCAGTTAATTAGAGCTAAGACGAATGCCCAGTGGGGGAATGAGCCAAGGTTAGGTCCCATCTGGCCCTGTTTCATACAGATAACAACTGCAATAGGCTTTAAGTCTCCACTGAAGATAACTCCGACCTGTGTATGTGTCCCTAAAATCGCCTTTTTGTTGTTTTTTTTTGGTTTTGTTTTTTTCCCCCATTACACACAAGAAGATTGCTTTGCTACAAGTTCACCTAGGGCCACTGTGGTTCTTGTTTAGGGTAATTAATTTGCTCCTGCACTCGTGCTCAAAGGACCAGCAATGTACATAAAATGTCATTTTGAAAAATGAGTTCATCACTCAGAAAGAGGCTGCATGCTTTAGTTTCTAAGGTTATTATGGAAACCCCATATTTCACAGGCTACTTATCAACAATGTGACTGTGGAAATATGTGGCATTGTATCTTAAAATAGCCATATGTAAAATGTAAATAGCTCCATATTTCTAGACACAATGTCCTGCATTGATCCCGCATTTAAATTTTCTTTCTTTCTTTTTTTTTCACCAAATCTCCACTTTGAGTATTGTGAAGATCTAAAAAAAAAAACTTACCTTTTTTTTTTTTTTTAAATCTAAAATTTACAGTGTTGCTCTATTCATGGTCGTCACGGCAGGAGGAGTAAAACAAACCAGGCTGGCCATTTGACCGGCCACTGGAATACAGAAGCACCTCAGTTCACTAAGACAGAGGCCAAGTGACCGTGACAAACACACAATCTGTAGAACAAGAACAGCTGAGGTTTTTATGGTGGGTGTTTGAACAGTGCGGGTGAAAACATATTTGTGTTTCTGCCAGCAGAGAGCTGAGTTCTCACGCAGCCAGATGGCTGGCAATGGTGCTGTCTTGATTCGCCTATCTGGGGCAGCTAAAATAGATAATTACACTTGTTGGTGCCAGAAACTGCTTGCTACACATCAGCTGAAGTGGGTGAGTGCAACTGCTACAGTCGGTAGCATATAAAATGAGATGTCTAGCGGCGTGTGGTTAGCATCACTTACAGTAGCAAAGTTTTCCAGAAAACAAATGTTCAAACCTGGATTTATAGTATTTGATAATAAGTGATATTTTAATTTTAAGTATTTCAGAGTCTTTACCAATAGGACTTTTGTGAAACTTTTTTAACATTTCTGTTTGAATTGGAGTGTGCCTGGTTTTCCAACATTTGAGTTTCCTGTCAGGGTAAAAATCCATGTCGACTAAGCCCAATGTCTGCTGTGCTGTTTCACAATATTAAGATCAGTCGCTGTCAAAAACGAACCTGCTATACCTTCAGTAAATATGCTTTACCTGAAGTAAACTACAACAAGTCTACACAATAATGTATTTTTTTGTTTTTTTTTTAAGATATAAAATAGTTTATAATCATTTTTTTCAATGGTAACAACTTAAAAATACATTTAAATCACACAATTTCATCAACTTTAACAGGAGCAATTAGACTGAGACATTTATTGTGTTAATTGTCTGCAATTAACAACCTCTCCACAATCACTTAATACAAAGAAACTGCAAAACAATCTAAAAGTACAAATTTTACCAGCACTTGGTTCTTTTATGATTTATATTGTACAAACTATGCACTGGAATATTCTTGCAGGCCTATGCTCAGCTCACACCCAGCTTCTGATCACGACCAGATGCAACTAGAAAGGTCCATCTGGAAAGTTCTGGCATGAACATTGAAGTACAAATGGGCCTTTTTTTTGAATTTTTAACAATAGACAATGCTATTTCTGACAAAAGGAGAATTTTTAAGCTTCCTCTCCACCATCTACTGTCTTTAATTCAAAACCTAAAAACTATACTTTTGAGCAAGGTCTGAAATTAAAGGTTCAAGCGACAAAAATAAATGTCAAAATGTACACTGAACCAACAAATGCTAGGTTGTGCTTTTTTTCCATTGTATAAACAAAAAAACATGAGTCCTTATTCTTTATTTTTTGAAATGGTGTCTATATTAAGCATTGCTTACTTGAAATCCATTGGTCTTTGGCAACAGTCCAGTTAGCAATCTCTCTGAATGGGCACAGTAAGACAAAATCATGCTGCAGGTCAGAACGGTGTTTCTCTGGCTCTCCCTATGTGGTAAACAATGGAGCCTAATAAATGGCCGTGTTGCTATGCACACCATCTGTGTTAGGGGTTCTATGCATCCCATGCTGCTTTTAGGAGCGGAGCCCATCCAGTCAAAATGAGCTGGAGGTCAGGAGGTGTTTGGTACATTTTACCAGTGGGAGACAATCCAGGGCTTAATAAATGACTTAACCAGAAATGGAATTTTGTGAGAAGAGAGAGTGAGGAAAAAGACTGAGTTCACCATCATCTTATCTACTGTCAGTAGCTAATAAATGGGCAGCGACTGATAAGAAGAAATAGGTCAGAGGCAAGATTATTATATAAGACTGATTGTATTTACAGGGACACTAATAGAATCGGTGTTGGTGTAATTTCAGTAAAAAAAAAAAAGCTGCTGCACGTTCATGCAAGTAGAATTTAGAAGAATACATAAAAAAAAAAAAAGACTTCTGTAACCAACTCCATTAACCCAACGTGTAGAAAACAAACTCAGCTGTTTTCTACAACAACAAATTGAGCATTGCGCTAGGGTGGGAGTCTTTAGCTCAAGAGCATTTTAGATTAAAGTTTAGTTTCAATGCTTCTAGGTGCTACAGCGTCGGACAAATCAACCTCCTGCTCAGTCTCAGAAGTGAGTGGATCTCAGAGGTGAAGTCACCAGAAGGGGACGAAAAGGCTTCCAGATAGCCCTCAGCCAGACATCTGTTTTGCCAGGTGTGGCTCATAATGCGTCTTCATTTCAGGCCTCAGAGGAAATAACAGCTAACCGAAAAAGGCCTTCAAGTTCAAATGCGTCGTACGTCTCAGTGGACTTTAGTGTGAGTATAGGAGCATTTTAACCCATTAGAAATGTGGGAAAGCACTGGGAGAAAGCTATTAATTAAGGCCCGAGTCAATGTACATAAGGATGATCTATTACTGCATATGTCTGACCACAGGCTGTGGAGCTAGAGTTTGCGTAAAAATCTACACAAAATAGGACACTTTGGATTGGATGTTCTCACTGGTGTAACTTGAGTCCAAAGTCAAATTTTTGCAAATGTGTTCTAGTGCTAAATGTATTAGTTGATTGGCAGAGAATTAATCAACAGTTTTTCAAGTGATTTATTATATAACAGTCTCCATCTTGTCAAATGTGGAAATGGGCAGTTTGTTATGCAGATGATGGATAAAGAGAGATGTACATACATGGAGATGTCTATCTACATCTATCTCTATTTAGTTTCTATCTCATTTATATCATCTCTCATTTATATTTATCTCTCATTTATATCTATATATCCTTGAACTGCGATTGTTATATATTCCGAAATTTTAAATACTATATTGATTATTCTGAAAACAAACGCTACACATGTGGATTGTAGATGCTCTGTATTATAGGAATATATTTTACTTTACTGGCACTTGATGGATGGTCATCCAGTGTTCCCATTACTGCTGACAGGAGTCCGGTTATTTGATATAATCTCCCTCAAGGTAAAATTTGTTTTGTGCAGAAATGAATTGAGAGCCATGCTGCATATCTGCTCCCTTTTTCCAAAACGTATTGGTGACATTTCTAATTCATGTACTTCGCTGCAGTCTCCCTGAGGACATCTCATATTATGGTGTGATGCTGTCTGAGTGCGGGGAGTGTGACAGCTCACTCTCCAAAGCAGCACTTGGATTGTTTGCTGCTGTGCACAAAGCAATAATGTATTTGTCACCTACTGCCAAATACGATACTTTCCACTGTTCATCTTTTTTGGGTTCCATTTTCTGTACAACAAAGCAAAAAATATGTCCTACTTTCAAATGCCAGGTAGAGGAATATATGAAATCGGGAATCTGAAATCTATTGTAAAATGCCTTTTTAAGAAATTCCAATCTGGCTTTTTATCTTGCCATAGTACAAGTCAGCTTTGTTAAGGGTTCATAATGGTATTCTTTAAACTGTTGATGCGGAGAACCCTGCTGTGTTGGTGCTTCTGGATCTTACAGCTGCCTTAGATACTGTGGATCATGCAGTCCTCATCTCTCACCTTGTTCAGTGTGTAGGTATCTGTGACCCACTGTTCTGAGCTGGTTCCCGTCCTATTTAGCTAATGGAAAGTTATCTGTAATGATAGGAGACTCCATCCTCGTCTTGTGCGTCTCTCTCCTGTGGGGTCCCGCATTGTTTCATTCTTGGTCCAGCGCTTTTTTCACGGTGTATGCTCACACAGGCGTCAATCACCCACAAGCACAATCTCTCCTTCCACTGTTATGCAGATGATTTGCAGATCTATTCGTCAAATGTGGATAATGCACTGCATTACCTGTTTGAGTGTTTGAATGATGTAAAACTCTGGCTGTCTCCAAACGTTCTTAACTTGAATGAGTGTAAGAAGGGTTCCATCGTGTTTGGCTCATCTGTTAAGGATAATGGCTTAAACCTTGATCTTGGTGGTCAAGCCACTTATGTTAGAACAGCAGTGAAGAATCTGGGGGCGATTTTTGACTGTGACCCAAGATTTGATAAACAGATTAATTCTGTTGTAAAAGAGCTTTGTCCAGCTTCGCCTCCTGGCAAAAGTTAAGTCATTGTTATCTCAAAGATCTTGAAAAGGTAATTCATGCCTTTGTCAGCTCAAGATTGGATTACTGCAATGCACTTTATGTCAGAGGCAACCAGTCTTCATTATCTCGCCTCCAGCTGGTTTAAAATGCTGCTGCTCGAGTTTCTTGTACAAATAAGAGTAAGAGAACCGGAGGTTCTTTACTCGCTCCACTGGCTTCCAGTGGGTTTTGGAATTGATTTTAAACTGTTATTTGTTTTGGTCAACTTCAGAAGTTCAGCGATTTCAGGTGTAAAAGGTTCGGGAGATCGTGCGTTTGCTGTTGCTGCTCCGAAACTGGAGAACTTACCACGTGACATCAGCTACATTACAGATTCGGCATGTTTTAAATCCAAGCTGAAGACTCATTTATTCAAGCTGGCTTTTCTTAGGACATATTTTGTATGTTTTTAATCTATTTTTTTTTCTTGATATTTTATTTATCTGTTGTAAAGCAGTTCAGTGTCTTCATTCATGAATAACTAGGGTCTGCATCTGAAATGGTCTAATGTGATAAAAAGTAAGACACTAAAACAAATGTCACATAAGAGGCAAGTAAAATATTAAAGTTTCAGTGTTGCATGAGCTACAATGACAAATGTGGTGGAAGTGGCCACAGGTACTGAACAACACTGGTGCTTTTTATGTTTAGAATTCACCTCAAAAAAGTTATTAGAACTTTTATGTTCATAGTGGGAATAGGGCAGAAACAGATGTATGATGATTCCATCATACATCTATCTTCAAAACTGAAACTGAATTAGGAGAAATTATTTAACATTATGAAATTATATTTCCCTACAACCCCTTAAAACTATTATTTAATTATTGACCCAGTGGCAACAAGAAAGTGTCAAACCTTGGAGGTGCCTGTGGTTGCTTTGTAAGCCTAGAAGACATGTTTTTCATTGTCCGTCTTCCTCTGTGTAATCACAGAATAAGAAACATAATTGATTCATCAGAAGACTGTCCTGCTATTCTTTCTATTTAAAAATTGCAACACATCACTTTTTAAAAGCTGCGGTCTTTATCTGAAAAATAATGGGCTTGTAGTGACGATATTAAACAATTCAAATTGTTTACATTTCAAAACAACAAATCAAATCTCTTCGTTGCTCAGTAATAGCTTTTTTTTGTTTTCGTTGCCAAAAACACGAGTGGCAAGTAATCCTGCCCCAGCACTTGTGTTTTTGTTCTCCTGTCCTTAAAGAACACACAGAGTACACATTTGCACCAAATGGCAGACACAGAGGACAATTAAAACCATAACATACCATAAAATACCCTTTTTACATTTGTATTTAAGAATTGCATATAAAGGGGTTTTAAAATATAGGGCTTACGTTTCCACAGCCCTCCACATACTGAATTCATAGACATCTATTGATACAGTAACAATGACTTATGATTAAAAATCTTATCAAGATGGCCCACAGCTACACTAAACTGTCTGCACCTTTTCTACAGAATAAGGGACATTTCTCAGAAACCACTACACACGGCCGAGCACGCACCCCTCTGGTCACTTGCCAATCAAACTTGAATGATTTGAGCATCTTTTTAGCCAGACAATAGATAAACAGTACATTTAACTAGTTTTAATCACTGCAGAAGAGACAAAGACAGATCTCATAGGTTACAAAATGGCCTCCAACTGTTAACACTGTTTGACCTAATTTCACATTCTAGATTTCTGAAAGGCAAACGAAATTAAGTTATAGCTTAATAACAAAAACAGTTTACCTAATCGGAGTATTCATTGCTTTTCTGTAGATCTGCACTTCAGATGGATATCTGAAGATTGAATCGTGTTACCTGGACTTTTTTCTTCTTGGTTAGAAACATTTCACTACTTATCCAAGCAGCTGCTTTAGTCTGAATAAAGTGGCTAAGGAACCCAGTTATATCCAGCAGACTAGGTGTTTGTTCCACCCTGGCCTGAATGGGTTCATTGAGGTGGGAGCTGGGAACAGGGTGGACTCATCAAGATGTAACTGTAAATCAAAGAAAACTTCAGGCAAAGTTCTATTTACTGGATGTAACCCTTGCTGCCATCGATGTCGGTCTGAAATAGTTAAACTTTTAAAATCTTGATAAATATGACAATGACCATGAGTAACTAGATCTTAAAAGTTTACCACAGCAGAACAGTTTGCATTCAGCTTTACTTTCTTCTTCTTCACCACTTCTGCCTATCTGTGGAGGTTAACATGGTATAAGGTGGAGTATTGGAGAAATTTTTACAAGTATGTACAGGTACCTGATGCCTGATACTGGTATCGGCAACAGGACATCGCTAAGAGATGCAAAAATGTAGCTCTACAGTGCCACATAACAAAAACATGGTACAATGCAATGTTATGACCTTAACAATATCATGAGAAAATCCATTCAAATCTATTCTATTCTGATGTTAGAATGTAAATCATGATCTAAAAAAGTCTCTAGTCATGCTATGAATCCAATTTGTAAGTATTTGAGCTGACATTAATTTGGGATTTTACACCACTGTATTACAGGTTGGGAAACCAGTTTGAATAATGAGCTCCATGCATGAAAAAGTAACTCATTTGTCTGCTTTTCCCTGCCTACTTTGAGTTGCTGACCCTGGTTTGATACTTGGGGAGTTGAGCGTCTCTTAATCTCAGCAGCGCTCACCTTGCCAACCTAAGACAGGCCCCCCCCTCTCTCCACAGAGCCACTCTTAGTGTTCAGGCTTTATATGCACTAATGCCTGGACAGCCGTGCTGGCAGGCTCCACAGTTCTCCACCATTTAAATCGCTAGTGGCCTCATTGGCAGCAGTTAACAGGTATCCACAAAAAGAACAAACTGTTTTCAGAGCTCTCTTGTCAGACTCTCTACTGCTTTTTTTTTTGTTGCTAGAACACACTGGCTTTCAGGCTTTCACCCTTTGCAACACTGGTGAGATGTAAACTTGACGTTTCTGTCACGTGTTTTGTTTTGGAGATTTTCAGGTGCATTTTCTATAGGCTTTGCAGTGTGAGCATGTAGACTTATGCAAACTTACTAATCAGTCGATGTGAAATGTTATGAGTGGTATTTTGAAACATTGACGATGTTGGGATAAGATTTTAGAGAAATGTAGTTATAATGGTTAAAAAGTTTGCCTCCCCTTAGATCGAAATGTCAGAGTAAAACATTTTTCCATGAACATTTATCATCAAAAGTAGCAAAAATGGCCGAATGTGGATGAAAGTTGTATTCAAATTATAAAAAAATTCTATCATTGCATAATTTTGCTTCCTCTTTGATAAATCCCTCTGGCTAATAAACTTGTATGTAAAATCAGATTTTTGATCTTGAACAAAAAGACTGTCATTGTTTAATCCTTAAATTGCGCATTTTTTTTTTTTTTTTTTTTTTTTTTTGAGTGGCACCAGGTCTGTTAAATTGCGCCGTTTATTTCTTTTAGTTTCCAGGAGGGTAGATCTTCATGGTCAGCAAAACGATGGGATCAGAAAAACCTCAAAATGAATTGGTAGATTGGTAAATTGCAAAACATGGCCACATCTTCTAAAAAGTGTAAGACCAAGAAAAAAACTAAAAGAGGCACTAGGAACTTGCTTGTGAGCAAATTAGGCATCCCAAACAAAAACAAGGGACCGGACAAAGTCCTTAGCGGCAACTGGAATAAAAGTCTATATCTCCTCATTCAAGCAGAGTGTGCACATGTCTGGATTGCTTGGGTTAAAAGCACGCAGGAAGCAGTTGCTTGCTAATGTCCACAAAACAAATGAGTTTTGGAACAAGATTTATATGGTGTGATGAGACCAAAGTTGAAGTATCTTGTCACAATTTGCACAGATGTGTGGCGTGGAAAAAAAAAAAAAAGAACACTGACCACAGTCAAACAGGGTGGAGGCTTACTGTGTCTTTCTGCATCAGGCACTCGAGCTCTACATAAAGTGGAAGAATGAATGCAGCCCGTTCTCAGAATATTTTAAAGTAAAGCCTCCTACAGTCAGTCAAAAAGCAAAAACTTAGGAGGCTGTGGATCAACAAGACAAAGCAAAGTCGACTCAGGAATGGTTTAAAAAGAATAAGGGGAAATGTTTTACCTCAGCCTTTCCCGTCACCAGACTTAAACATCTTTTGAAAAACCAGTAGATGATGGATAGAAGGCTTTCACTTGAAAGGATACAGCTACTGCTCAGAGGGTACCCAAAGACATTGCAGTAGGTTATAAAAATGAAGGAAGCACTTGGAAGTATTGGAGATCATTTCATAAAGGGCTATGATAGACGTTTCAGTTTTTCAATCTCTTTGCCAACTTTTGAACAGATTAAGTAACAGAGGGAATTGTTCGACATATCAAGAGCTACATTGCATCAACTTCATGTCTTTCTTTATTTTCTTTTTATTTACATTGCACCACGGTTCCTGTTTTCATCATGACAACTGCTGCAGTGCAATAAAACAGGTAGATTCAGCAATCGATAGACGAGACTTTTCGGGATCATAATGTATTGACCATGCATGCAGGTCATGCAGATACAGCGAGGTTTTTGCAGACATGTGTGCTCTCTCGCTCTCCCCCTTTCTCTCTCTCTTTTTTGTGTTTCCAATATTTCCATGCTGCTCCCTGAAGCAGCAGGAGAGGATCAGGATCAGAGAGCTGTAAGGAAGAGAGAGTCATGAAAGAGCTAGCTATTGCAGAAGCCGCAGGTGAAGCCAGTTTAATTAGAATGTCCGTGTGTGTGTGGGTGGGTGGGTGTGTGCATACCTTCACCCTCCTTCACTGAAGCAGCCTGCGTATATCTCATGTCTGTGTTTTACGTTCTGGAAAAGTGCTGTAGTTATTGGAGAGACTTGCATTGGTATATTAATTTTTAAATAGCTGTGCTGTCATGACTTTGCTCTGAAGAATTTAGATCCAGGATATTGGCGTTATTATGCAGACCTGTTTGCTGTGTTACTTGTATATGGATTTGCGAAATGCCTGCATATTGTATCATACACACTTCTATATTACAGACCCTTTCATTACACTGCCGCGCTCGCTGTTGTTTGTATGGTCTGTGGCAAATTAATGGATGGCATAATTGTTTTTCACGCAGAGTGGCAGAAGTGCATGGATGGTCCCTGGGTCTGTGCGTCACGTAAACTATTTCTTTCAGGTGCCCCCCATCACCTGGGAATCGGTGCAGTGTCCCCCTAGGGAGCCTCACAACTACAGTACTATGCAGACACTCAGGTATTTTACTGAGCAGTATATCAAGATTGTTCTTGGCATGTGAGGCTAAAACATTATTTCCATCCAGAGTTGCATTACTTTTTCAACCACATCCCGAAGATTGTAAACGGGGTTAAGGTGGCCGATCCATGTGTGAAAATGATTTCTCATGCTCTCTATATCACTACAGTAATATTCTAATAGAAGGCTCTGAACTATTTAGTTGGTTAAATCGAGGTGTTCCCTTTTATTTTTTTTTATAAGTGTATTTTAATAATGTGAATTTATTCCATATTCCAATTTTAGAACGGACAGAAAAAAACGCACTGAAGGTGAGGGGGAAAAAAAAAATTGCTTTATCAGTACAGATCTAAGACTGTACATATTGTGCGATAGTATATTTATTTTCCCAGCCATGTGATCCATGGCACAATTAATTAGCCTCCATTAATCCAGCAGAGTGTTACATAGTTACAGCCTTGTAGCGTATAGCTAACAGGGCCTGATCACAACGTGTTAAACAAACACTATTTATCATACAATAACGCACATACACAGTAATAATTACACACACATAAACAGCAGTATTCAAAGACCTTCCTGGCATAAGAGATTTAAAGGTGATTTTTGCACCAAGTCAACGAAGCGTGTTTGTCTATTCCCACGGGGCACTTTAATTAACACATTAAATATTACAACATGGTGCAATATTCATGTCTCACACATTGTGCTACCCCCTCTGCCCTTTCTACTGCATGCAGCGTGTGTGTGTGTTATATGAATGAACTTAGTATGTTTGTGTTTGTATATGAACTGTTTCGGAAGATGATTTTTATCGTCAAACTAATGAAGTCATGGAAACATGTCTATGACGGCAAACTGCCAAAAGCGCTGCAGAAATGGCAGTTGAGTTTTGGTTTTTTTAATTTTGTTTTGGCACTTGTGAAACTTGGCAATTTGTCTTGGGATGGAATAATAGATGCTTTTGGAACACAGTCTGTGGAATAACAATACGCTCCAATATCCAGGGCCTTCAAACAGCACTAATGACACGTTTTCATGATTGAGCTGTCATGAGATTATTTTGGCTTCGTTGATCCAGTACCAGCAGCAAAGGCACACAAGCTGTTGACAGCAGAGGCAGCCAAACATTATGAGTCAACATATCTAAAAATATACCAAGTCAACAAATGAGATAAAAATAGATGCTAGTTCTGTCTGTAACTGGAGACTTGCCGTACTGTTTCCCCAACTTATTTTGAATAACTAATAACCAGAACTGAAATCCTGAATGAACATTACACAGATGTTACAGCTTTGTGGAAAAAAAGTTTTAGCCATAGCACAAGTGTATCAGGACGTAAATGGCTTTGCATGTTTGCAAGGTTGTAAACAAAGCCCCCAGAATCAGCAATATTCAGTGAAGCAACTTGGGCGTAGTGGCCAAAGGCCAAAGCCATTGCACATTCAGCGTTGATCATGTGATGCACAATGCACAAAAAGTAGTTTTCCACATGGTCTAACCTTGCAAAAGTAGGGAAACTGTGAATAAACGTTTCTAAAATTATCACGGAGTTCAAAAGTGGACTCCTTACTACAAGAACCGTGGGATTATTTAATTTCATCTCCATTCCTGTGTGTGGGACAGAGGATAATCTGGGTCATTTCAAATCTTTCCGCATACTGTTTGCACCACTGAGACGCGGTCGCAGGAATGTACGGCCACTATGTTTAAATGCAGGACCTAGTTCTCTTAATACATCTAGGCTGTAAGTAAACCCTCTAGGATTTGATTAGTTTGTTCCTTGCTATCACCAGTTACAATACTTCTATTTAATGTCCAAATATGATGTGACTGTTGTTGCAATAATTTGATTCTCAACTGTTTTTTCCAGATTGAATTTATGGTAAACACACGCAAAGTGGGAAGACATGATGTAAGAAGTGCAGAGCCGCCTCCTTTCTTTTTCTCCAGATTCACCACATCAAAGACGGTCGTATTCCATTTGCACCACACCAGCACTGCCTGCATGCATTTAACACTTACACATCTCACCCTATAATTTGCACATCAGCCTGAACAACACCAAGGACGGCGGTTGTGAGTCCTCTAATGGTGTTTCCTTCATTTGTGAAAACCCACTAAACAAACAGGGACTAAAGTGATAAATGATTCTAAATGCTTGAAATGAGAGACATTACATGTAATAGTAAGTTGCAGGTAAATCGTTTAAATCAAATGATCGGCCACATCAGAAAGTAGACCTAATGGAGGCTTTTTGACAAATAAAAATTTAAGTTTTTAAATTTCACCCATTATCTGACATCTAACTGATAAATTATGCAATGCAGAGTGTGCCACTAGAATAATTACAGGCTTTTTCAGGGTTTAATTGTAGTACATTAATAAATGGATTGCTCAAAATGTGCATTTAAATGATGAAATAACTCAAAGCAAAAAAAAAAAAAGTTGCCAATACTTATTTAAATGTGTATTCTAAATTTAAACCATAAATTATTTGAAAATTAAACTAGGCTCTTAGATTACATTTAGTTTGTGTATACACTTCAGTCTTAACAGTTTTCATTCCAATATTCCTTTTAAAGTAGAGACAGCTGTCGTTAGTTTGAAAATGTACAAGCAACGCGTCAGCTAATATGTGATCTCCAGAGCAGCTCCAGCGGCTGTTTGGCAAACTTTTTTTTTTACTATGAGATATGTCTTTAGAGGAGGCAAGAGATGGTAAACAAGTATATACTAGCAGGTGAAAAGAAGTCATCCAAGTCCTCAAGCTTAAATTGTAAACACATATAAATATACATAAGACTGTATTTTATAGTCTGGATCTAATCAGAACTAAAAATATTGCTGTTGAATAATCTTAGAATCTATAGTAACAATGCCCCAAATGTTGGGGCAATGTGGAAAACCAGAGATAATGAAGCCTAAAATATTAAACCTGCACCCCCCAGTAGATAAAAGGTTTCCTGTGGAGTTTTCTTCTAAACAAAAACTATTTATTTCCATTCATTTTTATAAATCAAAATAAATGATGTACATTATAAAGCACTACAAATATGTTAATTGCATTTCCATCATACAACTCTGATTTTCAATTTAAGAATGAATAAATGAATGAATTCTTTATTTTCGTGTCATATCATCGAATTTGAGTGTGGAATTACATGACACACAAAATAGAAACGGCTTCCACTGTCTTGACCAGTATTAATTTTACATTAAATAAATATAGACAATAACTAATGACATAATTGATGTATTATTGGTACGAGGCACATTTATCTATGATTGGTAGAATTTAGCCATAGAAAAAAATTTCTAAATTGCTTTCTATGGCTTTAGTTCAGCGTGAAAATGTACATTAATGGTTTTAAACTTCACTCTGGGTTCCCAATATTTAATATTTTATTAATAATAAATATTTCTCTGCTGTTAGCAGATGACATCACCGGAGCTTCTCATCATTAGGAGTTCAGATGATGTCATGTGATAGAGCTCTGGAAAAGCAGGTTGACCATGATTACAAACTCCATACTGTGAGCAACAAGATGACATGATCTGAACTCAGGGTTCCTCCAAGTGATGTCATGCGGAGGCATTTTTCAGCTAAAAGTAGAGATTTTAATATAGGGAGGTTTAATGGCATTGACACACAGAATTTAACTCAAACTAGAACCGATAGAAGCAAGTTCAATATCCGTGAAGAAGTTCTCTAAGTGCAGTGTCATGCACACTGTCATCAGAGCATGAGTTTGCACCAACTCGAGTTTATTATACAGTAGTTTTATGATACATTTCATAACAAGGGTTTTATCTGTTTGTTCATTACACGCACGCACACATCCACTATGGGATACTCAAAGTCGTTGCAATATATGCTGAGGAACATTCTTCTGAAATAATTCCACACTTTTTAGACAGTTTGTCACAGACTGGAGAACCTCTGCCCATCTTTACGTTCCAGAGGCTCTGCCTCTCTGAAATGCTGCTTTTTAAGCACAGGCATGTTACTGACCTGTTGCCAATGAACCTAATTGGTTGTCAAATGCTCCTCCATTTTGTTTTTGATTTGTGGAAGTTGCTTTTCCAGCCTTTTGCTGCTCCTATCACAAGCTTTTTGAAATGTCTTGGTGCCATGAAATTCAAAATGAATAGTTTTCATGAAATGATAAAATGTCTTTCAACTTCTTCTATTGCAAAGTAGTTGGTTTTACTTTTAAAAGGACATTGAAACACAAAGTCATGTTGACCGGAACAAGACGCATTAAACTGTTTTTAGAACAGTGAAACTGTAGAATAAGGCTTACTTTAGAGAGGTTTAGTGCAAAAAAATAAAAAAAAAAGTGTTCATAAATGGAACTTCTTCTTTTCCTTTCGGCTGTTCCCTTTCAGTGGTCTCCACAGCGAATCGTGTCTCCATCTAACCCTGCAACCTCTTCTCTCACACCACCTCACACCAACTAACTTCATGTCCTCCCTCACTACATCCATAAATCTCCTCTTTGGTCTTCCTCTAGACCTCCTGCCTGGCAGCTCCAACCTCAGCATCCTTCTACTGATATATTCATTGTCTCTCCTCTGAACATGTCCAAACCACCTCAATCTGGTCTCTCTGACTTTATCTCCAAAACATCTAAGATGAGCTGTCCCTCTAATGTCCTCATTCCTGATCCTGTCCATCCTCGTCACTCCCAAACAGAACCTCAACATCTTAAGCTCTGCTACCTCCAGCTCTGCCTCCTGTATCTCTTCCTGTCTCTCCATACAATCCCTCCATCCCTGGTCTCACCACCATCTTGAATCTTTCCTTTCATATCGCAGATACTTCTTTATCTCACAACGGGCCCGTTCCAACCTGCTTGCACACGTTGCTCTGAACCCTTGACCCTAATTACTTAAAGTTTCTGATGGTTAGGAGGGTTTGGCTCAGTAGGACCTCACTTACAGGTGGATACTTGAAGTTAGATTAACATAATTTATACTGATCCAAATAATGTGTATTTGCTGGACAATTACCTCTGTAGTTACTGTATCTACCCTGTGAAGTGACCCTAGCAGTACACTTTTCACATAGGGGTGTTTAGTCCCTCACTCAGAAACCAAGGAATAATACAACTTGTTGAAATGAAAGGAGATATTGGCAGGAAAGCTCATGTTGGGTGTTGTTCCTAATCTGTGGCTTGGTGTTTGACCATTCATCCATCTTTCAGGTAACACCTGGACACCTAGAGCTTGCCGGATATGATGTCACTTTTAAGTTTTTGCACAGGACGTGTGAATTCCAGAGGAGATGCAGTGTGCATGTGGCAGAAAAGAACAGTTTAATTTCAGTTTAAAAGATTTGGAGCTGTTGATATATAGTACAACAGCAGAATGCTGCAGCTATTGGGTGCATTTCATTGTAGAGGACCTCAAGTAGTGTTTGGTTCAGTACACAGAGAGAAGAGAGAACACATTAAATGTCCTTTTGCTAATCTTGTCAAACCGATAGTGGCTACGGGACGCAGCTGAAGCTGGATCAGTCTGCTGTGCACATAGTCTTGTACCATTGTTTGCTCCACAATGCTTGGCAGTGTGCATCATTCAGCTGTGTTGACGAGAAAATCATCTAGGCTACTTGCAACAATGCTGATACACATGGTTCATCTGATTGCAGGGCAGGAGAGCTCCCTGTCCTCTGTAATGCTGGAAACCAGATTGTGCACGACTCTTATCTTGCAAAGTAGTGCCAGCACAGACTCTGTGCACTTCCTGCTGCTTCCTTTTTTCCTAGCTCTTAATGTTTATTTCCTGCTTTTGTTATTTTGAGTCTTAATACCCTTTTTACTCCTCTACCTGATTTTTGCATCCCCTTCTCTTCTTGGATGCTCATTTTAGCATGCTGTGTTTTTACTTCTCCATAATTGTTGGTGACGCTTTATCTTTTACACTGTACATTTATTTCTTCAGTCCTTTCATCTAAAGTCTGTCCACCCATTTCTAGTTTTCAGTCTTTTTATCACAGGCTCAGACTCGAACAGTCGCATGTAGATCTTGTTGCCCGATTCTGAAAAGATAACTAATCCGTCTGATGCTATTTTAAGCTTGCAATGCACACCCTCCCTCCTCTCCCTTCCACAGAGATCTGGCAGCCACAAAAAGGGACATGAAACATGCATTCTTCACTGACAACGAGACTTTCTCTCCCTGATTGTGACTTTGAAATTAGTATAATTAACTGTATTGTCATGGGATAAGCCTCTCTGACAGAAATAGCCGATTTCTCTCCATATGTGATTTTTAAATAGCTGATTAATTTATTTGTCACTCAAGTAGGAAAAAGTTCAACATGATTTCTCCTCCACTTCCATTGGCTATGTTTGGTCAGTCCCTGGTCAGAAAGGAATTTACATGGACTTTTAATGGCTTTATCTGCAAGCGGAACAGGTTGCTTTATGTGCATGATTCATATTTCATTAAGTCAATAATCTGGCCCTTATTTCACAAGGACAGTTTTATTAACACAGGAAGGCCTCAAATTTGACAGCAGTAATCCTAATTTTAATTATTCTCACAGAGCTTTTAGTGTAGTGTTTTCAATCAAATAATTTGGACCGTGGACTGCAATTTATATCATACGGTGTTGATAGAAAATAAATGATCCATTCAATACAGAAAACTGAACATGGAAATTGTTTGCTTTCTCTTTGTATGTTCCCAGGTTGTATGTACCCAGACAGTACTGCTGTCTTCCAGTTTGGACCACACCAGTTCACTTCCGGTTCGGACAACGTAACCAACATGTTCCAAGTTGTTAAATATTGATGTTTATGTCTATTGGCATCTCATATAGGTGCTACAGGTAACCTTTTTTCATGAGCGCCAACTCCACAGGAATGTTTGCATGTCCGACCTCTACAGTTGGTAGACCCCCTACTCCCTATATAATGTACACTGATTGGCTCACTCAGTAGTGAGCAGTCTATTGACATGTCAGATAGTTACTGTTGTCACGTTGCATCATCACTAATAGTTGACAATCATTTTCTCATTTCTAAAACTGGGTGCATTGCATTGTGGGATTGTTAGCAGAAAGTATTGCACATGCCAATACTGTTAGTGTTGCATCATGGGATACTTTGGTTGCACTGTATAGTGGATGGATTTACACACTTAACATCAGAGACAGCCATGTTTTGGACTTTATGCAGACAGACACAATTAGGTTGGGGTTTGGCACCAATACTACACGGTTAAGTTAAAAGATCAAACCGGGTAATGGTTAGACACCAGGAATTCAGGATAAGGTTAAACTTCCAAGAGCCTGTTTGCTTTTTCACAGAATGAAGAACCACCAAGTCATCAAGCCAGGTCGTTCCATGGCCGTGAACATCTTTGCTTTCCCAGCAACACTAATGCTAATCACAATAATGCAATGGCTGCCTACGTGTTTTTAAAATTCAATTCAATTCAATTCAACTTTATTTATATAGCGCCAATTCACAACAAAGTCATCTCAGGGCACTTTACAGAATAAAGTCAAGAAAAGTGTTGCACTTGGCTTTGCAAGTACGCAGGCTCACCAAAATAGGACTGGTACGATCCATTTGTCCTGCTGCATGATTATAGAGTATAGAGGGAGACTTAGATTACATTTGATGAGAAAGGTTGATTCTTGTTGCCTAACCACAAGATGTTAATGTACCGCTCACATTGCAATTAAACAACTCTAGTAATTTAGATGATTCTCTTTCCAACAAAGTTTAAGTTGATCCTGTTGCTCACATTAATCCAGCCTTTTTCTTTGTTTTGGACCAGCAAACACTTTTTAGACTGGCCAACAGTCCTTTGGCTGCATAAACTCGAGGAATTGGTTCCCACTTGGGAACCAACTCCTAATGCAAACACCCTCAAACGGATTTGATGGAAAAGTTTACTAAACGGTCTGCTGGGATACAAATTCTGATTTAACCTGGGACCAAAATGGAGCGCAAAGCTTGCATATGAATTTATAAAGAAGTTAGGTATGTTAATTGTGCGATCTTAATGCCCTGGTCAGTAATTTTAATGTTATACAAGTTCCAAATTCTAGGAATTTTTTTCTCCGTCCTATAATTAAAACGTATTATAAACAGAACTTTGCCATTAACATGGTTTGAAATGCAGCTGGCGTACACAGATTGTCATCCAGCACTTAATTAAGAATTAATCCCAAATGAATAATTAATAATTTTATAATGTTGTTGTCTTTCTTGGCCCTAGAAGCATATTAAGCCACAGCAGAATGAGGAATGATAATGAGAATCTAAGCAACTAGGTGTTCATCGTAAAAATGTACACAGAAAATAAATGCAACTTGTACGTCACTGTACAGAATATCTCGTTTATTGGTTGTACTCTTACATTTTCAAAATTGCTATATGTTTTGTATCTAAAGACTCTCAGTTAAATCGTACTGTCTCTAAAGGCAGACTCAGTAACACGACGTTGCACCTGGAATACAGGTCGACTCTCACCAAGTGTGTGCGCGTTTGCTGACAATTCATTTTCAATTTGTGCAATTCTGACGGTCAAATTTAAATCCCATGGGACTTGTACACAGGCAGGTTTTTTTTTTTTTCTTAATTTCAAAATTACTAAATAATTAATCTTCGATTCATGGTTTAACTAGGATTCTATGAGCTGTATGGCCCCTGGTGAGAACCGCTCTGTTTTGCAGGAGCTCGGTCACACTGCAGAGTTGATTTTTGTATATTTTTTTTTTGGTAATGTTACACACTGGTGGAGGCACAGCAGACACTATCAACACATTTGTGCTTTTTTTTTTTTGGTTTTTTTGCAAGTTTTCATTTTTCTGTTAAATATTGGTTTTTGACAATCTTTTTTCACAAGAACAGACTAAATTAAATCTGTTATACATTTTGTATACCAACATGCTCACAATGTTTCTGAACCAGTTTTTTTTTTTTCGTTTTCTTTTCTTTCTTTTTTTTTTCTCAGAACAACAGACATCAAACATACTCTTTTGTTTCAACAAGTGTGTGCCAGGTCTACCATGGTGGTATCAGAATATTGCAGTGTTTCTTTGTTGTTCACAGGCCCATCAAAGGCAGGAGGAAAATAGCAGGGCCTGCAGTTATATACACAGGCTTCACTTGCAGGGCATGACTATAAACTTCAGAAAACAGAAAATTACAGACTGCAATCGGGCACTCGAATATAACATAAATTGATAGACTTGACGTCAGTTCAGTCTCTCTTTTCACACGATGCATTTATCTGAACAAAATCTCAGTCATTCTGTGTAAGTGAAATTTACATCATCTGTTGTTCATTTCAGCCACAAAAACCTCATCTCATGTGCTCTGAAGGTCAAAACTGTTTTTCTGCTTTGTTTCTTATGACAGACACATTATTTGTGCAGGTAAAGTGAACATATGTATCTTTTTTTTTTTTTTTTTTTTTTTTGTATTTTTTGGAATACTTTCTTATCTGTGTTTCTTTATTACATCTATACATTGTGCAAAAACAGCTGTAGTCTACTCTAGAAGGCCACCAAGTCCATTGGTTTTCATATTCAATGTGTCAGCAGCTTGTCAAATCTTCTCTGCTGTCTTTTGACTCTGTGACAATATACCTGTTTCATCTAAAAGTAAACAAACCGAACGGAGTCAAACACTCACTATGGAATCTTCCAATTGCTTTCTCACTTAAACTGGGCTGAATATAAGCAGCACAAGACTGACTACTGTAAATGTCAAAATGAACTTCACAAACCATATGCAAAAAGCAATGCAACAATTCTTTCCTGACAATCACAAACTTGGATTGTTCTCATGCACCAGCAGTGTCCAGCAGTTCAGTTCATTTGACCATATAATTGTACCAGCAAATGAAAAATAGATGTTTATGGGCAAAAGGGGAAAAGCTGATTGAAGCCATCGTGATTTTTATTTTTTTTCCAGAAAGTGTAACAAAACAAAAATCAACAAAATTATTACTTGGCCAGCAATTGCATGTGCTCGTTATTTGCATCAGGTTAGTGTGAACCTACTGTGTGCAATTCAACATTTTTGCCTTTGGTTCAGACCAAGCAAACCAACTCATCACTTTTGTTGTGTGAAGGCTCCTGTGCTTCGATGCGGTGATTAGATTTATGGCTTCAACTTAAGAATTTGAAGTGGCTGTGAAGCTGTTTTATTCACTAGTTTCAAATCCTTCAGAGTCTGTTTGTCTGTGCTTTATTAGTCAAAAACAAATTATTGTTGTGCAGAAGCTCTTTCGTTGCTTTGCCCACATGTGTACAATCACTAACATGTTGTGTTGTCCTATATTTTGGGGAATTACTTACTTCCCCAAAATATAATTTGAGGAGGAATAATCCTTCCTCAAACATTTTATTATCCCTCCTCAATTGTGACTGCACTCTACAGTAACAAAGTCCAGTTACATCTTTAAGAGTCGTTTGGTTTTTTTTTGTTGTTTTTTCCTTTTATGGATGTTTTATGAGAACTGCAGTTCGCAGCCATCAGTGACTGCCTGACTGTGTGACAGTTCACTTACGACACTGTTCTGTTGAAAAGCAGCTAGCTTATGATTTGTTGTAATATTGTAAAATTGTTGTAATATATATTTTATGTGTGTGTTATATTGACACTTGTCCCTGATGGCCCAACACATTAAATGATAAAGCATGAATGGCTGTATTATATTAGCATGAGTCTACAGCCAATAACAGAAGTAGTAGCAGCAATACAACCTCCTGGATTTCTATTTCATATACAGAGTATAATACATAATTCTGGTTAGGATTTATGCTGTTTATATACATATATTGTGGTATGGATTAACATATTCATGACTTTGCTTGAAAAGATAAATGATCTAAAATGAAAATGTAATATTCCAACAGTGTATAAAAATAATTCCTATTCATTGTATTGACATGAATGAGGTTTATATCTAACACATTGCAACCATGTAACTGTTTAGTTTAATGAACCATTGCAGACATGTGGGCATCACTGAATATGAGTGGAAATCTCCTACCTATGTCCCACTTTGCTCACAGGACATTTAGTTCACGGGCAACGAAAGGGCATTTGTTTATAAGCTTTTGATTATAAAAATAAGTAATTAATTTTTTTTTTTAAGAAGGGATATTTTTAAATAGACAAATTTCTTTTAATAAATCACACTGTGCATATTTTATAATCTGTGTGCTTTGCAAAAAAACTGATGGTTTGTTTAAAATTTCAATCCCCTGTCTGAAATATGATTGAGCTTCTTGAACCTTCTATGTGAAAATGCTTTTCAGTTCATCTTTTTAACTCCCAACATTAATTCATAAATATTTTCCATCTTATCTTTTTTCATCTCTGGATGAACTTTTCATAAATACTTTGATTTTGATTTTTCTTTTTTACTTTAATTATGAAGTTTAATTCAGAGGAAGTAGCTAATCTCATACATTGGACGTGGTTGGGAATTTGTAACCATCCTGCACGACTTAAAAAACGGTGGCATTTTATTTGGGGCCTCATGAATTTCATTTTTTTTGATTTACAGTTGAATAATGTTGAATCACAAAAAAAAACATACATCCTAAAACAGAGATTATGATGATAAAAAACACCACCTATTTAAATAATCTGACAGCAATTCATAAATGTCTGCCAACTCCAAAGAGAAATGCATGGTTCCAAAAGCAGCGAACATTTGGAGGTTTGCCAGTTATTATTGTCAATGATTTAATTTTGCACCGTCAAATCATTTCTAAATGTTTCAGTCAGTGATATATGACCCGGCAACAGTCCTAAAAACAGTCACTTTCCTGGGAAACTAAATTGAGTTCTTTAATAGCAGCTTCCTGCCCTGTTTGTCTGTAGCCACTTCACAATACACCTCACTGACTTTGACAGTCAGGAGTACATAAATAAATACAGAAATAATGTTTGCTTTTTTGTGAATACATGAAGAGCATGTCAGGAACCCAGGTACTGAAGAATAAAAATAAAGAGCCACATCTATGGGCTCTAACACCAGATCACATCAACAGTAACTATTGATGGCCATGTCAACCGTCAGTCTGAATAAATCTGTTGACAGGTTAGCAACTGTTGCAAACCTGTCTCGTTTTCTCTGCAGGTGTCATGTTGAGCATGGTTCAAATTACCTCGTGATCGGTTGCTCTTTTTATTTGAACATTGGGAATGAGCCCTGTTCATTTTGCCTATGTAGAGAGTTTTGATATCGGTGAAAAAAAGCGTCTGGATAGATGTGTTGAACCAAACCTTTCTACATTGAACCTCCATATTTCCCCTCGGTCCTTTACTTTCACCTATGCTTCCCAGGTGCCGCCCTGCATCTACTTAACATGGCAAAGAACCAATGCAATGCAAGGCAGATTGACTCGGGGTATGTAACTGATACGAGGACGTAAATTAATTGTAGTACCTCCTCTTGCCTCAGAAGTCCCCAGTTGTTGCCCAAAAGTAAACTAATGAACCCAGCTGTTCCCACCACCCTGACAGCAGAGAGCTCTGGGTGTATTTATAGTTGGAGCAGTGTCGGGACAGCATGAATTATTAATGGATCCTGATGCAGATTTATTTGTGACCTCTAGGCCACCTAGGTGCGAACACACACACACACACACACACACACACACACACACACACACACACACACACACACACACACACACACACAGTGTCTTTGTGTAATAAAATTGTGACTCCTGTGATGTTTTGTCATCACTGTGATGACAGATGACCCTGTGTGTAGTCCAGTAAACCTCCGTAACACCCACTGTAGCCTTTTGCATGCTTTCTGTTGGTTGATCTGTTCATTGAGGACTTCTTGCCCAGTTTGATCACCCTTCACCCTTCAGGAATACATTTTTCAGAGATCTCAAGCATTCAGCAAGGTACTGTACGGCACATACTTACATTACATAGAGTAGGCCTACACTACGCGCACACACGTACATACTACATACGTCATTAAAGCGCGACTTCACCAATTTTCAACTTGCGGTCTCTGGTTTTAGTTGAGGGCTTAAATGTACATTTATTCTTTTAAACTTCCCTCTGACTCCCCTATATCAAAATAATTGTCTGCTTCTAGCTGAAAAGCTCCTCCAGATGACATTGCCAGGAGATGTTTTTCATCGTTAGGTGCTGAGATTATGTCATCTGGGGGAGTTTTGGAGAAGCAGCTTGACCATGATTGCAAACTCCATAGCATGAGCGACAAGATGACATAATCTGAACTGAAGCTTCCTCCAAGTGATGTGGAGGCAATTTTCAGCTAGAAGTACAGAGATTTTAATATAGAGACGTTAAAACGATGTTTAATGAGTTTATTTACATGTACTACCCAAACTAGATCCTAAAGAAGCAAGTTCAAATTTGGTGAAGGCCTCCTTTAATAGCAAAAGTCTATTTTTTTTAATGGGTTTTTTTAGGTTCTGTGTTGACTTTCAACCTACTGTCATAAAGCTGAAATTTTCTCCCAGAAACTAGATCCAGTTTAGTGTTATCTCCATTTTGTTGCAAAAGTCATGATCAAAAAACATGTAAACTGATCCTTGGCCTCATATGTCTGCTCCCTCTGTCCTGTTGCTCGCCTCAGAGGTGGTACTTTCTAAGCAGGTCGGCCTGCCACATATACTTCCTCTCAGGGAACCTCTCTGGGATCTTGATTTTGCGGAAGTCTTGAATACACTTTTCCAGCTCCTCTTCGACTGTCATCTTCTCCTTTGTAGGTCTTTTTTTGCAGGCGGTGTCCCGAGAGCTTGCCGTGAGCGTGCGCAGCAAGTCACTCTTCCTCCGTTGTTCAGACTGCTGGATCATAGCAACAGGGCCCTTCTTCATTGGCCTGTCCAGGGTTTGGACGTTGGCATGAGGGTGCGGCTGGCGACTGACTGGGCCACATATGACTGTCCCCTGGGGAGAGCTGGCCTCCGACTGGCTCTCGGAGCTGGAGGTGGAGAGCTCGTTGAAGGAGGTGCCGCTCTCGCCGTCGCCTTTGTGGTTCTTGCAGCAGCAGTCACATGGAGGAGAGGACCAACGTGATGAACCACCTGGAAAGAGAGAAGCAGAGATGGAGCTAATATTATATTTTATGCAGAGCTATTTTTTTCCACCTATTTTTCTTTCTTTCTGGGTCAAACATCATAAAGGGGAATAAAAAAAAAACGAGACAGAGACTCAGAGAGGCACAATACAGTCAGACAGGAGAAGAAAGGCAACGTAATAAGCACAAATGGAGGACAAAGGAGAGAAGTCAGGTAATGTCAAATGACTATCACCTGGAACAAAGTGACGTGACGTGAGGGAAAACTGGCTTGGTTCCAGTCTAATCACGGAAGTAAGCTGGCTGACTCTGACAAGCCTCCATTGTTCAGAGGACTAGTGTCATAGATCATCGCTGTCAATGAAAAAGTGGAAGAGCTATAAAATCAAACGCACAATGGAGACACAGATATACAACGCCTGAATGTATTTACAGCAATAACACTGAAGGCACGGGTATTTAAACTCAATGAAAGAGGAGTCACTGCAGTGCAAATTTGAATAAATTGCAAATTATTACAGGATGACAGTGTAAAGTTTAAAGGGGGGTAGATGCCAAATGGAACAAATGTGTGCAGCTTGATTTTTATTGGAGACGCAATAGAAAACCACTCGGATTGATTAAGTGATTTGCAAGTCGACATTTTGTCATCTGGAATAAAACTACACTCCTTTTAAAGAGATCTGACATGTGCGTGACAGGTTCTAGTTACATTGTGCGACATCTTTTGACCTACGAATCACTAAATGAACGCTTTCTCGGCTAACAAGCCATTTTGGGTTAGCAGCACTTGATAACCTTTTCTTTTCTCGAAACTTTATTTCCCATCACCCTCTCTAACATAAAATGATTGGTCTAGAATCGACGCAGTACAGGCCAGAAGAGAGTTTATATGAGGCTGCCATCGCTCAATAGCAGAGTAAACACAAGCCAGGAATTTGTGTCCAAAGAGAAGCTGCAGTATCTGACGGAGCATCTCGGTGGTTAGGAGGCTGGAACAGCTGCCAAGTAGTTGCGATCTTAACCAATAACGAGACAAAAGTGGAGATCCACAATCCTCGCTGCGAGAAATCAATTGCTCATCCAAAGTTCTGTGCGAGTGTGCAGCAGACTGAAGGAGTCTGAGGAACCAGAGCAGCACCACACCTCTGACTGCAGGAAAAAGCCATTTATTTTTCATGCTAACCCCCTGAATAATTGAAGGGGTATCTGTTGCTGATGGACTCCTCTCTGTTTAGTGAGGAGAGAGATCAAAGCCCTTGAGACAAACACCCGCGTACAATGGCGCACACAATTCAAAATTTAAGCCCCACCCTTTACGATCCCCCCACACACACACACACACAGACACACAGGCTTCATCTTTTCATAGCTCTTTTGTTCACCAAGTTCAGCAGCAGCCCATTTCACTTTTAAACAAGATAATAAGAGGCTTTAATTAAAACACTGCTTCTTGCTTTTGATTCTTAGCAGCATATTTTGCTTGTTTATCGAGAGGTAGCACAACAGCTAACAGTATAAATGGCCTCCTCATACAACCAAATCAATTTTTGTGATAGGAAATACAAAAATGTATTTTTTTGGACTGTGTCGACCCTTTCTCCCACCGTTACATAAATGGCAAGAGTACTAACATTCAGTACAGAACCATATTTACGTGCACACATACAGTCTAACACACACACTGAGCTGCCTACTGTATTTGAAATATTATACCACGTTTCAAAGGCAGTGACAGAAATGGGACACAAGCCTTTGTCAGCCATATCAGGTCTGCATCCCTGTCATCAACACTGGCATTCAAACATGCTTGGAGTTGTATCCACTTCAGATGAAAAGATGTCACCGTTGCAGAGCGTCCTTATGACAGGAGCCGCGCCACTACTTCCTAACCTGTTTAGGGACACAGGTTTGTCATTAGGAGTAAAGAAGCGGGTCACTGGCTCCCAGTTGGTGTTTGGAGATTGTTAAAGTTGAAAAATCATCAAATATCTTAAAGACCCCTATTGTGTGTGTGTGTGTGTGTGTGGCTGATATTTGATATATGACACTGTGGTAAAACTTTGGCGTTTAATAATTATTTCTACCTCCATTTAGCTCTTCGTACTATAAATCTTGACAGTGACATGATGCTCTAATTTACAGGTTTTGTGTGTGGCTATTAGCCTTGTTAACATTAAAGACTGCTAGGGACGAGCCTGACTTATCTTTCTGACCGGTTGAATTTCCCGTCAAACCTTTTAGCTTAATGACAGATTGGCTGGGATCGTAATTCAGCTGGCGAGACCTTTTTAGAGGTACTATTTTAAAGTCCAAGCCCTGATAACCGAGATTTGTAAAATAAGTCGCTAAGTGGTGTCTCTACCCTCATCTGCACGTTGAAACTGTAATTACATTCCTAAAAGAAAGCACAGCACGTCATGTTGGCGGTTAAACCAATTTCTCCTGCTAATTGAAGTGAACACCTGCACTTTCTCATTAGTATTTACTGTACACTGTATGATTATAAAATCTTGCTAACTGAGGTGAGATTTAAACCAATGTTTATTTCAGGATTTTTTTCTTTTTTTTTTCATTCATGCGCTGTTTGACTGAAATAATTCCTCTTATTTTATTGTCCTACAACACCTCAGCATAACTTCTCCCTGTTATAAGAGACCTGAAAGAAAACCCTCTAAAAGCTTGATCCCAGTCCAGACGAAGGGCCTCAAACTTCAGGCTGTGCTGAAACATTGATGTGACGATGCCACAAGGTTTTTTTATTTTGAAAGAAACCTGTTCAATGCCCAGTCCAATTTATTCTCACCATCGCTGAATGATGAATTTTGGCAGTGTGCTCTCCAGGTTCCAAATTCATACACTGACCGAGGTCCCATAATTAAAGGTCATGGTTTCAGAGCTTCAAAGGCTGTAGCTGCTACACAAGCTCAACAATTTAATTACACTGTGGAGGAATTGTTAAAAATGGTCACACATCTTGCCCAAGCAGGGTAATATCACGTCCGTATTCTGTGTGAGTCATGTTTGACTGCTAACTGGCAGCATGTATGTAAATATCCTACCAAAGTTATGATTTAAATGATGCCTAAACAGAAGCATTATCCTGTCAGAGCATTGTCACAGATGACGTATTTATATATTTATGCCATTAATTTGACAGTTTCTCTCTACGACAGGTAGGTGACGCTCCTGAATGAGCCACTCACTCAAAAAATAACCACAGGTTCATTGTTCACAGCAGTCAGTAGATGTCTTGGGGACAGGGCGTCTCCCTTTCCGTCAGTCGCGCCCACACGTATGTCAGCATTGTTTGGGAAGATGCAGAATAATTCAGAGAGGTGATGGGTGCAGTGTGTGGACCAAGAACGCTTCTGAATGTTTCTTGATTACTTGCAGCACCAAGTCATACTTGTTTATTCTACATATGACTGAAACGGAGATGCGTGATTTGCTCTAAGTTATTGTCCAATTATCACTGATCATTTTTACACGTCCTCACATTTGCATGAATTCAGTGACATCACAGAATTTGTGGACTGCACAGTGGTGATGGCTACTTCCAGGCCATGTTCTTACTGGCTTTATTCTCGCCCTTAAAATGTCCATCTGCCTGATGCTATTTAAATCTCCAATGTTGCTATATTGGTTAATAAAAACATCTACTTTAGGTTTGCACACATCTTCTGATGATAACTGTTTCAAATGATAATCTACTTGTGTTTAAACCTCACTGTACACAGACATATATTGTGTAATAGTTTATGCTGGAGCGCAGACTGACGGATCCCAGCTGTTTCAGCTTGGAGATAAAGAAAAGATTATAATTGCATTGAGCTTCTCTTGTGTGAGATTGTGTAGATTTGAGGCATTTCTGTACATCGTAGATTTTCTATTATGTCATTTAGGGATAACGTAAGTTCCTTTAGGACTGAGTGCATGTGTGTGCATGTGTGCAGTTGAACAAACCTTTTACAGATGATGTGTACTACAATGCACCAAATTATGTGCTTCACTGGAGCCAAACATCATGCATGTTGGAGTGTGTGTGTGTGTGTGTGTTAGGTATGCAGCAACAGCATGTGTGTACATCCCTGTTTTTGTCCCCTGGTGTGTAAGTGACATTGGCCTTGGAACTATCATCTGTATGCTGGCGGGCGGAGAAAAGGGAGGCTGGTGTCAGGTGGGGTTGCCGTCCATGTCATCGGAGGTGACAGACTGTCGGCCGTGCCTCTGGCCAGCATCACTCAACTCGCCCACCTTCGCTTTGTTTGTGTGCGTGGCATTACGCTGCATGTGCCGCAGTTGATTCGTGTGGTCGTGTGTTGTTTCTCTTACAGAGGAGGTGGGCAATAGTTCTGACATGAAGTCTAATGACTGTCACATGCTGTTACACGGACACACACACACTCCTGACAAGTGCTCCCAGGCCTGATGTATTGATCTCAGCAGAGACCTCCGCAACATGTGGTAGCTCTGGTCAGTAAAAAAGGACTTGACTCACACTAGTCACTGTTAATAGAAACACACACTCACAGACTCACACACACACAGACACACACCTAATTTCTGTCCTTGTCTTTCACCATCTTTCATTTTCTACCATCAGCTATTATTTAGATTATCTTTCAGTAGCAGCTGTATATCACATTAGCTGATAAGGACAGTTTCATTCTGCGTCAATATGTTCGATGGTTATGTCAGTGTAATAAAAGCATTTGTATTCCAAAATAACTTATTAACACTATATGCCTCAACACTGACCTTTCATTTTATGCATGACTCTTGTTTTTGTGTCAACTGTAATGCGTTTTGGTTTATCGTCCTGATAGTGGACTCTCCTGCGAGTTTCTTCGGCAGAATTTGGTCCCAGCCACTGGCCTAACCTGACCCCTATCATGTCCTAAAGCTCACTTGTGCAGCTTGTCAAGCACAGTGCATCCTGTGGAGTGTGCCGAGTGAAGACACAGGCACACCAAAGATGGGGTCTGTCTCTAACTCTGCTGTCTTCTCCCCTCTCCAGATGAAACACAGCTGATGTTTGTAAAATCAAAGAGGGTAAGGATCTAAAAAGCGCAAAAAAAAAAAAAAAAAAATACGTTTCAGATGTCTCATCCAGCATGATTCAACTCTTTTGTTCCCAAAATATTGCATTGCATGTCCAACAGACGCAGATATTTATCTCATTATGTTGGCCTGTCCCTGGAATAAGAAATAATTGCTTTCAGTTAGGAAGAAAACAAAGCTTATTTTCCTTCCTGTATTCTGTTTCCTGTGCCATTAAAACATTTGTATCTGCACTTTTCTCCTCTCTCTCTCTCTTTCTTTCTCTCCTTCGCTCTCCCTGCATCTCTCTCTAACCGTTCCCCTCTCAAAGCCTGTATCGATGGGTTGGTGCATCAGTGGAAGTGTATGGACGATTGCCCCCTGATTGATTTCTGTCATACAGCCTCTCAGCACTGGGAGGCTGTTCACCGGAGATAAATGATGTTGGCACAACAAAAGCAAATAAAGCTCTTCTATCTATCACTCCCTCTCCCACCTCAACTTTGCTGTCTGCATCCCTCTGCTGCTCTGTCTCGCTCCTTACCTCTTCTTTCCCCAGCATCCTGTCTCTTCCTTGCTCTCATCTGTCTGTCTCTCCCAGATGCTATCTGCTCTTTCCATTAGTTACTTTCCTTTTTTTTTTTTTTTTTATCTCCAGTGTTTTGACACTTTATTCAATCTTACAGGAAGTTCTTATTTCCATCCCTCATGGCAAGTCTACAGCCATATGTGTTGGATTCCCGTACTGCTCCTCGTGGAATCTCTTCAATTAAGTGTTACAGTCAAATTAGTAGAGAGCAGACAACAGATCAGCTTGTTAATCATTTCTTATAATAATACAAATTAGTTTGAAGATCACAGAGCACTGCCAACCTGAAGCTGCACAAAGCTCACTGATTGGAAAGAGTGCATACGTTCCATCAAGGCTTACTTAGAGATTAAGTGTTGCAATTAACTTTTTTTTTTTGCTTTGTGCCTGCCTTCCCGTCAACGTGCATCATCTCATCGGACTCTATTCAGTTACGTCAGCAGAACCGAAGCATCTGTCTTTTTGCATAAATTCAATATTCAAAGACTCTTATGTGTCAACGAGAGACATTTGTTGATGGTGCTGATTTTGCTGGTGAAAAACATGCCTGGCCTGGCATTACTCTTTAGTGACGGGTGTCTCCGTGTTCAACACTGCTGCAAAATCAAAGAGGCATCAAAGAATCACAAATGCCTGTGTGACTGACACTGTGGCAGACGACTCTAAACTTTGCAAAGTATTTTTCATTCCATTAATATCTAATCTCGCATGCAACTCAGCATCAGCCAAAATTTGCATGATACTAAATTACTGTTGTTGTTTGTTTGTTTTGTCTTTTGATTTATCCCATAAGTTCAGGGTCACAGAAGATCATTTTTCCGGATGTTGATTTGGCACAGTTTTTACGCCGGACACCCTTCCTAACGCAACCCTCCTTAATTTTTACTGAGCTTGGGACCAGCACTGTGCAGCTGGGAATGGGGGGTGGGCTGTCGGGGGTTCGGTGTCTTGTCCAGGGACACTCAGACATGTGGTAAGGAAGAGCGCAGCGCAAACTTCCGACCCCATGGTCGGTGGGTGGCCGCTCTAACAACTGAGCAACTGCCGCACCTGTCGTTTTAAATTACAGTATAGTGTTTTTTGGTTTTTTTTATGGCATCAATTTATCAGGTCAAACAGCAGGTCAGACAATTAAGGTCTTGGTAAAAGGTCACCATAACAACCCAATGCAAAAAAACATCAAATGTTCACGTTGCAGTACAATAGAGTTTCGACTTTTTTTCTTTCTTTCTTTCTTTTTTTTTTTTTACTACCAAAACACTGGTGACTTTGTTTGATTACCATAATAGTAATTAACACTAAAACCCTAATGGATGTCAGTATTCAATCCCAACGGAGGTTGAAATGATGTGACCATTCAGATTATTGGAGCAAAAACAAAAGGAGAGAGGAGTTTGTTCCTCCGTTGAGAAACCAGACCAATGTGCGGCACCATAGAGAATCAATCTGAAAAGAGGTAGAATGAGACGCTGGCTGTACTCTGTGTGATTTTCTGGGCATATGAGTCTATTTTCTGGTTCAGAGCTGATATCGCTGTTATAAAATGGATTTTATTTTAGCTCAAAAAGCTCAAATGCTCTTTAGGTCCACAAAGCCAGTCTTCTTTTCAGTGCTACCAGAGCCGCTTCCAGTGCTGAAGCATAACCTAATGTCTGCACAGGTTATGTGGAATAAAAAAAAAAAAAATGTGATAATGTGTTTATCCCTACAAGGAGTCGCCTTTTTTCACAGGCCTTTCTCCGTGGAGAGAGGTCACAGGCACAGCAATTAAGAGTTGGCAGTGATTCAGCATCTTTCCCAAGGACACTTCACTTCATGCTGGTCAAGTCAGGAGTCTGGACCTGTTTTACATCTCAGCTGTCTGGTGTTTTCGCTGTGGGGAGAAGCTCGATTGGTCAGATATTGATTTAACTGTCCACGGCCCTGGGAATGAGCTCCGGACAAAGATGTCAGCTGTCAAATGAAATATCAGCAGGTTCAGAATGAAAGAGCCGTGTATTTCTTTGCAGATTCTTAGTTCAAGCTTCATGCGCAAGTTTGGCATAAGAGATTACGAGAACGAAGCATCTCTTTCCTCGTCGTCTTCTCCCCGTTTTTTTTTTTTTTTTCTGGATGCAGCATACAGTAATTAGTTTATCGCACAGTGGCGTGAAATGATGTGTGACTCTTCGTAAACCAGCCAGCATTTTCTCAGACCGTGTGCTTCTGCACATGTTTAGTTTGTTACTGTACAGTGGGTGTGTTTTGGTGAATGAAGATGCCTTTCTGTCCTAAAAGCAGTTTTTACATGCACATTTTGTTCCCTCTCACTCTCTTTGTATCCCACCTCATTTATGTCTATTATCCACCCTCCCACTCCACCCCCCCCAATAGTTTAGGGTCTGTACTTTAAATCTTAGCATGCGTCTCTTTTAAAGCCAGATTAATATAATAATGTATACAGCACACGCCAGCGCATGTCTAATTCACCATATGCTACAGAAACATGCTGGCACCCTTTCCTCAGAGATTAAATGAGGAAAATTGGCACAACTTGCGAGAACAAATGTGCGACCACTGGCACTAGCTTTTATTCGCATTTCATTTCGAATGCTTGCAAAAGTAGAAGTCATAGTAAAAAAACAAACAAAAAAAAAAAAACTGAAAAGTGGATCATTTTCTCAGCTATGGTGGGAGGTTTTGCTCAGTTTCAACATGAAAAAAGTGACCAATTAATGTCTGATGGAGAACAGCAGTGCCCCATCCCCACATGCGCGAGAACTAATTGGACCAATCGGGCTTTGGTTAGCTGTACTGATGCAGGCACAGTGAATCTTTCCCCTTCTGCTGATTACTGATCAGGCCTCCTCTACACATGTTGATAAAGTGGCTATTTCTTAAGCAGACACCAGCCTCTGTTATATATAATAATACTTGTGAAAATGATCACTTTCAGGACGCAAACTAATGATCCTTTTCTGACAAACCACCAGCTCTGTTCCGTCTCTCACAGCTCCCACAGAATGCCAGACCATTGCCGCTCACACCGTTACTGTTTACATTCCCCGCTTCCCTTTAATAGCCTGTTTGTATTATTAAATGTTAGAGAAAAGAATTTCAACGTGCCGACTGCGGCATCTCTACCTTCTGTTGTAGGTAGAAATCTGTGGTTTCATGCATTGTCCCTTTATGGTCTTTCAGAATACACACAATACAACAATATTGTTGCAGTAGTTAGTTTCTTGGGCTGCTTTGGGTTTAGTTAAGTTACCTCCAGGTCTATATACAACTCAATCCTACACTATTTTACCCATAAAATGGAAAAATATACATATACCACTTGATGTTGCCAGCTCCCTTGTACTAATTTCTAATATTCACTTGTGAATTTGACTATTCTGCCTCCAGTGGGCTAACGTGATTCATGACTTTATTCATGAAAGGCTGATTTTAATTTTTTTATTTTTTTTACAGTGTGAAAACCTCTGTGGTTTTTGGTGAGAAAGCAAGCAGCCTGAAACAGCAGAAATGTTGTCACTGGAAATACAGACCACACATAAGGTAGAGCGCTGTGTTAATAAGAAATGAAACGACTAAATTCTACCCGAAGGTGAACTGGTTAGAGAGACAGGAAGGAAAATGTCAGCTTAGAAGTGGTTTTTATGATTTTAAAATAGAACAAAGCAATTTTCCACAGAAGAAAAATCAAACTCATGCCCACTGACAAAGTTTATGTCTGACTTTGGGTGTTAGACGAATGAAAGACATTGAAGCACAAGAGCTGTACGCACTGTGGACATTTGCACAATATGAGATGATGTACACTCGATAGTTACGTATATTGACATATTTGTGGTAATGTAAGTGCACACTGCATATTGCTGCTGACAAACAGAAATATACTGGCACCGTGTCTGCAGATGAATTATCTGAAGATGATGTCAGCACAAACAGGCTGTAATCGGCAAACAGCTGCAAGAGCATTATCACTGCCCACCAGAGTGCTCACTAGCCACTATCTCTGTCCCTCTGTTGCACATATTCAGTCATTATCCATTACACACACACACACACACACACACACACACACACACACACACACACACACACACAGTTAGTAAAGGGACTTCAATCCATCAATCAATTTTTCTGCTGCTTATCTGGAATTCGATCATTCCTCTTCCAAGCATCATTTTCTTGGTCCTCTTGGGGAGGGGGGATTCCGAGGTGTTTCCAGACCAGACGAGATGTATAATCTCTTTAGTATAGTCTAGGTTTCCTAGATGCCTAGCAAAACCTCCAGAGGAATATCGTTTTACGTGCTCATATTCACGCTCATTCGTTTGATCACTACTCGGAGCTCGTAGGTGAGAGGTAGAACATGCGCAGATCGGCTGAAAGCTTAACCACCTCAGCTCCTTCTTCGCCACAGTGGTACTGCTGACCCCACACTAGCTGATCTGTCAAACTCGTGCTCCATTTTACCCCCACTCAGGGCAAACCCTGAGGTACTTTAAACTCCTTGGGGCAGCAACTCACTTCCAACCTGACAGAAGCAATCCCCAATTTTCCAGCAGAGAACTGCGGCCTTAGACTTGGAAAAGCTGACTCTCAACCCAGCCACTTTGCACTCGACTGCAGACGGCCTCGGTGTACGCTGAAGGTCACAGTCTTAAGCCAGCGGTATTACAATCTCTGCTAAAAACTCAGCTGGAATTGGTGACAAGGGACAACACTGACAGAGGTGGTTAAAACGTGTTTGACTTCCTGCCCAATTCTCACTTTGGTTATGTGAAGACCAAAAGCTCCAGCAGTTTACTCCAGAGGACACAGCCTTCTACAAGTCCGCTATATTGTAATTGCCTACAGACTGCACGTTTCCTCCCGGCTGTGGACTCTACACCGGCTTTTTAAAATGAGAGAGTGGGGGGGGAGGGGCCCAAACATAAGGCTTTTCCTATCGCTGTGAAGCGGGATTCATCAGAGGTTGGATTGTTCACCCAATAATAAGGAACATGAGCTGGAGTTTAGACCATTTTAAAACAGGTCAGCTCTTAATGTAATGTACTTATGTACAACTCCAGCATCCACTATGGCCCCAATAACAAACTGCTAGGAAAACCCTCGTCTTTCTGACAGTTTTCACTTAAAAGCTAAGAAATTCTAACCTTGTAAAAGTAGTATTGGCCAAGCTGTACTATTGGATTGCATTCGATTGCACAGGCGTATCAAATAAAGTGACCTATGAGTGTATGCTGACTCCGTTCTGCTTAACCTCATTTTAATTTCACCATCATTTGCAAAAATAATCATTCCTTTTTCATCATTACTGTGTCTCATTTTTATTCTTTTCCTTCTGGTCTCATCTTTGCTCAGTCTCAATCCACTTGTTTCAACTATCCTCAATCAAGCTCCACTCTTTGTCTCCACAATCCTTCATCTGTCCCCTTGTACCCCCTTCTCTCAGCATACCATAGTGTCTTTACAAACTTTTCACTCTGGGTCTTTTTTTTTTTTTCTCACCATTTCCCATCACTTGACCTCTTTCTTTTATTAGTGCCTCTATAGTAGCTGGCCTT
Source organism: Channa argus (assembly GCF_033026475.1). NCBI lineage: Eukaryota > Metazoa > Chordata > Actinopteri > Anabantiformes > Channidae > Channa > Channa argus. Next base: position 8,042,825 of record NC_090218.1, read on the forward strand.
TCTATTTTCTATCAGAAGTTGAGGATGGGGGATCAGTAGCATGTCTGCTGAGATGATGGATGCAGCTGGAAGGGATGTCACAGCCTTTTACGGTGACCATTGAGTTTCAGGAAAACGTCGGCCAAATACAATATTAAACCTTAACTTATAAAACATTAATGTCTCCTCCTGTGTACAATGGCCTACAGTACATACAGATTACATGTACTGTACAAACTGGCCAATAGGACCTACAATTTCAAAGGCTTGAATTCAGCAACATGCAGAAAATGTTCAGAAACCTTCCCATTTTCGACATTTGTCCACCAAGCACTGCTTCTGTTTATGTTTACTCTTAATCATGGGAGCCTAAAGACACTGTGCTGCAGGTATTTCCCAGCAGGCTGGCTGGTTCCGAGCACTAATGACAGTGCAGTGTTCAGTTAATTAAGTCACACATCTTGTCTAAGTTAATGTAAATGAAACTCTTAACACTGTCTGCACGCGTGGCTGCTTGCTTGACTGAGCTGTTTGTAACTACACGCAGTCGGAAGAATCCGTGGTTTGCCAAAGTACGAGTTACTTTTTGTTTTTCCCTAAAAGCATTTTCACTATTACTCATCCCTCACTATGAAAGTGCGTTTACTTATAATATAAATATGTTTTGTAAAAAATAAAATAAAATAAAAAAGCCATTTTCTTTGGTGCTTGTATTGATATTGATGTTGTAGTGATGTATTGGGACTATCAGGAACTTTTAGGCTGGCACCTGAAATTAAACATTATTCATTTGAACTCTAAAAAGGCTTGTACCACATCTCTGAATTTAAAAAAAAACCTCCACGACCAAAAAGGATTTTAAGACAAGCGTGAGTGATGGATTCAGGCAGAATCAATCTAGATGTCCAGGATGGATGGTTGGAGTGATGAAAGGATTGACTGAAAAGCAGAGGAATCAAAAGATTAAGAAAGGCTGTTGTTGGCTCTGAAAGGTATACAGACTGATCAATACAACCTTATCGTGGTGTTAAATCCCCTCACATCCTGCCAGAACACTCTGTACTCAGCTTCTTTATCTCTCATTCAATCATGCACCCTTTTTTTTTTTTTTTTTAACTTGATCCATTTTTCTCTTTTAAAACATGCGGCCACATGGTCCATAATTGTTGTTCTTTATTGAGAGGAAACGCAGCACAAGGAAACAGATGCGATGAGCTCTGGAGAGATTTGGTCTGAGAAAATTTTCAATTTCCCCATTTAAGGCAGGGTGTTACCACTCCACCATCTTTCAGTATTGTGAATTTCTCTCTTTGATGCTTTCGCTCTGTGCAGGTGGCTGTGAGATTGCATGCTTATGAGAGTTTAACGTCTCATCCCCACGAACTGTGCGAAAACACCGTGAACTTGAGAACTGCTTTCCCCTCTTTACACTCCACTCTAAGCATCTACTCCATGTTAAGTGCCTCAGTCTGGTGCATCATCTGTAAATGGCTCATCGCAGTTGTCCCATTTCACCTGGAGTATTTCCAGCAGGGGGGATTTAAAGAAAACAGAATAGGACAAGATGTGCAAGAAAAAAAGCTTGGTTGGTGAACCAAAAGGAATAGGATATTCCCTGAGGGGAGGGGGGAGGGAGCTGCATTCTTTAACATAATCTACTGTAAATCTCTTTGTGTTGATGCCCCACTCTCTTTAGAGCTTACACATTTTGCAGCCTCGTGCTTCTGAGTTTTCTCCTACCTCCTTGCCCGTCACCTATTGTTTTACCTTTCTGCAGGCATTTGGTCGAAAGCGGAGACTTTTTCTCTCCGTATGGTCACTTAGTTTTCAGTCACTCCTCTGGCACAGCCCGCAGTGAGATGACACACAAAGGGGAAAGGAAATCAGCTCGGACAAACAATACACATCATGTAAGCAGCTGTAAGCAGTTACACGTGTGTGTGTGTGTGTGTGTGTGTGTGTGTGTGTTATCTTGACTGTTTGGGCAATGTCTCGGTTTAGGCAAATGCGGGTGTAAACAAATTGGTGGGTAGCATTTGTTTCAACCCCAAGCAGGGGCGTATACTGTCGACCAAATATGCCGATGCTAACGTCAGTAAGGACAATGGCAGAGCTCGACTCCCGGTTACAAACCATGGCCCTTCAAAGGCTGTGCAGCCTTGAAGGCAACAGCTTTGAAATAGAGTTGGAATGGGAGCGGGTTTTGGAGAACCACAAGCTCTGGCCAGCTTCCCAGGGGCCTCATTAGGGACCATGCGTGATTTGTGGATGGGCGAAGTTGCGTTCAAACACACAGACACAAGCTGAAAATCGCAAATGTTCTCTCACACGTATGCACGGGAAAAAACACACACATATGCTTTCTCTCTCTCTTTTGCCCAGACACATTTATACATGCAGGCGCACAGCAGGGGGGCAACAAAGAGCCTTAGAACATGACATGAGTGCAAAAGTAATTGGCGGTAAAGCGATGTGTCAGGCTACAGCCATCACGCACAGAGCAAAAACCAGTTTAGACAGAAAGAAAAAGAAAGAACCGATGGTGTCACTTGAAGAAACAACTTGGACAGTTTATTTATTGCAAAATGCCAAAGGAGCTAAGTGAAATCTAAGTTTTTTTTTTTGTTTGTTTGTTTTTTAGTTTGCTATTTGTGCTGTTAGTTTATTAGCTTAGTTAATTAATTTCATGTATGTGTGTGTGTGTGTGTGTGCGGGTGGGTGGCTGGGTATACGTCTGTGTGAGCCACAGCAAGTTTTCGGAGCGTTTCCAGAATTGATCTCACGCCAAGTGTCATTAAGCCACTAGTCTTTTCACGCAGCTGGCGAGTGTGAGCGCGTCTGTTTATGCATTATGCCTGCTCGTGCGCGCGCATGCGTGTGTGGGTGTGTGCGTATGCGCGCTGTCGGCAGGCTGCGTGTCCGACACCCTACATTTAGCTCGTCCACAGCTTACTGATGGACGTCCACATGGTGCCTCTCAGTGTCTGCTTCATACGCCCATCACAATGAGGGAGTTAGGGTTGTTTTTTTTAATAGGCAGACCTCTGCATACAGTGGACATACAACCTACTGCTAATGCAGAACAAGTACGTAAGAAAGATATTAATGTTAATGATAAAACAAAGAGACAACCACATGTTTATCCTACACTACCACACCCGCTTTCCTATATACAATAAAATTAAGTAATTATCATGTAATTTAAATATTTGTTTGAGTTCAATTCACTCAGCATACTAATGCATGAGTGTACAAAGATAAAATTTAACCTGCATAATCAACTGCTCCCCCCTGCATATTATCCCTGTCACTCTTCACTTACATACAACGTAAAAGACAGCAGTGTTGTGGGATTCCATAAAAGTAAACTGAAACACTCATCGTGTCGTTTTAAATCACTAAAGAGTTTGTGTAAAACAAAAATGTCTGAAAGCTAAATGTTAAAAATACAAGTGATACATTAATTCAATCTGCCACTTTCAAAGCTATTGGTTGGACATGAACTGTGTGCTATTGAGAATAAGGCAGCACAGAAGTATTTTCGGCTTCAGGGCATCACACATACTTGTTTGTCAGTTACCGTTCAGTAACATAAAGAAATTGTACAATGAGGGGGGGGATCTTTATTCCTCTCCCCCTCCACCAGTAGTAAGAGCATTTACCATAAGTCATACTGCAACATACGCTGAGGGAGGCAGACAAGCAAAACAGCATTTACATAGTTTTGTCTTTCTTTTTTTTATCAGGTGCAAGCTAAGAACGATCCACTAAAAGTGCTGAGTTCGACATTTGTGTTATCATCAACTAACACCATATAGAGAGTAAAACCAACAACTAACTGCATCTTCTTTATAAGTTGTTTTCACTTTTTAGTCTATGTTGTGTGAAAAAGGTCCATTTTCTCTAATACTATTATTTCAATGTATGCAGGTAATACACGTCATTTAACGGCTGAGCTTTGGCTGAGCTTTGTGAAATGCAATACGTCTTTACATAAAAAGAATTACTGCACTGCATGTCACATACACTATATTGCCAAAAGTATTCGCTCACCCATCAGAATAAATGAATTCAGGTGCACAAAGCAAGGTCCATACAGACATGGATGAGTGAGTTTGGTGTGGAAGAACTTGACTGGCCTGCACAGAGTCCTGACCTCAACCCGATAGAACAGCTTTGGGACAAATTAGAGCGAAGACTGGGAGCACTGTGTATTATGTATTTCATAAACACACTCCTAAACCTCGTGGAAAGCCTTCCCAGAAGAGTTGAAGCTGTTAGAGCTGCACAGGGTGGGCCGACGACATATTAAACCCTATGGATTAAGAATGGGATGTCACTGAAGTTCATATGGGTCTGAAAGCAGGTGAGCGAATACTTTTGGCAATTTGGTGTATCATTAAAACTTTCTATCATTATCATTTTGTCATTGGAAAGTAATGTATTATTATTATTATTATTATTCTGTTTCATCACTTTGTCTGTGTTACTAATGTGTTTACAGATGAAAAGCTCAACAGCCACTCGTATCATTTTTCTATGTGTGTAAAAGAAAAGGCTGAGCCGAGCTAAGGCCCATCGAGAGATTGTAGCATGATCGAACGTGAATGAATGCCAGGTGTTGGCGAGTGTGTTTTCCTGCGTGCTTGAAGGATTCACCAGATGTCACCTCCCTTTAGCAATACGTGTAGCCCAAAGAGGACAACACAGGGACTGAAAATCTCTCTGAATCACTCCCTCCTTCTTTTTTTTTTTTTTTTTTTCCTTTTAGTTTTACGCTCTGTTAACCATACGTTGCTTGTCGAGTTGGATTGGATTTTGAGGCCTTGATTCCAAACGCACCCCTCTCCCTCTCCCTCTCCCCTTTCGCTCCCTCTTCAGCCGTCCAGCTGTCTGTGTGAGATATACCACATCCCTAATCTTCTAATTGGTAGGTAGTCTCGGCCATTACCTGAGCGATGACAGGGTGGAATCGATAAAAGGCACAATGCTAAACGATGTGCCCCGCTGTTTCTCTCCTTTTCTGTATTTCTCGCTGCCTACTTCTCAGTTTCTGCCTGTTTTGCTCTCTCTAGCACCCACTCTGAGTAAATTCCCAGTATCCAAGGCAACTGACATTCAATCTCGGCACAGCAGTGAAATAAGCACCCCTTTAATTTATCTTTATTACAGCCTCGTTGTTCTTTTCTTCCTCTACTTTCTATATTTCATGCACATCACCTCAATAAACTCTGCAAAGTGTCTCTCCGTTCTTCATCGGCTTGGAAGTAATCAATGAAAACCTACTTTTCGATCATTGTCGCCAATTTAGCCCCAGTAGCCATCACCTTTCTCAAATAATGCATTATTCGCTGTCGCCCCATGACACAGATCGGCCTACTTGACGAACAGTCCTTAAATGGACTTTGATGACAGATGTAAATGAAGGGAACATCATGCTGGAGTAATAGATAAGCATATTAATTTTTAGAAACCAGAGATGGAAAGAGCCATAAAAAGAAAAAGATTTTTTTAGAGTTGCTCATCATCACAAGCCAATGACTATCGCCGTCATCATCATCACCAGATAGTTTAGCAGCATTAATTTGGAGGCAAACAAAAACATACTCGGTGTAGCACCTCGCTGTGCACCTCGCTAAGCATTCATCTATCTTTCTTTTCAATGCAACATTTTACACACACCATTTGAATAAAGGTACATTCATTCCGGGCTGTGTGAAAAGACTGCACTTCGTGGACCATTGTCAGCACCACGAATAAGCGCATGCATACAGAACAGAAAATGAAAAATTCCCCGGGGAGAATTGTGTAAGGTTGAAAATCTTATTTGAAGCCTGCAGTGAGTGGTCCCACCAGATTATTCTCCAAAGCAGAGCCAGAAAATGGTGACTATCAGTGATTTCTAGCACAAGGCAGAACTTCATAAAGCCCTGTCATGGTCGACCAAATACCAGTAAACAAACAAATAATAAAAAAGATGATGGATGTTCTCATTTATAAAAAGAAAATGAAAAAAAAAAGTTCACACTGAAAGAAAAAAGAACAGAGGAAGGGAGACATTCATAAAGTTTACAACATGCTTTCATCCTACGGTCAATATCTGTCAATCTCGATATGTTTGACGTCCTGTGCAAACAGTTTGTGGTCGGTAACTTCTGACACTTTGTCTTCTATATTTGTATTTGATTCACTGTTGTTTAAATTAAATTCTTTTTAAAAAATGACATAAATAATGTGCAAAATAAATAGAAGTGGACAAACTGGAGCCTCTGTGGCCACGAACCTGAAACCGTTTTGTGGTTTCACTCCCTATCAGTCTCCTGGTATGAAACAACCTGAACCCTTCGTTACAGATTGTTCCCCATCTGCTGGGGAAATAAACAGCCCTGGGTGAAATCAAATGTCCACGATTCCCACATTTAAGAACAGCGAGAGAAACAGACAGAGACATCCTAATAGAAAACAGAGGAGACTAATATTCCTCCGATGTTACACTTTTAGCCTTCCTCTAAATCACCAGGATTACAGTTGGACCACGTGTAGTAAGCCAAGAATAGAGGCTCCTTTATTTAGAACAGGCTGCTGAAACTCCTACTTGCATGTTGTCTTCTAATTGGGACATTTTCTAAGCTTCAGCCTGGTAATCGGTGAATATTCCTGAAATGCTCTCGCTGGTCTCCAAACCAATTAAAATACAGCTCGCAAAACGGCCTTGGAGGGCTCCTTAGGTAGCATCGCCTTTGCTCGACAGGCTCCTTGTTGAAATCTGTCTGGCAGGGCAGGAGGTATTTACATATCAAGTGCGGACACAGATATCATTATGCTGAAATACTGTGCCGGTACTTCTGTATTAAAGGTGGAGGACGGGGTGTTAATCACAAGCGCTAGATCAGCTCAGGCTCACTCTCTACTACTTGTGACCTACAAAGGCCCTACCTCCAGTTTCAAAGCAATGCCACTTTTAGACTGCGGCACACGGGGGATTTTAGCAGCAGAAGCACGTCAGATTTTTATTAGCATCAGTGTTACGAACATGCCGACAGAATGTGATGCTCAGTCATTAAAGCTTGTGTTAATTGAGCTCTAATCTCACTGTCAAAACTTAACGGTGGATAAATGCTGCTCTGGGTGAGGTGACAGGTACACTGTCATTCTGCTTTTCTACTCGGCATTTGTTTTATAAGTCATGTCTGAAGCTGTGTAACATGCAATATTTAATATTTAATTTAATCTTTACTTTTAGCTTTACGCACTCCACAGTTTCTATCTTTTGCATTGTACTTGGAATAGTACGATAGTTCTACATTTTTTTTTGGGGGGGGGGGGGGGGGGGAGGCTTAACCTCTGTCTTGTTAAGATGGATTAGTCTTACTGTAAGATCTTGGCATTACATACAGACTGGAAGCCAGCTGTGTGTAGTGTATCTCAGCACAAAGACTGGAAGCGGGACCATTTCTGGACATTCTGGTGGGATGTCCGATGTTTAAGGAGCGTGTAAAAAGAAAATAATAAAAAAAATGCATCTAATGACTCAATAATTAACTTTAACATGTAAAATTCAAAAAAGACTCTCTAGTGTAAGATCTTACTTGTAAGACCTATTGTAAGATTTATACTTATTAAAGACTGTAAGACCTATACTTATTGCTTGATGAGTGGCACCAGGTGTGTTAAACTGGGCTTGCACTTGCAACAAAAGCAATAGGATTAAAACCGCATCACAAATGTGAAAATGTCCTGAAACTGGAGAGGGATATAAAAATAAAGAGTTTAGAGGTACCAGCACTAACTGTGACACCCATAATCCAGAAATGGAAAGAAACATACTAAAATTCTTCTAAAACGTGTAAGACCAAGAAAAATTACTGAAAGAGGTGGTAGAAAACTTGCTCGAGAACTGCGTAAGAATCCAAAGCAATGAGCAGAGGACCTCTCATAGTCCTTAGAGGTCATTGGAACAAAAGTCCAAGTCAAGCATAGTCTGCAAGAGTCCGTACTGTTTGGGAGAAAAGCAGGTACGAAGCCATTTCTTCAAAACAGAGGGCAGCACACCTGAAGGAGCATGTGAACAAACTAAATGAGTTATGGAACAAGATGATGTGGTCTGATGAGAACAAAGTGGAATTATTTGGTCCCAAATTTGCACCGAAATGTTTGGTGAGGGGAAAAAAAACCCCTTGCCCATGAGGAAAGAAACGCCATTCCCAAAGTAAAACATGGTGGAGGCTCATTGATGATTTTGGGGGAGGGTGTATTTTTGTATCTGGCACTAAGGTTCTGCATAAAGAGGAATGAAGAATGAGTGCAGCCCAATATCAGAAGATCTTGAGTCAAAGACTCCTACCATAAGTCCAAATGGTAAAACAAAGAGGCTGTAGGTCCTTCAATAAGACAATTATCTACAGCATAACCCAGACGTTTTGAACGTTTACCATGGCCGTCTCAGTCTTCAGACTTTAGTATTATTGAAGACGTGTGGACAGATTTGAAGACGGCTGTACGTGGCAGACAACCAAGCAATCTGTTAGACTTGGAACAATTACGCCATCGAGAATGGGCTAAAATTACACCTGAAAGGATCCTTTAATTAAACAACTTACTGTGCACTCTGAGTCCTACACCAAGGAAGAGGGTGTCAGCGTGAGTCTTTTGTAACAGGAAGGTGTGGACAGGATTCATACAGACACTCATTAACCTTAGACTGAACAAAATGCCAAACTAAAAGCAGCACAAAGATGCATTCAACTGCTAATTATCACACACACACACACAAAAAAAAATAGATTAATCACTTTGTTTAAACCTGCTCTAAAGTATAGTGTATTTTTTTAAACCACGTGTCCCCATGATAAGTTGGACTGGTGTGGCTCACGTACTGTAATAACCTAATGTGTCCATGGAACATATAATCTGGTTACTAGTATTTCTTGTGTAGCAGTGTGAGCAAATGAAGCATGAGTGTGGAAAAGTGGAAAAACTGCAGGCTATGTGAGAGTCAGCCTCCAGCGGCGTCCTAGCACGGTGTCTGTCTTCTGTCTGCTGCTTGGTGCAGTGGTGCTTTTAAACAATGTAAGGGTGTGGATGGGATTACCAGTCTTAAAAAAAAAAAAAAAGGCAATTAATAGGAAAAGGGTTAATTCAACTCGTCTTTGTTCAACTCCACTGAATAAAATGTTCCAAAACAAAGTCTCCCCATACTGTAGCAGGGAAGTTGACCCGATTGATACGATTGCTCAGAATCCCATAGACTGCAACTCGTCAACAAGATGCAGGCTGTTGTTTTCCAAATGCGCATTTTAGTTCTCCTTATTCCAAAAGACTCACATTTCTTTTGCACATTTCAATACTTCATCAGTAATAGATTCTGCGGCATGATTGCAAAAAGCCCCAACCTGGACCAGGCATTAGGGGGGAAGGGATTTGAATGTCACTATGTAGAATATGTAAACAGGCGAGCACTGCTGTCTGCACATCGCCAGGCCTTCTAGGCTGATGGATGAAATGGCTTACAGAGGACACAAGCACTGTGACATTGATGGACAGGATGATATTGCCTCCCTAATCTTGCCTCCTCTCAGTCTCACACACGCATTCCTCCTTGTTCCTCTCACCTCTCCCTCTCCCACTTTATTTCTTGTTTTCTCAGTTTTGCTCTGACTCATCTCTGCTCTCCCTCATTTATCTTTTCTTCCTTTTATTATCTCTCACTTATTCATCTCTCATCTTATCATGAGTGGGGGGGGGGGGGGGGGGGGTTGTCTCGCTTTGTTTTCCGACCGTTCCCTTGCCCCATTTCTCCCTCCAGGTCTGCTCTGTCTGTCCTTCTATGCACACAGCAAAACCGCGCTGATTCCTATAATCATTTCACAAGATCAAACAACCACTACTTTGTGTGAAGGACACAGGGGGAAAACGTTGGCCAGCAGACCCCAACAAGATTCACACAAACACCTACACACACAAATAAATAAATAAAAAAAAGGATATTTCTTCTTTATACAAAAGAACAATTATGCGTTATCTCATCTGTTGTTGTTTTTTTTTCATCTTAGTTGTCTTAGCTGAAAGTGCTTCTGTATTTTTATTTCAATGACACATAAGCATGAAACAGTGTAACTCATATATTTAGGTGAGAATCTGTGAGTTCTGTACGATATTAAAGCAAAAATAACGTTGTTTTTAATGAGTAATTATTTGATAATTAAATTAACATACTGTTACATTTAACAGCACGTAATGATAAGTTTGCTCATTGTTGTGACTAAGCTACAGATAATTATCAGCTGACTGAGATTTTTGGCTTGTTTCCAGCTGCAGTTGTTTTCAAGAAAAAAAACAGATTTTTAACAAACCTACTAAAGAGCAACGAGATAAAATCTGTGATTAGCTGGTGAACGTAGCAGAGCATTTACCAGCTGAAAAAGAGATTTTCCTCTGGAGTCGAAATGGCAGCTAAAGGGAAATGACTTCATGAAGCTACAATAAGCTCCATAAGGACGTTTGCCTTTATGATGGCATAGTATGTCAGAATTTCCAGAGAAAAAAAACTGAAAAAAAAAAAAAGCATAAAATGCACATCATTGCGTGTTTGTGTCAGGATTCAGCAGCACAAGAACATACAGTAGGCGACTGGCGCTTTCCAACTGTTACCTTTAATAATTAGAGCAGTTTGTTTCATCTGTCTTTATCTTGTTGCCATCTGCTTCTTTCTTTAGGGTTTCTTTTATTGATATGTCAACTTCTCCACCCCTGCCAAGTGCAGCAAAACGTTATTGTTGTTTGGATCAGGTTGCTTTTTACTTTTCAGTAGATTTTGCAATGAGTATTTAGGTCAAATTGAAAATGTGCATTTAAAAAAAAAAAAAAAAAAAAACTCAGGAGCTACTACTTCACATGTCATCACGCCATTCTTTGGCCCTTACCAGCTGTTATCATCACCGTATTCTCGGTCCAGTAGATACTGTATGTGCTCGTTGTGCTAGTGAGCTCAGTAGGTCAATATCATACAATATTATGTGGTTTTGGCATAAAAATACCTGCTATTGTTTCGTTCTCTTCGGGGAAACAATAGTGACTAAAGGAAAAGCATTGACTCACGATAACAAATGATACAAAAGCTAGCGTCTCCCTGGCAACACTTTCAATTACGTCACCAAATGCATCTCTAGTACAGGTGTTATGTGACGCCAATTTCCAACGCGCCTCACTCATAATAACTACAGCAGTAGGTGACCTGCCAAAACGTAACAATGGGTGATGATGACAGATACTTGCCATTCAGTGGAATAATAACACTTGAATCCACTGCCAAGAGAGAAGAGCTCAACAAGTAGCTGATGAGATTTTGTTGGTTTAACTCCATTGTTTACTTGCATCTTTGTGTTCCATTGACATCCTAGTACAGCCGGCAGCCTCCCAGCAATGAGGTGTGCGGGCTGAATGCAGCTTTGGTCCGTTTCTGCCGTGAAGCACCTCGTCTGCTCTGACTTCCTAGCTGTTGCTTCTCTGCCAGCTTGACTCTCTGCCAGACGATTAACCTGCATGGACTTGCTGTCACTTGTCTCTCCTCATGCCAGGAAGGAGCATTTTTCTTTCAAAGAAGAAAAACCCTGCATTGTGGGATGCAATAAAATAAATACACGCAGACCAAGGCCTAATCTTTTTTGGCAGCTTGCTTTTTTTTCCCATTTGTGTCATTTTCTCTGTCACCCACAAATTTGATCCAAAACATATCTGTCCTCGTCTTTTACTGCAGGGAATAATGTTTTCCCATGGTGATGCTTTTGTGTTTGCTTCTTGTTTCATCTTTTAACTCTGCCCTCATTCTCTGTGTGACCTGGTTGTGCAGACAATGGGAGTATTACAGTCAGCATGGGTTTGGAGAAGTGGAAAATAGCACAGCGCTCTCATACGACTTGGCCGTAGCCTGAGGTTTGATTACAGCAATCAATCGAGAGAGAGAGACAGAGAGAGAGAGAGTGTGTCCATGTGTACATATGGGGGACTGGGGGTCGGACAGAGCAGAACAGACAATCACAGAGGACTCTCAAATACACTCCACTCCACTCTTGTGCTCATCTGAAGAACATGTGGGACGAATATCAAAAAGAACATTGGATTCTCCATAAAAGAACAACAAGAACACATTATATCCCTGCCGGACTACAGTTTGATTCCCTGACTTACTGTGCCGCTTCGTCTAGGGTCGGTCAGCGTGGGCACTACGGTTTGACGTTAACACGCTCCAGTGCTCTCTGTCGACACAACATTGGTTCCCAGTGATGCACTACTGCCTTACAATAACAGCTCCAGTGTGGAACACAGATCAGGTAAAACGCTCAGGAAGTCAAGTCATCCTGTGCACAGTGTCCACATGTGAGTGTGTGTGGTTCTTTTTTTAGGGGAAAGCGTGAATAAAAGATGGATGTACACTTCAGAATGTTTTTCCGAATTATAATTTCACAATTCATATTCACCCCTTACATCTCTTTAACAACTGGCAGACTCCAGTTTACAGGGCTGCATATCAATTGGGGTATTACACAACACTTTCTTCAAAGGGTATCCTTAGCTATCCACACAGTCAGACGAAATTAAAACGAAAGACTTCTTTGAAATGCGCACATTTGACCAAATGACTTTGTGGGGCGTAATGATGCAACCTGAGTTTGAGAGGTGAAAAGATGTCAGTCTTTCGGGAATCCGAATGACTGGCTAATGATCTCAGGGACGGAGAGATTGATCCAGTCTTATGTCACTGTAAAGACAGCGTATAGACTATAACCTGAACAACTCGGATTGCGCTCCGTGAATAACTGGCAGCAAATGTTGGACAATTTCTCCTACTGACTTCAGAGACAATTTTGAGATGTCAGTGGAAACTTTAGAAACCAGTCACAAAGTGTACATCAAGCTCTTACATAATTTCACAGTTGCTGATGAAGCAAGTGATGGGGTTTTCACATCAAACAGCTGCATCCACAGGGATACAGATTCAGTCTCTAACCACAAATGTTATCCTAAGATATCAATCTATTTATAGATGCGCAGGACTGGTTATGCTAATTACATAGACTTTCCTGCGGTAACGGGATCCCCGAAAATCAACATCGGATTGCAGCATCTGCCAGTTGATTTGGCATTCAACTAAAGCAAAAAGAGTAAATGAGTAAAAATGCAAATAAACGTTTGATAATGTAGCCCGGCATGCAAATGGTGGAAAAAAAACAAAAGAGGATTAACAAAAATAATTTTAAAAAAAAGGACCCACTTCACCTCCTTGGTGTTTTTCCAGCCTTTTTGTTACAAAGATCCCTTATTCAAACCGATGCTTTTTGCTCCTGTCAATCAAAATGAGCAAATAATCTACAGTGTGCAACTGTTTGTGTGGAAATATGCTCTGCAAGTTATGTTAAGGTGGAGAAGAGGCGTCGATGCCTGATGCGACACAAACTCACAGAGCAGCAGTGGCAGCAGTGCAGAACTGTTCTCTTTTAAAGGTTTTTCAGCAACAATTTCTAACCAATCAGAGACGTTGACTTGAGAAGGTAACTTGCACAGCGTTGGAACAATTTTATGCCTCATGCTACAGTAACCTGATTCTAGAAATTACACATAGCAGCTGCAGAGGTATTGTCATAGACATGTTATGACAATACCATAGTAATATTAGTATGTGATGAATCAATAATCACATTGTGTCACATAATATTAGCTTTAAAAGTACTTGTATCAAAAATGGTTATTGTTCGTAGCTCTGCCATAATCGGTCTTCTGTTGGATTTTATGTTGGTGAAACTGGCGAAGTACTATGAGCTGAAGAAAATGATTGTGTCACTGAGTCAGTCATTTACATGAATCTACACAGCAAATGTTGCACACTGCTAATTGCCTTGTTTGGCCGTGACTGGATGCTGCATCCAGCTTATGTAGCATTATTTTGGATTTATTTGAAATGGAAATTGCTTTAGAGTTCAAGGGCTCAATTTAACATCAAAGACATGTCCAAAGTGCTCACTTTAGAGAAAGATAAAGGTGTATGCGATGCAGCTTTCCATTTTTCCAGTTATCACAACCTTTAATTAGATCCTTAGCATCAGCAAAAGTAAGTGGCCTGCGTCTCCCACATTGGTACCTCCATCTATTCGCTGCCATAGTGCCTGCTACCTTCTCCTTCACCCTAACTACCTTCGAACTAGCCAGCTGTTCGTATTTCGCATTTGCATAACTGCTTTGCAAACACCATCATAACATGAATAATTGATGCACAAAGCTAAAAAATAAAATGCTCCAAGTGAATAGAAGTGAAATGCATGCAAACACCTTCGGGATGTCTTCTCGGAGTGTATTTATGCAGATATTACAACACATTTTGAATCATGTAAACAAATATAAAAAATGACAGCACTTCTTCAGCCTTGTGCGTCACATTTGACCTGCTCAGATTATAGTCATGAAGAACACATAACATAACCTGTTGGATGCATGATGTTTTTAAATCATTGTAAATTTGCTGCATTGAAAACTAAGATGTGCTTGATTTCATCACTTTCACCACCCACTACCTTCTCTTTGAACCTCTCAGCCAGTGACTGACATAAAGGAGGCCATCACTGATTTTGAAGTTGCTTCTTTTGGTTGTAATTTGGCTACTACGTGTAAATAAATGCCAGTGAACTACCCTGTATTCAGATATCTCTCTACTTCTATCTGAAAAAATGCCTCCAGATGACATCACTTGAAAGGATCCTTAATTTCATATTAAGTTTGTTCAACCTGCTTTCCTAGAGCTCCTCCTGATGACATCATCTGAACTCCTAATGATGAAAAACTCCTCCAGGTGACTTCAGCAAGAAGCTGAGAAATATTTTGACGTAGACTAGTCAGAGGAAAGTTTAAAAGCATAAATGTAAATTTACACCCCAAACTAGCCATAGAAAGCATTTTGAAATTTGCTGAAATCGCCCTTTAACAAGTCTCATACTGTGTGAATAGATTGTGAAGCCAGTTTCACAACAAGTGTCAGTTTAAACTTAATATTTCATGGCTTGTAAAGGAAAACCAAAAACCACCAAAACAAATCGAATTAAATGTAAAATGATTTAGATTCACCACACAACCGTGATCAAACAACCAGAGAAAGCTCTTCTTCACTAATTGTATCTTAACCACCGTCCTTCTGTTAACTCGTCTGTCGTGCTCCATCCCCACTCTTCTCCATCACTCTAAGCCTATGCATCACCTATTCCTGAATCCCGCACTGCAATGGATTATTTACTCAGAGGGAACACTATAAATCATGTCATCCTGACCTGCGTGTGATGGCCGGTGAAGGGGAGCGCGAGAAAAATGAAAGCATGTGTGAAAAAAGAAATTCCTCCTTCTAGAGCAGTGTGACAACCAGACCTGTTCCTCCAGAGAAAAGCCTGACTGAAAAGTGTAAAAAGGCCAAATATGAAAATCTTACTTTTTGGAATAGTGGCTGAAATACAATATATAACACATGCAGTATAATATAGTAATGTTGTTTTGTACGGAACAATGAAGCATAGAATAAAATCAAATATAAATGTGCTCACTGCAGATAAAAAGCACGTTTCCTACACTTTTTACTTCTCCTTTTGTTTCATGCAGAATGAACAATTCCCAGTGCATAAAGACCCTACTTCCTGATTGTTCCTATCAAGTCTACATATTTCCACCAATATTCAGTGCCGTTTAAAGGCTAGATCCTGTAAAAGGAAGTGACTGTGACAAGTTGAAAATGTTTATGCATCCAGGGAAAGGTTTTTAAAACTTTGGAACAAGTGCACTAGAGATGTCATACCGTGAGCCAGGCGGCGGCTGATGACAGTGAAGCTTCCATCCTATTTGTGTCACGCACTCTGGGATTTTTGTCATTTCAGTGGCAGTGTCACTGTGGCCACAGAAGGGCCAGCAGAACTGAGATAACTTAGAGCCTTCTCTTCTCACCTGTCCGCACAGACAAAGATGGTGATGCAGACTGAGAGAAGGAGAGAGAGAGAAGGTGCGAAATGGGGGAAAAAGAAGGCAGAGGCCAAGGTAAGGTGTCTTTCAAAGGGTGTCGAAGATACAAGGACATACGCTGAGAAAGCTATGGAGACGAGAATGACTTCGTGAGCCAAATGAGAACATTGCCATATATATAATTGCAGCCATTACCATTATTAGTTCTGCACTCAGATTCACTTGGCTCTCCCTCTGCCTGCACTCTTGCCAGCCTGCACGATGCCCCTAAAATAGCCCTGTGTTTTAAATTATGCATGGTGATAGAAATAGACAAATTTGCAGCAGGACAATTTCCTTTTTCTCTCACTGGCATATTTGCGCTTTACATAGTTGGAAAACAATGGAGTCTTCTTCTGTGGAACAATCATTTTATCCAAACAAAACAACCTATTTGAAATATTTTTATTTCCCATTTGGTGCCATTATAAGGTCCTCATTAGAATTCATAAGGTGTTGGAGTGGATACACCCCAGAGTGCACACTTTTGATTTATTGCAGGTATAGGAGGCCAGCGCTTCCTTCCTGCTTGGGTGGGCTTTGTGAAATGGAGTGAAAAACAAATTAGTGCAGAGTAGTGATTAAATTTGTCCGAATGATGTGAGGAGTGTTTGATACAGCTCATCTTTCCAACACTATTTACATGTGTGTTTTGTTTTATTAGACTGAATAGTCTCTTACAGGTTTAATCCCCAGTAGTAATTATACCTCTGTGTAATTTTCTTTCATTCTTTGTCTAAATATGTGTAATAGGTAGCATATAAAGGGCATCTACAAAGAGCTTATTATAGCTTAGTAGGCTATAAAATGCAGCTCCCTTATATATAAATATATATATAAATAAATGCATTGTAGTCTCACTAAATGTGCACATCCAGCACAGGTAAGTAAGAACAGCTGTGGCATTTTTGGGCGAGTCAAAGATGCATTCTTTGATTTCTTTTCTTTTTCTTTTTTCAGATACTTGGTGGCAGCGCAAACATGCTTTAAACACAACAATGAAATTCGATCTCTTTGTAAAGTTGACGCGACCAACTTGTTAACAAACAGTAGCCTATTTATATATTCATAAAATGTCCAGCAATATTCACTTGTGGGCTTGTGTGCCCGCACAAATAATGAATGATAGTCCTGTACTAGCTGCTAATAAGACGAGTTTGGTGATAGCATGTTTGAATAATTAAAATACAATTAATCTTTAACTTTATTTAAAAACAATTTGGATCTGGTCATAAATTAACCTTTCAAGCTGAATTATTACCATATATACAGTCTTTTGGTCCAGAATAGTATGTTAAAATATTGTGCTAACAAACACAAGCACATCCCAATATAATAACCTGTTGAATAATTTATGCCAGTTTTGAACTACTAAAACAGGTAAATTTGAAAATGGTGTTACCAAAAAAAAAAAAAAAAAAAAAAAAAAAAAAAAAGAGCGAGAGAGAGTCTTTTACCATGTTTGGAATAATCTTGTAAAATAAGCTTTGGGGGGATCTGACATTGCTAAACTGAAATCTTACAATGTTGTTTACTGTTCAGAGCTGTGCATGTTGTGTTTTTGGTGCTAAGCTTGAAAAGTGAGCGTCCCTGGAGACAATGTGAACATTTTGCATCTAACATTCTGTGAACTCACCGTTCTGCAAGGCCGTTGCAGCTGTGTTTGTCAGTGTATTTTTTTTTTTTTCAGGAAATAATGATGATATTGGATAAGGCTAGAGCTAAGCAGCAAGATGGACCAATATTCTTTATGCGCTAATTTAAAAACAGTCACTCGGAGGATGTTCCTAAAAAAAGAGCAGGGTACAGTATGTATGTTTTTGTTTATATTGTGGGGGTTTTTTTTATTTCCCAAGCCTGCAGAGGAGTGCCTTTCAAAGAGCACTCCTTAAGAATGCAAATAAGTTAAGGTGCACTTCAGCAGCTACACTAAGGCCTGAGTGCAGGGAGAGTGGTTTTCATGTTAATTCAAACAAGAATCTATCAGGCCCGAGAAGGAGGGATGAGGGAGAAAAAAGAAAATACACAGACAGTGGCAAATTGGAGGAAATTAAAAAAAGAGAGAGTGTGGAAGACTTTCCTATAAAAGCCATTGAAATTGCTCATTTACAGAGGAGCTGGTTTGGAGGAAGAGCATAGATATGTTTGTGGAGATAGAGTGGCACTAAACTGCTCAAGGTATTTTCCATTTGGATGTACTGTGTATTCATGTGCTTCACCAAGCTGTCGGTTCTGTGATTCATGCCCTGGTGAACTCTACTCTGCGGTGCAGTATTGTCATTAAAGAAGCTGCTACAGTACAGAGATGTGCAGTCTTTCTTGTGGTCCCGCGCGCCCACACACTGCTATGATGATTATTGTTTATTAGTGCTGCGGCAAATGCCAATTCAGTCCTCAGACAGTGACTTCCACACATTCTCCTCCCCCATAGAAGCATTTGATGATGTTACTGGTCATCCCACTTCCAAGCGGCGCGTTAGTCGACTTACTAGCTCAGCCACGCGGGCAGGGCAGTGATGACAGCAATCTACTTTATGCATGCAATGCTATCATTTCTGTATACAGTATGGTAAAGTCTCTGCGGATGCATATAAATATCCAGTTAAACATGGCATACTGTTTGTAATTTCTGCACTCAAAAAAATAAAATGTTCAATGAACATGATTTTATCATAGCACCTTTAATGCATCTAATCAAACCAAGTTAACACAGCCCGTCTTGAACATGTTAATTGAACACTACATATAGCTGTTGAGAAGAAATAATTTTATCATGTTCATCCAATCTATTATCATTTTGTTGTATTTAAATGTTTGTTTTTGGTTAGGCTAGTAAATGTATTTCTAATTCGCTCTACATCAGTAACCTTGTCCATTACCCTAAAATCCCTTTTGTTCAATGAACTAACAAGCCTGTTTCCTTGTCTCAGTTAGATTTAATTTAGTCAAATGACACAAAAATACAAAGATAAAAACAAAAACAGTTTTACAACCATTGATTAACATACATGAACAATGGCTTGTTTCCCTTAGGTCCATGTCATACATTTGTTGTACTGTGTGTTGTCATAGGCCACAAATTAGGATCGCAGTAACACTGTGTACATCCAGTTTCAATGTTTAACACATAGCTGGAGTAAATAACAGTTAAGCAAATTACACACATTAGTCGAGTTTCAGTCAGTGTTTACAGGGTACCAACATGCAAGACAACTTGCCAAAGCCACTACATTTTATTAATCTGAGATGTGAGTGCTTGCAGATTCACGCCAAATATCAGTGGCACAGCTACTATTTTAGTAAAGTTAATTGCAAATGAGTATTTGTATTCTAATTTCATAAATGTAGTGGCTTTAAGAAACCAATTATGCATCTTGCAAAATGCTGAATTTGGTCATTTAGATATTAAAACAAAAACATGTTTTTTTTAAACAAGCCATTTACCAACAATACAGAAACAAACACAACATTTGTGTTTCAAGGCTTCAGACTTCAAGAAACCTTTTCAGTAACATCTGAGCTAAAAACATGCCCATCATAAAAGTATTTTAACATTTCAAATATTTTACACAAAATAACCAAGAGACACATGAGCAATAAAAAAAACTCTTAGGTACCAAATAATCAGTCTAAAGATACAACAAAAATGCCTTAAAAAAAAAAAATAAAAAAATAAGTATAGCCACTTTAGGTAACTTTAAAACTAAAATATATTAGTGTTTTGAGCACCACTAACCTTAAAGTATTTAAAACAATCGTCCCTGTGGTGTTGTATTCTGTCAATTTCATTGTGGCAATACAATAACTAGAACTTCAAGTCCACTCTTGAAGGTCAAAGATGCGTAACTCACTTTTGAGAAACTGAACCTTGGATGACAACCTTTGTCCATCAAGATTGAGAAAGATCTTCTGTAGGACTTAAAAAGTGCATTTGAGCTCTGCTGGGTAGCTTAGGTCCAAACAGTAAATGAGTCCAAATAACAGAGCACAAGCCAGTGCAATGTTCCCCAAGCCAGTGAGTACTTCCACACCTTTAATGAGGACACCAATGTCATGTGGGTCATCGTCAGGCAGCGCACCATCCTTCAGTATGACATACACTCCCATCACTGTTTCCTCCATGTTACTATCTACCTCAAGGTCTGTGTCCTGTGGGATTAAATACAAGAGGGGTCATTAAAAAATGAAATTCCATCTAAGCACATAAGATAAAGTGTAGCAAGACAGACTCAAAGATTTAATGAAACATGCGTTCCAAATAATTAAAATTGAGGCTTAAATAAAACTTCACTCACACAAACCTCCAGCTATGGCCTAAATAACAAATGCATATATAAATATCATTTTGACAGTGATATTGCTTACAAATGAAAATATAACCTTGTAAAGATGGTATTTAAAACAGAGCTGTATAGGTTTGTATAAGTTTACCCAATGAAATTGGTAGCGAGTACACATGCACCAGTTAGCAATCTCTCCCATGATAAAATCTAGCTTTCTACTATCTCTGGAGGGCTTTGAAGAACTAATACACTCAAATAGCAGAAGTACAGGGTATGTGAGTATTTACAGCGTAACTCACCAGATATTCCTTTACTAGTTTTTCATGGTCTTCATTCAGGTAGGCGCATAAAGACCTAAAGATGCAAGCTCTTCTAGTATGTACATTGTCATCCTGTGGGATCAGAAAATAAAATAAGAAAATGTATAAGAGAGAATGAAAAGGCAACAGTACTTGGGAAAAAATAAAAGCATAACACAAACCTCAGAAATGGCAAGCATGACCTGTCTGATTCTTCTTCCAGCTATACCGCCTTTGAATGTATTGGTCAAGCCCGGCGAAAAATGTCGAGAGTAGGGGGACAGTGGAAATCCTCATGAACTCCTTATCAATCTGTAAAAAATAACAATACACGTTAACTGTGTATACGAAAGAATGGAAAGAATTAGCATAGAAGACACGTTTCTTGCTTGTTTTAGAACTTGTTTTTCTGTTCTTCTAAATGTTTGTGGGTGAACACATTATGAGACACATGTAATACAGGATATGTACCTCCTTTGCAGTAAAGAGAGCTGGCCATCTGCTCTTAAAGTCTGCAATCATGGGTTGTCCTTGAAGAACTTCTTGTCTTCTGTATGAGAAAGTCTTCTCCATTTTCTAAAAGAAATTATAATAATTAAAAAAATATAAAAATAAATGATTTCTAAAAAAAAAAACAAAAAAAAAAACAATTATAAAAAGTATTGAAAATATTTGTCCTGAATGAGCAGCCAGCAAATACACAATTTACCGTCTCATTGTTTTTCAAATGGTTTCCAATGTGAGGGAAAAAGTCTCTCTCCGTGGAAATGTCTGTGCGTTCACATAACATGCATCGAAAAGTAAATTATCTTGAGATCTATAAACATGTGTTTTAAGTGCAACCCATGTCTTAAATGTACATGGACAATTCAAATATATACTAAGATAATGACGGCTGCTTCCACTATATTGGCAGAGTCTGTAGTTTTTCAGTAATTTATACCTTCAATTCTGCTTTGTAGCACAATGCCTGCACTGCCACATACACGTCACTGAAAGAAAGGGAAAAGGAAAAAGAATGTATTCAAAAATTTTTGATATAAAACTTTCATGCTATATTGTATCAAGAAATTTGACTTACCATGTATGAAGTGCTCACAAAGAGCATGGGGAAGGATTTAGATTACGATGCAAATCTGATAAAGAAGATGAAAGTTTTTTGTAATCTTTAGTAGTAAAAAAAACACAGAGCTTCTAACCACCATAGGTAATTCCATATTGCACCTACCATTACATTATACTCAATTATTGAGACAGAGTGCATGCAACTAAAGTCGTGGCTTCATCTCACCTTTCCAATTCTTTCACTTTTCAAATTGTGATTGTTTCAAAGTGTTATATGGCATCGTGCCACAAATTTTAAGTAAGATTGTTTAGCGTATAACTGTCCGATATACATGCACAGACGTACACAACCGAACTAAGAGCCTCCATGCTCTCCCATGCTGTCCGGCCACTTCTACAAAATATGTAAAGAGTAGCGCGGCAATTCGAAAGGTTCTTACCGCTTGTTTCGTTTTTCGCCACATTTAAAGTTACTAGTATGCTCAGCAGAAATAAATTTAGGATACCGACAGTTTGGCAGAGATTAAAGTTAACGTTCGGAATGTGGCAATAGACTGTAACATGTGCGTAAGGCTAAAGGTAGCATTAAACAAGTCAATATTGCTATAATTACTACAAATGTGTCCAATAACTACTTCTAACTAATCAGCAATCCCACAGTACTAAATGCGAACAGTTATTTATTGTGTACTTACCAACAAGTTCAAGGATGCCTGAAGATTCAAATCACCCTCTTTGACACTCCGACTTCCGGGTGCTGCGTTTACGTATTTCCGGAGGTTGTAGACATGCGCACTAGCGACTTGTTGTTTTAAAACGCTTCATGCTCATTAGATCAACAAGAGTTGATCTCATCCATGTGAAATTTCTTTCATTTATTTGCAACAAACATGATTCCATCATTACAGCTCAACAAACATATTATACTCTTATTTGTCAAACATGATTACAGTTTGCAAATCAAACACTTCACTTTTTGACTTTTTTGAGTGTGTGACCGTCAAATATAAGTGGCCCCCATCCCTTGTGGATTGATCTGCATGTGTTTGTATAAGGAGCTAATGACCATGCAGCAAACAGGCCCTCAGCAGGTCAAATGACTGAAAACTAGTGTCACTGCACTTCAACTTTGCGAGAAGTCGCACAAGAGGAAAACAGGAGTGAGCGTGCAAAACGCCAGTTGGAGAACCAACACGACCAAATGTCAAACCTGTGGGAATCAAGCTTTAAACTGCAGGTGGTCTTCAACAAACTGAATAACAGAAAGTTTGGCAAAACCATTGCATCAAAGTGTGTAGGAGTGAGCTTGAGCAAAAAGGCAAAATGTATCACACACAACCTTCTTCAGAAAATGGAGGTCGCTCAGTTATCTGCGAGAAGTGTTTTGTAGGAGGGTCATGAATTAGGATTTAGTCCAAATACAGTTTCCATGGTCAGGAGTGAGTTTTCACACATAGAATTAAATTTGCTGCTGGAAAAAACTGTCTGAGTACAAACCTCCATATTTCCACAATTATGCTCTACGTTTGTGGTACTAAAAATAAAGAACATCTGTCAGGTTTTTGGGGAGGGGGGGGTGTCTGAACTGCTGGGTGAATGTTGCTATGTTGTTCACAGCTTATCGTTTTCGTTGCGGCAAACATGGACTTGATGGATCTGCATGTAGATGTGCTTCAACTGCTGATTACCGAGCGCAGTGAAAAGAACAAAGCTGTTCCCCAAACAGATGCTCGTATGACATTTTCACCACGACTCTTCCCTCCACAGGTGAGCGCACAGTGCTCGTGGTCCTTAATTGTGGTAATGGGATGTGTCACTAATTGTGCTCAAGCTTTTAATAGGAGTTCAAGCATTAAGGGAATCAGGACCTCATCATGGTGTTCTCTGCCTTGCAGTTACTATGTAGTTAACTCACCAGGTAATCTGCACAGAGCATCCTAGTGAAATGCTATTTAAACTATCTTTCATCTTATCTCATTTCGCCTAATTGCGGCAAAGCACCACGTTGCAGCACAGTATTTCCATGCTGAACTCCAGGTGCATCGTTCACTACAAGCATTCTTCACTTTGACACACATTTTGAGTAATTATATGAGGGCAATTTTTATTACTGCATTTTTACAGTGTGGCACTGCAATTTATAGAAAATCTTTACACCCCAGAGCCCTCGACTGTGAGTGCATTCAACATTTATTAGTTTGTCAAAAAAACATGGTGTGAGATGTAAACAGTTTGTCCGAAGGCAGTCACAGAACGGTGGCCTTTGATAAGAGACCTGAATAAACTAGTATGTGGAGAAACTAGTCTCACCATTCATCCATCCATCTTATTTGGGTGGCGGGGGGGCTGGAGCCCACCCCGACTGTCATTGGCCGAGAGGCGGGGTCCACCCTGGGCAGGACGCCAGATTATCTCGGGGCCACAGAAAGAGATGCACAGACAAACAACCACATTCACATTCACGCCTACGGCCAATTTTTTAGATTCACCAATTAACCCAACATGCATGTTTTTAGACTGTGGGGAGGGGGGACCGGAATGCCCACAGAAAACCCACGCAAGCACGGGGAGAACATGCAAGCTTCACACCGAAAGGCCACGGCCACCGGGGTGCGAACCCGCAACCCTCCTGTCTAATTATATACCGGGATTATTAATTGTACATTTTAATCAATTTTGTTACAAATAAAACAAAATCCAGTATATTATAGTAAATACAATATTAACTATAACATTTGGGAACTGAGAGATAAACTTGGTGAAAAACGTCCAAAGAAAACATTTCTTACCTAGAATAGTTTTACTGCCAATGTCTTTTCATGTAATTCTATACTAAACTTCCTGTACTCAAATACATGGAAAGCAAGTGTGTGTGTGTGTGTGTGTGTGTGTGTGTGTGTGTGTGTGTGTGTGTGTGTGTGTGTGTGTGTGTGTGTGTGTGTTTGTGTGTGCACCTCACACACTTAGGCCATTTATCACAAAGTACTCAGGATCCAGATCAATGATGTGAACATTTAGAAAATGGATTGAGCTATTCCTTCATCTGGCTCTAACGTGAAAATTGATTCTTGGATGACAGCTCCTGCTGATTATAATGATGTGAGTGCTGCCATTGACTGGCTACATAAGACTAAGGAAACCTGTCACTGTGATCCGCTTTGCCCTGACTTATCTTCTTGCTTGCCTCTCCACAGCCTCTCCACACCCAGGCCCTGAGCTCATCTTTAGTCCAGCACATCTGCGATATGGCCACAGACGCAGCCGCCACTGCTGGTACAACATTCTCCTTGACCCCAACAGAACCTACCAGTGGCCCTGGGAAAGTGAGGTTGTAAAGACACTAGTAAGTGATTAAATGTCTCACTTGTGGGTTTGCTGGAGGCCATGAACTCCCTGTTTTAGGTCAGTGATTGATTGTTTGATTTATTTTCCAGTTCCCTTTCCCTATTTGTTTCTTTCCTTTGTCCCTGCACTTTCTTCTTGCTTTTATCCAAATTGCTCCTTGGCAATGACTTACTAATAAGTGAGGCTGAATCTTGGAGGGTATTTTAGGAGGCACTTAACCTTCTTAATTTCCTGTTTTCTGGGGATGCAATTTAGTGAGGAGAGGAATGAAACAACAGCTAAGCATAACAAGAACAGCATTCACCCAGCTGCCACTGCAAAGCTAGATATCAGTGTTTACATAATTGGAACAGTGCTCCCTTGTAATTGGCTTGCTTCTCTCAGAATCTTACAGGGAAATAGGGAAACTGACTAAAATGCAAAGAGAAAGTAATGGGATTGTTCATTGTAATTATATTTGTGTGTAATGCACAGTGGCACTTAATTGGAGCTATTTAAAAAAAACAGACATAGAAACACAGCCGTCCTGTATTATTACTTTTTAGGGGATTACAGTATACGCGAAGACAATAATAGTATGTTTTTGAGCTTAGATATTACTTACATTGTACAAGTATGCATAAATAGGTCACAGAGTTGAAAGATGAGTGGAAATAAACAACCTCACCAGAAGTTCTCGCCCTGTGTGCTTCCAGATACCTCAGCTCACCCTGTGTGCTTCTTCCCTGCTCTCCGTAGATGAAAGAAGCTGCTGACTCTTATGGCAGCATTAGCATGCAGACACCCACCTTCCAACTTATCTGCTGTCAAAACAGCCACCTCTAACTTCCACAGAGAAACACTTTGACCACACATCAATGACAAGCCTCCTTATCAATAGCCTAAACAAGCTTGGAGCACGTCAGAACCACAGGCGGCGGGAGAGGAGGAGCTGGAGGCGTTGGGGGGATAAACATACGGAATGGGGAAGAGAGCTTCGAGTGTGTCTGACACCTCTAGCCGGGCATTTTGCTATTTGAGGAGAAGTAGGCCTGTTTGAGACATGAGCTCTAGAGAATGTCAGGAGGATCGGGTCCTGACATTGTCTGGAGTTTCCCTTTTCATACATGTAACCCACATTGGAAGTTCGTGCCAGATGCGTTCCTTCTAATTGGGTTAGGGGCGAGCAGGGGGCGGGACATGCCGCCAACACAAAGCTATGGAAGTGACAGTGTTGCTTTGTGATGTGGTCGCACATCACAGAATCCCGTGCTGTATTTGTTTGCCGATTTCCAGCTCTGCCCTTAATGACAGAAGGTGACGAATTTTGTTGTGCTTCCAGTTCGACATTGTTGTTCTGTTCATGTGAAGGAATGAGCTCTTCTCATTCGGTTGCTTGAATTGGGTCATCGACACGCCCACTCACTCATGGTGAATGCTCCAGAGTATTACCTCCTCCATTCACAAAGGAGCTTGGGTGGGAGATAATCTGGTCTTTGCACTAGGGAGCTGGCTGGGTAAAGTCCAGGTAACGTCAGGGACAACAGACTTGGGCGTTTGCACCCACCCCAGAGAAAGTCTGTAAAATGTCTGTATTCCAGTGCGTGTCTGAAAGGGGCTATGGATGGAGTGGATTTGAGGATGCCTCCCCTCCTTCCACACCACACATGCGTCTCTAACGTTTGTTTGGGCCATTATTGCAGTGTCTTCCACAGCCCAATAAAGCTCGCAGAGAGGGCTGAGGCCTTGTCATAGCGGGGCTCAGAAACAAAGATCAAACCAGCATGGCTAAAACAAAAAAACAGCTCGAGAGAGGGAGGAGAGACTGACAAGAGAGCACAAAGAAACAACTCAAATGATGAGAGAGCAATTGTAAGGGTCTAAGGTCTTGTCATGATGAAGAACAGATTTCGTGCTGCCGCGGGGGGCAAATTTGCATGTTTGCTATTGGTAGATGCTGTGTTCAGAGCAGTAGGAGGGAAGGCTGAGACACCATTTAGATGCTGCGTTACCATAAAGGGTGTCTCACAACGGAGCACAATGCTTATAAGTCAGGGGTCCTGTCTTTCGACATCTCTGTCGCCGGTGCAGATTCACCTATGTGTTAGGCCTCTACGCCTGTACAGATGTTGAAGGAAGCAAAATGTTTATCAAATGTTTAACAATGCAGCTGATGTGAAATACACTGTTCCGGTTCTTTGTCACATGTGGATCAAGCTCCTACAGTGCGAGTCAGAAGAATCCTCTTGTCAAAGATGTTTAAAGGCCACATTTCTTCAGTTGTACACCCACACAGACTTGATGTCATTAATTTCTAGACTCGAGACCCAAACATTGGTGACATTTTCTCCGATTTGATCAATTTCCTAGCAGGGCCACAAACAAAATGTTAGACATCAGTTTTCAGTTGCATTAATAAAGACAAGTTAAACACATTTTCATCTGACAAAGAAACTTACACAGACTAGAGACACCCGTTCAGCCTTGTTTCAATGCTGCAGGACATTTTCTTGTGTGACCCATCCATTACTAGCTATACAGTGTATACTGCTATATCTGCATCTAAAACAGAAGCTGGTTGGAGAGAAGATGCCCAAATAAAACTTGTTACCATCTGAGAAAACATTTATTGGAGCCTGTATGAGAAATACTGGGAGAAAAGCAGGACTTGGAGACTAACTACAGTCCTTAAAGGTATCGGCTGACTACCAATTTGGCGAAATGTATAATTGCTTTGGACACCACAATCACAAAGACATAATAATGCTCTTAGGTGTCCTGCCTTTGGTTTATTTCCTGCCCGTTTTTTTTAACCTACCTGGTCACATTCATCCTCAGCCTCCTCTTTTTGGCATATGTGGTTCAAATTACTGAGCCCCTCCCCGTTCCTTTGTTCCATTTTTAATCATTTGAACCTGGCCCACCTCGCTCCACCCACTTACTCACTTGCATTGCATCAACACTATGACAACCACTATCACAGCGAATGTTGGCTAATACAGGTAGTTTTCCTGTTTCTCTTTTTGTTTCCCTGTTTGCTCATGTATGGACCCTGTCTGCCTCTGGATCTTTCCACCTGGCTATTTTTTGTTGGCTATGTCTGCCATCCTCATCTTTCTGGTTATAAACTCCTGCATTG
Source organism: Channa argus (assembly GCF_033026475.1). NCBI lineage: Eukaryota > Metazoa > Chordata > Actinopteri > Anabantiformes > Channidae > Channa > Channa argus. The sequence goes on from NC_090218.1 coordinate 8,070,940, forward strand.
GACCTTGATTCGGGTTATTTTGTTTTGTCGGCCTTACTTTAGTAAGGCAAACCTGGGCCCTGTTCTTCGTATGTCTATATCCAACGGCATATCTGGCTTGTACTGACTAAACTTGAAGGTACCTGCTCCTAAATAGGTCTGAGATTACTGAATGCGCTGTGTGACTTTAGAAAACCCAACATACAGTATCTAAGATTATTCCAAATCATCAACACTATCTGACTAACTTGCTAAGGCATGTGCAAAGAGCAGGGCTCAGACCTCGAGCCTCTGTTTTCCTGTTTACCTGTTCACTACCCTTAGTTACCTGCCAGTTTATACTGTCTGTTGCATATATCTTTTAATGCCTCTGCCCTTAGTATTTTTACTAAAATTGCAATCCTAGTCTCCTGGCCATGTATTTAACTCCCCTGGTAAAAACGGTTAAATAAGGTAGCTATTACTGCTAGGACTGCAATATTTATGCCTACTTTTACGCAAAGCAATTTTGATAGCTTTATTGCTGTTGATGCTTAGCTGTCAGAATATTAACTCAGCAAGCTGCTGACAGTGATCAATGGGAATGGAATGAACCTGCCCGAGCTTATAAACCTTTGGCCCTAAAGTTACCACCCTCTCTTTTCTTCATTTGTCCCCACCCTCTCTCCCTCACATATATATGTGTGTGTTGTATCAGCGGAGTAAATATGCCAGCAGCGATTGAGAGTTTAAAGGTCACCCACAGTCCTTGCAGAGACTGGGTTTGGGGGTGGGGGTGGGGGTAGGGGGGCTCAGGGCTAAATGCCATTCGCAGTCTGGGCAGTCTGGGCAGTGTAGCCAGTGCTTGGCCAGAGGGGAGGTCACAAGGTTTGATGAAAACAAATCCATCACTTTGCTGCCTGTCCAACAGGTCAGACAGCTGAAGGGCCACAGGTTACAGAGGCAGAGGGAGGGATAGGCTGAAATGAAAAGCCCTTGTGTGAGTTTCATGTGATGCTAAACAAGGCTGAGCTGACCAGAATGGGTTAGTGGGCTGTTATTTTAAGTCTGGGATAAAGAGGGTGGGGGCCTATCACTGCCAGCCCAGCCCGTTTTGACTGTCATCAGAGTTCTCCGTGATCCACATTCGGACCATGAACCAAAATCCAAGACAATTTAAAACTGTCAAGAGGTTTGACAACATCACTCTGACATGGCTGAACCAGTGCAAAGACTGTGGGCTGACTTTATGTAGAAATGAAGCATTTATTTTTTAATCGTGAAACTAAACTCTACTCACAATTTCAGACAGTGTGATATGTAACCAAATAGCAAATGGCTCAAGGTTGTGTAGACTACCTTTAGTTCTGACCTTGCTGGAGGGCGGCTGGTGAAAAGAGAACATCGCCACAGTGATCATCTGGGCACCACAATACCATTATTAAAAGAATAGGACTCCTTCAATTTATTTCACTCTGACCATTTCGCCATCTCCTCTTTTGTTACTCTTGGCATATTGCTAGATGAAGCAGAAATGCTTTACAAATCACAATTATGAAATATGTGGAGCGGTGTACATCTTTTACAGGAGGCACATAAAGGAACATAATACAGGCGCAGCATTGGATCTTGTCAGACCTCTGCACACTAGGATTTTACAATCGTACATTTTGCACAAGTGTGGCAAGGCCCCTGTCCACATTATCTACAGACAAACAATGATGCATTTTACCCTGTTAAAAAGATAACCTTCATAATCCAGTCGGCCTTCACTTTCCGATACAGTTGCACCTGCCATCGAATGCGAAGTCACTCTTAGGGGGAAAGCAGCTTCGTTGTGGTATGATTGGACATGAGTGCTAAGTCCAAGTCCCAGGAAGTTTAGCCAGACAGTGTAATTGCTAATCGTTCAAGCTTGAGACACACCTAACAAGGCGTGCCCCTTGCCTTGAGTACAAGCCATTCTCTATGGCTCTCTGGCTATAGTGAAAGTGATAGGCTGCCCCCTGAGAGCAGATTAATGTACATCTTTCCGAAGCTTCTAATGGGCTAATGGGTTGAGCGTGGAAAAGAATGGAGAACACTCTCCAGTCTGACTGGTGCGGATAGAGCAAAACCCAGAGACACAGAGATGGTGGTGAGAAAAACAATAAAAAGCACGGGAGGAGAGGCTTGAAGCTAGAAATGGGAGAGAGAGAAGGATAATGTCGGCACGATGAAGTGACGAGGCCAAAAAAATGAAAAGATTCTGCAGGACCAAGAATGTAAGATGCACGGAAGCATAAGCGGTAGTATGGTAGTCATAAGTAAGTGAGAAAGATAAGGAAAGAAAGGGAGAATAGAAAGGTGAGAGGTAATTATAAAGATAGAAACAGGTTAGGCCGACAGAGAGACAGTGAAAGGAAGAGAGATACGGTGTTGCAGGTGAGTGAAACTGTTAAAGCGTTAAGAGGTTGAGCAGAAAAGCAATTTAGAGCTCTAATCAGATTGCTTTTGAATGTGCACGAATTAGACTTTTTGGCCCTGAAGCTGTCTTGGCTACGATCAGACACACTCAGCATCCAGCACCCAAGTACAGTTGGATCGGTTTCAGCCAGACAACACTGCGGCTAAGAGAACCTTTAAAACTAGTTTTGCATTTTTGTGCAGGCTGATATGTAAATCCGGGAGAACGTGTACGGGATTGTCCGGCGCATCTATGCCGTCTCTCCGTCCGCGTGCGTGAGCCTGCCTGTGAGCCTCCGTGTCTTCTGTGTGTTGTGAGATGAGGAAAGCCAATGAGATTAGCAGATTACGCAAATGAATTTAGCACATTTGTAATGGCTGTGCTGAAAAAGAGATAAGATGCTACTTCAAGAGTACGTTGTTCTTAAATATGCACGATAAAATGAGAAAGAATTCAATGTATTCGTTTCACAGTGTTGTTAATATGACAAATGAGAGTCCTGTACAGGTTTATTCTTAAAGAATAAATAAAAGCAAATGCAATGAATGAAAGACAGAAAACAATATATTGTACTGTTTGTTTCTACTTTTAATGAACACATAAGTTGCTTTATAGCTTCACAAATAATTTACAAATAGATTCAAAGTATGGATGAACTATTCTGAATTTAGTGTTTTCTACAGCATTTTTTTTTTTTTCATATCGGTTATACCAGTTGCTGGTGGTGTGTTCTTTTTTATGCGTTTCGAGGTTGACGACACTTCCCATCGTTTCCTCTCTCACTGTACCCCAGCCCGGGACAAGCCGCTCAGCACTGGGAGTTATTTTCAACACAATTCACTGTCAGGGCAAATTAGTGCAGTGGGCTGAACTTGAGCGTCATGGGTGATGGAGAAGGAGAAAGGATAATGAGGAGACAGGCTGAGTGGGAAAGATTGGGGGAAGAAAGAGAGACTACGAGGGTGATGGGGTAATGGAGAGTTGGAGAAGGGGGCGGTGCGACTGAGGGTATATGAGGACAGAAAACGGAATGAAAGATGGGACTGGCAACGCAGAGAGGACGACAGGGGGGTGGATAGACGGGAAGCAGGGAATAAAGCAATCAGATACACAAGCAAACAAACAACCTGGTGTTTGGACAAGTGAGTTTTCAGCTTAGTTGATTCTTGCTGCAAGCATGAACGTATTAGTTCAAAATGACTATAAAGACAGTTGGAGATGTTTGCCTGTCAGCTACAGATGGAGTGGCATTCTTTTATACAGCTCTATTCAGATTGAGACTATAGCCATATTTAGACATAATTATATACCATAATTGTGAAGGCGTTTTAGCTGATCCTCAAATGAACAACTCCTCACACATTAAAACCCCTTGAAGCCCACTTAACAGGTTAATACATTATTTTCCCGTTTCAGGAGTTGGTGAATGAATTTTGTCAATAGCTGTCTTTTCAACTATAGAAAAACCAACAGGAGTGTGTGTGTGTGTAGGAGTGGATGGTGAGGAGGATGGTGAGGCGGATGAAGAGGCGGTGTGCCGTTTGTCAGCGTGTGAGGGAATGTGGAAACAGAAATACATCCAACCGATGAGATTTCCAGTGCATTCTCTGTCTCTTTCCCTGTCTCTCGTGCTCTTCCTCTCTTTCTCTGTGTTCTCATGCTCTCACGTCTTCTGTCTCTGTGTAACCTGGCTACTTTGATGTGTATGAGACTCGGAAGAAAAACTTCAGCTCCTTCCAAAGGCCCCAAACAGAGGAAGAAACGTTTGAAGGGAGAAGGCAAACTTGGCTAATGGTGTGTGGGTGGGTGGGAAGCACAGATCTTGGCAATAAAAGCAAATAATTTTTCATTCCGTATAAACGCGTGGAAATCTATGATATAATTATATTGTTCATTTAAAACTTACCTCTCTAACAATTTAAAGATGACTGAGATTCAGAATGTTTAAATGATACAGTACATGACTCTTGATATGTGTGTATGTGTGGTCATAAACCTGTGCACACACACGCCGAGGCACAGATACCATAGAAAGACTGGGTTTGCATATTTAGAAAGACAGCATTTGAATGTTTCAGCACCGTTGAGACGGACTGTTTGAATATTTCAGCTCCACGGAGAGTGACACGGAGTGCCAATGTAGCCGTGTCCCAATTTCACAGTACAGTCATTTGAAGAAGGGTTCAGAGTATGTAGTGCATTCACACCTGGAAGTGATGATGTCATCAACAGAAAAAAATTGTAATTTTGTTTCCAAATCTTTTTTTTTTTTTTTTTTTTTTCGCCCTTGCAAATTGGAGCCTCAGTTTCCTAGTCTTAGCTGACAGAAGGGCACCCAATGTGCTTTCCTGCCCCTGTAGTCAAGGTTCGATGAGTTGTGCCTTCAGAGTTGCTGCTATGTGATTGGCTGATTAGATATATACATAAATGTGTACCTAATAAAGTGGCTGGCGAGTGTACTGCAGTCATTAGTTCGGTCCCTCTGAAGTACACATGAGCCAATGATAGGCCCTACATATTTATTTATTTTTTTAGGTTCGATATGTTGGAAGTTCAATATGCTTTCATGTGTCAGGGGGAGTAAGTTAAACTGTTTATGCCCTGAGGGACTGAGAGCACTCGCCTCCTTTTAGGGTCAACTTAGTGTTTTCTGTCATCCTCTTGACCCCTGTGTTCTACTGGACATCTGCTTCAAGGCAACGTGATGCAGAGCACTGAACTGCGCTGGACAATGCTCTTTGTAATCTGCATCCCTGTGGACTAAATGGAACATAGGCCCTAACAACACACTTTAGTAACTCACCTTGGCAACTCACCACGACAACACCCCCCGAGAAACTGTGACATAAAACGAATGGAAATCCACTGACATCATGGAAACCATGGGATACTTCTGTGGTACTTTTTTAAGAGCAGCAGTGTCATTTTCCATTTGCTTCTATTCTAAGACCAGAGGAGCAAAGGGACTACGTTACGCTTATTTACAGTACACGGAGTAAAGCACTGGTACCTCATAAATACATAATCACTTCTAGTTTAAAACTGGTGATTTAATGACTTGGGTTTTTAACTTGAAAATATTTAGTAATTTGTGAGTCACTGTCTTTTAATTTAAGAGTGATCAGCTGTGTAAACAGGAAGAGAGCCTAACTTCCAAATGGCATAAGTTAAAGCTATGAATATGTAGCTTATGGGATGAGCAAAAAGCGTGAGATTTGGAATCAGTCCATCACGGGCTCCAAATCCACAGATAACGTGCAAGGTTTCTGTTCAATATGTGACACACAGGGCTTTTTAAAAAAGCTTTAAGAAATAAAATTTGTATTGTAGGTATGATTTTGTTTTTTCCAGCATAAATTAATGGGAAATGTGTTTGGGTGCAAACGTTTGCATCCCCTTATTCTGAAATAGCAAAATGAATAAAACCAAGATTTTTTGCAAACTTAACTCTAAGCCTAACATACTAATAATAATTCACATTTAGCTACTTCAAATGTCTTTTTCTTTACAAAAAACATTTACAGTTACATTTACATACAGTTACGCCTGCAGTTAGTATTGTAAATATTTAGTAAAAGTCATCTCTAGGTAAGGAATCATTTATGTTCTTAATAATTTCATGATGTGTAAATCTCCACCTAAAAAACTACTAATGTGAGAACTAAGCTGTTTGCAGATGTTGCAAACGTGCAGAGGTGAGTTGTCACATGCATCTTTGTTGTTGTTGCTTTTCTCTTAAGTTGCATTTCATTGCATTGTATCATTGACTTTTCAAATATCATATGGTTCTGCTATCGTGAGGCTACTTGTTTTTAAAATTACCAGTACTTCTTCCACCAATGTTAGAGACATATACCGTGCGTCATCAGAGAAAGACAGATAGAATAACCACTGTCCAATTGGTTTATACATGCAGTTTCTCAGAATATAAGGCAAGTTAGCAGCAAATGTGTTGCCCCCAAGGGTCTGAGAAAAAATTCTCACAAAGCACAGCGAGAAATGAATATACAGTATAAGCTCATTCATCTAAACTCTAATCTAGCAAATGCTGAATTTCCAAGATATGCTATACATGAACTTATTTATGAACGTAAATATGAACTTAAGCCTCAAATGCTTTTTGATGTCCAAGTCCTTTGTTATAGTTCGCTGATATCTGAAAATTGACCTGACTAGTCTGCAAGACGTGATCTATTTCATCTTGGGGAAATTTCTGATTTTCTGATTTCATTAGGCCATTGTTGCATTTCTGTAATTATAAAAAAAAAATGTCAAGTTGCTGTTAATAATTAGCTTTTTCCTGGCAACATATCCTAAAAGTTAGATGCTTATACTCGAGATGCCCTCGAGCAAGGCACACCGCCTCCAATTGCTCCATTGAAGCCACTCGGCAGTGAGTTGTTCTGAAAAGGTCCCTCAGGTGATGATATGAATATATGCATGTTGCCGTGAAAAATCATGCTTGGGGAGGAAATGAATATCCTCCTGAATAAGTGAAGATTGCTGATTATAAAGACAACAGATTCGCTCAGCCTTCCCTTTCTAGAGAGGATTCACTATCTAGATACAAAGGCTGTAGTGGTATTTTGTGTATGTGTGTGTGTCTCCCTCTTATTTAAAGCAGTGTCTAATTAATTTATAGCGTGTGACTGTAAAATTGCCTCTACTCAGAGTTCTCTATTGTGAGCAATGCCAAGTCTCTGTAGCGATTCTTTTTTCTGTGGTATTGTCAGAAACATGATTGAGTATTAACTACGTAGTTACTACATTAACTCCTTACTAATGTATTCTGATAATTGGTGAAATTATTCTCTAGAGTTTTTGCATTACACTGTGTATTATGCTAAGGGAGTGTGTGTGTGTGTGTGTGTGTAACTGTGTGTGTGTGTGTGTTTTTATGTATGTTTGCAAATTTGAGCTCGCTTCCTTTTTTATTTCATCATTAAATTGTAGTTGATTTGATGTTTTTTCCCAAATTTACAACAACAACAAAAAATCCAACATACAATGTAAATAATTTATTGCTTTTGTATGTGTATTCATCCCCTTCACGATAGTCTGTTTGGACATTTACGTAATTGTCTTATAACCTTTTCCGTAAAGTTTGCGTGTTTTTTTTTTTTGCTGTAAGAAAAATCAGTTCCCAAATAAAAGATTTCCTGCAGGAGTTGTTTAAACTTTGCAGCATTGTAGCCTCTGCCTTTGCAAGTTTTCTATGGCCTGATTCTAATAAGCATCACCACAGCATGATGCTGCCACTACTGTGTTTCACGGTGGGGATGGTCTGTGGGAATGTTATGAAGATTGGTTTCTGCAAACTCCAGCCAACGTTTATTATGAGCTGTTTTCTACAGTGGCTTTGTCTTAAAGCTCTCGCTGCTAAGTAACCTGGGCAACAATTGTTGTACACTATGCACAGATACTACTACAGGGCTGCAGGCACTGTTCTTTTGTCTTCGTTGTGTTGTGGCCAGGATACTGATTCTTTAGTCAGTGAACCTTCCAGATACAGATGCATTAATGCAACAGTCTCAATCTCCATTTCATTAGATTTGTGACTTTTAAAACTGGGTGCACCGCTGTTGGTTTTAGTTGAGTCACTTTAAAGAGGAGTGGAAATCTCGGCAAATATTTATTTTATGTGTTATTAATTGATCTTTTAATCTTTTAATCTTTTTTTTGCTTGTTTAAAATGAGCATCATTTTGCTTTAAAAAAGCCAACTCGCACCGACCATATTCTAGTGTTGAAGTGAAATAAAAGGAGAAAACGTTTGCAAATGTTTGAAAGCAGCGTACACTTGAGTGTTTGAGTGGAGGCTGTCACTTAAAAAGTGACATTCTGTGTTACTCACAGAATTCATGTACGTATCCAACAGCCACAGAGTTCTGTTTTTGGATCTACCAGCTCATGCTACGAAGTATGTGTAAAGTATTTTAATCTTGGCCAGTCTGCTGATCTAGATGACCCCTCTGGATGAGTAACTGTAATGAATAACTTTGCATGACGCCATCTGAAGGAGCAGAAGGATTTGTTTGTCCAGGAAAGACAGACTGAACTTACGATTCATATACGAGTAAACCATTTTTTTCCCCTTGTTTGCTGTGCAGTGGAAACCACTGTGTCATTATGCCTTGATTATCTGCAGCTATCCCCACCATGGTGTACACCTAAATGCAGTTGATTAACTTACTGCTGGTTTCCAGAGTTCACATCTAAATGCATATCTTTCTTTTGTGCCTTACTTGACTATTTCTGTTCCGCAACGAAGCTCCTGTACTAAGCTTCCATTTTGTTTAGAAATCGAAAATCATTGAAGCAATAATTAGCCGGTAAATGTTTAGAACAGGTTCTGTGACTACGTGGTAGAAATTCAACCATATTCCTTTCCGGAGCTCAGAATAACATGAATCTAAACTGATATTTATATGATCGTTGATTGTGTTGAAGAGACTAGACAGCCACAATGTGTCAGCACTGTGATCTTTATCGTTTTGACAATCCATAAAATCTGCTGGTGTTTTCATCATTTGCTAACACCCAGGGAAAGGAAAGGAAACGTGCACGCCGTACAGTTGGAAGTCGCATTCAGCAGTAAAGACCATGCAAAAGAAGCCAATGTCAAATAAAGAAGACTTGGAAAAACTCCTGCAAATATATGTGCAACCTGGAAAAAAAGTCCCTTTTGACAGAGTTCCAGTTGCCGTCACTTACTTACATAACTTTCAAATCACTGTGACAAGGTGACAGCATGGCTAGACAGACTCATTTCAAATCTACCCTTCACCGAATGTTGCTAAAAGGTACTCTTTCTTAAGTGGGCACTCTGGGCAAGACGGTGAGATAATTGCACTATGTATCTCAATCGTGTCTTTTCTTGGCTCTGCAGATTTGCACTGTGGGCTAACATTCATCAAATGTAATCATCCACAGTGGTGTCCATCCACAAAGGCAGACGGTCAGCGCTTTTCCAATCGTGTACTTACATGCAAATTAATTTGTCCACTGGTGGCCGTGGCTTGTATAATTGTGTGCTTTTATGCAAATCAGATTCACATGGAATTCACAAGTTGAATGAACCTCTTAGACATTATATAATCACCAAATACAGAGGTGAGCACATATGCAGTAATTACAGCTGGCATATTTCTTGATGACATAGAATGACTGAGCCAATAGGCTACAGCATACAGTACATTTGGTGCTCTGTGGGACTCAAATAGCCCCAACTCTTTAATTCATGAGACAAGCAGAGAATTTAATGGCCTACTTAATGAGCTGCAAATTCCACGTGAAGAAATGTGTTGAAAATGGAAATATATGAGAGCAGTCAGAGTCCATAATAGCTTTCCATTTTACCTCAACAATTTACTGATTGCAAGTGTATGTTTTAGGATGAAGTATTGCACTCTTTCCACCGCACTGTTCAATCCAATAGCCACTCTCAGTGCAACATCTGTCTTTTTACCGAAATGTCTCTTTCATTCGCCTTCCTTACGGTGCCTAAGCCATCGATTAGACAGAACCGCAGGTCAAAACAGTTCTCTGAATTAATGGGAGCAGAAGAGGCTTTCCTTTTCAACTAAATAATGAGGGACCTGGCTGTAGGAGACTGGCAGATAGATAATGTTTGGCGATGTGTGTGTGTGTGTGTGTGTGTGTGCGTTTTGCATATTGAATTTTGTTTTAAATCTGTATTCCGCAAAACTGTGTCTTACAGTATCAGTATTCAACTTCATCATGACATGGAAACTTACAATCTGTTTCAGTGTCAGAAGTTCAGAGGCATTTGCAGCTTTCCTGACTCTTGATTTATCTGCTATCAACATGACTCCCTGCCGTTAACCTCCTCCAGCAGATGGTCACATTGAGCTGTGGAAACTGTTCACTTTGAACAAATTACATGTGTGCGGCTCATCAGTTGCATTTTTTTTTTTTTTTTTTTTGTCATTCATGACATCATCAGATGTCTATTTCAAATTATTTTGTTATATAAATATTATAAAGACAATGCTGGTATAAGCGTGAGGAAGAAATGGTGACAGGACTGAACTTGCTTGGGGCTGATTTACTGTACAGTCATCCTCAAACACATTCAACAACTTTCATAATTACCATTGAGGGCAATTACATAATCAATTTAAAAAACAAGCACAAACTTGGCATTAAATTCCCTTCAAACAGCTCCTTTTAATTTTTTATTTTTTTTTTAATTTACATGATCACCTTTCAAAATGAGGACCAGGCATCTGTACTACAGCCTGTACCTTCTACTATATGCTATGTAGCTAGAGGTCCCTAGAGCTCACTAAGACACACAAATGAAATTCAACAGAGAATTTCATCTGGGACCAGACATTTCCTCAAGTCATTAGCACTAGCATCCTATTCTACAAAAGACACTCAGCACATTTCAGCCCCTACAATCACAGCTTCAGAGGCCCTCACCCTAACAGCTCCTGCAAAAAATGATGTTTAGCCAACCCTCAAGGTCATGACTCCGCGAAAGTTTCTCTGCCTAAGAGTTTGTTTTGGATGCTGCCTCAAAATGAACACAGGTGAAACTAAGACGCATCCCTTTTCTTTTCATTTTGTCTTTTCACAAAGGCAAAATACATTGGATTCCTGCTCTCTGCTGTTTGGCAATAAGCAGAAGGGAAACATTTTAAATCACATCTCTGAGCAGTTTTCAAACCTGATGAGTCTCTCCTCTAAATCTGTGTGTTTCAGATGAGATGTCGCCGTTGGAAAGGTCACCTCTTTCCAGTCACCGGACAGATACCATTTGCCAACAGCTCTCAGGGCTACATATCAGATCTGAAATTAATGATAATTCTCCTTGTCATCAAACCTGGATTGTGCCAGAACATATGAATAGCAAAGGTTTCAGTCCATTTTCTTCTTTTATCTGACCAATGACACTCAGCTTATTGTCATCTATCAAAATAAAAGCATCAAATTCTCCTATTGAAGAAGATGGAATGAGAAAATATGCAGCTATTTGCTCACAAATACAATAAACCACTAATTGTTGAAGATATCCATTACTTCCTCATTGGAAATGCAGTGTATTTTTTAAATAGATTGAATAACTTTATTTCACTGATCAAACATACAAAATAGTTTAAAGGTGGTGGGTATTAACATCCTTGCTAACTAAAATAATAGGAACATTTCCAACTTGCCTCTCAAGTAACATACACACACATCATTGGCAGCAAGCTACTGCTGCTTAGCCATCAGTAGTAATTTGAGGTTCTATGTCTTGCTCAAGGACATTTCGAGATGTGGAAAGGAGATATCGATCCACAAATCATCGGGTTAATGTATGACCTGCTCTACTTCTTCAGTAACACGCCCTCCACTTAAATGAAAATTTTATAATATGATTTTTTTAAGGCAGCATGTCTGTCTTAATGTGTTTTTTTTTTTCGTTGCGCATATGAATCTAACAATCTGTTTGTGTGTGTGTGTGTGTATGCATGCAGGATATGGGCCATTTTTGCTTCAAGTGTGAGCTCTGGAGTGCTGGAGTCTCCAGAGGCACTGCCAGCCAATAGCACCCTTGTCAAACTGCGGCCTTATCTGACGATCCATGAGAGTGTGAAGCAGCAGTGACAGCCAGCCCATGGACTGGAAATATCACTTGATAATACCATCTCAGGTTCCCTCTTTCATAGCGCATGGCCTTGTAATTTATGGTGCATACAATGCTGGAGATGCATGGGGGCAACTTCCAGGTGAGACAAAGATTACAAACACTGGCTTGAAATGATGTTTATATCAGCTGGAAAAGAGGAATTCTCTCCCCCACTGTTGCGGTGCCTTTAACTTATACAGGCCCCAGTAGAGTATCAGAGATGCAAATGAGAGAGAACTGCACCCTGGAATGAAAGGCAATCCCAAGAGAAAGATTTAGTTTTCTTGATGAAGTAAAATAAAAACTTTTTTTTGTTTGTTTTTTGAGTCAATGTGCTAAAATGACACAAACAAGACATCATGTTCTTGTTAAAAATGAATCATCCATCTTTTCACAACTTTATCATTGTGCTCCTTTGGTGTTAAAATTCATATTCAAACTGTACACAACTTCCTTTCCTGAACCCAGGTGGCAAAGTTCATTCGTCCCAAGCGTCGAGACAGCAACATACAGTAGCATTGTGAACTTTGACCAGCATGGCTATAGCAGGTGCGGCATAGTTAATACGCAGGCTGACTGTTTGTGCAAAGGTTCTTAGTTTACGGAGTGACAGCAGGACAGTGTGCTGAGCTGAGAAAGCACAGGACATTTCTATCTGGGAAATATGAACAATTGTTTCATCTTTCAACCAATTTCTTTGATTGCAGATTTCCTGGGAATAGTGCAGTGGCTAACACACACTCCCACTTCGAATTGGGCTGTTTTAGCTTTCTGTCACCCGTTTACATCCCACCTGCTCCACAGCTAATTACCATATGTTTATGAACATAATATTGGCCAGGAAATTCTTCTTCATATTAGCCCAGTAGACACAAAGAAGGGCAACACGAGCTGCGTTTTGGAGTCTTCGATCCAGCTACAGGACCACAAAAATGTAAACCACTTTATTGCTACTTTTCTCTACAAATGATGGACTTAACACCTACATTATCAGACTTTTTAGAGTGAAATCAGTGAAGTCATTCTAGTGTGATATCCTTACATTACAAAAAAAATTATATGCTTGTAAAAATGTCCAGGTGCTTATAGCTGCTTTAAAAACATGGTCAAATCGAGAAGTACGCTATGTTATGAAGGAACTTAGATTACTTCAATAACAATAATGGAATTGTAACAATTAGAGCAGCCACTTGTGAATTCATATGAAATCTGTATGAATATTCCAGACAAGGTTTTCTGGGTGAACTTTGACTTGCAGAGTTGCAGTTTTGAACATTTGAAAGCCAGAGAGTCCAAAATGGATGAAGCTGTTTTAGCATGTTACCTTTGTTGCACCGTCCTCAATTATTAAAGAGGGCTTTTTATTATTATTGTAACTTCATCGTTCTGATGTTGCCTAGTCGTATTAAGCAAGGCCAAACTAGTAAAACACAAGCTGAACATATGAGGCTGAGTCTGAGTACTGTCATCAAGCCTTTACCTCAACCTTTGAGCAAACGTCACTTTGCAGTGTGACCACCACTAAAAGCCCTGTAACACCCACACTGGTGCTTTCAATGACTTCCGCTGATTAGACGTCTGCTCAGGTTAAAGCTGAATGTTTTCATGATGTATTACATCATGAAAGCTACTATAGGATTAATATTGAGACCAATCAAACCCAATCTACCATGCTCATGAAGTCCTGTGTATACTATGTCCAAAAACAAAAGTCAACAGATCTGTGTGGGTGTAAAGACTGGTGTGTAGAGTGCTTTGAAAGGGTATTTCTATTCAGGCAGTACTACTAGTGATACTGTGCAGAAAAGATTAGGCCACGTTTTCACAGTAAAGCCCTGTATGTTTTCCTAACTAAAAAAAGGATGATCCAAGATTAGAAAAAATCTCTACAGTTGAATTAGTTGCAGATATTTGCGTCAGAACATCAGTCCAGTCATGCCAGAAATAAGTTTTTTCCTGCATTCATTGGAAAAATAAAAGACATAATCAGATGAAGTGTAATTTAATATTGCAGACATGATATAATACAGCACACATCCAGTGATGTGAAACGAAATGAGAACCTGCCGCCAGTCGGTCAATTTCAAAGTTGTTCTTAACCAAATTCAAAAATCATTCATATCCCGCTGCAAAGGCTTCCAGCACCTAGCCTCTCAGAAAATGAAGTCATATTGAATCACATTCATCACACCGTAACCAAGTTGATCACAGGAAGTCCTCTGCTCAGCATGAATGCACAAAGTCATCACTTCAGTTGGTTGGTAACTGCATACAGTATATGAGCGGCATCCATTCACATTAGCACTCACCCACTCATAAAACATCACTCACTCTGTCTCTGGGCTACTCCACATTGATAATGGATTCCTGCCGTACTGTAAGAATTAGCATGTGGACATTTGTGTGTGTGTGTGTGTGTGTTCAGAAAACCAATGTTTTCTCAAATGCCCTGCCTCATTTTTGATTTCGAAATCTCAATGACTTCTCCTGTGGACTGACACGAACAAACACTTGAATAGACACAGACACAAACAGAATTCAAACAGCACCATAAACACACTACTGTAGTGGAAAACCACACAGAAATCCCTGAAACATGTGGTCAATTATTGTATGCTGCAGACAATAGAGTCTGACAATTTCATCCTGAAACTAAACGTAGGAGGCATTTCTATCTGTGTAAACAGGAAGACGGGAATAAATCTCTGCCATAGGGACAGAATTGAATAAAAGCAATTGGAAAAAAGTAAAAAAAAATAAAACATATAAGCAGTAACAGAAAAAAGTACACGAAGCAAGTCAATAAAGGTCGACCAGGTGAAAAAAGACAAGCAAATGACAGAATATTAAATCGTGCAAGAGCCAGCGCTTTGAGCCACCGGTTGCTTTTATGTGATCAGAGTAGGGATTTGTCTAAGTCAGGTGTGTTCACAGGTTGTAACTGCAACACGTTCTCATCCCACAGCATCAGACAGTGACGATTCCCAAGGTGTCAAATATTGCTGCTTTTAACGTCCTGTGGCATCTCTATTGGAAAACCCCAGGAGCACCACTGTTTGACTCCATGGAAATGATGGTGCCTGCTTGTTGGACCTCTCACCATGACATGTTCTGTTGCAGTTGTGGAAACATCACAGTTTACAGTTTAGTTGCCCTGCTTGTGACACGTTTAACGCTGGCAATGATTGACAGCGAATCACAGCTCGCCACACGTGCGCAGTGGGATCCCACGCAAGAGCAGTTACATTGCCTCCCTATAGCTTTGTTGGATTATCACAAGATAGTTTAAAAATAAGGGATCAAACTGGAGGAAGCGATGCCAGAGACATCGTCTTTTTTTAAAATTCCACTCATGCTGTCAAAACCAACACTATGCAAGTTGGATCACCAGCAGAGATTCTAGCGGGTAACAGTTGTACCAGCTAACTAAGCCTCAAGCCACAAGCCTCAAGCAGAGGTGAAAACAAGCATATGTCATCCCAGATTCAAAATCACAGATTTTTTTTTTTTTTTTTTTTTTAGTTTTCACACTTGCAGTGTTCGTAGTCCCAACCAATGCTTACATCTCATGCAATTTATCAGTCTTTATGCAGCCAGTAGTGCTCTGCAAGACACGTAAACAGACTTTGGTGTTTAACTGCTGCACAGCTCCTCTTTGAAGAGTCATGCTGTAGCTTTAGGTGCCACATGTGTAGTTTAACAAGCAATGCCAATGTCAAAACTGATGTTTGCCTCATCAAAATATATATGACAGCCCTTTAGTTAGTATCCACAGAGATACGATGTGTGGTATCAGTTATAACCTTTACAGTAATATATTTTACTGTCTAGCAAGGCCACAGTCACACACTTTGTAAACAGTTATTTCCGCCTGTATAAAACATTTAACTTGATCTTCTACAAAATCAGTCAGTGAAAACCAACCCTGAACTATAAATCTAAACTTACACCAGGGGCATCTGTGGTGTAATCGCAGCACCGTGACAAGCTGGTACATATTTTAGGGTGTCATGGTTTACCTCTTCAGAGCGGAGTGAACACCCCTGACATCTAAAAGGAGCTTATAATAGAACGCAGTTACGTTGTGTCGTGCATCCAATCAGCAGCAGAGGGGTCGGACCCCTCGCTGCTCTCTGTGAAGGTGCAGTGTTCTGTACGTGGATAGAGTAATGGGTGTCTGGTACGTGCATAGTTTGCTTTAGCTGCACTGAATGCGTGTGTGTGTGTGTGTGTGTGCACTAATTATCTACAACTCGCTTACAAGATGGAGCCATTACTTATTGGCGTGTCAAAGTTCAAACACCAAAAGCACACATTCACCTTCCTAATGAATCAAAGCTCCAGCGGAGAAAGACATAGCCGGAAATGCACAACCTTTTGCTCTTTTAATTAGCTCTTTGCTTAGTGTTTTTATGTGGGCAGGAAGTACACCAGCCACTGAATGATGAAGGCGAAGAGCTCAAACTGCAGAATCACTGTATTAGTTTTAGCAAAATCAAATCTTTGTGCAGTAGAAGTTAAAGCGGATCAAGTCTTTTTGCAGTTGAAGTTTCAAATAAGGCTAAATAAAGTAAGTTTAACCTCCTAACTGTGTGCAGAAAGACGCCTTACAAGGAACCTAGCCTCACTTACAAATGACTCCCAGGCCCACTCATCTTTCTTGTGCTGACCTTTAGATGTTTTTTATTTTTTGAATATTTCTCGTGGTCGATCCGAATGTTTGATCGGTTAGGGTGAGCATTTATGTTCTATTGCTTTAATGTAAAAGCAGCACACAGCCAAGAAGTGCTCTCCTTCCCTGAAAGTGTCTCTATTTCAATTTATCTTACATTGCTGCGAGTTTTTCTCTCCATGGTTGTGAGGAACAACAGGATAACATGGAGCCAATAGTGTGCAGAGAAAGAGGAGCTGAAAACAAAAATGACCAGCAGGACAGTTGTTTTGGCTGCACTTGATTTTACTCCTCAGGCACTTGGAGAGAAAAAGAGATCGAGGCCAAGCAAATAAAAAGAAACAAGGCCATAAAGACAGAACATTAAAAGCAATGGCACTGTAACATCCCTCAACAACAACAACAACAAAAAAAAAGCCAAATCATAGCTAACCCTGACTTCTGCAAGAAGAAAATGGCAGAAAAGAGGCAGATAGAGAAAAGCCTGGAGCAGAGAACACAGCACACTAAACACCCCAGCTATCAGAGGGAGACATATGGGGACAGAGGGTGGGGGTACAGGTGGGTTAATAAAAGAAAGGGCTACAGAATGAGAGAGAAGCTCAGAGCAGTGAGAGCAACAACAATCAGAAACATCTGCCGGTCGTTCCAGCGCTGGCAGCTGTACTGCTCTCTGCGTTCCAGATGAGATGTATAGAATCTGCCATGCGCCAGCCAGAGTTTGTTTATGTTTTTTTTTTTTTTGGTTTTTCTTTTTTCACAAAAAGACAGAAGGCACAGCACCTTGATGCTTTATATGCTCAAGAGAAACCCAAAAAATAACTGATATGCACAATGGCTCAAAGCGACAGCAGACACAGAACTGGAAGCTGAGACCCGAGAAGAAAAGCAAAACAACAGAACAAATATGCTCATGGCCTATAGGTTCTTGACGCCCACTTGTAGCTTTCGATCCAAAATGCACTTCTATGGTGCCAGTGAGCTAAATCTAAGCATGTATTTGTATTTTTGCAAGTTTTTTTTTTCTGTGTTATCCCTCATGGATTTGCTCACACTCAGCTCTCTCTTCACATAACTTCAAAATGGTAACACCGACAGGCATAGAGATACACTGATAGCATCACTAGAGAATAAGTTGTTTTCCTGTCTTTTGTAATTTTGTGTGAAATGTCATTTTATGCTTTTCTTGCTTCTCTTCCTTCTTTCTCCATCATTTCCAGCCCCGTCTTTTTCAACGCCCTCTTTTAAATGTTTACTCTCTCATTGCACAAATAGTGCCATTCGGTGTCAAATAATATTTTACATGCTGGACACGTATTTAACAACTACCCAGAAGGTCCATGTGGTCAGCACAGCTCTAAGTGTTACAGCGAGTGCACCAACCACCTGATCAGTAGAACTATCTGGGAATCTTAAAACCCTCAGCGACTTATGGTTTTAAGAGACGAGCCAAAAAAAAAACAAAACCTTTGAAAAGATTTTAAGTAAACTTCTCTTTGACAACCACGTCCTGAAAATGTTTTCTGAATCTTCAGTTTCGTCTCATAAGTTGACAAACCCGATATGCATATTTCACTTTGACTTCGTCTCTTTTAAAGCCCGCTTGTGGTTTGGTTGCCCGCACAATCTGGCACATCAGTCCAAACACAAAGCAAACGAACCAAAAAAAAAAAACCAAAAGAAAAACCATAGTGGAATCGTGAGGGGAATTTAAACTGTGGAGGACATGCTTGAAAGAGAAATGGAACTGGGTGAAGGGGAGAGGAGCTTCGTCTGATAATGAGTGATGTCTGAGGATAGAAGGTAAAGTGCCATTTATTTTGGGTGTTGTATGAAAACAGATGAGTGAGATCTGAAAAGGCCAGTGTCCTCTATTCCACCTCACACACACACACACACACACACACACACACACACAATTAGAACCACTGCACACACAATGTCCTAATCAAGATGAATGAGATTTGCTCTTCAATGAGGACATGCCATTATATCACGAGACAATGACATTATTGCTCTGATCCCACCTTTACGACCGTACGTGTGCCTCTTAAAAATGCTTGTGGATGAAACAAAGACCAGAGCCAAAAGGGACCTCTGCACCTAAATATCAGCGTGTAACTGTCATTATCTCATTGAAATTCTGAAAGGTGATGGATGTTGATGATTGTCGTGCTCCATTTGTTTTTGTCTCCTAACACACAAGCAAAAATGACACTTTCCTCGACATGGACATCAGAGCAGGGCTTTTAATCTGACGGGAACCTGCGTTCAGACACAAGCATATTTCTGCAGTTTGCTTGTGTTCCTACATTGGCGGCTTTGACTTTAGAAAAACACGCTTTGCTTACTAACCTCTCTAAAGCTGTGGCCAAGTTAATCATGGAGCAAACAATGTGTCTCTAGGGTAGATTGTACTGTCTGATCGTATCTGCATAAAGCGTGCGAGTGTGTGTTTGTGCATATGTGCCGTCAAGTGTTTACGCCCTTGCTGTCTTTGTTCTTGCTGTCGTTCCAGTAAAATCAAGTTATCAGCAGACCTCCTATCTGCAGACTGTAATCACACAGGTTCACAGCCAGCAAATTATTATCTACACACGGCTAATGCAGGCCTGGGTGTCAAGGAGACCATTATACAGGTTGTATGTGTACATAGGATCCCAGGTAGCAACCCATTACTTTTGCAAACAAACAATCAGGGTCTCTGTGTGGCTGCCACAGACTCTGCAGTCCTCTGAGAGCAACACTGCATAGTAAACAGGAGAGTGGGCTAGATGGGATGATAGTGGATACTCTTCATAAATCATCTCCACTATGAGATAGAAAACACAGTCATTAACCACAAGCTCTCCAAAACCTCTGGATCAAGAACAGCCGGATGACAACAGCGAATGGGATTCTGACATTAGCCTTTTTAATTTGTTACATTCCCAACTCTTGTGGTAACCAAAAAGATAATGAGTGGTTTGCTTGCTTTTTTTTCTTTTTTTTCTTTTTTTTTTTTTAACTTCTGCCTGTGTGATGCTTTGCTTTTCCACATATCTGTTAAATTATTCATTTCACTTACATTCTGCAAACTATATCCAAGTACTTCTAATGGCTGTATAATGAACTATTTAATATTCAACGGTGAGCACAGGAAGACAATAAAAGCAAACATAGACAACTGGTGGTCCGTGCTGAACAGAAAACCCATCACCGAACCAAATGTGATGATTTTAAAAGCCCTGCCTCTGACTTTGGAATAGACATTCACATAAACGATACCTTTTATTTCTTTTTATATACATTTTAATATGGTTGAAAATAGGCTCCTGCACACAAGGGGCAGTCAGACTACAGCCTATGTCAGCTTGTCTGTTTTTAAATTGAATAAAGCCTTTTGTTGCCTTAGATGTAGCTGTGCCAAATTGACTGAAATTATGTTGTTTGAGACAATTTGTGGGGTTTCGGATATTTTCCCAGACCGGCGCCGAAGACTACAAGTCTGAACATGAAAAACCTGGAGGTGTGGAGATATAAAGAAGTGAGCTTACTATACCTCACTTTCTCCGTCCATTGTGAGCTTGAGGCTGCTAAGATGATGCACCTGAATCTGCATTGTGGTTAATGTGGTGTCTCACCAGGTTTTGACGAGGAACAACAATGCACAGGATAGTCTGAGTGTGTGTGTGTTGATTTTGACGCTTTCATTGTGAGGCCGGCCGTGTTATGGGAGTCCAAAGCCAAATTGCTGTACTTTTACTTTTAATCCAAGATGGGTTTTCAAAAACACCTTTTGAGTGTGTTCAAATTGTACCCATAGCCCACATGTAGCACTTCTTAGCCACCATGTTAAGTGTCTACACTTTCTAGGGACAAGTACTGGGTTCAGGTGAGGACTCGTTGATCTCGCTCTGATGCATTTTCCAAGTAAATCCCCTTTAGTCTTGAAAGGGAGCTACAGATAAAAGCCAACAGATTAAAGAAGACACCTCAGACCGCGAGGTGAGCTGCGGCTCTTTAACAGCGTAGTGTTTCTAATATTTTGTGTGTTGTTTGTGTGTACTCGGACCCCCGAATAATCAAACAGATTGTATTTCTTGCATCAAGGTGAAAATGTTTGCCTTACAATCTCCCCTCTGGCCCTGTTTTACATTCACAGGCGGAGGGGGAGCAGCACAGCGGGAGATACTGTGTTATATCTATAGACAAAGGGAGGGTGTTTAAGTGAGCAGTCTGATCTATAATATTCTAATGAGACTAATTTTTTATTGGTGAGCGGCTTGCGCAAGTGTGTGTGTAAGGGGTGGGGCCTGTGTGTGCATGCGTGTTCCTCCCCTATATTTGTGTGTTTTAATGGACAGGGAGCTTCACAGACACTTAGGAGTGAAATGGTGATGACAGTATGCTCTGGCGAGCAGCTGAGTACTCTGAAATGACACGGAGGGATTACTAATGAGACTGCGGAATGGGTTGGAAACATCGACTGCAGCAGAAAAACTTTCTCGATTTAACACCGTGTTATGCATTTTAGCTTTTATTTGGTAAAACTGTCCAAAGTTCAGAGGGCAACCTTCTACCTACTAGAGGGCTGACAAAGACCAATCTCACAGAACCTGGAGTGAGTGTTGGTGACCTCAAAGACAGAGGAAGTCCGCTCAGGAAGGAAGTCAGAGCAGATGTGTGGGTGTCAAAGCATCGACTTAGAGACAGCAGTTCATTTCTTCCTTCCAAGTGTTAGTTGTTGCTGAACTTTATAGATCATTGATAGTGTCAGATGTGCCTTATGAAATTTATGAGTACACAGTGACATGTGAGAAGTATTGAAGTGTCTTCTGTGTGCAGAGGTGTCAGGGTTAACGATAATGTGAGTTGTCGTCTCCACTCACAACTCACTCGAGCATCTTTTAGACCTTCGGCCAAAGTCTGGAACTGATTGTCCAGACATTGTTGCCAGAGTTGTTGTTTCACATGTGTGACGCACAGCAGGAGATTGAGGCAGAAGCGTTTTCACGGGAGAAACTCTGGTTGATATACATGAGGGATCAGCACAACATGATAGAGAAATGATGCTGCAAAAACAAAGAAAGATCCTCAAATCCTCCTGACAATTTGAGGCAGAGCAGTGAGCTTCACGCACAGGCTCACGCACATAACCCAACTTTGTGCTAGGGGGCGTGTAGAATATTCTCCGGAGAATCTCACTCCAACATTTGTGTTCTCACATACACAGCCTCCGGGTAAAGTCTGGAGAAGGTCAGGATTCCAGCGGATGTGTAGAAGAGGCTTCAGAGTTTTCTCTGTGTGTGTGTGTGTTTGGGAAAAAGAGTTGCAGCCTAGATATTAGAAGCCTACACAATCTCCACTGCTCTCTTCAAATAATAACATTTGTGGTATATTTGCTTTATGAACTGTATTTTCTTTTGGATGATTTAACATGCCGCTGAGTGCTAAAATCAATAAAGAATTAAGTAAGACATTCGGAGATGACTGCTCTCCTCTCCAACAATAAATGTGTGTTTCAAGTATTCTCAAGTACTTCTACTCAAATTACGATCTTTCTTTGCACATTTTTGTACCTAAACCTAATCAAATAGATTTTGTGTCCGAAATAAAGATGTTTGTGAAGTTTGTTTTACAACCATGACAACAATAGTACAATGTACTAGGACACCTACTGAGCCATAATAACGTTCTGATAGGAGCTAATAACATTGAATAGTATACATGGGGTAAAAATCTGTTATAGCAATAGGAAGACAATAGTTATTTACCACTAACGTCCCACATTGTTGTATCAGTTTCATTTGTATGTCTCTGTGGTGTCATTCACAACAAAATTAAGCAGACTGCCTTCTCTCCTTTACTACAAATAAGAATAGAAGACGTATGATATGATATTTTTTATAAACCATCACAACACATTATGCTTTCATCACAAGTGATGATTGGTGGTTTCACTAATTTCCTCTGGAGTTGTTACATTAGTGCCTCAAGCTTTCTTGATGGATACAAAGTCATCATTTCCACTTACAAATGAAACGCCACTGACGTTTGGGCCTAGGACGCTATAAAGCACTGTGCAATGAGAATAACTGGGACGACCGATCCAGCGCTGGACCACTGCTATGTGAGCGACAATGTGCGATTCTAATGGTGCACAAGGACTGATCCAAAACATGATCAGACTGTTTCATCATGAAGTGTAAGTGGCAATGCACTTTTAACTGTTTCATCGGTCACAGACTGAAGAAGACAAATGAGGTAGAAGCACATAAATGAGGAGCTGAGGTAACGCAGGAGGGGACACAGTGAAGCACACGCGAATTTACTCTCAGATCACTTGCATATGTTCTGATGTTGTTTCTTTGCTGGTCTGTCGCAACAGTTTTTGTCATGTTTACTAGCACCAACTCTGCTCAAGGCCTCTGTCGCAGGGCTCAGTTCCTGGTCCTCTTCTTTTTTCCATCCATACTGCATTTCTGCGTTCTATCATCCAATCACATGGCTTTACCTGTCATTGCTATGCTGATGACACACCTCTCTCACCAGATGGCTCCACTGGCTCCTCACGCATTTCTGCCTTTCTCACTGACATGTCTGCTTGGATAAGAGAAAGACGTCTTCAGCCCAACCTCTCCAAACCAACATAACATCAACATCATTGTCCTCACTAAGTCTGGCACAAATCTAGGAGTCATCATTGAAGAGGAACGGAGCTTTACTGACAACCTCTCCTGTGTCTCTAGGGCATGAAGATTTGCCCTCGACAACATCAAAAAGATCCGACCCTACCTTTCTGAATATGCAACCAAACTCTACGTGCAGGCGCTGGTCATATCTCATCTTGACTCCTACTATGCCCTGTGGACGTGGCTACCAGCATGCACAATCAAACCCCTCCAGAGAACCCGAAATGCAGCAGCACGTCTCATTTTATCAAGTCAAAAAGGACACACGTCACACCGCTCTTCAGATCTATGCACTGGCTTCCTGCAGTTGCCCAGGTTCAAAGCTCTGTCTCTTGGCTACAAAGTGGTCAACGCCACAGCACCTGCCTACCTCAACTCCCTCATTTACATGTACTGTACAATCCGTCCTGCTCACTGAGCTCAGCCAACAAACGGCATCTGGTGGTCCCATCACCACACAAAAGATCCCAAGCAAATCTCTTCAGCTCAGTGGTCCCGTGAGTGTGGAATGAGCTACCAACCTCAGCCTCACTCCCAATATTTAAAAAACTGCTGAAATTTTCTTGCACTTGCATCTTATGAAATTATACACTTATAGCCTACTCATAGCACTTTAATGTTAAGTTAATGTTTTAATGTTTTCTCCGACTACTTAGATTTTCAATTTCCTTGTACCTCACTTGTTAGTCTCTTTGGATCAAAGCGTCTGCTGTAAATGTTTGGCCTTCACATTTAACGCCAGGCAAAGGGAGACAGGAGTATCCCCTAATGGCTGCAGCTACGTAAAATGATAAGTTAACTCAGGAGAGATGCTAGTGTTTGCTGCACCGTGGTGGTTTCTGACTGGAGCCTTGTAGGGATTATCAAGTCCCCAAAAATCATTAACAAGTACACTCATATTCATATTCTGTTCCGGTCGATAATGGCAAGTGAGTAATATTAGTGCAAGAGACGTTTCAGTGATTAATAAAGTGACAAAGATTCTTTCGAAAAAACTGCATACTGCTGCTTATGTCTGAACAATTCATCACGCAGAACAGCGCCACAATTAGAAGTAAGATACAGGACCTTTTCTATTATTCATTAAGTGGAAGTACTAAATCTGTTTATTCCTGTTTTCTGTTTTTTTAGCGTGAAAACAAACAAAGGAATGATTAGGCAGTGCAATTACCAGTGTGATGGGAATTCTGTACATCTTCTGTTGTGCCTTTCCAACCAATCTGGGGTTGCACATAGTGAGGCTATTAAAGCATTGATGCATTGCAGCAGCCAGCCGGTGAGTTGAGTGAGTGAAGAGGCTCTCCAGCTGCAGTTTCTGTCATTATGGCAACGCTCCACACCTCGTCGCACCACAGAGGACTTATTCCAACACAACAGGGGAAGAGCATCAGCTTTCTATCAACTGTGCCTACCACCGCAGAGAGAATGGAGTGTCAAGAGTCAGAGAAGAGGAGAAAATGGGCTGATAGAAAGAGAAGAGGAGAGGGAGGGGGCGGGGCTTGTTGTGGATGCTCCTGTGTTCAGTCTCTTTCCTTTCCCTGTCTTTCTGCCACTTTCTCCGTCTCTCTCTTTCTCTCTGAGCCCTGTAGTTCCCCCTCCAGAGTCCGTGGCTTATGGGAATCTACGGTACATAGCTACACTAAGCTTCTCGGGGAGAAAGTCAAGGGGAGACTAGACAAACAAGAAAGTCTATCTCCTTTCCATGTGGCCCACCTGCCCTTTATTTGCTCTCTTGCTTTAACGTATACTGTAACTGCAAATTGAGTTCAGCTGCATTTTATTTTGAATCACTCACTTCTGCCATTGCTCTGTGACTATTCAACATATTTAACATAAATTGTATTAAAGTTTTCTTTTAAATAAAAAATGCTACCCCACGTTTCTTCCACCGTCAACTACGTAACTTTCCAACAACGTAATTAGCTTAAAATCAATCCTTAAAGCTGTTGCTTTTATAATTCTACCCTTGCTTTGATATTTTATATAACCCAGCCCCTTGCTGTTATGTGTTTGTAACCCTCTGTCTAAGCCACTTGTAGAGTGAAATAATAATATCATTGGTTTTAGTAGCAGTAGCACTACTTGTACAAGTACTCATTAAGTACTTCTGGCTGTTGCAATATTACCCATCTTTGTAGTCAATTGTACACTAGTAGTGGTAGGGAAAAGGGGTAGCATCCCCATAGTCGTCATAGTAACAGAGGCATTACTAACAAGTGTGCATCATACATCAATAGGTTTTTACCACCTGCTTCTTCTCTGCTTATTTTTTGTCTCAATCTGAATAATGCAGAGTTGAGGTGTGTGGTTGGTGGACTCCCCTGTGGAGCTGAGGCCAGGGTAGCAGCTGTCCCTATCAAGACTCTCCTCAGAGCTGTCATGGCCTGTCTGTTCCTCAGCTAATCACTTCCTACAGGCCTGCAGCACGGGACCGCTGCTGCTAATGCCATCACCGCCTGCGCTGGGGAGAAGCTCGGAGGATAAGCGTGATGGAGTTTCATATGGAGATGTGTGTGTGCGTGTGTGTCTTTAAATGAGAGGGGTTCGTTGAGTGCAGGTGTGTTTAGCTAGCAGCCCAACGGGTGTGCAAATGTTTCGGGTAGTGCATCATGAGTTACACACACACACACACACACACACACTACAGCCATTACCATAACCTCTTCCCACCTGCCAAAACACATTTGCCACACAAGGAGTTACTCATCTGTGTGTAACAAGCTAATGGCACAGAGTCTCACACACCAGCACACATGGTCATATGAAAGCGGCCATTTGTAATGACACACACTTCACTCCAGCTTGTTCGGCTGAGGTAAAAATAAACCCGGTGGAAATATATGAAGCCAAAAAAACAGACTTTAGAAATGTTTCCTTTCTTGCCACACACAGAGGATGTTTTTCGACAGTTCTGCTGCGATATGCTCTGTCAAGCCCTGCGGTGAATACTACTGAACCAACTGTCAACAGAGATGATTAATTATCAGTCACTCCAGCCATGCAGCAAATTGGTAAATATATTTGCCTTCCGGGGCCATCCAGTATTTGAATACCCACAAAAAGAAAAGAGATTGATAGGTACAATCAGAGGAGTGTAGAAACCAGGGCAACAGATACAAAGCAAAAAGAGGATTGAAAGAGATAAAGCAGGTTCAGGCTTCTGGCAAGAAAAACATGAAGCTAGTAAGTGGAAGTTGGCAAAGTGGTGTCAGTCAAACTGGGAACAAAAAATGAATGACTGAGACTCTCAGTTAAATGATGCCTGAAAAAAAAAGATGCTTGTTTTGGGCAGATTTATTAATATATGTTAAAAGAAATTCAATGACCTGGTCAGCGTGTTTCTCTTTTTAAAAACATGTATATACTTGTCAATCAATTCCTGTTCAATCACTGGGTCATTCTTGTGGATGGATGCTACATTCAACGTGCTACTTCACAGAAGTTCATTGTCTTGTCCAATGACTCTTTGGCATGTGGTTAGGAGAAGCTGGGATTTGAACCTCTCACTCTGTATTTTATCAATGACAGCTTTACGACCTGATCCACAGCTGCTCATATGTAACTTTCCGTTATTAGCACGTAAATTGGCCGGAAGGCTACTTCGGTAAAGCCATCGTTGTGGGAGTTAATAGGAGGAGGCTCATGACCAGTAGTGGTATTGTTAGCTTCCTGTAGGGGTTGATTTTAAACAAATCACGACAAAAAGGCAGGAATGTGATGTACACACATGCATGTAGATGAATGAACATATCTGTAGCTCAGTTGGTAAGACAGTCGACCCTGTAGCAGAGGGTCAGTGGTTTGACTCCCAGTTAAATTTGGGTCCTTGAGAATTGAACTGAACCCGGTGGGTCATGGCAGCCGCCATCATTGGTGTGTGAATGGGTGAATGAGGGTGGATAAGAAGCAACATTGTAAAGTTCTTTGTTTGTCATTTGCCAAAATAGTCAGTAACAAGATGCCATTACACCCTTGACTCCTCTGGGATTAATAAGCAAAACAAAAAGACACATGTATAACAATGTAAAATAAAGAGGCAGACTAAACACCTAAAATGTAGAAAGGCACAGCTGACGGGGAAGGTAAATAAATAACCATGGAGATGCAAGCACACAGACTGAGACATGAACAAGGAGCGAGACAGGAGGCGTGACAGTGCACTGAGGCATGTAAAGGCAACCGGTGACGCTGCGCCGCTCCTTGCCCTTGCGGTGCATGGAGCGAAAGGGGAGAGAGAGAGGCGTGGAGCTTTGACGAGAGAGAAAAGCTGGGTGTGATTGACTAGAGTGAAATGAGCAGACATGAAAGGAGAGGAGCGAGCGAAAAGACAAGGAAGGCAACGAAGAGGCGAGGGGGGGAGGGGGAGGAGGAGGAGGAGGGGGGGTGTGCGGAGAGGGGAAAGATGAGTGTGCCAAAAATGTAAGAGGCAGATAAACAAGAGGCTGTCAGTGACTGCATTTAATCCACTGGGTGACTGCAGCATTTAACAAACTCCCCACTTGACTTTGTTTTGTGTGTGTGTGTGTGCGTGTGTGTGTTTGTGTGTTTGCTACCTGTGTGCATCGTTTCTCTTTGTGTGTCTTTTTTTTTTTGCACACCTGCCATGTGATTATGCCTAGTTGCCTGCAATTATGTGCAAAATCTTGCCTCTGTGGGAGATTTATTTTTTATTTATTTATTCTTGCACATCTTGGCTTTTGTGTGACTCCGTGTCACCTTTGTGTCTGTGCCTTCTAACAAGCTGAACACTTGTCAACGAAGCTCCAAAGCAGTTGTTATCTGTCAGTAAGCAAGAAGAGGTCTGCAGAAGCAGCCCACAGACACACTGCAGGCTCCTGGAGAACAGCGTGTGTGTGTGTGTGCGAAAGCAGCCCCCACTACCACTTGATTTGGCTTGTTAGCTCTACTTCTGGGGGTTATAAGAGCCAAGAGCCATCCAGTCATCGTAGCTGCTTCGTGCAGTCCATTAATGCAGAGCTCGTTTAGGCTGGACCCAGTCCAAAGGATCATTGTCAGTGTGTGTGTGTGTTTCTTTTTCTTTTTTAACACTCTTGTTTGCGCTGTGGCCATGTGATCGTTTGACTCATGTGATTTACGGGTCTGGCAGGGTTTTTTTCCTTAGGCACAGCCCAGTGATTTCTAACCAGAGGTCCTGGCCCCCATTGCAGACATCACAAGGAAATCTTGGAACAAGATGAATAACACATATTTTTGCAATGTGAAGCCTTTTGCAGATAAGGCTGGAGTTTTGTACAGCACATCTTTGAGTGTCGTTTGCATACCAGCCCATAGCTGCTTTTTCTTGCCAAGCAGCTGGAGGACTTGCCATTGCAATTAATTGGCAACCAAAAACTAAGAACTTGGTTACATTTTCTTCATGTCACTGAGTAAAACCTGTTTCCCACGAATATAAAAACAGTGTCCACTGCTTAATTACATTTGCCAAAATACTAAAAATGTCTCCTCTGTGTTCACAAATTACTTTCAAGTGAGGTTGCAGTAGCAACACATCTGCTGTTAACAACTCCAATAGAAAAAAAGTTTTGTATAACTGTTTACAGTCAAACTGATTTAAGGTTTGATAAGACAGTGAATGTTCCATATAATGTTCCATATAATATCGACATACAGCACTGTTCCTAGGTGAGTTCATCTTTGAATAAGAGTTGCTAACATTAGAGGAATTTACATGAAGGTTAAGTGGAAAAATAAAACACTTGACACAAACTGCAAGGTTTCATTATTACAAGAAATATCCGCAAGATGATTCAGTGTCACCCCTCATTTAAATAAAAGCCTTGCACGAGCAAATAATAGTAAGCGTACTGTAGTTATACATCACTGTCACTATGAGAGCAGAAACGTATGCACTGGTATTTATTTGTGAGCAACATGATATTGTAGCTCCCTTGACACATTGATCTCAGAACTGTTGGCAGCATCTCTAGTTGTAGTTGTAGCAACAGTCAGCGCATTGTACAGCATTGTGTCTTGAGTTATGTAACAATACTACATTTAATCTTTTGGGGTTTTCACACAGAAACTCAAAAGCACAGACTTAAAGATATGTGTTAAAATGAATTCAGGGCACCACGATAATGGCCAGAACAGGGTCCAGCAGTGCTGCAATTCGAAAACAATATGCAAACCATAAAATGGTGTTTGCTGTAGAAATATATGTTGGAGTCACAAAAAGAAGAAAGGCGTTTCACTGTCCGGCAATATGTGTGAGACGTTGCAGAAATTACATTTTTCTGCAAATGAAAATGATTGTTATTGTTGTTTCCTCCTGCTGCTTTTTCAGGTGTGTCATTTTGATCTCTTATAACATCCAAGTACCTCATTTTGGTTACAACAAATACACCGTATCCACTACGCCGTCTCTGTTGTTGCAGCCAAGACAGAGTGTGATAAACCAAACACTGGCCCAACAGACGTTATTTTGTTGCATCATAAAAATCTTATGGGAGCCAGTATAAAAGTCCTGATAACCTCCTCCCCTCTGCCACTCTTGCCAGATTCTTACCAGTCAGTGAGCAGCAAAGGATGGAGTAACGGAAGTGAGGAAATAGGAAAGCCGGGAGAAAACGCAAGAAGTTGAAAGGACGGGCTGGATGAAAGCGGAGAGGAGGTGGAGTAGAAAATTGCACCGTGACGAGAAATGGCAACCACTGACGAATCGTTGCTCTGGCGATTGCTGCTGCTCCGATGGGAGTGAAATTATTAAAATCTGGTTATAATCTTATAATACACAAACTAGCCTGCAAGAGCATACTGAATGCTGCAACATGCTGTAATAGGTCAGAACGCACTGACACCAAAACATGAACTAGCCTCTCAGATTTTGCTTCCAGTGGGGAGATAACAATTCCAATTACCAGGAGTGATCTCGGATTGGGCTCAGGAAAACCTTTGAGTTGGCCTGTGCAAGAGGATGCTCACTACACAGGTAACAGGCAATTGATCATTTCTGTTTCTATTGGTAATGTGCTGAAGATTTCTGAGGGACAATTGTAGAAATATAAGGGAACGGATCCAATCACACTATCTGCAGCAGATCCCACACCGAGGTGTTCAGCACACCCACACACTGAAAAGAGATTCTTGTCCTCAGCCAGAAAGGGCCTCTCATCCCCATCACCAGACATTTCCAACGGCAGCACGAGTTAAACCAAGTGCGCCTTCTAGTGGCGAAACGCATGTGCGTGCGTGCGTGCGTGCGTGCGCGTGAATGTCACTCAAAAGGTGTCACTTACGGTAGAAGACGTATTCTGTGTAGCTGGACCAGACCTTGTCCTCAGTGTGCTGGTTGACAAACGAGGCTGTGACTGATGAGTTGCAGGCCACCATTTGGAAACCGCACTCCGACAGCATGTCAAAAGCCCTCTCCAGATGCTTGAACTTGAGGTAAAAACGGGAGGTGTACCGATCCGGAGTCCTGTCCGGGTCCCGGCTCTCGTTCAGGGTCTCTCCAAACACCTCTTTAGCCAGGGCCACCCGCCCGCAGATCAGTATCCGAGGTACCCTCCTGAACTTGGCGTCGCTCTGACTCTCTCGGCCCATGGTGCACGACCCCCGGTACCCCACCGTGATGAAGCCGCTCTTTCTATCCGCCGGCACGAGGGAGGGCGGTGGGCACTGCCGGTGGTCGCTGCCCTGGGAACCGTCTTCATAGTCGCTCTGAAAGTAATCGTCCGGGCTCTGCTTGATGTCCTCGGGGGTCAGGAGCTTCACTAAGTCGGGCAGCTGGAAGTACTCCGCCTCTTTCCTGAGCCTCCCTTTCTCCGGGAAGTGGTCCGGGAGCACGACTTGCTTGTCTCGGAGGTAGTCCAACACATAGCGGAATAAAAAGCCGTCTCTGTCGATGAAATATCGACCCTTTGGGTCTCTCGCCAAGTCATTCGATGCCTCTTTTTTAGAAGAGAACATCTTACTAAGAAATGAATTGGGGTTGCTCACCAAAGTTGAGTGACGCGTGTAATAAACCTGCCCCCCCACGTTTAATTCTAAAACATCTGGTAAACTGTTCTGAATTGATGCCTGCTCTTTTGGGTTAGTCCTACAGTTTCCACTCAGCGCCATTGTTTCCGACAGGCTACACATCTATTTCTACTACGAGTTGCAAGTGAAGAAGAAAGAAAATACGATGGATCGGTGTCAAAAGTTACCTAAGCTGCGTCCTCGGGTATTCAGGGTCGCGGGGCCTCCAACTTCATCCCACAATGATCTGAACAAGCACTTTCCATCCAACCATGCCCATTGTCACCTACCGGTGTCAAGCAGTTGTAGAAAAATGGAGGGGGAGATGGCAGTCTGGGGGGCGTCCCTCTGTGAGTGCTCAATCAGAAAGACTGAGATGAGTGACTTGGAGGAGGAAAGAATCAGTGCTGCGAGAAAGGAGAAACGTATCCGGGCGCATCAGAAGCTTGCATCAGTGGCCGCAGGACTCCCATCGCTGTTGGAAGAAGAGCACTGCAGCCTAAAAGAAGCCTAATGCACCGACTTAGAAAAAGAAACGGAAACGTGTCTGTATTGGGCTTCTTGCCTCTGGGAGTGTTATCCAATTAATGAATGTCGTTCTGCAAATACGCACAAAGCCACGGATTTTACGCAGCGGTCCTGCTTAAACAAACAAACCACAAAATACATGAAAAAGTCCAATAACTTATTTTAGTCCATATAGTCCAGAGAGAAGAAGGAGCTGATGTGTTCTTCCCACTTTTGTTTCTTGATCGCCAGCAGATTTCCCCCGGGGGGGGGGGGGGGGGGGGGGGGGGGCGTCAGACCGACAGGAGGAGGCTTGAATGTCTTTCACTGGCGAGAAACTTCGCAGAGATTCCAAACGCAAACCTCGGGAGCCCTGTACTGGTTTTCTCTGTAGCACTTCACTACAAATACCTCGGTCCGGGTCGAATTCAACTAAACGTCCTCCTTAGGAAACGTGTGCTGTCTGTCTCTTTTTCTTCTTCTTCTTCCTCTTTCTTCAGAGCAGCAGAAAGGACCGACCCGCCACTGGCTGGCTGCGTTTACCGGGAGCTCTCCGCGGTACTGAAGCGAGCATCTCAGCCCTCCCCCCCTCTCTCTCTCCTCACCATCCCTTCCACACTTTCCTACCGCCTTCCCTCCCCTACAGAGCTGGGTGGTGTCTTCTCGCCTGACACACACAGCCACACACACACACACACATGCGAAGCAGAATGGGGAGATTCCAGGCTTCAGTCGCTGCTGTGGTTGAGGGGAAATCGAACACAATTGTCAAAATGATCGCACTTTCTCCGGCACCATCTTTTTGACTAAATCAAACCAGGCCCGTCGTCGTAGAAGGCCTGCACTAATGTACACAGACATTAATATATCACGTCCCATTAAGCGGAAATGTGAACAGTTGGTGCTGTCAAAGGTCAAAGAACTGTTTGATCCTGTGGAAATAAAATGTGGGCTTTCACAGCAACTCGCAGTGCGTTGTCGTGGAATTGCTGCATCAATCTTTGTGCAATTATTGTAATAAGCTAAACTCGCAGAATGCTGCGGTTGGACCCCGAGCTTGATTTGCATGGCATTTAGTTTGAATGCATGAATGAAGAATTCGACGTGGGTTCCACGGTACAACGCGTGTTTATTATCCCCAACATTATTGTGTTTGACGTTTTCATTTCGGGGAACAAATTAAAATATTTCAATGCAGATTTTATCTCCAGCACCGGGATAAATGGCTGCAAGTGCCACTGAGTAGCAACATTATGTGATATTTCTGCCTTGCACTTCAACTGAGCAACAGCGCCTCCCTCTGTTTGGTTTCCGCCATGAGCATGATTCCTTCTTTCAGGACGACGAGAGGACGAGATCCTCACACAGACAATCAGCGCGTCGCTGCCTGTGTATTTACCTTTGTGTTTGCCTTTCCAGACCGAACAACAGCTGCTAAGAATTTCAATTTTTTACATTTCCGCGGAATTTTGACACAGGATTGACACAGAAACATGAGACCAAGGTGACATTGACTTGAAATGCACATGACACAATGCATTAGAATTCAAATGTAAAGTAGTACAGTGTGCTGCAGTGTAAAATGTAGTCTTATAAACAGGTGCAGGGCCAAGTTCAATTATTCAGTCAGTTAGTACAAAAAGCCATCTGTACCGCAGGAAATGCAGCTCATACAAGACAATGCTCTTTTATTTTAATTTGGTTTTTGCTCATTTTTACTCCAACTTTGCACTTTTTACCCTTTCGATGTCTAAATGTGTTTTGCCTCTGATGAGCTGATGTCACAGCTCTTGTCTTTACAATTTCATTGTATTCTGTTTGTCAGCATCGATGGTAGTTTACAGAGACGCAGTAGCAGTCACTTGCATGGTAACAGTACCTGAAGGTATAGGATTTGTTTTTGTGCCATGAAAGCGCATCAACGTTTTTTTATTTACACATTAGGAAGCAAGATTGCAACTCCTGTGTAGCATTTCAAGCAGACCTGCTTGAATTATGATTAACTCTTCCCCCTGAGCCACATTTGTACTGTAATATCAATTCGAACCCTGTTTTAAATGGGCATATGGCAAAACTAAAGAAATGCCAAAGTGAGGGTCACTTTGAAATGCAAACAGGTTTCCCAGAATCGCCCGTTCAGTTGTTTCTAATTAAACTCTTATTGTAGATGAATGAAAAAAGACTCGAAAAACAGTCATTGCCATTTGAGACACTTTGAAGCCTGCACTGTTGCAGCTCAGTATGACCACGACCAACAAACATATTCCTTCATATCTTGTACAAACAGCAACAGTTCACTGTTATCCTGCAAACTAACAGACATTTTAGTACACTATAGAGAACAGCACACTTTATTGACTTGCCTGTGTTAGCTAGTGTAGTCATATTAATACTGTGTCTGGAATTAAAATCTTGCTTCAGTCCCTGGTCATTCATAAGAAGTGTCAACATTCCATCAGAATAAAAGAAAAATGGGGCAAGAAGATGAGTGATTAAAAACAAAAAGAATAAAAGTCCGAGGGAGAGCGAGGGAGGTGTGCATGGCTGGGACGCGAGCAGTCACCCAGAAGTAGGCCGTGAATGTAGCTTCATCATAAATACATGTAGCCACTACACTGCACCCTGCCGTGCTGCTATTTAAAGACCAGATGATTGACCACCTGTAAGGAGTAAAACCTGCTCGGGCTAACATAATTCATTCGAGCTCGGCCTTTTCTGTCCCCAATGAGCACTTGGTTCAATGGGATAGAAGCTGTAAAAATACAGTGCACCGCTTTTCTTTCTGGGTTTTTTTTAAACTGTGCTTTCATTTAAAAATATTCCCTCTTATACTGCAACGTGTCATTAGTCGTGGTCGGTAAATAAAATAAAACCCCACCCGAAAATTAGGCTTTCAACTTTGCCGATGTAAAATAAGTGAAACACAGGCTATTTCGGAGGCATAACGACAGACAAATTCACACCAAACAGTGTTGTGGTTCATTTGGCCGCTTTAAGATGATTTTATACAAAATACATGATGAAATATTTACTCGACAAGCACAACAGCAGCATTTATAATTCATCATTTTCCAAAACAATAAGGGGAAGATCTTTTAATTTTTGACTTGCAAAAGCAATCCACTTCTTGCACAGTCCCAAGCACTTCAAAATCCTTGACTCAGATCAACTTGCAGCACAGTCGTTCTCTTCCTTTGTTGCAGAGAGGAGACTATTAAAAGGAATTTCCAGGCCGGTCACAGATGGTTGAAATAAACAGCACAGTACTTCCAATTCCATCGCTCATTACGGTCACACTGACTGATGCCAGACCTTAGATGGGAAATCTGCAAGTACAGCAGTCGATGCATAAATTCAGTCGACTCGGAGAGGACGAGTATTTAGCAAAATGACTTTCTGTGTAAGCCTCAGCTCTCCCTCAAACTTGGATCTTTAGTATTTGTCAGAGGAGACAGAAGAGATAGGGGGGAGAGGAGGAGAGGGGAAAGGAGACTACAGCAAAATAAGGTGTCTGTCGGGTGGAATAAGGGATTTGGGGAAGTGATTATAGGTGTCATGGAAAGGACACTGCTGATGGCATTATGCCTATTTATTTGAATGCGTCGGTGCTGCCAATAATGAGCCATCAAGTAGTGTGAGTCGCTGCATGATTAGATGCTCTGAAGGCAAACAAGAAGGGGTGTCTGTGGCTTTCAATAGAGCTTTGAAAGGGCAGCGATCGGAGGGCTGAGCCATCGACGGAGAGGGCGAGGAAAACATCCTAATGAGAAGTAGAAAGTCGTGCACAATGGCCCCGAAATATAAAAGTCTGCTGTTCGTTTCATATGACTCACGAAACACACTGAAGATAACAAACCTAAATATGGAATGTAACATACGGATGAAGGTTTTTAAGAAAGCCGGCCAATGCTTTTCACATCTTCTCAAGATTGAAAAATGTTCTTTTATTTCTTTGCCCATTATGTTTTTGCATGTTCGGGCCCTGCTAGATCATGAAATGTTAGCACGCTGCTGTACTTCTGTCATCCTTCTGAGCAGGTACCGTCCATCCCCTCTGCCTACTAAGCCAGTGAGTCATCAAATTCAAAATGAGTCTTCCAAGACTTGCTTTGAGCTTTTTCAGCTCATTATCGATGAACTTGTTATAATTAAGAGGTGTCTTGTGTCTGCAATATTGATCTTCAAGCATAAACTCCATGAAATCCTTTTGGGAATCAGCAACAAGTCCAAATGCCCCAGATTTTGCATCAAAACAAGATATTTTTAGGTGATTGCAGAAAAGTAGAGAAACCTATTGCTCAGAGATGCAACACAGGAGTTAAACTGAGGAAGTATAATTAGCTGCCACGCTAATCATCGCACTTCAAATAATAGCATAAATAATATCTATTAACACTTTCATGTAGAAATGAACTCCCTCTGTGTTTCAAATAACAGATTAAATGCCAGCAGAGTGAGACATTGCGGGCACATGTCTTGGAAATGCTATAGTGTGATAGTCTGATGGCTACTGGGATAAAAAAATTGCAATATTTCTGGATTTATGCTCATTTCAGCAGGTCAAAAAAATATAATAAGTTCCTTGTGGCTTTGTGTCGTTTTGCTGCTCTTCCCATCGGCCCCTCGTCATCCACTGTGAACAGGCTGAGACAGCTTTCCCTGCTAAACTAGGTCCACTGCTCTCCCCGGAGACAAGGCTATTTAACGGAAAGTCCACTAAACATTAAGGGCTTTGGCAGCCGCAGCAGAGCAGGGTGCTGAGGGACACACAAGCAACTCCTGGAGCCAGGATAAGTAGAAGCCTCCAAGACACCACAGAGAGCTTGAAAGTCTCAAGTTGTCTCCTGGCCAGCAACAGAGCTGTCATCCCACACACTGTGACAACAGTGACTCTGCAGGTGTCACCAGTGCTGGTGAAGGCATCGGGAAAGAGGGTGTATCCTCTGAACAGATCCGGTAAAATGAAGCCAGAGCTATTTTGGATGCAGCCAGCTGAGCACCAGGAGTTCTCCTCACGCTTGTGCTGTATGTTGCCTCGAATTTGTGAAGCTGGCAACAGGAGAAAAATGGATTCAAGAGGATGTATAATTAGCATCTTTGCTTGGAGGCAAATGGCCTTTAGATGTTTTCATGTCTTTTTTTTTTTTATCTAGACATTTTCCTCTTCCCTTCCAACTCCTAATTTTGGCTCTGTGATTCTTGACATTGTACATTAAATGTTTTTCTTTGATTCAATTCTTCATTTTCTTGAAGCATAATTTGCATCAATTCTCCACTGAGATGCATATTAATATTCTTCTCTTTGCTTGATTTGGCTGCGAGCGTACAGTTGTTTTCTGCTTCCTGTCACTTAAATCTTTTAATTGATCAGTTTTGTATTCCTCGGTGTAGTGTGGGCATATTTAGTTTTCTGCCAGGGGTCTTTCTCAGCTACTGCACAAACCTCCCGTCTCACAGCACAGTGTCACCTTTAAGAGCTGAATGCCGATCCATTAAACCAAAAATCACATGGCTGCATCACAGTTTTGAGTGTGAAGCTTCTCTCTTGGTCTGCATTCGAACAGATGATTACTTTCCTTCAGTTCTCAACAAGAAAGCTGATGGTATAAGATTACATAACTTGACAGATTTGCCAAGCTAACTACCGGCTACCCACACAGCAAATGATAATTCATTCATCCACCAGTTTTCTAAACCTGTCAGTGGTGTTTTATTAGACACAGTCTGCTCCATATACTGTATGTTTGGACAGTGATACACTTTTCATCATTCAGACTTCATCAAGTCTGCGGCGTATATTGTTAACTACATGAATTTAGTTGTAAAAAAAAAGTGGGTCTACACCTTATGCGTTACTTCCAGGTACTTCCAGAAGGTCTACCATCGATTGTTGATTTGGACGCAAAGCCCCTGTGAGGACAGTCATTGTCCAATAGTTGTTGAGGGCTTTGTCTTCACAAGAGAAAGAAGTCTTCTGTCGTCCACAGTTGTCGTGGTCTTCCAGCCTTTGCTTTCAGCTGTTGGATGTTCCTGAGGTCACAGTTTGTTCTTTCATCTTGAGAATCTTCAAAAATAGTTAATTTGACTAAGCCTAATGTTTGTCCTCTGTTTGATGGGATTGTTTTGATCCTTCCGCCTAATGATGGCTTGTTCGTTGGCAGTGACAGTTCTTTGGACCTCACATTACCAACAACAGATTGCAAATGCAAATGCAACATTTAAAATCAAATCCAGACCTTTTAGCTTTTCTGAGATGGACTAAAAGCACTGAAGCCCATTCTCACCACTGTAGCTTGGATTTGAACGCAGATATTAATTAACAAAGATGTTAATTGTCTAGGGCATATGCATAGACTATGCCGTACACATTCTTAACCTCAGGACTACACACAAGACCCTACCTCTCACACTGGATGAGTGAAGCTGTGAACTTATCTCCAACTTCCTTCTCTGCCATTCAGCCGACTGTGACTTCACTCCTGGCATCTGGCCTGAAGCTTGATTCGGTGGCAACACTGCTGTTCTGTGTGTTCTGGTTAGTCCGCTGCTTTGTGTCGCGACCGCAGGCTTTCGTCTCATGCTACTAAGGGCTCCTGCTCTTCTGGACCAAATTGAACTTATTAAGTTCAATTTGGTCCAACAGAAACACACAAAACTAACTAAACTCTAACCTTCAAAGAGGGAGGCTTGAATTCACTATTCTCAAATCCCCCAAAACAACATGGGAGAATCACTTGTCTACAACTTTTCAACTGATTGTGAAACAGAGGCAGATCCTAAACTTTTGGATTAGGGTCAAAATAAGGTGGCAGTCAAATGTAAGAAAACCTTTTCATATATAATAAAATTAAATTAACAATAATCTATTTGTGAAGTGTTTGAATATAATAATAATCAGTTGGGTAGAGATAAAAATATGTCATGCAGAGATAAACTGCCTGATTATCTGGTTTTGTGAACAGCTCGAGAGTAGTTTAACACGGGTACGAAAGCGCGAGCAGCAAACTCTCCAAAAATTGTCTGTAATTCTTAATAAGTTCATCCAATAATTTCAAGCAAAAACTACAATTAAAACTGACGGTCCACAATTTAAGCACCTTTTTATTGTGTCATTTCACAATTATTGTGTTGTCATACAGAGCAACAATTATTTTTTTTAAAAATGTCTCACTGTCCAAATACATTTGAACCTTACAAAAACTGACGGGGACTGTTTTTATTTTGTATCCAAACGGGAATGTGGTTGTTTGAGACAGTTGCAGTTGCACATGGACAGTGATGTGACTGCTTTAATGGTTCTACCTTAGAGGTAAAGCAAGTTTAAAACAGAAATCATCCAAATATCATGATAATAACATGTAGTGCATGACTTAAAAGTTAATTTGTGTTTAAGCTAAGAAGAGAATTGTGGTTGCTGAACTAATTAACCAATGAATCTGATTAACCAATAAAATCAGCTTTTATTTCCAAATAACAGACCTTTCTCCTAATTTTCTTAGAAATAGCGCATTTGTGTTCAGAGAGATCATTAAACTTGTACCCAGTGTTTAAACCCGGAGGTTCTGTTTGCATCTTACAGTAGCTGGCGTTTTATTCAATTTGCACCACGTGAGACTCCGCAAGCAGTTGGCCAGGATCAAGTTGTGGGTGTAGTGGAAGGATGAGAGGGGGCGGAGGATCTGACAGCTGCACAGCGAAGGAAGAAATCTCTGTTCATTTGTTACGAAAAAAAAAAAAAAAAGCCTCCACTGAGTCAGACTGTGTGTAAATGTATTCCGACTCGCCTTTCTCACGGATGAGCCGTGATGAGCATGTACAGAGTAACATTCAGTCTGATCCATGTCAGATCCTATGAAGTCACTGCACATCAGAGCTCCTGCCAAAGGTTCAAAGTGGCATCAGCAGCAGTTCAACAGCATGATACACAACCGAATTATAATAAAGCACCGCATTCACGTTTACTCTTTAATGTGGTGCGTTATGGAGCATTAGTGTTAATTAACATTACATTACTGAACTCGCTGTTGATTTAGTTGGATCTGTTCCAGTTGTTTTGAACGATCCCATTTTTACCTTCATTCAGTCAACCTGCAACTGGAGGCAACAACCACCTGCATCTAGATTAATTAAAAAAAAAAATGTATTGTCAAATTTGGCCTGTTAAAATACTTCCTGAAGGCTACAGACTGACAGAACAACGTAGGAGTCAGCCCATATCTGTACCATCCTCCCAAGCTCTGAGGCCTCCTTGGCAGTGCACAGCCAGTCGACTTCCCCAAGCCTAAAGGGATCTCGACCCTGTTGATTTTGCAAACCATGCAGATGAGATGTTGCTAAGCACCCGGTCTCTCTCTGCCAGCATAAAGGCCATGTGGGAACAGCGTGGAGGGGTAGATAGCTGTGCTAGATTTGTGCCACAGTCAGCGCTCCAGCAGTGTGTGTTTCTGTCCCTGGGAGTGTGTAGGAAAGTGTGTGTGTGTGTGTGTGTGTGTGTGTCTCCCCCTTCTCTCTGTGTCTCTCCCTTGAGTATTTTCCAAGCTTCACTCCCTGGCTCTTGGGATTAAATGTGGTTTCCACAGGTCCTCAATGTGTGACAAATCTCTTGATGGGCCTAAATCTCCAAAAGTCCTTTGAACTGTAAAAACCCCTTTAAAGGTGTAGTATCCAATTTTCCTCTTTAGCTAATACCATCAGCACTTTTCTGTAAATGCTTCAAAGGATGTTCCGTACACGATGGATGCTGCAAATATAATATGTTGCAGGAAAAACCTAATTTTGTTTTTCTTTTTTAATGTGTTCATCTGTCTAAGCTGTGTATACACATAACTTTCCACACAATCCACAATCTGCTTCCGCATTGTGAAGCGGAATTAAGGTGTAAAGTAAGTTGAACAAAGAGCTGTACGAAGCTCTCAGCACAATGAAAATGAATAAATTCGGTCAGTGTGTGAAAGGAAAGGGGGAGGATGGACGTTTAAACGTGTGGTGGGTCTCTGTTTACTCCTGTCGTCAGTAATCTCATCAGGAAAGCAGAATACACATTTAGTGGGGAGTCGACTGGACTTACCAGTCTTGGCTACTTGGAAACACACCTCTTTGTGTGGGTCGCAAGTTGTGTGTGATAATCAGCTTCTTTTTGTCATCAGATGCATTTGTTCACTTATTTCCTTGTTTGTCTCATTTCTGTGTTAAGTATTGCTGAGATAGTATCTGTACGGTGCAGTAAATTGGCAGAACATATCATCTGTAACAAAACAAAAATATGATCAGATTCTCTTCTGCAGAATCAGGAAATGTGTGGCTGTCTAGACTCGTTTTGTTTTCCTTGATTCTATTCATACACGTAGAAGTCCATCACTAAATGTCTGGGGTTTATCTCTCCAACCGACTGTGGATTTAACAATGCAACATGCAGTGGAACCTTTAAACACTGTGCCTGTCAGTCATTCCTCCTCAACTGAAACCATCACAGGAGGTCACAGCTATAGGCAACAGCATCATACTGTACCTGTGCTCAAAGGATTGTCAAAAGCGTTCTGGGAAATACACGATGACGTAGAAATTTGAGGAGACAGGTTGGGGGAATGGGCCTGAAACAAAAACAGAAAGAAATTGCAACACTTCATCATAACTTCGGGAACTTTTGAAAATGCGTCGTGAAGTGGTGAAATGAAACCAGGTGAGAGTATCAGAGGCAAGATTTTTCTGACGCAGAGTGGCTGAACTGATGATTGGATAATGTGTGTTGGCAATTCCACTGGAGTCCCAGAAGAAATCGCTGCATCTTAGACTTGGACCCACTTTTACTTCTACCATCAAATGATTTGTTTCAGTTAGAGGGGAAAATATACACTCGGGAAGATGAGAGGAACATTTTGGATGGTGAGTGTTTCTACTAGTCTGATCGCGTTGGCCTTTTGTAAGAACACTGAGTACTGAATCTGAATATTCCTGATGGTAAGAATATAAGAAAAAAACACAACACAAACTAATACTTGATGAAAACTGCTAAATTAAAGATATTAGAGATTGAGACACATTTTTGCTGATTAGCAGTTTCTTCATCCAAACACATTGATTGTTGTGTCAAGGTTGATGGTGAAATCCATCGGAATTGATCCGCGCATCACCAGCGCAAGAATTCTGCGCGATCTGGGCCTTTTCATTGCAAAAAAAATAAAAAAATGTTGGTCTGCACTCTGGAAATGCTATCAGCGAAAACCCCGAGATTTAATTATTTAACAAAGTCATAAAACGCCAAGTCGTTATTTCACGTCCAGCAGGACATTTCTTAGTTTGGTCAGGCCCTGCAACCACAAGGAACTGTGAAGTGAAACTTGGCAGCGCGGCTCTGAGAAGAAGGAGTCAAAGCCATGCAACTGTTTATAATATGAGACTTATTTTCGAAGCCTCGAAATCTGTTTTGACAGGTAGAACACTCGTGGGTCGGCCGGTGCTGTCCCCGATCGCAGCCAGAGGCAGATAAGGAAAGGATGGCACGACTCCACAGCACACAGCGTCAGAAAGCATCAGACCTGTTTCAGGGTTTCACCAGTTCACAATGAAAGGCTCGTGCATTATGGTGCTTATTTCATGATGCATGCAAAGACAAAGAAATGGAGCGTAGATACCTCTGGTATCTTCTTTGCACTTTTTGGTTTGTTTCTTTTTGCGTAATTTGATTATTGAAACAAATAAAAACATGTTCACTCAGCCCCCAGCGTTAGATTTCCATTCTATCTAAATACGTTTGCTATCATTGCCAGTGTCGTCAATATACTCTGCAATGAGATGTAATTTCATGTTGATCATCATTTTTATCAGGAGCTGTTCAACTGTGAGTGGGTTGAAATCTCATTTTGGAACAAACCAACTTGACAAACTCTTCAGATGCTGATTGTTATTTTAGCTCCGTCACAGAGCGAAGAAAGCTGCTCCCGAGAAAAAGGCCCATGCAAGTACCAGATGCCTACTAATTCACGATCTGTGCCGCAGTCATATCAAACGCGGTGGGGGTGGGGGGGGTGGAGGGGGTAGGAAATTAAATTAGATGAATTAAAGGAAATTTAATCTTGTAAGTGAGGAAACATGTGCTTCCATTTCTGCG
The DNA here is from genome assembly GCF_033026475.1 of Channa argus. Classification (NCBI taxonomy): domain Eukaryota; kingdom Metazoa; phylum Chordata; class Actinopteri; order Anabantiformes; family Channidae; genus Channa; species Channa argus. Next base: position 8,113,923 of record NC_090218.1, read on the forward strand.
CTGTGTGTTCTGTGTAAACTCAAGTGCTTGCTACATTAAAAATTATCTCCCATCTGCATAACTTTTTTTTGTTCCTTTGAACATATAATAACATCATTCTTTGCTTTTGCCTCACTCCCTGATCCTGGAGAGGCGGGGAGAGGAATCTTAATTGAGGGTACAGTAGGTGGTTGGGGACGAGAGGTGGCTGCAGAAAAGAAAATGCAGTAGTTTTAATCCACTCATCCGCCCAGGCAGTGACAGCAGGATTACAGCAGAGACTTTAAAAAAAAAAAAAAAAAGCCAATTATGACAGCATGTGGCAATGCACTGCCCTAAATTCAATTACCCTCTCAAGCACTTTTCAATTTTCTTTCATTAAGTGGATTAAAAACAAAGGCTCTTAAAGTTTAGAAACGATTAAGTCAAAAGAAAGATGAGAGGCAAGGCTGGGGAGGTGACTCATTTCTGCTTATGATTAGTCATGGGTGTTTGTGGTAGGAATTTATATTTCGTGCATCAAATTGATCTGGTTCAACCGGAGGTAGAAAAATTAAAAAAAAACATATCAGGCCTGCACAGCTGCTAAGTTAGTTAAGGATTTTCTTTTTCATGTGTTGTGAGTTTCACTTACTTTTGCATCAGCGTAAAGAGAATAGAGTGGGTTTGGAAAACTCATGGATTCCCTTCAAAGGGAAACACACTTGTGACAGCAGGTCACAACGTTTCCTGGCAAGAAACAGTCCTAATTTATGCAGCCTTGCTGGTGCAACGGCTTTGCCTATGAGGTTTCTCTGTGTATTTCGGCATTAGACCCATAACTCAATCAGAATTTCTCTGTCAACAATGGAGGAAGTTCAATGTGTCTCCTATGCTTAATGAGAAATGTTCTCTTGATGCTTTTTTCCCCCCCACTGTATTATTTTTCCTATTTCTCCTTCTTTCCCTCCAGGTCGTAGAGCAGAGCCAAGTGTATGTAATTTCGTTTCATTTCACACTGCACACAGTTGATATTCAAACATTGTTATGAATGCCAGAGGTGGTTTTCTTTCTGCACAGAGGCAGAAATAATCCAGTTTTAATAAGCATTGGCTAAGAGGTCACGATAGCTGTTACAGATGTCCCAACCACTAATGTGAATTTCTCAGATTATCAGCATAAAATGTATTTATTCATTTTAAATGTTGCCTTCATCCGTTGGCCATATCTCCTTTAGTCTCTTGACTAAATAATATATATATATATATATATATCAAAATAATATATAGAGGGAACTGGCAATGATGTTGTTATAGCTGTTGCTCGTTTATCACAGGTGACGCCGGCATCTGTGCTGCTCTCAGCGCCTGCCGTTCCTTCCTGTCCCTACTTCCTCTCAGAGGTCATCAGCCTATTACTTTATGTTATCTGTCATCATCAAAGAGGATGGATCGGCCTCCGGTATTTGGTAGCCGGGCACTTCACATGCACAGGGAGATTGATTGATCTGCTCCACTACTTCCTGATGAAAGACAGTACATTTGTTGTTGCTTGGAGCCCAGCACTTGTCCTGTTAAATCATCTTCTATCTTCTGTCTGTTAATATAGAAACAGTTTTTTTCTCAGATAAATCAAAAACCGCTAGGTTCTCCTTTACCTATAGTACTTGTGGTGACCAGTACACACTGAATTTGAGGCATCAAAACATATCTCATTCTTAATTCGCCCATTCCTTGTTTATTATTTAGCGTTAATTGTTATTATTTGTTTTTAATAATAGAAGTTTGTCATATTTCTTAGAGGGATGCTTTTTTATGGTATGACCTTTTAGTTCTTCATTAGTACTTAGATTTTTTTTCTTTGAATCACTATAAGATCACACAATGTGCTATTCCTGTGATATTTGTGCATCATTCATCATTTTGTAATATATAATACAGGCTGGTGCTGGCGTTCCTCTTTAACGAGGGTTAACCACAACATTATGAAATCCAAGCACTTCAAGTGTTCTGACCTTTAAAATGATAATGGAAACATGGACAATGATTTGTTTTTTCGTTTGCTTTATAAGCTTCAGAATTGTAAATATTTCAACCAGGAAAGTTTTACAGGCAGTAATATTCAGATACACTCCCAGAGTGGGGACCATCATGTTATACCAACTTAGTCTGTAGGCGGCGCCACATTTCAGCGAATGGAAAAAAACTCAGTGTCCCTAACGACTTCCCGTTGTCTACGTATCATCCCGGAAGATTTTACCTTTCTCCTGACACGTAGCAGCCGCAACCAAGTTGGCAGTGTTCTGTACAGATTCAGGAGAGGTAGGTGGTATAATTTTCGATGCTTTAACATTTTGAAAGTGTTGATTATGTGAGAAGACTAAAATTGAACAGAAAAGCCAGCGATGACATCACGCGCAACATGTAAAGGGCTGCTCTCGAACTGCGGCGACTAGCATTAGCTAGCGAGCTACCCGCAGAGTTAACGGTACTATCCGGCCCCCAAAGATTCACAGTTTTCAGTTATTTGGCTGAATGTGCTGTATTTTCAGGTAGTTGCCATCGTCGAATCATTAAATGGGGATGCATCGAGTTGATGCATTTACTGGATGTTTAATGGCTTTATTTTAGTTTGGTTTTGTGTGCGAGGCTGACTGCGTTAGCTATTTTTAGCCCGCTGCTTGGTTAAAATAATGCGGAGGTAACATTACGTTACTGTTTTACTTTTACTCGACTCCGGCAACGAACAACTAGTTTAAGTTGTAGAGACTGTTAGAACAGCTGCACTCAGCTTTGCTTCAACAAGCTCTGTCACGTAGTTGATGTTACCAATTTTGCCACGGGCCACGATTTTACCAGTCGGAACTTGGAAATGTATTAATGATCTGTTTGTTACAGATGTGTTTGAAGACGTCGGGCTCCTTGTATTGACTTCAGGCTTAAGCTAGAGTTGTTTCTTCTTTGGTGAAAATTACAGTGTATGTTAGTCAAGCAATAATTGGACTTATTAGGGGCCTAAAGTGGCCAAAAGTTTGGACACACTACATCAGTACTTGGTTATTCCTCTTTGATAAACATGGAGTTTAGGAAGTCAGGACACACTGCGTGGATAGAGAGGACAATGGACTCCACCTATTGATGTTATGTAGTCTAAAAGGTTAAATTGCACGCTACACCACCTAAGCTGAAGCTTTTAGAACAGCTTTCGCAGTGACTTTAAACATTAAAAATTGGGACGAGTGGGTGAGAATTCCTGTCGAGGACAGAAAGACATTTAACTGGTTACAACTTGTGTTTACAAGCTGTGGTATCTATCTGGATTACGGGCTTGGAAAATGTTTGCACGCACCGCAATTTAATTTTAATATTTATAAAATCTAAGCGTATGAACGTGTTTGTTTGCTGCAGCAGTTGCCTTTACTTGTTTTTACGTCGAAAATCAGTTTTTGCCTACAACTAGATTTGTAAACTAGTTTTGAGTATTCAGTTATGCTGTGGTTGGATGGATTGTTCAGATAGTGAATACAGTACCTAATTATCTAGTTTCTGTGTTTTGAGTCAACTAATGTATTTGTTGCAGAGCCCTATTCTTTAACGTAATTGCAGTTCAGAATTTCATTATTTGATTTTGATAAACCACAGAGCCAAGCAACATGATCAGTGCTGCGACGTGAAGAGAACGAGACTGACTGGCTGTATATAACGTATACTATATAAAACCACCTAGATTTTAAATGGATAATTTTGATTCTACTTGGGCTAATCCCCTTAACCCCTGTTTTATGTCCTTATGTTTCATGTGCCAGTGTGAGAGATGTCGGGGTTTGACAACTTCAACACAGATTTTTACCAGTCAAGCTACAGTGTAGATGACCAGAACCAGGGTGGCTACGGCTACGCTAACAATGAAAACCCATACAATAAGTAAGTGAAGAACGATGTTGTACCGGATTCTCCCATATGAAATCCACAAGAGCAACACCGCATGTTATTTCAGCTTTTCAAAACTAGTATTGATCCTTCGACAATATTGTTATGTGATTCCCAGGCCATACGGTCAGTACGACTACTCCCAACCCATGGGCTACACCTCACCAGAAATGATGCAGCCCCAGCAGCCATACACAGGACAAATCTTTCAGCCCACACAGACCTACGCGCCATCTCCGTCGCAATCCATGTATAGCAGCAGCTTCGATGACGAGCCGCCGCTGTTAGAAGGTAGGTAAACTACACCCTGGAGACTGTGAATTCTTCTTTGCCTCACTCACTTCTCTTTATATGCCATGAGAGTGTAGAAGTATTGCAAGAGAACTAAGTACAACAGCACAGTTACACAAGATACGGTTTTATGTGCACAACACCGGGATGCTGTAACTGAATGGAATTCAACTTTAGACAGATTGAGCAAAGCACACCTCCAGCACCAGCTGCTGTTTCGCGCTGTCGGTCATGGACAGTTCACTCAGCCAAAATACATAATTAATACGATGTTGATCAGCATGTAAATCTTTGCCATCAGATTAGGTTTAAATGAGATTAAATTTGACTATGCACCCATTTGATAAAGCTGACATAGCATTGACCCACAGGTCAGTTTTAATTGCTCTTCTTGTATTTATGTGTTCACGTATGGTGCCAAACAACTCTGTCTGAACAGCTGAGACCATAAAAGTCCTGTCAACCGTACGGGATCATTTTGCAAAAACGTATTTTCTCCGTATTTCTCCTCTTAGAATTAGGAATCAACTTTGACCACATCTGGCAGAAGACTCTGACAGTGCTCCATCCAATGAAAGCAGCAGATGGTAGCATCATGAATGAGACAGACCTAGCGGGCCCAATGGTCTTCTGTTTGGCTTTTGGAGCGACGTTACTCCTGGTAAATTGTTTACTTAAAGTTTTGAATAGGTCAAACGGCAAGTAATGAAATCCTTCTGCACCTTTTGGTGTAGTCTATCCAAATCCTTAACATTTATTTCCATTCACAGTCAGGTAAGATCCAGTTTGGCTATGTATACGGAATCAGTGCAATTGGTTGCCTTGGCATGTACTGCCTACTCAACCTGATGAGTATGACGGGCGTCTCTTTCGGTTGTGTGGCCAGCGTGCTTGGATATTGCCTCCTCCCCATGATCCTCCTTTCCACTTTTGGAGTCCTCTTGTCTTTACAGTGAGTACACAAGCAAACATTGTTAAAACATTTAATAGCTAGCTAAATGTAATAGCACAGATAATAACATCGGCTAAAGTGTTCATTGCTTAAAAAAATTGTCAGACAATGTTTGGACTTTCAATGTTGCTGTTTCGATGTTTGAAAGCCGTGTAGTTAAGAAAGTTATAAAAGGTAGTGTGAAAAGCTAACTTCCTGCTTCTTTCTTGTTCTCGTCAGGGGCATGATGGGAATCATACTAACAGCAGCAATCATTGGCTGGTGCAGTTTCTCAGCCTCAAAGATCTTCATTTCAGCCCTGGCAATGGATGGACAGCAGCTGCTGGTTGCTTACCCCTGTGCTCTCCTCTATGGGGTGTTTGCACTCATCTCTGTCTTCTAAAAAAAAATTATCGAGCGACAGTTTAAAATAACTTCTCTCCAGTTTCTGTAATTTCAGTCTAATTAGTGTCAGCGTAATTAGTGTAATTATTTGCTGATTATACTGTTATTACAGAAAAATAGGAGCTGCTGTCTAAAATGGCACCAAGATGTTTTTGTTTTTTTCTTAACCTCCATGTCTCGCTGTATTCTGAGTTGCCCATCTGCAGTCTGGACTCATGTCTACTCTCCTTGGTCCCTTCATGTCTTCTAAAGGAGAGGGCTGTCAAATAACTCTCCGGTGGATCACTTTGAACCTTGAATGGCCTAACACAGTCTTATGATTTGAAGGATGTGAAGGGAAAGAAGTGAGCAGTCACTTCACACAATGGAAACCCGAGGAGACAATTTAATTTAGACACGGGCAGGAAAAGGTTCTCGCTTTCCAAGAAGAACCCGTAACCTCAGAGAACCGTGCAGTCTAATTTGGAGACAGTGGAAACGCAGCCTGTCATGATATTTTGGAAAAGCCCTTTTGAGTCATTTCTGGAAATCTTCAATAGCTAATAACTACAAGACTAAGGGAAACATCAATGTCCATTCCACACAAGACTTCAGTAGCCATTTCTCCTGGTGGGTGTTTCCTTGACGGTGTCGTCTTTTCTCCAGGACTAAGAAGATCACAGCAGTGACCTGACCTGTGATTTCAAATCAGCAGCTTTGCTATATCTTCTCATGTATTGCTATATTTTATTCTCATTTTAGTTTTGATGCCTTTCCAGACGAAAAAAAAAAAAAAAAAAAACAGATTTAATTAGATATTAAAAAACAAATTATTTGAGGGATACAATAGGTTGTTGCTGTAGTTGGCATGACTTAAATTTCTATATTGTTATTTTAGAGTTGGCCCACTTTGTGTATGCTTTGATGTGTCAGGTCTTGTCTCATACAGAATAAAATGTTCTGTGAAGATTATCTGCCTTGTAATAATAATAAAAGCTGCATTAGAAAGGCAGGCTATTGTATCTATTAGTGTCATAACTTTATACTGCTAACTTTACATCTGGGTGACTTTCAAGTTTTAAAACAAGGCTTTCTAATATATGAAAAGTATGCAGATGTTATCTCATGGACATGAGTTTGCACCTCCAGCACTAAAGCTTGGTCTGGTGAAGGCAGAGTTAACCACAAATTTCCACTTGTTTAGTCATCAGCTCTTGAAGATGCTCTGCCTCTCTCATGTGTGTGATGAGCTGATTATTGGCACAGCTTCTTTTCTACGTTCTCAGCAAAGTGTTTCATGTTCACTGACAGTAAATGTTTCTTCTGAACATTTATTTCCATTTGCTTATGAGTAGTTATTCACCCATGTACTGCATTTCTCCATAAAACCCAAAGGTATTTTCTTTACACCCTGGTTCTTTAAAAGATTCTTAAATTAAATACTGTACCCTGACACAGATGTATAGAAGTATTCTTCATTTAACAGAAGCACCACCGGATCAGATGATTTTGCTAGAACAAAAACCACAAATCCAACTGTTAATGAGATGCTCAGTCTACAGTAAAAACACTGATTAACCTTTTGTGTTCTTAAACTTCCTACTCTGTGAATTGATAGCGCACACTGGGGCAATAATGATGTTTAGTTTGAAATTTAAAAAATTAAAATTAAGTTGATATGTTCCTTTTTTCAAGTAAAGTTAGCAGGAGCAGTCTGGCAATATGTATGTGTCTATAATATTGATTTGAAAGGAAGCAAATCAACCGGAGTTTTGGGAGTTTGATGATTATTTTTTTGTCTGAATGGTCTCCAGAGTCACATATTGCTTTCTCTAAATAAACCATTCGTTGTGCATGTCAGGAACGGCCTTTTTCAACTCATTCATCCAAACACATAATAGTGAGTGTCTTGAATGCTCTAAGTTACTCTGCAGGGCGGATTTCTCCTCCCTGAAAATGTGAAAGCGGAACTTGCAGAAAAGTGTAGGGCTATATTGTGAGCAAAAATAAAAAGTATGACTAGCACATTTTATTTTCAGTGGTGCTCGTTTTAGAATATATTTTAGAACACAGAGATTCACTAACGCTGCTGGAAACTGGGCCTTAGCATTTGTGCAACATATACTTTGCTATATTACCACTGAAACTCGTTCCAAAGCCAAAGTTTATCAAGTTGGCTTGCACATATGTTTGCAGTTACTTGTGCGATGAGTCAACAATTCTGCAGTTTACAACACTGATTGAGAAGCGCAAAGGGTGGATTCAAAAGCGGAGGTTTGAGGCTGTTTTTCACTGTTTATCACCTCCCGGAACATTTATACCCAAAGGCCTCCAGATGACAGTGTTGAGTTACACATCGCCCGTCGTCCTGGATGACTTAAGGTTGTGTTTGTGCTGTGTGCATTGGCAACAGCCTGACATTTCCCCCTGGAGCAATGACTACATGCCTCCTCTTAAACCCTTACAGTTATTGTCAGGAAATTATCAGCTCGATCAGATCAGATCAGTATGTATGAGTAGCTCAAGCCTCTTCCACCGTAGCTCAGTACTATTAAATCCTTAATTGGTTGATGTTTATACATTTGTTTGTTCAGCCCTACTTCTGACTAACTGCTTCTCTTAAGTGACATAGCATAATGTGTCATTTGGGGAATGTTGCTTTTTAATTTTTTTATTTTTTACTGAAACGCATGGAAATAAATTGATGTTAATTTTAGCTTTCAGTGGAATAGATGCTACATGTCTCTGTTGCTCTCATCACTGCTCCTACATTAAAATCATCATCATCTTCAGCATAAGCAGTTTAAGAGAGAGGCGACTAGTTGACTGGTCTGCTAGTCTGGGGAATAAGGGCCACTGCCCCATTGTGTTATCTAATGGAAGATAATCTCACCTCCATCTGGCCACCCTGAGCTTCAAGTGTGTGTGGCCCAGCTAGCAGCTAATGATGAAACTGTCTCTCCTGCTCTGTTAGAAAGAGATACATGGAGAGACACAAGCGGCGGGAAAGTGACGGTGTAAATCTATTTTTGTAGTAAAGGCGCCTTAATAATTTCAGTCGTTAAACGCATTTGCATTTTATCTTCTTTTGCGACATCCTATTTCCCTGTAATCAACCCTGTGATAATGATAGAGCTATATGAAATTAACTGCATTGTTACAGGCAAACCAACTCTCATTGTAAGTGTTAACATACATAATAGTCCTATAGTCTTAGTCCTATTTGAATGAAAGTAAATTTCAGTCAACTATTCTTACTCACCAGTTTGTAGTTTTATTAAAGCATTAAAGATTTTTTTCTGGGGGAATGTATCAGTCACTTAGAAAATGTTCCCACTGCAACAACACTTAAACGTTTGTTCAGAATTTGAATAGCATATATATTTTTCCCCCCAAACAAAAGAGTGTAGTAGTATTAGTAGTTATACATGTGTACTTATTGCAATAGGCTTTTGAATTGTCTAAAAAGCCACAATAACATAAAAACTACGCAAAGGGGCAAGTGTCTACATAATGTCGTAAAAGGTGAGAAGGTGCATCTGCTTTGAACTGGCAGACAGCAGCAGATGTGGCTGGCTGGGTTAACAGATGTGGCCTGTGTTTGAGATGAGATGGGCTCCAAAAAGCCTCACAGCACTGAGGCTCATTAGGGTGTTATCCTCAGTGAGGAAGCAGACAAGTGGCAGGTGGAAATGTAACGATTGGTATTCAGCAATGCAGCACTGCCTTTTAATGCATCTGCAAAGCCAGCAGCGCATGAATATTCACTGAGTAGCTGTTAGCACAGCACTGAGTGTGATTTGCTCCTGCACTTCATTAGGCTAATTGTCCCCCCTCATGGCACTGTGGATTCTTCTAACAGTTGACTCAGAACTCAGTGAACTAACACAGATGTCATGGGTCATCTGTTTATAGTTGCAGTGCTCTTACTTAGCTCTGAGTGTTTTTTGCCCTGTGCATGCATGGTAACTTATCATTTGGATCATTTTTTTTTTTTGACTCTATTTGCATTGCATTTATTTTAACTTGGCCTTTAATTTGCATGTTTTGTGCTCTTATTTAGATGTTTATTGTAACTGGGTGAAAAGTCGTCCGTGATACACTGGCGACACAAAACAAATGCACATTTACAAAAACAGAGACACAATGAAACACAAGCGTGGTGTAAGACTTTTTTTAAAAAATGCACATTGACCACACAATCATTACTGCTTTCATAGCAATAGTTTAGTAGTAACCAGCAGTTGTTCTTAATGCTGCAATTGCCTTATTGTTTCAAGTGCAGCTTTAAACTTTTGAATTTACTTTTAACTGGGCAAGAGTTTGTGAAACTGGTGAGTTTGTGGAGCTAATTGCCTTCAGAAAATCTTAAATTTATTCCTTCAAGACTTTCCCTGTTATCCAGTTCTGCTCTAGGCAAACAGCTTCATGGAAAACATTACTGCACAGCAGTTGATCAATAGTCAGCAATTCGGGCATATATTCGTGTGCTTCAGTCTGTCTGGATAAAAAAAAAATTATAAATGTACGAGAACTTGCCCCGGAGATACCATGCCGCTTTCTAAAAGAAAAAGTACTTTAGCTCTCGGTTCTCCCATCTTCAGAGGGGATGCTTCACTTCTTCAGTCGATTCTCTAACCAGCCTCTCTGCTGCTTCCTCTTGATTCTTTGCAAACGGTGTGTTTTTGGTGTGCAGTGTGTGCCTCTACAGTATGATGTCTGCGAATGTACTCTCCTCCCAAACCAAAAAGGGGTTTTCTGTGTGGCAAAGGAATGAATTGTGAAGGGATTATGAGACATAAAACCCAAACAAAGGAATAATGAAAGATAATCTAGATGACCTAAGGCTGAATAAGCCAAGCAGCATCTGGTGGATGACCAAAAGCAATGTAAGCACAGCCTTACATAATAACTTATGAAGAAGAAGCTATATTACTAGACATTTTTACTACATAAGCTGGTCAAACGTTGGACATGCCTCGTCATTGAATTCAGTGGAAAGGGAAAGTGCGACTACGTAATGCTAAAGAATACTGGATGTCCTCATGGGTCATTGGTGGCAAATTTAAAAAAGGGAGCTGGTTGTCATTCATTTAGTCTCCCGGACCACTGGACAAGGGAAAAGCAGCAGCAAACAACACAACAGCAACAGCGACTGGAGGCCATCAGGTACATCAGCACTCACAGTCAAGATGTCAACATGAACCTTTAAATCCATTGTGTGAAAGTCCCCAGTTTTAATGAGGAGTCCGCCTGGGTTTGCCGTATGTTGTTCGCTAATTGCCTGGTGGACTTCATCGAGTACCTCGTTCCTATCGCTGGTATTAAGCAGTGGCAGGGATAAACACGGCAACAACATACTGCGATATACTTTTACATATCGTTGAACATTTAACATCATTAATCAAATGTAGTGTATAATATACATTTGATTATTATGTTGATAATAATATGTGTTTTTAAGTGTTTAAAGCTTTGTATGCTCTGAGAGAATGACGTTTATCTCACAGGGTCACATAAACAAGATATTATTGTCATTTTTACCGCAGCCTGGCCATCACATAGCAGTTGGATTAATTCTACACTGCTCACTGTGGTAACGATAACATCATGATTATTTCAAAAGTCATTAGCTCAGTAGTGAAAATAGGCAAATGCAATGGTAGTAAGAGTAGTTTGACCTACTCTCTCTCTTCTCTCCAGGGACCAGGAAGTAATTGGCATCACAATGAGGAGCTGCAGAGGGACCTAAGGACCTTATTGCAAAAGCAGAAAGACAAAAAAAAAAATCCTCACTTGGCCTTGTATAACCTTGTATAAACTTAAATCTCGGCTTTGATTATTTATAAACTAATAAGTGAGAAACGCTGCTGGGTTTGACACGATGGTCCAAGACATGACACGGGAAATAACAAGCTAAAAGAGGAAAGTCGGAAAAAGTGAGGCTGACAAAGAAAACAATTTTATTGACAGCAACAGTATGCAACCAGCCGTTGCAACAAGGTCTAGCATTCGCTGCACAGATGTCCCATCACACCAAGAACATTTTCTGCACTTTACCTTGCCCAGAAATTAAATTCAACCAAATGGTGAGAGGAGACAGGGTCTCGTTGAGGGGATGTGGTGCAATGCGATTTACTGCGACCCTATTACATTCATCATAAATAATACTGTTAGAGTTCTTCATCACATTAGTCATTGCACTGGGGTCTGGTAAATGCAGATTCCGGTACTGTACAGTAGGTCTAGCGTCAGCCATTTGTTTCCATAGTGACAAGAGGCGCTAGGTATTCAGATATGACAACCAATCAAAGCATGTGCTCTGTGACTCAGCAGATACGGCACAATGAATGGAATGTTTCCATTAATGGAAATAACTCTTTGTGCCAAGTAAGACTACAAAGTAAGTAGTCAGGCATGTGCCGCAACTTGTAAATTAACTTTATGTATGTATATATATTCTTAAGCAAATTGCACTGCTTTTCCTCCCCAGGAAATTATTCCTCTCCCAGAGTTCCACTCAACCAGTGAGAGACTGTAGAAGGTCACTGATAAATGTTGAGAGACAGTGTTGAATAAGTCTGTGTTGCTTAGTGAGTAATATAATGTACTAAAATTGTGCTGGAGGTCATGTGTTTCTCAGCTTCTTTGCAAATAATGGGACCACTTTTTTTCATGGTGGTACAAAAATAGAACACAGTCACATATTTAAAAAAAAACAACAACCATATTTCTACTACAACCTACTGCTAACTGAGCTAAAATCCAAACTATTGTTGTACTTACGAATGGGACTGAACTGTTTTGAAGCTTTGTGGTGCCTTAAATACTTCAACTGTTTCACGTCATTGTCATTATCCCTGTCAGTTTTGTACGGGCAGTGCCTCTTCGCCTTCAGCCACAGATGCATGATGCACACCTTAATAGCAAATTAGATCACGGTGCCGGTATTATTTGCCACTATTAACCTAGAACAGACAAGACAGACCTCTCCAGTAAGAACTTCAAGAGCAAAGTTTGTTCTGTCACAGTTTCAATAAACTATGAGTAAACAACCCTGACCCTTAAACTACTTAGTAAGCTAATTCTATGTTAAAGGGAACATGAATCGGGAAGCCTGGGGGCCCCAGGGATGCCTGGGGGCCACATTCACACACAAGGACAGCCTTTTTAAATCTCTTGGCATGTCAAATCCCACCAAACCTTTTGGTCTGCACGGATGTTAGCTCTGCTATACAGTAAACCAGGAGAAGCAGAGGTGCTGGTTGGAGAATCGACTGCAGGACTGAAGCAACGCTGGAGCAAAAACTTGCTGTAGCTGCTGCTGAATACTTGCTGCATTTCATAAGCACGTTTTTCTGCCAGTGTCACTTGGGAATGGCTTTGCAGGAAGAGAAGCTGTGCCAGGGTTCCACAGCTTGGTTCATCATATCAGTTGTCAGCCTCAAATTGAAACGTATTTTCAGCTGTGGACAATTTGGGACCACTGTTACAAAGGCTTTATTGTTCTATGAGTTGCTACAGACCAAGCTACTGGGAGGGTTGGTGCATGGGAGCCTATTTGGTCTACCGTGCATAGCCTTGGCTCATTGTACTTACAGTTGGTGTGATTGGCAGCAGCTATGGGACTCTGTCTGCCATGGCAAACTAGGATAGCTGTGCTCCGACCATACGACATGATCTTGCGATATAAATATGGAAAGTCATTTTGCCCCATTCCCTGCGTATACTCTCATTGCTAGAGGTGTTTTTGGTTTGAGAATTACCACATGATGTTTGGTGTTTAGCCCCGAGTCAGAGCGCAGATGCCAAATTTCAAACGTTAATGTAATATACGTATTCGGTTTCCACATAATGCTTTCAAGGCCCTCTCTCGCTGTTAATATTTGGACTAAGCACTACAATATTTTCTCTTTCCACTAAACACTCAGATTAGTAGAACTCATTCTTCTATCTTGGGACAAATTGTGCAACACAGCCTCCATAATCGCCGTGTCCAGCCTGGAGTAGGCATGGGAACATTCATTCGTCCGCATCCTGATTGCAGATTAAAACACTACGGCTGTAATGGACGCTAATTTACACATCTAATTACTCCTCCTGGATAAACAAGCTCCTTATTAGCGCAACAATTAGCCAGGTAATAAAACCCATGCTTTTGGATGACTTCTCGGTGCTATAAATGATAGAAAGGAAGGAACAGATTAAGATAAAATACGACGCCTAAGTAACAGGGACGTCTCTGAACAAACGGTACACGAGGGAAATGTCCTCGTAGGAATTGTCTGAAGAAGCTTAAAAATTTCTCAAACTTTTTTTCCTACTTGATTTTGTTTGGTTGTCAATTAAGGATCTCTAATTTAAGATATTCTAATATTGCCACATAGAAGATCTGCCTTTGACACAAATATAACAGGTCCACACTGACTGAATCAGCAACCTGTTTGTTTTTGTTTGGTGCAGACGGATAACGCATGCTTAGAAAGCTAGTGTGCTCTTTAAAATCGAATTCAAATTCATAATGAACTTTTATTTTTATCATAAGAACTATATGCATGTATTGTATATTTTACATACACATGAACATATTTATTATTGTTCTTTATTTCTTTGATTTTCTATTTGTAATCGAAGCTATGACAGGAGTTTTAGATGGACGTGATGACAGCCTCGCACGCATTTTAATGAGTTTGGTTTCAATTAACATAATGAAAATGTTCAGAGTTTTTTTTTTACATGGCTTAATTTTTTTCTGTTGAGGAGATTATCAAATTCTCTATCGTTCAGTTTAAAGGTTTGAGTGAGATGGTTGTTTTATGATTATTTCGATTTCTGGAATGTAGTGGGATGTTTGGGTGCATGTAAACACAGCGGGCAGCAAGGTAGAGAAGTGGTCAGTGCTGCCACTTCACAGCTGAAAGGAGTTTCTTTGTGGATTTTGTTCTCCGAGAACCCAGAGGAAACCCACGCAAGCACTGGGAGAACATGCAAACTGAACCAGGGACCATGTAGCTGTAGCAATAACCACTCGACCCCTGTGCTGCTGTTTTTAGGGAGCAAGAAAGAATAGCAATATTACTCCCTTTTTTGTATTATTGATTGAAAATCAAAAGCAAATTAAACGCTGAGCTGTCAGCTCAGTGATTTCAGGGATGGTGTCATAGATGCCGATCATGATCTCATTACACTGGCTCACAGTCAAATTCAGGCCCTTACAGCCTCAGGAGACTAGATATGTTCACAGTGTGCCTTTGTGAGTCCATGCAGAGATATAGCTATGATACTTTATCCTCATATTAATCTTTGGTTTAAAAAAAAAAAAAAAAAAAAAAAAAAGGCAAATGCTTTAGTTGCTAGAACATCACTGCAAACCAAAGAACACAGCAATGACATAAAACTAGCCTCCTCTGACACATTGTGTTTGTTTGTGGCCGTCAACTCTTGTTTTGTGTCACGTGTCAGTTAAATATATGAATATAAATATATATCGTATATTCTCTCAGTCTCATTTTCTTTCAGAGTCGTCACTTTTCAACCGTCAGCAGTCATAATTATGTTTTGTAATGTTTTCAAAAAAATTTTTGGCACTTTTCCCCAAAGTCCCCCCCGAACCGACAGATTTAATCGACAGATTTTTGTGAGCTCTTATTTGAGCTCACAAAGCCATATATAAATATATATTTTCCTGAGCTTCCCAGGGATTTTTATTTACAAATTTGAATTGCTAAGACAACATCCGACACTGCTGAGTTGGTGACTGAATCACAGTTTTTCTGTTTTTTTTACCTGATCATGATCTCATCACACTGGCTCACAGTCAAATTCAGAATCCAGAATTCACGAGGCTTGTTGGTTGACTCTTTTGACGTTTATCATAAGACACTTTATGAATTCCAGACATTTTATGATGACCGTAATCTAGAAAGACACACATCAGTATGGTCAAACAGGTTTTGTTCTCAAAGGGATTTCCTGGATAAAATTCAACTTAACTATTTTAGATAACTACATGCATTTTGTGGTCATTGAGTTTGTAGGTTACCGCTAATGTCTGAGCAGCTAATTGTAGTTGTTAAATGTGAATAAACTAAACAACTACATTCCAGTAGTCAATTTTGTGTAAGTAAAAAAACACAAACAGACAAAAACAACTAGTATTTTACATGGCACATGACAATTATACTAAAAGAGCAGATTTTAGCAGAAAGTAAAACACTGCTTGAAATGACCAAAATCTTGTCACAGTCCAGTCCAGGTTTGTTGCCAGTAGAGCACGGTGTGCAGACAAAACACATGGCGGCACAAACAAGAGAAAAGTCCAGGAAGGAAGACAAAATGTCCAAATCTGATGATGGTAGGGATTAGGAATAAGCTTGTCAAAAACAGGCCTGTAATCCAAATTGAGAACCCTGGCTTGCAAAGCTCGATGAACAATCTGGCAATGTTTGCGTGTTCTGGCAGGAGGCCTATTTACAGTCTGTTAGGAGCTGGTGCAGTGGGCGGAGGAGGTGGGGGCTGGTGCCGTTACGCTGGAGGCAAGAAATGTTGGGTGGATGTGCATAGCACTGGGGAGGTTCGTTCTCACCACCAGAAGGTTCATGACCTTGGAGATGGAAAAGGGGCCAACAAAATGGGGGAAGGGCAAACTCCTGGAACCCACACGAAGGGGTAAATCTTTTGTCACCGGACATATGACGTGGTAGAAGAGGGACGCCCGATGGCCATTCATGAGCACGTTAGTGTCATCTCCTTGTGTCAGAGAAAGTAGTGCCTGGTATCCAAAAGTGGCCTGAAATGAGGCAGGAGGAGTGTAAACCACATCAAGTGTTCCAAGTGGAGAGGTTTAGGGAACACAGACACCAAAGAGTCATCTACTAAATTCTTTGCTCCCTCAGGCCGTTGGACTGCAGGTGAAACACTGAGGAAGCCCTGAGTGGCTCCTCAGAGCAGCTGCCAGAACTCTTTCCAATATGTGGATGTGAACCGCAGGCCCCAGTTTGATCATGTAAGCCATGTAATGAATGTCTCCACAGGCAATGTTGGACCCCAGTTCAGGTGTGAATCCTTCTGAGGTGACAAATCAATTGAGAGAGAATTCCCCCCACAGCAGGACCTAGAAGCAGAAGTTCACAGAGATTTTCTCCACATCAATACGATATGGAGACACTTGTTGGGAATAGGGCAATTATTTAGGACTGTGCCCCGTCCCTTACTTCCCAGGAGTCTGTTTCCATGACACAGGAGGCTGGAAGGACGTGGTCCACATAGTAACCAGGACAGTAGGACAGCACAAGGTTAAAATGATTGAATAATGCCCATCTGTTCTGGTGTGAGTTCAGTGTTTTTTGCAATTTTCACTGTAGTTTCTCTCTGTGGGGGTCAACTCATGGGCAGACTGCTGTAACAATTGGGAAAGTAGTTGGTGTCTCGGCAGGTGTAAAGGGTTTCTTGAGCTCACAGAAGGCCCTTACAGCCTCAGGAGACTAGATATGTTCACAGTGTGCCTTTGTGAGTCCATGCAGAGATATAGCTATGATACTTTATCTTCATATTAATCTTTGGTAAAAAAAAAAAAAATAAAAAATAAAAAAAAGGGGCAAATGCTTTAGTTGCTTCCTGGAGCTTGGGGTAGAACATCACTGCAAACCAAAGAGCAATGACATAAAACTAGCTTCCTCTGACACATTGTGTTTGTTTGTGGCCGTCAACTCTTGTTTTGTGTCACTTGTGTCAGTTAAATATATGAATATAAATATATATATGAGGCAGGTGTGGAAAACCCCTGGAACATTTACACTATTTTACTATGAAGCAGGTGGGACAGTCCATCTTGGACAAAACATCTGTTTCAATTTATCTCTAAACATGTAAAATCTTCTCTCAGTCTGATGTTTCTTTCAGAGTCGTCACTTTTCAACCGTCAGCAGCTCCCGACTGATTTGTTACTGCAGGGTTATTCTAGATTACTGCACGAAAATGTACAGATCCAGTCTAAAAAAATAAGGTGTTTCTCCTTGGCTGTGTTACACCGACTGTTAAGAACAACAAATGTGCAAACAAATACAACCATAAAGACAAAACTAATGTGCATGACTGCAACCGTGTGCCCCATGATATTTTTTACTGCATCCCTAAACCAGGTCCTGTTGAAACTTGGATGCATTAGGGGCACAGAAGGCAACGCTCATAACGGCCACTGGGGGAGTGAGATGCTCCTCCCAACTACGCACCAAACTGAAAGGCACTGTAGCACTGAAGCGCTCTCCTCCATAGGCCCAAACACCCGCCTAACTCCTTTAAATGGATCATTCAGTTGTAGTTACCTATTTAACTGCCTCTCATCCATTTCCATGTAGGCAGTGATGTAGTGGAAAACCCATTATGATTGTAAAAGGTTAGGGAGGTCCGCCACAAACAGAAATCGAGTTAGTCATTATGGAATGGGTTTAAGATGTGGAATGACATCCCTGTTTTACAAAGTAATACAAAGTCTGACTCAAAGAGCTGTATTTGGTTATTCTATTTCATCCCCGGCATTAAAAAATGTGTGAATATGTTGGAACTGGTAGTGTTGAGAATGAGTAAGTATTTTGATGGTTGATGGAAACTGTGGTGTAAAGTTTCAGTTGGCGTGAGTTAGCCACTATATGACTCATCACATCACATAACCATCAACCCAGAGAACAGTTTTCCTATGTGTGCATGTGTGTACCTGCCCCCCCCCCCCCCCCCCCCCCCCCCCCCCCCCAACCACAGCCACCACCCCCACCCCTCCAGCCAGCCACCACCACAACCACTACCATCATTCTCACCAGCGGCATCAATCCCACTCACCCTTTGATCGCTAATGCATGACGTTTGCTTCGATTAACTTGGAGGGGAAAAACATGACTTACATAGAAGAATAGAGCAGGTACATATCTTTTTTATTGTCTCCTTACATAATTATGTTGTGTAATGTTTTCACAACATTTTTGGCACTTTTCCCCCCAAGTCCCCCCGGAACCGACAGATTTAATCGTCTGGCTTATTTGAGCTCACAAAGCCACATATAAATCTATATTTTCCTGAGCTTTCCAGGGATTTTTATTTCCAACTTTTAATTGCTAAGACAACGTCCGACACTGCTGAGTTGGTGACTGACTCACTCGAACATGAATCACAGTTTTTCTGTTGTTTTGTTGTTGTTTTTTTTACCCTTTTAAAGCAATATAGTCCTAACACCCACCATATTTCTTTTATTGGATCTCTGAAATGCACTGAGCTCTTGCAAGAGCCTCTAATTCTCCAAGTCTTATAAATAGGCAGTGATGTAATGGAGAAAACATGAAGGTAAATGAAGGAGCCATTCAGATTAAACCATCAATACAAAAGAACACGGTTACAGTAGAATACACACAAAATGTAAAAAGACAAAAAACATGAGGCTGCAACAACAAGTCCTCCAACCTTGGGATCTTATAGGTCGCTTGTCGGAACCCTCTTAAACGACTTGCTCACATAGGGAGGCATGTTTCTGTTGATATTACATCACAACTCAGTGCCGGGCAACAAAATGGCTGATGCCATATCATACAATGAAAGTGCCAAAATGGCTGCAGGTGTAACACTGTATTTACACCAAACAGTAAAAAGATTACAACTATTACAACTGTGCAAACGCGGCAGCTAGTTTGAACTTAGGCACCGAAGTTAAAATGTTGTGGTTTTGCTTAACGTAGCTACTTCATGTCCGGTCACAGTAAGCAACAGAAAGTTGTTTCACACTAGAGAACGTTTGAGTCCTGTGGGAAAGTCCTCTACTGTGTTGATCCATACATTCACCCTAACTTCCTCCTTTCAAGAGATTCTTCCTCTAAATACTGGAGCTATTTTGGTCATTTGTTCCTGCTTATATACAACCTACAGAGTTGACTGATGACTCCATTTTGTGATTAAACAAGCTGTAACAGCACTGACATGTTAAGACATTTAGTCCTCGACTACTTTTGGACTAAATCTCCTGAGGGAAATGTACAGCTTTTCAACAAGACCATAAAGTTATCTCCCACAAGACAAGCAAGCAACACAAAATGCTCAGTAGATCTTTCCATGGATTTATCAAGTCTTGCCTTGTTATAGTTATTTGATCCATTGTTTACATTCAAATATTGATCAATGCAGCTTTAACGTGATTTATTTGTTTATTTGATTTATTATGAAATAAACCAGCCGTTGCCTCCAGCTGGTCCAACTGAAAAGATTTTAATTTCCAAGGATGATTTCAGTATTTCTTTTCTCTTGTAGCTTCATGGCTACAATTTGAGGTAACACTTCACATGACAGTTTGACATTAACAGAGTAATGGAGGGGTAATTTTTCAGGCAATAAGGTAATAGTGAGGGTAATATTTTGGTAACAACAAAGCAGCGGGGGGATAATGTTTCACTTTTATAAAGGTAATAATTCACACCTACAAGCACCTAATAACCTGACTGCATGCAAGGAAAACTCCACACAGGAAGGGCGCTGTCAGCTGACGGCTCTGTGAGGCCAGGGTGTAAACCATCTAGACCTGACTATAAGTCTAGTTGTCTCCATGTTCGCCCTTCCTGACGCAACCCTCCCGCACGGCTGGGGGTGGGAATGGGCTGTTGGGGGTTCGGTGTCTTGCCAGAGACACTTTGACATATAGCCGGGACCGGGGATCAATCCACTGACCCTGTGATTCGTGGACTACTGTAACTATCTTTGGGAAAACATATTTGATATGCACTTTGAATTTTTTGTTTGGCTAGGAATCACAGAGGGAAATCTTTTTCTCTTTACAACTGTGGCTTGATGTTACCATGATAATGAGTAAAAACAGGACGTTTAGCATGTTTCACCTCAATTTCCTCATCATTATGTAAACTATTACATGTTTCCAGGCCTGGCCGTTCTGTGTGTGAGTGTGTGTGTGTGTGTGTGTGTGTGTGTGTGTGTGTGTACTTTCTTTTGTGTGAAGACAACCCTACACTAAGCCATATCCTCTGTGCTTAGTGTCCACCAATCAATTAACACATGATGGGTCGACCCTGAAAGGTCACAACACAGCAAGTAACCATGGTGACAGCATTGGCAGTAGAAAAATGAGCCGCAGGTTAAGCTAAATGATGATGCACACACAATACCCACCAGAGGGAAGGATGTTGGATAATATGGAGAACAATAACTTACCGTAAGAATAAAAAAGTCCAGGCAAATGGTCAAGGCAATTTACTGCACCAGTTTGAGTTTAGGTTTTTTAGTTTTTAGAACACAAAGTCCAATTTGTTTGAAGTAAAAATCATAATAAACTGAGGAATTTGCAGTGTGGACAGGCAGATGGGGTAAAGATAAGAAAAGACTGGTTCAACAAACCGTGCTATGGGATCCTTTATTCTTTTTCTTTCATTATTCATTTCGTCATTGCTGAGCAGCTGAAAGACTAGAAACCTTTTCCCTTAATGCACATATGTTTCTTTTATGAGCTATGTAATTAAATAAATGTGTATTCAAAAATTCAAAAATCAACTGGATGAGCTCAAATACAGTAAATGATAGTACAGAGATTGTTCAAAGTGTTTTATAATTAACCTTCTGGATTTTAAGGTTCTGATATTTACTCCAAACATACTCCAATCCATGTACGTTCCCTGAAGAATCTTGCCATTATCAAAGATAGATATCAATGAAGCAATTAAAAAAACCTTTAATACACTGTACATTGTGTAGTTTAGTGAGATGAACAGTCCTGCAAAGCCATAGATATGTTCCTGTATATTCCATTGAAATTCCTTAGTGCATGCTGTACATTAATTGTACTCATGTCCATATGCAGAAACAGTGGCTTATGGTACAGTTATTGTAGTTACGTTGTGAGGAAATGATGAAGGGCTGTCTCCTGACAGCGCAGAGTCATCGTACAGACTAATGGCTGTTGGCAGAAATGACTTGTACCGTTCTTTGTCACAGCGCATTTCACTTGCTGAAGCTGCTCTGTTGCCTGACCAGCAGCTCGTGGAGAAGATGTGAGCTGTTCTCCATGATGCTAAACGGTTTGTGCAGCATCCTCCTCTTCACTACCAACTCCAGAGTTTCCACAGTGGTCCCCAGGATAGAGCCAGCTTTCCTAATCGGTTTATTCAGTTCATCATTGTCACTGGCTCGGATGCTGCTGCCCCAGCAGATTGCAGCAGAAAGATTGCATTGGCCACAACAGACTGGTAAAACATCTGCAACAGCTGGCTGCACACATGGACCTGAGCATCCTCAGGAAGTAGAGTCTGCTCTGAGCCTTTCTGTAGACAGCCGCTGTGTCGAAAGTCGTCCAGTCTGTTGTTGAGGTGCCGTTTACTCTGCTCCCAGTCCTCCTGATGTCCACGACCATCTCTTTGGCCTTAGCCACATTCAAGATGAGTTGATTGTTTCCACACAAGTCCACTAAGCCTCAGTACTCTGCCTACTCGCCAACACTGATACACCCCACCACTGTCTTAGAGTTGTTAGAGTTCATTTCTGCAGGTGACAGGAGTCCAAGTTGCACTGGAAAGGTGTACAGGGTGAAGAGGAAGGGTGAGAGGACCGTCCCCTGAGGTGCTCCTATGTTACTAACCACCTGCTCTGACACACATCCCCCGCAGCTGCACAAATTCTGGTCTGTCGGCCAAGTAGTCAGCAACTTAGGCCAACATCCTCATCCTGCCTGGGCAGAAGATCATCGAATTCTGTAAGTAAAATGAATAAAAGTTACACAAGCTGCTTTTAAACAACTGCACATAAGCTTTCCATCATTAAATCGTAAAATAGCAAAACTTTTGCTGTATGTTTTCTAACCAATTTGTCCCCACATCATCGTTTCCTTGAGGTTGGTTGTCTTTCTTTCAATGCAGAAGCTTTAGACCACTATGAGTCATTTACATCAAACTGAGGATTTATTACCTGATTCTGTTTCACTCCCTTTCTCTCCTGCATAAAAGCACAAGCGAGTAGTATTACTCCCCCCCCCCCCCCCCCCTCCCCCCCTTCTCTCTCTCTGTCTACTTTCTCTCTGCTAACTCTGCCAGGTGAGCAAATGAGTCACCCTGTTAAATAGAACATCTGTGTGCCACGTATCAGCTGTGAAAACAACAGCTGGCTAAAGCCGCAAAACAAAATAAGCAAAGTACCTAATGAGGTTTGGACAAATTATGAACAGAGAGCATTTCCTCCTGTTGTTACATTCACACACGTTCTGTGGATTTTTTTTTTTTTTTTTGAACTGATGAAAGCTGTCTTCCTAAATGTAAGCTTGGCTCATTACACACAATCTCAGTTAAATCTACACGGGCCCCATCGTGCTGTGACAGAAAACCAATCATTCATTACTAATACATTGGTTCATTTATGAGTCGCACGATGCCAGTTTGTTTACTACCCTGATCCTCTATCATCCTGTTACTAAAAAAGAACCCCCATTACATTAAATGATAATAATATAATAATAATAATAATAATTGTATTTCCTCTGTTTTTTGTTTTTTTTGTGTAGTGCATTTTAAGGTTAATTGCATTAAGAGGTATACGGTAATCTGCACTGATGATGTCATTAGTGACATCATACGGCTTTGATGATTGCCTTTATAGTTTACCTTTGTAGTTTACCATTCAAGTTTGTTAGCAACTGGACAACAACTTAAACTTGTATGTACAATTGGTCCGTCATCGGCTAAGTCGAGGAGAAAATACGATAAATGTTCAATTTCTTCATACAATGATCTCCGGAGTGAAGTACTTGCTGGCCTTTCCGATTCAAGTAAGATCTCCTCTACAATAATAATAATAATAATAATGATTATTAGTTTTTTTTTTACTGTGCTTTACTACTTTTATTATCTTTGTAATTTGTTTGCCATAGTATTTCTGTAAATATTGTATAATTCATGCTGTTTCTTACCTAGTAATAACGTTAATGTCGAAATAACAGTACTGATGCTCCCAAAAAAGCCTCAGTTCATTGGACACTTTTAAAGCCCTAAAGACATTTACGTGTGCAAATGTTCCAGCATTTACTTTGGTCAGTTATTTTAGTACTGTCTTCCCTTACTTGCGTGGGTTTCCTCCAGATACTCCAGTTTCCTCCCAGAGTCCAAAGACATGCAACGTAGGTTGTGAATGTGAGCATGAATTATTGTCTCTCTGTGTATTTCTGTCTGTGCTGTCCCTGAGATAGACTGCTGAGCTGTCCAGGGTGTATCCAGCCTCTCGGCCCAATGATAACTGGGATAGGCTCCAGCCCCATCCCCCCTCCGCACAACCCTAAACATGATAAGCACTTGCAGATAATGAATGGATTTCACTATTGTTGTCCACAAGTGCTTGCTTGATGCATGTCAACCTTTGGCTTAACGGAACATTTTACAATGTCATTTAATAAAAACATGGGCACAAATTTCACTGTAAAAATTGTACTTACTAGACATAACCTAAACAATGGACCTAAAAGCATTTTTCAAGAAACTTGTACGCTAAACGTTGGGTGAACCTTTCAAAATTTTGAGTTGGGTTAATTTAATAATATATATATTACTGAGCGTTTTCCAAGCAACCTGTAAGAGTTGGTTGGTCGTCTTGGGGTTTGGAGAAAAAGCACAACAAATGAGAAAAATGAAAGCAAATGAAAATCCTCCACAAGAATAAGCAAGAACTGGCAATAGCCTCTTGCCTATTTTGCCTGCACTTTCACATTCATCCTGGTATTGATATCGACTTATTAATAGCTTGTATATACAAAACAATGTGCGTGCTGATCTAAAGTGCCGCAATAAAAACCTTATCACCGTGTTAGCTGTCAGTTAAGCTTTGCTTGAAGTCTTTGGGCAACATGATAACATCAAAGCCAATAAAAGCCAATAAAATAATCACCCATTTTACTCCCATTTAATATTGAATAATGCATTCAGAAGATCTCTTTTGACTTGACAGTGACCTGAAAATGTCCATATGCACAACAGTCATAACTGACTGCATACACATGAAACATAATTAGTTTTGAGTTGGCGTGTGCTGGCTGCTGTTCCTGTTGCCACACAGCCAAAACGGTCTCTTTCATTTTCATATTGTTTTTTTTTTTTTAATAAGGCAGGTGCTATAAAGGCTGTTGTGACTAGATATAAAAATGTTTACCCTACAACAGAGCAAATCATTAGCCGTAGATGTGGAGACATTTTTACTTTGTCTAATCAATAGTAGTGAATTAATTTGCTTTGTTTTTCTAACATGACCTTTTTCATTTAAGGATTCAGTGTTGTAGTTTTTCTTTAGAATTTTGCAGCAGTGGCTGTGAGAAAGGCCACACAACGGCATTGTCTTTTAAAATTTCCATCTTTCTGAATGACTCACGGGATTTTTGGACAACTAATTTCACACTGTCCAAACAAATTGACTAAAACTGTAAAGGGTAGTACTACAATGGGGGAACCATTGAGAAACTTCCATTTCTGCAACACACAAAGTCTGTGTGGGTTTTCTTCTCAGAAAATTAGGTCAAAGTAGCTCATCAGGCTAAGATAACAAATTGGAGATGTATAAAGTTACAAAAAGGCCAAATTCTAAGAGGGCTGAAGCGACTTCAGGTTTCATTGCTCCGTTCGGTGTTTACAAGATGGAAGGTCATCTAACCAGTCTGGACAACAATTAGTGAGTATTCCCTGGAAGGTACAGTGTCATGCAGCATACTCACATGTTTGTAGCTGTTTTAGATGTGGAATATGGCCAAAAACACAGACGTGTTTAGCTGTTTTATTAACTACGTTAGAGCCGAATGGTCGTAGAAATGCTGCATGCTTAAAATAGCTTTCGGCAACATCTCTAATCCGCAGGTACAGCATTTCAACTTATAACACGTAAAACACAGCATATAAAATTTATAAGCTAGGGTCCTAATTTCATCTAAATGTAAGGCCCCCTTGTTAACAGCAGGACTCGATACTTTCAAAATGCTTTCAAAACGTCATTTCAGATTATGATGGTTTTATTGGACGGCTCCGAGCGAAATCGAACGGAAACTGAAATAAATTGACAGCCTAAGAATGAGACGGAGGAACTGCTCCTGGACTGTTGGCGTGACTACATTCTTAAGGACTATTAAAGGTTGGCTTATCCTAATTGTGTTGGTGCAAGTATAGACATATAACCTAAAGTGTACTCGTGAATAAAGGACTCCAGTGTTTGCCTTGTTTTGACTCAACACACTCGGTTAGTAAAAAGTTATCAGGAAAGCGTTTTACAAATTCCCGTGTAGCATCATTCATGAGTAATTCAGTGTCAGCTGCACTGAAGCATGGACTCTCAAACTATCTTTAACACAACAAGATCCTTAGGGGAAACCACATGGTGACATCCCCTTAGTCAACAGGACTGTTGTGAATTCATGGCACCAGTGGCAGTTAACTGTTTTCCCCTCCGGATGTTTATAATACGGTAAATGCGCCAAACATCTTGTCTTATATGTGTTTACCTGCTCATACAGTTGTGGGTATTTTTGTGCATTCCCTGTGTCACATTTGCCATTTGTGTGTGTGTGTGGGTTGTTGTTGTTGTTTAGATTGCTGTTGACTTTGAAAATGAGTGGCTTAAATGCAGGCTGGAGTGGAGCATTAGGAGCAATCATTAAGGCGGGGGGGTGGGGGGGGGTTTGGTCTGCCAGAATTTACTGTACAGAACATGGGGAGCACACACACAAACACATACAGACTTGCTCAATCACGTCACACAAGTCATTTTCATAATCATAATTTCAGCTGTGCAGAAATACAAATTTGGTTTCCTAGTTTAGGAGCAGAATGAGAACAGGCTGTTCTGATTGGGTTTTAATATAACTGCTACAGACAAACTTTTTCGGCTGGTTTGTCAACAACAGCTTTGCCTTATCTGCTACCAACCGTTATGTGTCGCACAGGGCACAACGAGACTGAAACCCCATTTTTTCTTCCCACTCGTGGTTTTTTTCTCTGTCCTTTTTTGGAACTAACTGCCTATTTCTCTTTGTGGTGGTAAAGTCAATCTGATCAAACGTCATGCTATCAGTAAATTGAGTGGTTTGCTCGGGGGGAACGTAAACAGCACCTGCACCTCAGCTAACCTCCATACCAGGACATGTAACACTTGCACAGCAATTTTAGAGCTCTCATTTTTTTTCTTCTTGCTTTCATATTGGGAGATGTACTACGTGGCAACTTATCCATTCAGTTAACAAAGGATGTTTCTGAGGCAAAAGAATATAATAATATTTTATAATTGTTTTTCAGCACCACAATATTGTTTTGCTGATTTGTTTTTACAGTGAGTGCAACTCGCTAATTTGCGTGGGGAATTTATTGTGTCTTTACTCAACAACCACAATTCCTCTTTGCATATGCAGACACGACAATGTGTCTTGAATACGTTGTGGGTTAGTGAGTGTCTGCATTTGCAAGTTTACAATAGGCACAAACTGGTAGCTTGAGTCTCCTCTTGAGGAATTATGAAAAATAGGATACATTTTTTACCGTGTAGCTGAGTTTTGAGTCCTGCTGACTCTGCAGCCACTGTGTTGTCAGATAATTAGCGTTTACAGATCTTACTGCTTTGTGAACAGTTAAATCCGAAGGTCACTGCGGTCAGTTGACTTGAAGGTCAGCGTCATGCCTTGCTCTCTTTGCAAAGCAAATACTCATACAGAAAACTGAAATCTCTTGGGCTTGTTTTTGCTAAAGTGAAGCCTTTACACATAAACGAAGATTTGCATCGCAGACACAGTGGCTGCTGCTGTTTGCTGTGGTATTTGAGCTGCTGTGGGGGAGATACTGTACGTATGTGTGGGTGTTTAACAAAAAACAAAGTCAGACAAGTGGATGTATGTGTATATGAGATCAGAAAAAGCATCATTATTTTGAAACTTAGCAACTTAGTTAGCAGCTTTACTAAACCATTAACAACCCACAAAAGACAGATGTGTAACGTGGGATTATATTAAATCCAGTTTAAAATTCATGCCAAGCTCAACCATTCTATTATAGTACACTCACCACTTGATATACTCTGATAGGGTCTGCGGCAGTCAAGAAATTGTGAAATTTAAGACCTTGTATTAACCATCTATTTACATTACATTTACATTTAGTCATTCGACAGGCTCCTTTATCCAAAGCAACTTACAAAGTGAAGCAAAGCAAGCAAAACATTTGAGTCAAAGAGAAAGCATGAAGCAAAGTGCCACGAGAAGAAATTTCAGTTTGACTTTCATGACACGCAAGCGCAAAATGAGACAGATAGGAAAGTTGTTGTTTTTTTTTTTTTTTATAGTTTTTTAAAAGTTTAAGTGCATTGGAAGTTGTGGAAGATGTTTCCAACATCTTCTTGAATGTTAAGTGTGAGGGTGCTGAAGAGTTTTGTTTGGGATCTTGTGCTGTGTGGTCTATGGTGCACCAGACTCAACTCATTGGCAGAGCACAGAGGGGGGAGGGATTGGACACCTGAATGAGGTTGTTTAGGTAGGAAGGTGCTGTTGGGTTGACCCCTCTGTAGGAGAGCAAGCGGCTGATCAAAAACGGCACGTGCTGAATACATAACACAATGAATGATGAAATCGTTAGTGCAGTAAATCAGGCAGGGCATCCAGTGTAAAAATGGGCCAAATCAACACGAAGGCCAGTGATTTTTCGTGGCGACCCTGAACTTAAGTCATAAGGCGAAAGACAAAAAAAAAAAGTGGAGTCAGAAGTGGAAAAGGTACTGAGATGAGGTCAGCAATACCTCAAAAAACACTCATAAAACTGGTCCACATCATATGAGAAGACAGTGAATAGTCATTCCACACTGCCTGTGTGTAATATGTGCCTCTAAAATATAGAGAAGTATGGAGCATCACATATTACACATAATACACATATTTCAAAACCTGTGCTTAAGCACAGAACTTGAGTAAATGTACTTACAAGAACTGATTGAAAAAACTGGTCAAACTGGACTTCTGAACATACACGCCCACCATTTCCTGTATCTTTGTCTTTGGAAAAATATTACAGCTAGTTTGAACCACAGATGTGCTACAGCACCCCGTGTGAGCCTGGGGGGGCTGATCGAGTCCATGAAAGGACTTCGCACTTCCATTAACCATAAGTGCACTTTTTGTCATACGGGACAGGAAGGAAGATGGATGTGTGCCAAATGCCATCCAGGAAATAGTAAGCCATCATCCAGCGCTCCTGTCTGACTGGTGCTGCAGCTTTATTGGACTACTACTTTATAAGAACTGCCTGACAGTGTGCTCTAATGGTCTGAAATCTAAAAAGTACACATGATTCTTCTGTGATTTACACTTAGAATGATCTTCTATAAATAAATGTGTGAAGAATGTGCGCAAGCACAGCTAGAAACCCAAAATATAGCAGGGTCCATGTAATAGTTTTATACCCCGAATGGATACTATTTAAGTGTAAGTGTTTATTATGTCTATTTCAAAGCCTTGGTAAATGTCTCTATGGACATTTGAGTTTATTCTTGAATCACACATGTGGCAGTGTATCATCCAGTATAAATAACAGCTTCGTGCTTGGATCAGTTCTCATACGGCCTTGATTATATTTGTTCGAATGAGTTCCAGACATTTCGCGTCACCGTGGACGTCTCGTTTGAAGTTTCCCCCTGACTTTGGTGGCGTCTGCTTCTGGGCTTGACAGCAAACACACACACCCACATGTCACAAAGCGCAGAACTTGTTTGTCATTCTCTTGCTGTGTCATTTTCATTCTTTTTCCATTAGATGTTTCCTAACCATTGTCTTCCACGGCTTTCCCTCTGTCTCAGAGAAGAAGCACCAATGGGTGTGAACAGCCGGTTTACCTTTAAAAAGAAACCCTTCCTTCCTTTTTGCACTTCCCTTTAAAAAAAAGAAATTCTTCCTTCCTCACTGTGCTCTCGCCTCAAACTCTGACATAACTCAGTTGGGAAATTTAAGTCCTGTGTGAATGTTACCAGTACTTTTGAGGAAAAGTGTGAATCTTCAATAGTAACACAGAGGAAGGAGGCGAGAAAACACAACTAACTCCTGTTTGTTGTAATACAGTAATGTTTTGCTTTGCACTGAAGTTTAAAGCAGCCATCTAATAAAAAATGTCAAGTCAAAAATCCACAAACCTTCATCTATGCTACAAAAACTGAAAATGAAACTATCACATCAAATAGAAATAACTGCAGGCTGCAATCAAAGAATGATAGAAAACGGGGAACTTACAGCATTTTATAACGAGGTAAGAATTTATGTTAAGAAAAGACTAAGCCTCAGCACTGCCTCTGTTCATCTCTGCTCCCATTTACAACTCAGAGCTTGGCCAAAAGGCCTGGGGACTCATCAGTAGTTTGTCAAGCAGTCAGCCTGCGAGGTTAGACATTTTGGCAAAGACAACAGTGAGAGCAAATCTTACTCCAACCTTCGACACGATACATTTGTCTGCACTCTTTTACTCAATTCACCTTGATTAACACCAGTTAATGAAAGGGCTTGGAAACGTGCCGCTTTTGGATTCTTCCAACTCAGGGTGCACTGGTGATACACTAGTGGGGATGAACCACATACTGCAGGGTCCTTCATTCAAGTCCAGAAATTGACCTTTGTTGCAAGCTTTTCTCCTTATCTTTCTACCCTTGCTTCTCTATAATGGCGTAAAATGACCAAAATTTGTATGCCTCTTTAAAAGATAGTTTTTTCACCGTATTTTCACAAAAGACCTCTTTTGTCTACACACGTCCACTGGCTTTGTCATTTAAATTAAAGCTTTAAATTTCTGAGCTCCATAGCTTATTTAGTCGCTAGGTGCAATATTACAATATACCCGGTGAGATCGTTTTCTTTCCTAATGATAAATAGTCCAGCTATTTCTCAAAAAACATGTTATTGATATCATGCCTTAAATTTTTTTACAGTGTGTGAAAGAGCATATGTTTCTTATCATCTATCATCAAATTTGCCCATTTTATAGTTTGCGAAACTGGCTGGCTAGTATTGCGTGTGTGTGTGTGTGGGTACGTGTGTGCACGCATGCGCCATGTGCATTTTGGTATTGATCAGTGGTCATTGCTTTACATTAAAAAAAATTCTCAAGTAACAAAGATCAACAGTCGGTGTGGGAGATGCAATGTACCTGTGTGCAATGATCACAGTCAGAAGCAGGTAGTTTGTCACAACTGCGATGAGGTAAGAAAAGATAGTTTTATACACACATGTAGCTCGGTTGGTGAAGCAGTTGTACGCGGACCACAGGGGTCAGTGGTTCAATTCTCGGACCCTCCTGGCTTAAACACTGAACCCCAAGTTGCTCCATTTCAAAGTGTTGAAATGAAAACATTCTTGTGTGGACACAAATATAATATAAATGATTATTTTTAACCAAAATGACAAAAGTGGCATAAAAACACATTACACGGTCATTTTTAAACCAACTTGTGGAAGAGTGTAGGGTCCAGTCACTCGTGCATCCAAGGTGTGATCATCACAAATTTCCTCCCCCTCCATTGTATTTAGGTAATGACAGACATTTCAGAGAGAGACTGTATCTAAAAGCTTCACTAGATAAATGAGACAGAGATACCCCTGAAACTATGTGATTTGAATGTACTGACCTTTTAACCGTAGTTGTAATTTAGTCGGATATTTATAAAAGGCTGCCAACAGTGCACAAGTTGCACTGAGTGTGCAATTTAGTGTGCGTACAAAATGTCCTTTTGCTTGGATCTAGTTGTTCTTGAGGCAAAGGTTCAATCAATTTTTTTTGGGGGGGGGGGTTTCTTTTTTTTCCCCCAAAGCTCATGAACATTTGAGAGCAAGCCTTTGGCCTCTGTGAGCCACTATCAGCACATACGAATGCACGTTATCCAATGAATATTCACCAGCAGGTGTCTATACAGCAGCACATTGGCTTAGTGGAACCTACAGTGCTCAGGAAGAAAGGTGTATCACATGATCACATTAACACACTTGTGTCTGAATTCACCGTTGCACATGCATGCACATAGTGCACCACATGTCCCATGTTTTTAATTATGTCTTGCTGAATAGGATCACCCATTTTCACAAAGCATTAAACCCTCACAGTGTTCCCTGTGATGTTTTGAGAACAGTGTGGTTTTCTCAGGCCCTGGGGAGCTCCTGCCTCTCTCCAGCCACACTCACTCTTAATGAGACATCCGCATGCACAGGACACACTCCTGCCCTTTCTAATGGATTAACTAGCATGGAGGGCCACACCTGCACCCCACCTTCCCCTCTCCCTTTTCCGTCCTTCTTCTTCTAGGTGTTGGTTTACGTCTGCACATCTGCCTTTCTTTTCCTGCAGATAGAACAGCATGTGTGTCTGCACGTCTGCGCAGCCTAGTGCCCTTTTTTTTTCTCCCCACTCTTCGTCTTCGTAACGTAACTCAAACTGGTCCTTGCTCTCGTACAGTGAAGTGCCTTCAGGGAAATTAATTTCTAACTAAAGGCCTAATTTCTAACTAAAGGCCTTGTCTGGAGGAAGTGACCAACAGAATTGCCTGTGAAGTGTTTTAATAACTGGCAAAATGTAATTTATGAATATGTCTACTACTAGCCTACAAATACATTTTAATAGTGGAATATTTTTGAGCTGTGCTAAAAAAGTACTGCCCTACTGTAGTAAAGTCTGTTAAAAATGTTTGACCTTTTTTATATGACTCATTTTATTCAAAAATATATTTCATAGTCCTCAAGCAATTAGTTGTATGAAATTTGCTGATAAACATAAAAGGTCATTTATCATTTTGATCACTGGCTGTGTTCATCATCCCTGAGGGGGCACATGCTCCTTCAATCTTTTCCGTCTGTTAAATTCTTTTTTTTACTATATGTGTTTTAAATAGCTTAAGTGGCACTTTTTATATTCATATCTAAGGCACAAACTGGGTTTTCCCAGTCGAGAACAGGAAGTTGTTGCACGTTAAACAAAAGGTAAGAAAAACGAATCACAGCTCACAACATTTGTAACTTGTGGGTTACTAAGAGCTTCATAAGTTTCCTGTTTGAATCGACGTGAGTGGTTCATTTAAATTTTCACTTTGGCTCATCTCCTGTTAACCAGAGTAGAAAGCCAGAGCAGGTTCAGTTAGTATGAAGACACAGTCAGAGATAAAGTTACATCCATCCATCCATTCATTTCCTATTACAGCTTATCCTGTTCAGAGTCATGGGGCAGCTCTCACCGCCGGACAGGTCTCCTGCCTATCTGAGGGCCAACACAGATAGACAAACCTTTCACACTCACATTCACACCTACGGGCAATTGAGAGTCACCAATTAAGCTAACATATGGCAAAGCCGAATTAACACCTAACAGTTTTCAGTTGAATATCCATAATTACATTTCAGATATCAAGAACTGGATTTTGACTAATCTAAATTACAGTGTGACTAGTCAAATTTATAATACCAAATATCAATAACTGCATTCTGACTATTAAGAATGAAGATTTGAGATTTGAGAATTACCTTTGGACTCTCATCACAATTGCTTTGTGGATTTCTGAAAACATCATGGTCGTCATTGAGCTGTTTTAGCATTTATTGGAAGTCAAATTCAAATTTCAGATACCTAGGATTTTTCTATAACTGGTGAAACGTGTGATTTAAGACATCTGCAACTACATTTTAACTATTCAGAATTTTAATTAAAGATATCTTTAATGACATTTTTGGACGTCTCAACGAGTCAAAATTCAATTAAAGATATCAGAAAGTGAAATTATGAGTAGTCAATATGTAGTCACAGATATCTTTAATTACAGTTTTGACTAGTTAGAAATCTATTGCAGATATCTAATATATGTTATCTGTTATATGTTGTCTGTGATGTCATTATGGATATCTGTAAAATGAATTTTGTCTAATCACAATGTAATTAAAGACATCTAGAATTCACATTATGGAGAGTCAGAATTGAACTGTCGATATCTCAAGTTGGATTTTCCTATTCGAGTCAATGCGACATTCTGACGGTCAGAATTGGACATCCAAAATTATGTGAATGTCATCGCGCAGCTCGTTTCAGATTTCCAAAATCCCATGCTCAAACAACAAGATACACTAAATTGCCAAAAGTATTTGCTCACCTGCCTTTAGACCCATATGAACTTCAGTGACATCCCATTCTTAATCCATAGGGTTTAATATGACGTCGGCCCACCCTGTGCAGCTCTAACAGCTTCAACTATTCTGGGAAGGCTTTCCACGAGGTTTAGGAGTGTGTTTATGAAATACATAATACACAGTGCTCGCAGTCTTCGCTCTAATTCATCCAAAAGCTGTTCTATCGGGTTGAGGTCAGGACCCTGTGCAGGCCAGTCAAGTTCTTCCACACCAAACTCACTCATCCATGTCTTTATGGACCTTGCTTCGTGCACCTGAATTCATTTATTTGGATGGGAGAGCGAATACTTTTGGCAATATAGTGTGTCTCTATCCTAAATTCCCCTGTTTCGTTTCCATCTCCAAGGTTGTAAACCTTGTGGTGGTGAGAATGAACCTCCCCAGATCAATGCAACTCCATCCAACATTTCTTGCCTCCAGACTCAAGGCACCAGGCCCCACCTCCTCTGCCCACTGCACCAGCTCCTAACAGACTGTTAACAGGCCTCCTGCCAGAACAAGTAGAGATCTTACATTCACATTCCCATATAAGTCAATGTGACATTCCAACTAGTCAAAAACGTAACCAGTCCTCCATCTACTGCCCATTTGTTTCTGACTACTACTCTCCTTTCGGCTTTTCCCGTGAGTTCTATCCTGTTTAATTTTAAACAGTGTAACATCACTGAGATTTGTGTAAATTGTGAATTGAAAAAAATTGTAATTTCACTAACTTAATATAAAACATTCATCTGTAAAACAATTTAGTGTTTAGTGGTTTGGGAGATTATTTCTATGTCAAAGAGAAAACATTCAAGCACAGAGCTATGAGGAGAAATGTTTCCATGATATTATTCAACTGTAAATGGATTCTAAATGAACTTGTAGACTAGTGACAAATGGATCTTTTCTGCCACCGGATTGTGAAACTGTGCCACTCAAACATTTTTTTGCATGACAGCCCTTATGATTGTTCATATATGTTAGTTACTGCCCTCATATATGAGGGCATGCTCTGTTTGAGGTTATTGTAAATGTGTTATAAAATCACATATTACGCTTTAATTGTTGAGCTGCACCTTCTTGGTTTTGGTTTTTTATGGGCATATATGAGAAATAAAAATTATTTTAGGTTTTTTAAGGGCATTGCCATTAGTTTTGTCCCAGCCAAGATGTAAGATCTCTGTTAATACTGAGACTTGGTGTGAACAAATATTAGATGTGAGATCACCCTCAGACCTGGAAGCTTTTTATTGCTTGTGTGTGTTGTGAATTTACATTTATATTATTTATTTTTTTTATTTTCGCATATGTCTTTACAACTATGGCGCATGTATGAGAATGCTCCTTTTAGGAAACGGTTGATCGATTTGTCCCTGGAATTGATTTTTGTTGTTAGTTAATCATGAATGTTGCTTGACTGAGAACATGCAGAAGTGTATTTATGTTACTTTGACTCATCGCTTTGCTCCAAACGTGACGCTGTATGATGTTGAAACTGGCCGCACCCACGGTGGAAAGCAGTTCTACAATCACATGTATGGAGGAAAATTTATTGGTCACTTATTACTTCAAGATTAATTTGACCTGCTTGAAACAAACAAACAAACAAAAAAAAACTCTTGCAGTTTTATTACTGCACATTCCTCTTAAATGACTCATACAGTCTCTGTATGTGTTTTATATTTTTAACATCTGAAAAAGCGACTTGTCTATCACATCTGATGTCTGATAGGGGCCTTTGTTGAAGAAACGATATCACTGTGTGCAGGGGGGTCGTAAAGGATTCGGCTTAAAGTTTCCAGCGTTACACTCTTGGCTCTAGCAAAAAGCACAGTCAGCTTCCCAGTTTCAACTCCACTTTGATTTTCTTTGGTCCTGAAACTAAAAACGCTCAAGTTTGTTTGGAGAATGTTCTCCACTCATAAAGGGCACAGTTTAATCCTGTACTGGCTGTGTTTGGGGTCTTTCCTCAGTTGCTGCAGCTGAGCTGAAGGCCTGAACAGAAAATAAATAAATTCCTCACAGGAAGCCTGGATGAAAGGAACTGAAGGTGTGAGGTGTCAAAACACCCTGTTTTGCGTTTCTTGGTTGGATTTATTGCTGTGTTTTAGCCTTGTTAGCAGTCTGCGTCTGTGTTACCGTAATCAAGACGTCAGGGGACAAGAAGATAATTGTGATACAGAAGTAAGTTCCTGAGGAGAAGATCATTCTAGTCTGCTTCTGAGTGTATGGCCTAATTTGGGACATAAACCGATTTCCTAATCTTTGCTCAGAAACTTGACCAACAAATGACCACAGATGGAACTGAACTGTGGGAACTCGAAGAAAGCTACCACAGGATTCACATCGACCCCGCTTGGTTTAGTTGAGAAAGCTGCTAACACTACTCGAGTCTCACCGTGCTCGAAGGTTAGCGGCGGCAGACGGACACGTTTTGACAGATTCCCCAGCAGTTTCAGTGGGCAAAGGGGCGTTCACCGGCAAGTGTGAAAATAAGGGCTGCGTCAAGGCGCCACAAACAAGACATGTGACAGGAAGCTGAGCTGTGCAGCCTTAAAATAAAATTGAATTCAACGCTCGCTTCGACGCAGCATAACGTATTCCTTGCGCCGCAACTTCTGGCAATTATTGCACACATGTGTGATTTAAACTGGATTTTCCAGCCCGCGGGGTAGTTGCGCAATCTTTACACGCCCTGTGGCAACATTAAAGCTTTTATTTTGACAGGGCAGGACAGAGGCGCCCTTCTTCCTCCAGTTTTTTTTTTTTGACACCGTTTCACTATCTGTCCGCCCTGCCCTCTCTGAGTTCGCACTTGAATGCGCCAGGGCAGCACGGCTGAATTATATAACTTTAATGTACTCACAGGCTTAATGGCGCAGCAGCGCACTATTGCGTCGCCGATTTGTCGACTCATTGCGGATTTCCACTGAGATTCAGAGGACGCGGGCGGATCGATCACTTTTTCCTCCCTTACGGCGGTATGCGCGTTGAAAGTTATTGGCACTGACCGGAGAAACGGCGCACACCGTGGATCTGCGGCTCCAAATAGCTCAGCGACGTTGTTGACTTTAGTTATAAAACAGCTGATACTGCGGACAAGCTTTTCCTGCCGTGGCGGGAGAGAGAGGCAGCGCCTGGTCCAGCTGACAGTTCTCCGCGCAGCGTTTACTGCGAGGAAAAGGGGGCTGCTATTGCCAGGGTTGACAGTGTTGGATATCGCGCTATTTCTCAGATGTTTTTCCAACTGGGACTTACTGGAGATGACCTAATCAGCGGAACGCTCTTCCTTTTCGCCACAGGTACGATCCGCTTTGAGCCGCAACCACTTCCCTCCTAATTACATTGCTGCAGAAAAATATTGGGGAGAGGTACAAACACTGGTTCTTGGCCGAGGTAGGCCGTCGGTGAGCGTCCTCGGTGCGTCGTTGTAGGCTGACACTGATAGTTCTGCACAGTGTGACACATTGACCACCATTGACAGGGGTAGCTGTATGGGTGAGTGAGTGAGTGGGTGGGTGAGGGGGGGAGGGGGGTGGGGGAGATGTTGCACAAACTCCAGCGGACACGCAGCTTATCAGCGTCTGCAGGACTGTGATCAGTGCAATTTCCCATCGCAGCCAACAGGTTGCACTAATGCTGTACAGTGACATGTTGAGCTGTTCGCTTGGAAAAGTACAGAATGGAAAAGCCCAACTTTTCAACTTTAACATACGAATGTTTGTTTGTTTTTCAGCCTCCCGAAACACGTTATGTCAAGTAGGTACGTTTGGGACTCATGTGTTTCATGTGGTCTAAATGCAGTAAGAAGCCTATTGCATTACGGAGCCACAGTGGGCGGGGAAATGGTGAAACCTGACCAAAACAAAAATCTTTCAAAATCTCCACCATGGAGTCCAAATAAATAAATAAATAAATAAATAAATAAATAAATAAATAAATAAATAATAAGACTAATTTTATTTAGGTCCATGGGCTGCACTTGAAGCCCCTATAATAATACTAATATTACTACTAATAATATAATAATAATAATTAATTGAGTTGATCGACCACATGCATTGAATAAATCACTGGGAACTGAACCGCTCACCAGTAACTTTTTTAATATCCGATTTTCACCGTGCGCTGCAGGACGCCGTACCTGTATTTGTTGTAATACTGATTGAGTGGCAGCGTTTTTTAAGCTCGGCTGACTGTTTCATGTCTGGCCCTCCAGATATGGCAGCTGTCATTGTTAATGATTTACAGATTCATGGGTGAGCTGCGCGGAAAAGGGATTCATTTGCAGAAGTTGCAACTCTTTTCGCCCCCTCCCCAACCATCAATTTGTTTCAGAATATCTGAGGTTGAACTAAACTGCTAATTTGCTCATTCTTGCAAATGGAGATAAAGAGTTGTGATTGCTGCTAAAGCCCAGAGGCCTACAGTGGGTTAATCTGGTTCAAAAATGAACGTTGTTGCTTGCAGAATGTGAGACTGTCTCTGGCCCTGCTTCTAAGTTATGTCTGGGCACGTCTGGCATTGCTCGATCCCTGAGATGAAAGCAATTAAAAGAAACAACTTAAACATTATAGTTAGTAATGTCATGTGATGGCTGTGGTATCCTTTTTTAAAAAAAAATATTTTTAATGTTTTCAGTCAGATTTCAGTCATTTGGGCCTCTGCCATTATGTTCGTGGTTTGGGTGTGAAAGGAGGACAGGGCAGTACTTTTTTTGAATGGGCTGCTGACATTTCTTAAAAAAAAAAAAATGACAAAAATATATAGACGATTGTAGGCAGAGGCATCGTTGCACAATGTGTATCACAGTATTACTGTGATACATCGGTGTTTGTTAAACTTTCAAGTTTTGTGTCTTGCTAACCTTGTGTCTTCTCTGTCTCCCACTCTGCGTGTATTGCACACTCTTTGACTCACACTCCACCGTGCTGTCAGGATAAAGAAATGGATCAGGGTGGACTGAAGCGCAACGGTAATCGAGACGACAGCCTGACATTTGAGGAGAGAGGAGACGGAGTAGGCAGAGATACAGGTGACACAGGTGGTTCACTGCTCCAGTCTACAATGCATCTGCCCGGCACTGGGTCTCTGACCCAGCCCACTGTGGCCCCAAATGGACGGGGTGGATTTAAAGAGCAAGGGGAATTTGGAGGCCTGTTTGACCCCCCTCAGCATAATGTTTTGGAGCTGGACATTAAGGAGGGTAAAATGATCAGAATGGAAAAACGGCAACACCAGGATGCTAGCATTTTCAATATTGAGGACAGTTTGTCTTTGAGTATATCTCATCTTGACCCGTTGTCCACCTCTGTCATCAACACCTCAGAGAACTCTGTCCTGGGCAACCTGCCTCTACCCGACCTTTTCCCTCAGCGCATCAAGCAGGAGGGGAATTTTGCCATGGATAAAGACTTGGGATCTTACAGTGGACACCCAGGCGCTGGTCTATGTGATCTGGATGGCAACAGCAGTCGTCTGCTTGAGGAATCAGAGATTTGGCAAGACCTGGACCTTTCTAGCTCGTTGCCGGAAATCAGTGATTTTGAGCTGGATTCAGAAGTGGCACACTTGGATACCATCTTACATGACACCGGTGGTGGTGGCGGTCCTGACAGCAGCCTGTCAAAGGAACCAAAGTCTCTGGTTGGTAACGGAGGAAACTGTACCAATGTGAATGGTACAGAACAGCAGCGTCAACCCATACATCATCATCATCATCCTCACCAGCAGCAGCAGCAGCAGCAGCAGCACTTACTACAGCACCAGCAACATCAGCTACAGCATCAACATCAGCAGCATCCATCACTTCTCTCCAGCGTCATGATCAAAGAAGAAAAAGATCCCGACGACTCTTTCATCCACATCTGTACTCCTGGTGTGATCAAACAGGAGAAGG
Source organism: Channa argus (assembly GCF_033026475.1). NCBI lineage: Eukaryota > Metazoa > Chordata > Actinopteri > Anabantiformes > Channidae > Channa > Channa argus. The sequence goes on from NC_090218.1 coordinate 8,153,471, forward strand.
ACAGCTCTAGTTTCTGCAAGACACAGTGTCTCCAGAGGAACATGAGCTCTCTCCAAGGAGGAGGAGGCCCCATGACTTCGCCTATGGATGTCAGCCCAGGACCTGGCTACCACTACAGAGCCAATCGATCCTCTAGTGTGGACCTACAAGACCAGAAGCCTTTCCGTATGTACTCAAGCCTTTCTTCATTGGGGGAGAACTGGTCCGCAGGGAACCGATATGGAGAGTCGTCCGGGATGCAGAGGGGAAATGATGGACTCCCCTCTACTTCACCCTTGTCATCGTTTTCTGTCAACTTCTCCAAGTAGGTCACTTAAAATTGCTGTTTTTTTTGTCTCTGTGGCATATTTGGTGTTTGCTTTCTTCTTTTGGGTTGCTCGACTCGTTATGTGTGTGCTCAGAGGGTATTAAAAGCTAAAAGACGTTTAAGGGCTTCAAAAAATACCCAAATTATTTGACACCTTATTGACTATTGTTCATTTTGGCCTCTGAAAGCAATTGTGCGTGTGTCCGTTTGCGCCACTCAAATCACACTGAATTCAGAGTGATGTATCAGGACTCTTCCGTTTCCCACACTAGACCTTTTGAGTATGCAATTTTGAAAACAAGTGATCATTTAAGCCTACTGTATATCTACCACTCTAATAGTAGCACAGCAGAAACACCCATTCGGTAAGACGACGATGCTCAGGTGGTGCTGTATTTTTATCTGTAACATTTTATCCTGAGGGGAAGAAGTGCTACCATCCCTGGGCTGGAGGGCATGCAGCATTTATCACCTCCAATAGTCAGACCCAGTATATGACACACAATACTCCATAGCATATTTTAGGACTGCTATGATGAATCAAAATCCCCCCCCCCCCCCCCCCCCCCCCCTCTTATTTTTCACAGGATTGCAGATGTGAGAAAAGGTGATAGGTTAGTTGAAGAGCTGCCAGACTACAAGGAGGGTGGAAGGATAAGAAATGCTATCATGAAGGAAGTAACAATGTAATATTTCAGCATCGGTAATTTCACAATCTAGAATAGTTTTTTTTTTTTTTTAATTTTGATTGCTCAGAATCAGATAATGAAAATCTGTATTTTTTTTGGAAAGCTTATGAAATAAGTCTCATAACTTGTCCATGCGCCACCTTTTGGTATTTTTCCCAAATTGTGTTTTCACACAGCAGTTGTCATAAAAATATCCTGCAGTTACGCAACAGGAAATGATTAATTGAGAAAACGAGATATGTGCATTTCGGATGGCTGCAGTGTTTTTATTGAGAGGGCAGTGAGTCTGAGAAGTCTCTTAAATCTCATAACTGCATTGGCCATGAGTGGAACCTTTAAAAGGAGCTGGATTTGCTGTAATATGAGCTTCTTTGTGAACGTGACTTGAAAGGGCAGTTCCCAAGATGGCGAGAGTCTATTGCGAGTCACTACTGTCCTTCTGAAAGCAGCATTGAGGTGTTTGGCTCTGGCTACTTTGTAAACAAGTCAAACAAGTTGAACATGCGTGTCAGCTACCGTTTCGTCTCGGCCGTCGCATCAATATGCTCCTGGGATGCTGTGCTGCTCGCCAGTTTAAACTGTGGCCTCGTTTTCCTCCCTCTTGTTGCTTTAAGCAAATAAAAAGCAGGGTTATTATTTCAAAAACGCGGTAATTCCTAGAGTACATGCTACAGTGCTGCGCACTCAAACTACTTCCTGGTATGTACTCGAACTACTTCCTGCCGTGTTGGTGTTTGTTGCATCACCTTGGTGTGTTTTCATACGGTGTTCCTCACATGCACGGCGCTGCTCTTCAAGGCCTAAACAACTTGAAAACGCTTAGATGTTAATGCAAAAAAAAAAACAAACCTTCATTTTAAAATAAAATCTTGAAGTTGGTATTATGCCAATACTAAATTGGTCTGTCATATATCATGAAATTGTGAAAAATAGCAATCACATTTTGCAACAACTAAGCAAAAATAATGCTTTACAGTGGTTGCACCTGCTAATCCTTCCATTTCTTTGCTGCTTAGTTTCAAAATCTCATCATTAATTGTTCTGAGCTGCGTAGACTGAAGAAAAGAGTTAAAAAGCTGATTTAAACTCTCCTCTGTTGCTGTGCTGTGTGTGTCAGTGTGTGACAGAGCACAGCCACAGATAGCAAGGCAGACTGCGAGTGTGTGTGTGTGTGTGTGTCTGTGTCTCTGTGTACACAGAGAGGCTGGGAGGCCACGTGTACAGATCAGCCATGGTGGGCTGTTGCCTCGCTCTCACTTCACGACTGTCACTCAGTCCCTTTTTTCATCACCTTTTCACCTCTGTACGCATAAACAGTTCACAAATAAGGTAGAAGTTTAAGTGTAATTATTTAGATGGAAATTTGTCTCATAGAAGAAGATTAAGACCTTTTGCGAATGTGTAGGGAAATATTGAAAACATTAATTGCTGCAAGATTTGAGCTAAATGTTGCATTGCTGTAATGTTTACACTGTCTTTAAGTCTGTCTGGTGTTTTGGTGTCAACCTAACCTAATAAAGTAGAATCCACCTATTATCTGTCACCACTTATCCTTTTTGGATCGCGGGGTGGCTGGAGCCTATCCCAGCTGTCATCGGGCGAGAGGCGTGGTACACCCGGGACAGGTCTAATATGCTAACGTTGCTCACCGATGAGGTGAGGAAGAGCAACAGTTAAAGGTTTGTGTCACAGACAACGCAAATCTGGTCTTCTGTCTTTATACCATGTGCACAAAAGATTGAATCTACGCGGAGCCTACACCATTGGAAGCATTGGTGTGTGTGCAAGTGAGCAGATCATGTTGGAGCGGGAGCTAATAGGCGTTAAACAGCAGTAACTTCTGCTGAAGCGAATGCAATGCAGGAAAGAGAGAAGTTGGAAGAGATGGTCTGCATGACCAGTGAAGTATAGTTACATTTCTGGGGAAGTACACAGCATATACTGTGTAGTGTACTTGTTTGCTTTACACAAAATGAATGTTTAGGTCTCAGAAAAAAAGGGGGGCAGTCTATTATCAATGTCAGTGTATTGTACCTACAGCACGATATAGATCAGCATAAAGAAACATAGTAATTCATATTGTAACATTACTTGCAGTTCTGAATTCATTTTTTTAATAAACTATTTTAAAACCCCAAACATAATGACTTTTATTAAACAGGCTAAACTGTTTAAAAGTACTGTAGATAAAACAAACCAGAGTTGAACTAGGTCAACATGTCTGTTGACTCAGTTTCCTGAACTTGTAATCTCTTAAGATTATGCCAACCTCAATCCACATTGCTCACTTAAGTTCCTGTGGGTTAATAGGTTTACCGATAACCTTTTGGTACATGCAAGTATGTTTCACATATTTTTCTTGTCGCTGCATCGGTGCTTTAATTGCCAGTATCTCATATCAGCAAAGACAAGTTTCCCAATAAGATATGAGCATAAGTAATTTTATTTACTCTGTCTTCTCACTGATCTGTCCATCTGCCTTGAGAGACACACACACACACACACACACACACACACACACACACACACCTCCAGGGGCCAGACTGGACTGAGTGTTTGAAGTAGGCATCAGTTATGATCACTGCAAAGCAGAGAGCCAAAGGCGGTTCAGGCTCCAAGCCGTTTCTTATTTAAGGCTGTTTGGCTGCTGACTTGTTTATCCTGGTGTTTGCTGTTGTGAGCACAGGAATGAGGAGTACGGCCAAAATGATTATCACAATGCAAGGTTTCATGCTGATCGATATTGATCATTGAGCTACACGTTTAACACGCTTAGGAAGGAAGGAAACACATTTTGCATGATTTGATCAAGTCACAAGTTTTTCGGTTTCTATTTAATTTTTAATTAAATTAAATAAATACAGTATGATCTAATACCTTTTGTGATGTAAATGTCATCATATTATATGTATGTGACATATTCAAATGCTGGCTGTACCCTACGTAATCCGACACCTGTTATTTGACCTAAAAACTGGTGGTGCTGTTTCAAGATTGTTCTGTTCTTTTGCTATGCTAAGTTGTTGATATGAATATCGATGCGAATGTGAGGGACTCTTCAGTGTATAGCCTGATATTATTGAAATGCTACTCAAACAACAGTGTAACATTCTGTACTGTTGCTTGTACTGGTTATGACAAAACTTTGCTGGCTGCAGGTCCTTTCAGCTGCCACGAACATTAATCAGTGAGTAACTCTCTCTCTGTCTCTGTAGCTGGTGTCGGCACATATCCCAAGATTGTTTGCAAGAGAAAATGCTCCTTAAAGCAGTAAAACTTTAGGAATTGGGCATTACACAAACACACACACACACACATTTTTTTAATTACTCATTAATTGATGGCATTTTTTAATGACACATTAAAATATGGTGGGAGGGAGACTGTACTTAGATATGACAGACATGAGTATAGATATAGCCCTGACTGATCTGCATCACATAAATGGAGGACTAAGATTATTATGTTTGGAAACCACTCAATCAGGAAACAGGAAGCGTGGAGGCTGGTGACTATACTGAGCCCACTGCCCCCTTTGTGCTGTTGTGGATTTTAAAAAGTTATTATTATTATTATTATTATTTTCTAATTTGCCAAATTGCCTAATTTTCACATCTATCTGAAATGACAATAGAAGGAAAAATAGAAAACAAGGCGAAAAATAGCTCATGGTTTTCATGAAGAAACTGGTTTTACACAAATCCGAAAAAGACAAAAACTGCCACTAACATGTACAAAACAGTCCATGTGGTTTGTACGAGTTGCCCCCTCATGAACAAGAAATAAAAAACCAATTAGTTTGTTTGTGCATTAGTCTCGCATGTGCCGGCAACACACACTGAAGTTTCCACTTGCAGCCTTTGAGGATTAATTAAAAAAAAAACATTTTTTTTTAAGCAAATTAAAGCAGTGACTCATCCATTAGCTCATATCTATGCATCGTACTGACAAAACATTTAAGCTTCATTAATTCTGAATTTGCACTACAAGCATTTCATATCAGATAAATAAATGGTGAAAGAAATTGAGATGTAATTAAGCATAGATGTTTCTCTTGCAGGAAAGAGCATCAACGAACGAGACGGTTTCTTAAATATTTCGGCTTCCCGTTGCTGCTGACATGGTTTTGTTTTGTGTGCGCAAACAAATATAATTGTGTTTTGTTTTTTTTTCATATCCTAACCACTGATCAAACTTGTGTGACGTTTGCACAAGGTTGGGTCGTTTTTCTTACAGTCATCAGTGATCCCAAGTAAATCTAATAGTCACCCTACACCCATGCTGCCGTTGCTGTTAAAATGTTTTTTTCCTCTGCAGTGGTTGATGGATGAGCTTCATTATGTGTGTTTATGTGAACAGATTCAGAAATGATCATAAGAACATTTGTGAGTTTTTCCTTCTTATGAAACCGGGGCCGAGAAAATCACAAAGCTCAGCGGAACACAAACTTTACTAACAGGACTTGTTTTATTACTAGTCCTGTATATTGTCTATGTTGATGAATCAAGTTGGTGGAATTTCCTGCCTTCGCTGCTTTCCAGTTATAGCTCGCCCGTCACTGTAGAAACCCTCAGAGCAGTTCGGCACTGTGCCATTTTGTGTTTTTCAGCATGCTTGCTAAACTGTGAAATATTTTGTTGTTTGTGTCGTGTATAGCCTGTCTGTCTGAATGTGGGTCATCATCGCTTCTTCTCTCTCTGTGTCTCATCTTATACATATGCCATCAATTTCTCCTTCCCACGTCAGCAAGGAGGGAAATGCCTTTATTCTGTAGAAGAAATATGCATGTCTCTTGCCTTCTGGATGTTGGACTAGTAAACTAATTTGAATCATGGTTTAATCGTCTCTCTGAGCACATATTCAAAATTGCTTTGCAAATTACAGATTTTTCCATTGTGCCTAAACATGGTGATGGTGAAATCTTTAGTTTGCTCTTCTATTGGGTCACTTTTCAACCGAACAAGACTTAGGAGCTTTCCCTCCACCCGACACCCTCAGTGCCACCAGGGTGGAAGAGTAACCTGGGAGACTATAAGCAGGGGGGCACAGGCTCAAACCCTACAGACAGCCAGTATCAGCCTGTTGAAGCGTGAGAAACTGATCTCAGAGCTGTGCTTCTTTTTGTTTAGAAACACTTTTTAATTACATTTAATAACAAATAAGTGCTCAGTGCTATTGATTGAGTTGATTCAAAAGGGGAAAAAAAAAAATATAAAAAATTCTGACATAAAACATTTATTAACAACTGTTTACTTCACAATTGTCAGGAGCTATTAGTAAATTATTTCCAGAGTAAGTGCGGGTCTCGAGACTGGACAAAATATGGGGGGGGGGGGGGTTACGACAGGAAGGGTGTCAGGCGTAAAACTCATGCCAAATCAACATGCGGAACATGTTCCGCTGTGGTGACCCCTGAAGGGAGAAGCCGAAAGCCGGTGATCTATTTATAAATTACTTGCTCCTATATTTGCTACTGAGTTAATGTAATATGTGTTTCCTTGGAGACGGGCTTTTAAGTTAAAGGAAGAAACAGAAAAACTGAACTTTTATTTCATTGCATCAGACCTATTGATTATGCATATGTGTGCCTGAGAATGTGTAGTTATGTTAACTGTCGGGATGCATTTGTAGCCCTGCTGCATGGCTCATAGGTTGTCGCTAGACAACGCAGAGGACCTTGTGCCACAAGCCAGTCAATGATTTACCACACCAAGGTTACTGTACATGTGGAGGCAAACCTTCTGCCCCCAAAGCTGCTCTTCAGATCATCCATTGCAGCTGGTTGGAGTTTTGCCTCGATCGAAGAGTATGACTATGAGATTCATTATAGGTCCAGCCACTTATTGTTGTATATCTCTTTCAGCAGTTACAGGAAATATTCCACAATGAATTTAATTCCTTTAAATTATTAGGAATGAGTAAATTCAACATAATGATTAATTCATTAATAAAACTAAATGGCTTGCTGTACACCCAGCATTGGTTCTATATCTAAGCCCCCCCCCCCCCCCCCCTTTTTTTTTTTTCCCACGGTCAACCCTTTCATATCTCACGAGTTTTTAATGTGCCGTTCAACTGTAGCGAATGGAGATTAGTGTCCACATGATCCTGCAGCTACATACAGTAAATGGAAATGAAGGAAATGACACATAAAAAGAAGTAGGCTGATTTCATTTGTAGACCGTTTGAGCCAATTTGGTGGCTTGCTCTTCAGAGGCCGGCGAGATTCTAGAAATAATAGTTTGTAAAAGAAGCAGTCTACAGAGAATGCAGACATTGAATGCAGCACCACGTTTAGCATGGAATTTGGCTGGATGGGTTTGAGTGTGTGCTATGTGTGCTGGTCCAAACATGATATCAAAACAGGCCACGGTCAAGCTCCATAATGATCCGTGTAAAAGAAACTTCTCATTTAAATTTAGTCATTTACAGGTTTAACCTAAAGGTGAGAGACACGCAGACACAGAAAACTTGGGGTTCAGCATCTGGCTCATGGACACTTGAAGGTTTGAAGCACTTCAGGGACAACCTGCTCTTATTTTTAGTCCCTGCATTGGCCTAGGTGAAGGTAAAGTCACTCTGGCCCGTCTTGCTACTTAGACCTTGTGAATATCAACCCTCCTTGCAGCCAACATGCTGCCATTCTTTCAATTGGAAGCCCCTCTGTGTCTAGGGTTTGTCTATTTTGAGCAGAGCTAGTGCTAAGGCCAATCTGCTATTTCTAAAGATGCTTTAGCTCGTGTTGATAAGGCGCCGCTGTGAGTTACAGTGTGCCAATTTTTCCCTCGCCAAAGAAATGTTGGAAATAGACCTGTGTGGTGGAAGGCAGCCATATGATATTTATTGCTTATCTAATGACATTATTTGGCCAAAGTTCAAATTTGTGGGTAATGCCAAATGGCTTTTAAAGCTTGTGCTTTTTTGGGTTGTTGTTGGGGTTGTGGTTACCCCCCACTCACCCCCCCGATAAAGCTAGTTTGGATGGAAATGTCCATGTTGCCTTTTTAAAGTGGGTGCCATGGATCTGTGTCAGCTTAGAGCATTGTTGTGGCTGGGACAGCGGTTCATTTCCAAACGTTGTGACGTGATGGATGAGCCGTTATTAATAGTGAGGCTCAAACTTATTTAAACTGTTTTGATCTACAGTAATAAATTACACATTTCCGTTCTGGTCCACACTGAAATCTACTGCCTGGATATCAATAATAATCAACAAATAAATCTTAATGACTTGTATTATAAATAAATATTAAAATGAATGAGGGGGCCAAAACATTAGGACCACCACTTCATATGATGCACGCACCCATTATATGAAAATATCAAATATATATTCTTTATATTATATTTAGAATCTAATGGTTAGAGCCCCTTGAGTTGCATACTACTCAAATGCTCCGCTCCTACCCTCAACTACAAAACATTTAAGTTGTACATTTCTAGCCACCCACACACACCTTACCCTCTTCCTTTTCCTCCAGACACTATCTGCCTTCTTTGATGTCGCTTGCTTTTAGTTTTTCTTTTTAGAAGTCTTTCTTGCCTCTTCAGGTGCCTCCTTTGTGTTCATTCTCTGTATCGGTTGCACTATACATTCTGCGTTGCTTGCAGTCGCCAGTGGAGAACAAGTGCTTGTGTCCCTCCTAGAGGCTTATTGTCTTTCGTGAAGTAGTGGTAGCGTATATTGAAGGCTATGCAATCAGTGGTCACTGCGAGTCACAGCAACCTTGAAAACAAAAGCTTGACAACTGTGCAAGAGGTTGTGAATGTGGCAGGGACTATTTCTCAGGCATATTTTATTTCTGTCAGACATGCACGCAGGTTCACTGATTGCTGGTAATAAATCAACCCCTTGACATTTACTGCATCACTAAGGTATGTTTGTTTTGTTCCCTTCATTTTTATGTGAGCATAAAGCGAAGAGAGAAGACTGTTGCACAGTGTAGAGGAGTTTTAAGTGGGGCAACAGTAAAAATGGGATTTTCGGGTCAGATATCGACAGTGAATTAGGCTGCAATAATCTAATTTTCTGGTTTCCAGTTTCTTTTTTTTTAATTTCTTTTTTTACATGTGACAGTAAATCTCTAATTTACTGGCACGTTAGAAGCTGTTGGTGAGGGTGCAAATGAGAGGACATATATCGAGCAGCTTTGAAGTGGTACTAGAATACTTCAGCAGGAAGAGCCAGGCATCATCGTGGTCATCACTCATCTCGCTGAATCAGTCACGAGCTGCAAACGCAGACTTAGTTTTGAGGAGTGTCCTCAGTTTTTCAGGCCCATTGATTACAACACAACAGCTGTGCTGCAGGTTTCTTTTTTTTCTTTTTTTTCTTTCTTTCTGTCGTTTGCTTTCATCTGAGAAGGATGCCATGGTTTGAACAGTAACCCAGCACTGCCTTGGGTTGTGAAATGGTGGATCATTTCAGGCATCCAGCAGCCAGACTAGCACTGGGTTCAAGGTTAGCCTAGAGTTGCTAACCCTACAGTAACTCATCCTCTTGAAGCTATAATGGGAAACGTCTACATTGACGGCCACTCCTTTAATCATTTATAGTAAAAGCTGCATGTTTTGTTTGATGTAATATTGCCCGTCAGCTGGTTTCCATTACTTCCACTCGGGATCTTGATAAAAATGCCTCACTTACAACCGTCAGCTGCAATTTAGCAGTAGTGTGCATAAGCAATGCTCTTTGGACAACTGGCAGTGGATTCTCTGATCTGATCATATTACCTTGCAGAAATACCTTCGACAGTGTTAACAAGGGCACGGTCTTGCTTGAGCTTGAATTCTCTGAAGGTGTTTTGCAGTTGTAGCCTACATGCCAATTCATGCTGCAAAAGTGCACTGCACTAATGTGATTCTGGGGCTGAACAGGTGGGACCTTGGCTAACTGTTTTGGCAGCTTCTTGAACTTGAACTGGCTTGAGTCTGATCTCAGCTCAATATACTTTTTGCCTGGTGGACTACTGTGATAGTAGGCAACAACTGGAGCAAATGCAATATGTTAGGAAAAGTGTATAAAGGTATGTAAAAAAATCTGTTGCCATGAAATTGGTCCCGTGTGTGTGTGTGTGTGTGTGTGTGTGTGTGTGTGTTTTCTTTCACAGGCTTGGAAACTAGCCAGCAGTGTTATGTAGCAACTTTCTCAGTTGTATTCAAGCAGATGGGAGCAGCTACGTTTGGAGGTCTGGTGTCAGCCTGTCTTGCCGTACCTTGAATGCACCATGCAAGTCGATGATTTAGCCGCTCAAAGTCGTGGGTGGCCCTTTTCAGCACAAAAGGGTGCATGGATCACACATAAACATTCAATTGGAATATTCAATTTAGCAGAATTGACAAGATGAATTATAGTGAGTTATGGGCCATAAGCACAGTGACTGCATGTTAGTGATTGGCAGTTAAGAGTTTTGCCTGCTCTGGGTGTTTAAACTTGCACAAGTAATTAGCAAACAGTCTACGAGCCTATGGTGATAGGTACGAACTGTAGCTGATTAATCACCTCGGTCTAAATGTAAAATTACATTTTAATTGTAGTACATTGGTCTAAACATGGTTTTAGAAGTTCAACCAGTTGGCTTGTTTTCACTGTTCATTAAAAGTTCAAAAGAACTTTAACTAACCAAACAATTTGTTGCTCATTTAAACTGTGAAGTTTTCACTTCCTCTCTAATGTGGCCTGAAAAATAATTAGTTACAATCAGTTGCCTGAAGGTCTTCTATGCTAGATTAAATGATGTTGGAGCACTTTCTTTGCTATTAATCACCTGCATACTGAAACTAAATTTGAATAATATTTTACCTTGGTATATTATATCGAACACAAACAGCCCAAACTACATTCTTTAAACTGATCGTACAGGTGAACTAACACCGTGAAATGAAAACTCATGTATTAGGCTGCATTGCTTTTAACTAAATATACCACATTAGCTGGCAGCTAAGTACTGTGAAACTGAATCCATCGAGACCAATTCTTTTTTGTTTCTTGTCTGACTGGTCTCACTTTATGAGAGGAGGAGGAGGAGGAGCTCTACTGTATATGGGCCATAATCCAGATGGGTTGGATCATTGGTTCTATATCTGTCTCTGTTGGCAGCTTTCTCCCTGATGCTTTTTGTCCCTCTCTTTCCCGCGGCGTCCTCATCTTATTTTTTTTTTTATTATTATTTTTTTACTTTTCAGCAGTCTGATTCAGACTTTTTAAAACATATATTACCCCTCTCGTCATTTCACGTTGTTTGCAGCTCTCTGAAACTAATGCAGTGTTTTCATCAGACTTTTTTTCTCTTTTCTCTCACTAGTTGGAAAGTGGCCAAAACCAGTCTAAGCAAGTCTCTGCTTTGTTAGTTTTTTATATTTTGTTTTAAAGCTGCGAGCCAGGGCTGCTCTTTGTTTTTAAATTCCCGCCGAGCTTCCTAGTTACCAAATTTAGGTCACCTATTTCTTCTCAGATCTCGCAAGGGCCGGGGGAATGCAGTGCAAATTCTCAAGAAAGCGAAGCCCCAAACAGTTCAAATGAGTGACAACAAATGCTAGAGTTCCAGGAGATACAGTACAAAAAGTATTGATTGTTGACATTTGAGCTCATTGGAGTAAATGGTTGAAACAGTGTTTTGGCAGAATGCTATTACAGAAATACTCAAAAATGAATGTGGCTTTGAAGTCACAACAGACACTTATTTTCCCTTTCTGTTCACCTGTTGATTCTTTTCTGAGTTGATTGAATAATCGATTGCCGGTTCTTTACTATAGAAAGCCCCAATAGAAATTTGGGGCTGATTGACTCCCACCGTCAACCCGATGCTGGCTGTGTCCTTGACGTGTCCTGGCCCTTAGGTGCAGCGTTTGTGTTTTCACAATTATTCACATCAGAATGTAAATGTAATGTGCAGTGAATGAATAATGTATAAATGTAAAAACAACTGAGTTTCATGCACTTAAAAAAGAAAAACGGCAACAAAAGTACAGAAGTAGGAAGCTGGCTGGATTAGCTTGGTAATCAGCAAGTTAATCAAACATCTGATTTGATTCTATGTATCATCCCCTGATGATGGATTGCAGTGTCCTAACTTTGTAGAGACATGACCATCTGCAGGAACTCTGCTAAGTCCCTTTTAAGACATCCTGTCAGCAATACCCAGCATCCCCCCAAACCCCCTTAATTTCTTCTTATTTATATTGAATGTTTTTGTAGATTTATTTCCCATTTCTGTGATTTGAAATAATTCATTTATATTTTGAACACAGCGAAAACTGACGCTCTTTACATTGTAGTAACAGACACCATGACTATGGCTGAAAGTATTAAAAAAAACAAGTGCAGCGACTGACCCGCATATTTCTCTGCTAATTACTAATGACAGTGCAGTAAGATAATCTGAAAAGGGTTGTTGCCCCACCCGCCACTGCCATATATCCAGACTGCTTCACACCAAAGATCATGAGAACAACTATGCACAAATACTGGTAGGAGCATTTCTGTCCTCCCAAAATATTGGAAGGGACTAGTGCTGTGAACGTTATGCAAATTGTAAATTTCTTTTGTTGAGGTGGGGACAGTCATTTCCCCACCTCATTTCATTTAAACATAAAATACAATTCGGCAAGTAAAAAGCCAATAAAGGTTGTTTAATGACACACCCGTAAAACAAGCATTTACATGCATTGTTAATGTCAGCTCTGTCCGTGGTGTGTGTGTGTGTGTGTGTGTGTGTGTGTGTGTGTATGTGTGTGTTAACCATAGTGAGTTTGTCTATTCAGTAATTATTCTGAAAATGCTAAAACAACAGCTGTCTGTATGCTGTGCTAACAGTTTAGCCCGATTTCTCACATAAATTAATAAGCGGGCAGGTTCTGGTGGAGTCTGTTAGCAGCCTTCACTAAACCTGCACCGCTCCCTCTACTATCTGTACCAGTGAACCACATCAGATGAAAAGAAAAAAAGGCTCAGTTAGCGATAGTGACTGATTTCTATAACCCAGTGATTAGTATCAGGACTAGATTATATTTTATATAGATAAAAGTATAAGAGACATAATATGACTTTGAGCTGTATATATGAGTTAATGGATTTTTACTCAGTTGTCAGTTCATTATCTTCACCACGTCAGTAATATCAGTATCGTGTCCACTCTTATGCCAATAAGGGTGTTAAAACTTGAAAAAAGGACAGCCCCAGTAGGGACATGTCCATGGGCAAAGCCGCAGCCTTGATTGGGACGGACATTTCCGGTCTTCTTGTCATAATCAGGTTTTATGACTGGTAACTGTGCATAGCATGAGCTGCCTCTCAGAAGCTACAGCTCTGGTGCGATCTGCCTGTGAGGCGTTCAGGGACTGTGCCAAATGTATGCGATAAATTTTGAAACACTGGATTGGTGTGTGTGTATGAATGATTTTTTTTTTTTTCACATTTCCTTGTTTGATTCATTTTATTTTGGGGTGTAGGTCACAACGTACATGCCTAGTTCATCCTGGGCTCGTCACAGCTCTTTATCTGTGTTAACTTTTGAAAATGATGACGCCGTTCAAATTCTGTGTGTCACTTCTTGTGCACGAGATACAGCTCTGAGTGCTTTACTGCACCTACAAACCTGAGCATTAATCCGACCTCTTGACCTGTGTGGCATTTTTATATGTTTGGACTTTGTGTTTTGTGTATTGCAGAATAAATGTTGCACATGCTCAACTGTTCTACGGCCTTGTTCTAACGTCTCCCATTCCCTAGCTTCACATTAGCCACCTCACTATTACCCTTTTATTCAAAATTACAGCGGAAGCAGCATTTTTCTTCAGTCTGTTCCCTGCTGCTCTTTCTCCCTTCTTTTCTCTCCACTCTCTCACCACTGTTTCACCACTATTTCTCTTTCGGGAGCCCTTACACCCAAATAAAATCATTAGCTCTCAGTTGGCTCTGGTCTAATTCAGCATAGCATTTCTTATTGTTTCAGTAAAATGTGTTAGTTTCTGAGAAGAAACCCAAGTTACCATTGAATGAATTTACTTTTTGTAGACTTTATTGTGTTACAGTTAACTGCTCAGCTTTTGACGGCAGCAGTCCCTAAAGCATCTCACAGAGGAACAACAGCCTGAAATATGCTGCAAATCTGAGGGACGTAGTCGTATTTTAACAGAAAATATTGCCTTGTTTACACTTTATGTCTGCTGGCTGATGCTGTTGCAAAATGTTACACTGCGAGACGGTTTCACTGTTCTTACTCATGCCGTTTCTATGCTGTTGCTATAGACTTGAACCCCAGGGTCAAGTTTGTCACTATTATTCTGAAATCGGGTGCCCGGGAGACCTGCTCAGGGTGGACCTCACCTCCTACCCAATGATAGCTGGGACGGGCTCCAGGCCTTCTGCGACCAAATTTAAATTTTAGTGTTGAAAAAAAAAAGTAACAAGCTCTAATACCCAGAAGCCTCTGTGCCAACAGCCTGGATCAGAGAACTGTAGCAGATTCAGAGAACAACATCCTTACTGATATTTCCCAGATTTATCCAAACTTAAGCCAGAATTTATGCTGCAGATATTGTTATCAATATTCAGCTGCCTGGAGCTGCCTGGTGCTAGATTGCAAGGGAACGATATGAGGAAAAGTAGGTGTGTGTGTGTTCCAATGGAGCAAATTAATCTTTTCTTTATCTCCAGTAATTCAGTGCTGCAGATGTTTGTTTAGATGTTTGCTCGTCTCAGTTTGGATTGTGGCTTGCTAATATTCACCTGCAATATTTTTCAACATGAGGGCCCATATCGTGTGTTTCTGATTTAAAACCACATGGCTTCATTGATATTAGAAGGTGACATGAGGTGCATTCTGGGAAACCTTTGAATACAACATGAGCTCGTTTGTCGCTGACTGTAAGGACATGTTCAAATCACAATATGTAACGAGTGTTGTCATGCTCTTTAAGATTACCATCATTTAAACACATGAACTACGTTTAAATGAGGGATTAACTGTTAAAGTGCTGACACGATCTCAGAGCTATACTGCTCAGCTTTTTGTAATCAATAATTTCTGCTCCGATGTGCTCTGTTTGACTCCACCACACACTGCCCACCCCTTCAGGTATTACTTGTTATGCAATTACCATAAATAATAATGCTACACTTAGCAGTCAAACAGAAATAATTGGCCTTGTGTGATGGTTGGGAAGGGTGTGTCCCATTTCAAAATATTCTGAAAGCAATATCTTTGTACTGCTGCCAGGTTTAACTTGAACCCATTGGCACCTAAAAATGATGGATAAAATAATACGTAGTTGCAAACACTGCTTCATTTTCTTGAGCTTACAATCGAGAAACCAACATTAGTTTTGTGCTGTGATATACTGTGAAAATGATATGGAAAAGGAGCCTTTAATGAGGACATAGTAAGATTATATAGTTTTTTTTTTTTTGAGTATTTGGAAGTTTGGCAAATATGTCTAACTTAAGTGAGCGAGGGTGAGGCAGCAGGGGAGGAGGAGGGAGTGTGTGCGTGCAGATGTTGTAGGAGGGGTGTGTCACAGTGATGATCAGCTTTACGTGTTGCGTTAATTACAGGTTATAAGCAACTGGTCTGTAAAAGTTTTCTAAATTTGTGAAATGTAGTTCCAGCAGCGGTGGTTCTCTGGGGTGGCCAGGGGGTCCATGCCCCCACCTGGCTCAAATCTTGATCTGATCTAAGAATCCTGCTGCAGCTTTTTTTTTTTATTAATGAATGAATGATGATTGTTGAAAGCTACTAAAAATTCAGTGATTCAAAACTAACTGGCTTCTGTCCCCCACACCATAACACTGTACGTCCAAGTACTGCAGTACAGTCCCTTGTCTTTTGCCCTTAAAGGATTCACCATATGGTTTACATTAGCCGTTTCATCCTCGCCGCTGTGTGGCTGCCTTTTGATCTATGTTAATGCTGTTGTCCTACGTGAAAACACTACAGAAGTAATGTTACACCCACTGGGTCATTGAGGTCATCTGGCAGCAGAAAATGAAGTGCACTAAAAAGATTAGAGTGAAACAGGGAGGAAAGAAAAGGAAAAGTACTTGTCAGTCCTCCCCACATTTCTCAGATAGGATGTGGTAGCAGAGTGAAAGGTCTGTCTTGGTGTTTGACTGTGCACTGAATGAAAATAGCAAAAAGTGAAGCTCGGATGGACAATGATTTCAGATGGCTTCAGCACCTGGGGAGATTACCTTGGTATAGCTATGAGGACTAGGTGTGTGTGTAGCGTGTGTGTTTTGGGGGGTGGGGGCATTAGTACACAGATGCTGTCTCGAGGCACTGCTTTGGGGTCTGTGCTTTGTTGTGGTGCGTCCATTAATGTGGAACCATGTTACTTTTACCACTAATGGTTTTATTTTCCTCCATTAATCCAATGCGGCGGATGTTGTAGTTTTTTTTTATTTATTTTTTTGTTCTCTTTTTACAGTTGCTTCGGCCAACAGGAGGAGATTCCGTGACTTTGTCACTACTGATTTAAACCATCAGGACTGATGTATGCTTGTGCATTTCCTCTCTAACCCAAAAACGCCTCTCATCATTTGATTCTTGACCAAGCCCCAACCTTTGAAAGTGCTCTGTTCCATCCAACAATGCACTATTCTGAGTGCTATTGACAGAGTCAGAGGTAATTTCCCCCACTACCTGCCGTGCTGTTGGTGCTATCTGTTGCTGTTTGGATTGCAATAATGCCAGCAGGGACAACTGAATCACCTCTCTAGAGCTCTTATCAAACTCTTTATCCTCCATGTTCTTCTTTCTATCAGTCAATGAGTTCACTTGAGAGAAAGCATATATCTGGAGGGGCCCTCCTCCCTCCCACAGGCAGGGCCCAAAGAGCAGCGCAGAGGCTCGTATTCCATTGGCCTCCTCGTAGGAATCTGAAATGTCGGACAGGTAGAGCGACTGACTTGCTTTCAAGGCCTCAAGCCAGACACCCAGCCACGATTCACCAACCGACCTTATTCCAGTCAGTTGCAGTGGCTTGTTATGAGATCTCTATTTTGAATTCTCCTGGCACGTCGACCCCTCCACACTCTTCTCTGTTTCACTTTGCCATCATTCACTTGCTGTTCATGCATAAGGTCATAAAAATAGTGGGTGCTATTTTTAAATTCTGAGTTGTGAAATCTGGGGGCAGAAAAGTGCAGTCTTGTTGTTTTACTCCTAATTTTGTGTTAATACATGTGCTTTCTTTTTGCTTTCTTTTTGCTTTTCTTTCCCACCTCTTCTCTGCGTTCGTCTTATCTCCCATCACATCTGCCCTCATTGTTTCTTTGGATCTGTCGTGGTAATGCTTAGATCATAAGAGCATCTTTTTCCTTGTTTGATTTCACCTCAGGGAGGTAGGTGTAAGAGGCTCACTGGAAACATTTTTATTATATTTTTCAAGGGTGACGATCTGTCTCTTTCATTGCATTTGTGCATGCATGGACGTGTGTGTGTGTGTGTGTGTGTGTGTGTGTGTGTGTGAGATAAAGGGAGAGACAGCACCCTTATCAGCATAGTCAAAAAAGTAGTTGTGTGTCTTTATTGATTCAGGGTAAAAGTCTACTTTTCTCGCAGGGCTGGAAGCTCCGAACAAGTCACAACACTTGGAAAAATACTTGTTTTGTACAAATACAGTATGAGGCAGCATGTTTTAAAATTAGGATACTGGATGTCTGTGTATGCGTATTTTATGTGCAATTATGGTTTTTTTTTTTTAATTGATTCTGCTGTTATTTTATGATAAACATTACAAGTATACAAATATTGGTTTTTACTGAGTTTAATTCAGGCCAAGAAAACCTCACTTGGGCCTCGTTTCATCTTCTCCACTGGCAGTTTGTCAGCCGTTAAAACAAACATTGTTAAAAACAAACAGTTTTCTAATAACTGCTAAATATTTAACTGAGCCTGTTTGTAATTCACCAGGCTTCATTGTTTGCAGTACGCCTCAGGCTGGTGTGGAATCAGATCAAATACACATTCATGCAGTACTTGGCATGCTTTTTTTGTCGAGGACAGGTTATATAATTTTAGGAGATGTGCAACCACAGGTGTGTGGGTGGGTGGGTGGGTGGAGGGGGGTTATTTTCCTTTTTTATTTTATTTTTGCCACATACTGTAGCTATGGGCTGTGCTGCACCGTTTTGTCTCTGTTATGGTTCGTCTGCTCAGCCACTCTGTCCGATGTTACTGCCGCTATAAATGAAGCAAGTCACAGATGAGATGACTGCAAATAAATCGTGATAAGTGATGGAGAAGGAAAGAAGGCTTTTTTTATGCTTTTAAAATAACTTTAAAAGGTTTCCATAAATTTTCAGATATGATTCTGGATGTGCTGAAGTTTAAGTTACGGTTAGAGTGTATTATATGTAGGTAATGGTGTAAATTGACTGATGTCACTTGACCCTGTATAAACTGTATTCTTCTGACACAGCAGTCTTGTCCACGTCTTGGTACGGTTATAATTGCATGTAAATAAGGTCTGGGGGAAAAAGGGAAAGGGAAAACCCTTTCAGGAAATCAAAATTCACAAAAATCACAACAAATTATTTAGAGCCGGACCAGGTCTGAAACCAAGAGCTGACTGGCAAACTGTGTTTAACAGCTTGGGTGGCTTCCATCAATGGACAGTGCCACCCAATCAGAGCTCATTGTGGTTCATGAGCCTCTACACCAACGGAGCCCCTGAGTATCTCAACGTTTTTTAGGGTTGGAGGAAGTTATGCTCAGGCCATTGCCAGTCTGCATATGCCAAGGTGTAGTACTAACATGGGTTGTGCAGGAACAGAAGAACGAGCAGATCAGGGCACTTGAGGAGCAGCGTTCATCTCAAACCTAAACAGACGTGTAGAGAGTAAAAGGAAAATGAGGTTCCTTTGGGAGCACAGTGCTACAACGAAGACAAGACAACACATTTGGATTTGACAAAGAGAGAAGATCCCTAACTACATCGAGTGCACAGGTGCATGTGCAAACAGTTCAAGACATAGGACGAAGACATAAAGACTAATAGTGTGCAGTAGTATTAGGTCATTTAGTAATACTGATGTAAGAAATAAGTGCAGACGGGCAGCCTGTATAACAAGAACCACTTGTTTTAGAGAATTAGTGGGTGCAAACGTCTGCACCCCTTTATATTTGCAAAATAATGGCAAAAAGAGTAAAAAAATTATGATTATTACTTTAACTAGTGCAAAAATCCCTTCATCATAATAATAACTACATTTCTAAGGACTGTATATAAAAAAGTTAGTGCAAACTTTTTCATTAAACTTTTTCATTATTTTCATTCATTTTTTTCTCTTTGATAAATAAGTAAATAAAAATGACCTTTTAATATGTTCCTTATGTTGTAACATTCATACTAGCTAAATGCGCATTAAATATTATGTTGCTGAAAAAAAAATCTTTGCTTTACCCATTTCGACATTTCAAAATAAAGGGGATACAAACTTTTGCACCAAGCTGTTTGTGGTGCACAAGGCTGGAACAAGTTACCGTTGCATATCAGTTGCATAAGAAAGTAAACTTGGGGCTTATGGAACATTTGGGAGATTAAGTTTGTAATGTCTATCGGGGACTTCGATTCTCTGTCTCTCGTGTTAAGTCAACTAAACAGAAGTAAGAATGTCATCAATGTTGTGGCCTCTGAGATGCTGTCTGCTTAATCAAGTTAACAAATTACACTGCACAGGTTAGGACAGAACTAACCAGTGGCAGCTGACCGGAAACACTCCATGAGCACGTAGCTCGATATTTTACTGCCTTCAGAGGAGCTTTAAAAGGCAGTTTTTCAATTTTTGAAAGACACAATGCTGCCAGGAGTTTGGATTGTAGGGCTCTTCGACAAGCTCTTGTCATGTCTGCCATGTTTGCTATCACAAAGCAGCATCTGTGCCTTTTAAAAACCACTGGTGGAGTTGACTTAATAACGGTTTATGCGTTGCATTTGTGTAATATTTGTTCAAGTCAGAATTTCTCAATACACCTACACCACCGGGTACACGCAGCCGCTGAAGATTTCCTTTTGTTTTTTTTTGCATGCGTGAATTGATAAACATGAATTCTCATAAGAAAACTCAAACTTCTGTGAATGAAGGAAGATGTTCAGATAGAGCGTCATTGTAGAGTTTGTAGTCTGCTGTGAGCTATTGGGTGACTAGTGCAGCTGCTCGCAACTATGTGCCGTATATGGTGCGTGAAAACTGTTTAACTACCGAAAGTCAGCAGCATTGATGCTTGAAATAATAGGAACATTGAGCAATGAAATTCTGTAGGAGGTGATTTTTACTTTCTACAGTTTTCCATAGATGCATCATTCAAGGGGACTTGTCAATCAGCCTGCTCTGACAATGTAGCCACTGTCTTCTTCTGTATTTTTTTTTTTTCTTTTTCCTCATTCCGTGCCCCAGTAAATGCTTTGTCATCTTAGACAGACATCTCTATGACAGGAAATCAGCTTTGTAAAGTGACTGCGATTCACAGCAGCACCCCGTAGGATGCTGATGTCCCCGGTGAGGTAAAACATGATGACCCTGCTCCCTGTAACGTCTTGTTTCTTATACCACGAGCAAAACACCCTTTTCCTGTTTGTGTCCTGCATTCTTGTTGCTTTCTCACTGTCAGCAGCATTCATTGTGCATCTTTAACTCCATTAATGTTTTTGCAGACAGAGATGGTAGGCGTATGCAAATGGAACCCTCCATTAGTCAGCCAAAGCCGCCACCGCTCCGTTTCTGCTATTGTTGCCGCTGCTGTGGACATTTTTTTTTCTGTAGACTTGCCTACCAGCTCTGCCTGTTGACCTTCCTGCCTGCCTGCTTATGTGACCTGGTTTCTACCATCACTCAGCATGTTGGCAACTGCCTCGCAAAGTTGCTTGCTGTCGTTTGCCTTGTGAATTTAAAACGCGTGTCAAAGTGTGTCACCAAACGGCCGTTCGCACACTGCCTGGATTTAAAATCCAATTCACGTTAGCGGCATTTAGCTGCTTAATCTTAGCAGAAATATAGGAATACAGTACAAGGAAACGGGCTTGAGGTTAAAGCAAATGGAATTTCTAGTAACCACAGGGCCTTTTATTTCAATTGTTCGTCAGTGGCAGCACAGAGTAATGTGAGTTGTCATTTATTCCTCTGTTTTCGTGGGGTGTGTATGTGTGCGTGTTGTTTTTTTTTTTTTTTTTTTTTTTTTTTCTCAAGCTGAGTCGGGTCAGACCTCAACATGATACTGCAACGTATATTGAATTTCAGCTTCCTCCGTGTTTTGTGTATAGTGGTCAGACACTCAACACTTGGTTAACCCTAGCCCTCATTTGCTGCTCCGTTGTATGTTTAATCCTTTCATGCGTTTTAGATCAGTGAATGTAGACTAAACAGCTGAATAAATTGTGGATCCTTTTTCCCTCTCACATGACCACCCCGACCAAGCCATTCTTCTCCCCGCCCCCTTTTACTTTTTTTAGACCAGATGGAAAATTGATATTTTGTCACTGCTATATGCATTTAAAATGTCACATGAGCTTTTACTACATGTACTGCATGAAATCTTCACATCACTCTCATTTCAACATTATTCACATAGTCATCTCTGGAAAAAGACCTTGAACACTATCCCAAACTGTAAGTCTTCCCTCCAACAGTAGGATGTTTATATGATTATGATTTACATGTTCATAGTGTGGATAAACATTTATCTCACTGTGGTAGGTTTCCTTTTATTTATCTGATTGTGGCTGCTACATTTCACTGCTGCAGGCTTGTTTGCAGAAATCAAACAATACAAGCCAACGGTTACACAGGATCAGTTGCTCTTTTAAAATAACTTTACATCTTTTTTATATTACTGGCATTGTGATAATAATAGTACGGTGACCAAATGACTGGTGGGTGAAAAGCGAGGCTTTTTCTGTGCACTTGTTGTTGTGAGTAAGAGAGTGGGCTTTCTTGTGGACAGTTTGTGGGGGCTAATGCATTAAAGTCCTAAATGAAAGCTAATTACATAAGGGCACCAGGGAGAATGGGTGCAGTGTGTCCTCAGGCTCTGGCCATTCATCTGATTTAAGACACACAATGTGTCAGGACCAAATCAAATCTGCAGGAAGCAATTCAAGGTTCCCTGCAGAGCTTGTGCGTGTGTGTGTGTTTTATTTATTGTGTTTTATTATATATATTCTAAATATAAATACACACACACTTTGGTTTCGTGGCTGGATCAGAAAAGTTGGGTGTCTGATTAGCCTTTGTACATTTGCTGTTGTAGCAAGTTTTGCAGCAGACAGCTTCAGGGTTTATAGCCTTTTAGAGAATATTAACTTTAACGTTTGCCTATTATTTATTCTTGGATATTTTCACAGACAGCAGTGTACAGGAACATCCTGATCATGGTTAGACACCTGGAAGCTGCTCCGTTTGACTAGCTATAAGACCTGCATGTGGCAGCTGAGCTACTTCACTGGAACAGTTGGGGTTGAAGGCCTTGCTCAAGGACACAGCAGTTGTGGTGATGAAGAAGGAGCAAATATTTCTTTATTTTTCCCACTTATCCATTAGAATTGACACAGCGTGTCTGGATATCTTATAACTTTTTGTTAATTAATGAAGAATGCAGTTTTGATACGATTTCATTTTAATTTGTTCATTCAGTGTCTCTTTAATTATTAGAAGAATAATTACTTGCTTGATATAAGTGATGGGTGGTTGCATTTAGGACTGCAACTAAAGCTTATCTGCTCATCCAAAAATCAAAATTTCCAACCTGTTTAATTTAAAGCTGAAACATCTGAATGTAAGAGTGAAGTTAGGGATAGCGTGCGACGGCAAATCAAGTCCCTCCACATCACCCAGCTCTCCCTCTCCCTGCTCCACTTCGCTCCGCCCGGCCCTCCAGGTATTAGACTTTTGAAATTACAATAAAACAGAATGGTTAACTCACCAGTGAAGCAGAAATAATTGCCCTTAGATTTATTTGAAGAGTGAGGCTCGCTCAAAAACCTTTGGATAGCAGTACCTCCACACTGCTGCCAGGCTGTCTAGTGAGTCACGCATTTAATAGGAGCGTGTTTCGATACAATATTATCGAACAGTTACAGTATAAAACTTTCATATTCTAGAAGACCAGCAAATAAAAGAAGCATGTATTCACATCTGTGAGCTGGCACCTTGTACTTGAAACTTGTTTATGTAGAATTTTAAAATAGTTGCCTGTAAATTCCAAACCTTCCAAATCTGTTTATCTCTACCCGGCACCCCAGAAAACGAACTTGTTTACCTGTGTGAATGATCATTTTATTGCTTAAAAACCTGCTGCAGTATCCATAATTCCGCCTTATGATGAAATTGTGGTGGAATAAATGGTGCACGTAAATCAGCACAAATGTAAAGATGACACCCAGCAGCTTGAAGTAGCTGTAGGGCCAGTGTGCATTCCAGCGTTTGTGTTTGACAGTTGCTCTGAACTTCACGATAAGCATGACCTTACTGTGTTGTGCAGGCAAACTCCTCTTTAAAGAGGGATGAACATGAAAGATTGAGCCACCCGTCATTCTGTTTCCTGTGGTCTACACCATGTGGCCCAATTTCCTGTAAAAAAGCCACATTACAATACAGCATCTACACTCCAGGGATTGAACATGTGACCTTATCTAAACTGTAACCTTCTTGGAGAGAAACAGAAGACGTTTTATCTCCTGTGTAGCTGCCTCCAACTACTCTCTTCTGCTTCGAACATTATTCTGTAGATCAAAGTTGGGGGGGAAAATGGATCCATTTTCTGGGCTGACCTACTTTGCCATCAGCGTAACTGAAGCTGGATCGGTCTGGGTGACGGTGTGTCTGAACCTTTTGATCAGGTGTTACACGATCAAAGAGATGTTCATTACATCACGTAAAATTAAGTATGATGTTGAAAATACCGTGTGATAACGTTGTTTCAGTTTTTCAGTTCAGTTTTCTTTTGATAACAACATAAATCGTGTATCACACGAACTTCAATATTCCTAATAACCCCTGTTTATCACAGTGAGATTCGATTGAAAGAAGATAAACAGTGACAATTATCTATTTATTTTTTTACATTATGAATTCCTGAGGCCAGGTCACTCGCACTTTAGATGCATCAGTTTCTATCCGTTTTAGTATGTTATAGTACACTGATTGAGCACTACACTCTAAACACTCAGTCAATCTACATGGGTTGTTTCAAAAGGGAGAAAATGAAGAATTAGAATTGAAAGTTCCCTGGTTCCCTGCAAGTCACAGTGGAAATTAATGTTGATGAGATGCCATCATATCTGCTTTTCTAATGATTCTTTATGAGCATCTGTGCCAGTGTATTGTAGAACACAGAGGGAGAGAGAGACACACACACACACAATAGAAAAGGGGCAGGCGGGGAGTGGGATGGCGTAAACATCAACTGTCTCTCCGAGCATGAAAGGAAGCGCTTTGCTGAATTGTAAAGTTGTTTTTCCTTATTTGAGCTTTCACTTTTCTCGAGCTCTGACTCTCCTCGCTCTCTTTGGCCTCACGCGGGGGCTCAGAAAGACCGAGCAGACGGTTAAGTTGTTCAAGATGAAACGGGCCTTAATAGTTTGGTTTGGGTAGGCAGCGAAATGGAATGGAGGGATTTTAGTGCATCGCTCAACAGTTGCTGCTGCCCTCCAAACTAAATTTAAACTAGTTTGTTGTTGCTTTTCAAATTGACCCATTGATCTGCAGCTCATTGGCTATCATCATGGCATTATTCCTCAAGTTTTCTCTGCTCTGCTGTTGCTATGGTTAATTTTTGCATCTGTTTGGACAAAAACGCTTCTTGAGATCAAAGAAAGATCATGGTCATGGTTTAAAGAAACCAGCACTGCCACGACTGGTATTGAGGGACAGATCTGAGCAGCCCGGGTGTTGACTCATCCACCCCCCCCCCCCCTTAGCTCCTCACTAACGGGTTTTGCATCTCTTTAACAACACTTCTGCCTTCGCTTCTGACATGCAACATACGTAAATCACATGACCACCAGGATCTGCCCAGGGAAACAAATGCACAATGTGAACAAACAGCCAGCCTGGGCTTTTGAGTCTCGCCTCAGTGTCTGCGTTACAGGAAGAAACAACTAAAGCTGTTCAAGTAAAGTGGGAGCAAAAGGAAGAATAAGCTGATGCTATGAAATGATGATTGAAGTGACAGCAGTGTGTAGGAGAGATGTGAGGAGGGGTGGGTGGGTGAGTGGAGTTTAGTGAGAGAAGAAAAGAGGGAGCCATCGCACGATCACATGATGATTTCTGAAACAAGGGCAGCTTTATAACTGTGCTCCTTTTCTAGCAACCGAAGGCTGCACTCAGTAATTCAAAAAACAAATCAACACACTCGCACAAAAATGCACACATGCAAATGTGTCCTATGACACACATGCGTACACACAGAAAACACACACATATGTTGTGTACGCATGTCTACGGGTAGGTGAGTCGGATAATCCCATGACTCGCCTGACCTCCTTCAAACTCCCTGCCAGAAGTGACACCCGATTGGCTGAGAAGCTGAGCCAGGGAGTGCGGGGAGGGGGTGTGTGTGTAAGGCATGCGCTCCAGCAGCTGTAATACAAATATTATATAACCTTGGCAGATGAGGTGGGGTGAGGGGAAGAGGAAGGAGGAAGAGGGGGAACGAGCAATAAAAGAGGTCGAGATGGAACTGGTGAGAACGGCAGATGTGACGGTAGAGAGGAAGTGAGAGTAGGAAAAGGGAGGGAGGGAAACACCACAGTAAAACAGTGAAACTATACAATAATGGTTCAAAAGGCAGAACTGAAGATAAAACATAAAAAGTGACTTTTACTAAGAACTGACCATGATTGACTGCATCACATTTAGTACATTTAACATACGTACAGCTTTTCCCAAAAATCAACTAAATTAGCATTTTTTTCCACCTTGTACTATAACTTCTATAGTAGAGCTGAAACATTTAGTGAGATAATAATGATTTGCAGGCAAATTCATAAACTGGCAATTGTCAAAGCTGTTTTGATAATTGCTTGCACCATTTTCATACAACTATGACAAATATTTGCGAGTTCCAGCTGCTCCAATGAGAACATGTCAGCAAACTGTGTGGAAAAGCCAATAAATAAATACTAAAGGAATCCTAGTAACAGTCCTTGGATTGGAAAGTACCAAAGCTGTGTGAGTCTGGCTTAAAGTAAACCCTCACCTGTGGCCATGGGGTGAGCCACACTCATAGCTGTTCCACTTAAATGCTATTATGGGACTTTTCCTGCAGTATGGTTTGATATGTTATTTTAGGCCAGAAAGTAAACGCGCAGATTTCAAATATGGTCACTGGTACGATTAATGCTAATCAAGCACTGTCCTCCTGACCTTTTTTTATAATTTGAAACACTGTTGTATTTTCTGTGAAATGCTGTTGTGTTCTTTCTAGGGGCCATTGTAGGATTTATTATGGGCCAAGGGCCTTCAATAAAAACCAAGAAAATATTATGAGGGAATAAATATTCTGCTGAACCTAAAACAAATGCATCATTATTAAGCAAATATATGTTCCTAGACTATAAACATATATTAAACTGGAATTAAAAAGAACTGAAAATTATAGCGCAAGACAATAGATGGTGTTCACGGGTGTGTTTACTGCCAACCTAAATTTAGAAAGGCAGCAGATTATTTTGATATTATGCAAAGGTTTTAAGAATAGTTTCCATAGAAATGTTTATTATATCAAAGGGAATAGCTACAAGACTTTGTGCTCAGCAGTGATAACTAATTTAGTATTGATTATCTATGATATATTACATTGCTCAAATCTCTGCCTTTATGAATTCGGCTTAGTCGATCAGTCTCTATATGTTTCGAGCTTTAGCACTGTGAACGTTCCCATATTCTTCATCATCGCCCACACTTTCGCCTAAAAAAGCTTTGATGTTAATGGAAAAATGATGCTGGCATCATTCTCACTGTAGTCACTGGTGAATGATTCCCCGGTGACTTAGCAGGTCATGATAGTTCAGACCCTCCCACAGTTTGTACAGACTGTTGTGTGTAATTACAGCTCATCTGTCTTTTCCACCACCTCCTCATGTAATTTCATGACTTTATGAGCATCAGTAAAACATAAGTTGTGTCCATGTAATGCATTCTGTTTTTTCATTTATTCTGATGTTATTTATTATTAACAGTTTTCATGTAGTGATTTATAAAAAAAAAAGAAAAATCTGAATCCTGATTTAATGACCTCTATTTTCTGCTGTACATACAACAGAGAATTTTGCTTTCTTAACAAGACATTCTGTCGCAGCAGGATTTAATTAAATCTTTGGAGCTTTGTTGCCAAGAACCAGTGCACACACATTTAGTGCAAACGTGTCGTTCTCTGCCTCCTCTTTAAATAATTACAGGCCTGATTTGAGCACATTTTAAGCAGATTTTTCATGTTAATGCTAGTTTGTCTAGCGTTGGAAAGCAGCATAGTCCAACTGCAGCTGCCAAATCGGTTGGGAATTTTAGCACAATAGCTTACATGGACCATGTCTCGCTACAAGCATAGTTTGCCTAATTGGATTGTCTGACCTTAATGATAAGCGGGTTTACAAAGTATCTATCAGTGTGAAAGTGAAAGGGCCCATTTCCAAATGGCTTGTATTAAGAGTCCCACAGGGTTCTGTGCTTGGCCCATTTATAGTCTTTTTGTGTTAATAATGTTGCCTATTACAGATGGTCATGTTAAACTTTGCTATGCTGATAATATGCTTTTATACAGTCGAGGACCTTGGCCCACACCGGAACAGCTATACTCATTCAGCTCAAGGTTTCCTTGAATGCAGACCATTTAAATATCCAAATATTCAGTACACGACAACAAGAACTAAAATCATGTTCCTGTTTTGTAATAAAACAGAAAAACCTTCTGACACTGCTAATATTGGGACAACTAAAGGGCAAACATATTTTCATTGGTTATAAATACTTTGGTCGTGTGGCTTGAGGACTTTTTTTTTTTTTTTATGCAACATGTTGAGAACCTTCTGCAGAACCGAACAATGACGTTTGGAGTCTTATTTTTCTGTTGAAGCCAGAAAAGATTGTTTGCTGCTTCTTACCTATTACTACCCGTGTTATGCATGAACACACCTGCACAGTGTCTTAAAGAGCCAAGACCCATGTGTTGTCCGTCCCTGTTGTACAGAAAGAGCTGCTTTACTCTAATAGTTTACAGGGAAATTCAAGAACCTGGCATCTTGGCTGCTGTCTGTAGCTGTATGTACTTTTTATTAGTTATTATTAGTGTGTTTGAGCCTTTATTCGTTGTGTGCTCAATACTCAATTAAGGTACTGTTTTCTGTATGCGCGTGCACCAGACAATCTTTGTGTGTTTATCAGTGTGTACAGCAGACGTTTGTTTTAGACTCACTCTTATCAGCACACACATGCATTTTACTGTGTGTGTGTGTGTGTGTGTGTGTGTGTGTGTGTGCGCGCGCATGTCTGTTGCACTGTGGTCCAGTATGGGGGTGTTCCTATTGAGGCTTGAATCTGCCCCTGCATGGCTCAGTGCCACACTTATTTGCTCAGTGATG
Organism: Channa argus; assembly: GCF_033026475.1. Taxonomy (NCBI): domain Eukaryota; kingdom Metazoa; phylum Chordata; class Actinopteri; order Anabantiformes; family Channidae; genus Channa; species Channa argus. The sequence continues at coordinate 8,182,043 of NC_090218.1, forward strand.
GGAGGAGCATGTGAGTTAGCATACGAGTGTTTGTGGGTGTGCGGGTGTGATTTAGGAGGGTGGTGTTAATTTGCAAACACCACCCTGTGGTCACTTCACATTACTAGCATTCAAAATCTGGATGCAGCATAATATAAGCAGGCTAGAAACCGAACACAGGAATATTATTTGCATGATAAAAACCACTTTGTACATGAAGAAAACATTAAGCGAAAAGGGTAAACGGGATATTTCCAATCAAATCATGAAGTGCACATGTATCAAAAACGATGTTAATGACCTGCACAGTTTTGTGTTTCAAAGAGCCAATAGAATGTAATTGCTCCCACGTTCACATCTTTTAGCTTTCGTTTGTGGGGGTTTCCTGCGATCTCCCATGTCACTGGCAGCCTGTTATTATTCCGGAGTCTGAGCAAACCTGAAAGAGCCTTGCAGGTCAAGCTTAACCTGCCAATTACTGTTCACAGAATTTTTATTTGAATGCAGCCAGTTTTTTTTTTTTTTTTTTTTTTTTTTTTATAGTTGACAGTTATATTATTTTATTTTATGTCACAATGTAGTTATGTGGAAGAGCTTGTAACTACTATTGAAAAATGTATTAATATATTGCGTATTATTGCGTAATAGTACAGTAGTTTCCTTCGCATGCTACACAAGCTAATACTGAGTATGATTTTTGCATTTCAAATTTAGGTCACATTACCTTCTGTAGAGAGGTAAGAATGGTTACAGGTTGTGGGTTTGATAAGTTTCAGAATGAGCCATTCATAGTCATTCAGGAGCTAGTCATGCAACCTTCTAGGCCTGAGGTTAGAATAAAACTTTTGTCCGCATTTATATTTGGATTCACAAAGGGTAGTGTGCTTTTATAGTAAACCTTCCATACCTGATTAAGCATTAATGTTTGATCATTTCTAGTTGTGGTTGGACTGTGGAAAATACCCATTTTGTAGAGGTGTCGTCATCACTGTGAGGGTCACACGCTCTGTTCCAGGGCTGGACGGCAAAGCTCCCAGCTCCATTCCTCCTGTGTTTATGCCATGTGCAAAACGGGGGGTGATTGTATATTTTCTCCCGACGACTGCCAAGCCTGTCTGCCTGCGTTGGGAATAATCTTTGGCTAGTTCGCAGCTAAGCTAGGGGCTAAACTTCTTAGCTGGATACCTTCCAATATCCAACACCTCTGCTCCATCTTGATTGCAGTCCAATTTACATAAGCCAGAGTTGTCTTTCCCGAGACCGTGAGGCCACTGGCCACGGTGAAGTGAAGTCATTCTTGCTTGGGGGGGGGAGACCGGTGGAGAGGGTTTCTGCGGTTTGTGGCACACACTAAAAAGTTTAATCCACGCACTTTATCCCCTCCCGTTGTTGCAATCATGACTCTGTAGCTTGGAAGCAATAGAAAAGGAAAAAGGTGGGAAAAAAGCCCTTCGTGCATTAGATGTCTTTGTTATCTATAGGACTGGATCTAAGATCATTATCATGCTCCGTAAGCCAGCTCCTGCATAATACCCGTATACATTACCACTACTGCACTGCCAAAACAAACAAGGGAGAAAAATGTAAGCCCTGCTAATGCCGACAAATTCCTCTAATGGAATTCCATCGCACTAGTCTGGAGTTTGTTTGACTACAACTACATTTTCTCGCTTAACATGCTGGTGATTTGCCTGCAGTACTGTGGACAAATTGGTGCAGGCACCTACAACAGCTGCATTTCAGATTGTAGTCCAGGCATCTTAGTTTAAGTCTAGTAATAGACTGTGAGGGATAATGACAACTGTGTGTGTGTGTGTGTGTGTGCATTTCTCAAAAGGTTTAAACAAGGCTTTAATTTGCATCCTAACACAATTGCAGGCTTGCAATGAGATTTAGAGCTTAGTTTAGTGCACAGTGGAGCCGCCACCAGTGATAGCGTTTCATTGAGTTTAGCTTGAAGGGAGCCGAGAGTCACGGCGACACACCTGCGCCGTCCTTTCCCCTACAGGCTTCTGTAATGCAACGCAGTAAAAAAAATGAAGAACTTAACTACACATTTGGAGGGAAAGACGATCATAAAGTGCTGCTGAAAAGGTTTAGTTTCCAGCTTTATGATGCAAGAAGGGAATTTATTTGGTGTTAATCCATCTGTACATCCATGGTTTCTTTTTGTCATTTTTTTTGAGTAATACAGCATTGAGGCTCTCCAAACCAATAAACCGGCACTCTGCTGCCTGCCTTGAATTTTATACCGACACCTTCATATTTACATGCACGTCACATTTATATTCTCTCCCTTCTCTTCTTTCCGTATCCATTCCAGCTCCTCTCCCAGAACAGGAGAGGCTAGCAGCACGGCAGTTGCCGGCCAAACCAAGTCCAGCGGTCAGACCCATAAGATCTGCTTGGTGTGTTCGGACGAGGCCTCGGGATGCCACTACGGGGTTGTAACCTGCGGCAGCTGCAAGGTGTTCTTCAAGAGGGCCGTCGAAGGTTGGTCTCACACAGCCGTACTTATCCACGTCCACTCCCTCAGTCACGATGATTAGAGGATTCCTACAAACCTTTATGCGACAGATTAATATAAAAATGTGACTTTAATTTAATACCTTTTTGAACTGCTTATTGGGGCAAAATTCATGCTTGCTTATAATCAGATGTGCATTTTTAATTTGTATTTTTTAATACTATGCATCCACAACCTTGCCGTACGTATGCACCTGATGAGCGAGGTTACCGGCTCGCAGAGTCTTACTCGTTACAGGAGGTCACTTCTAGAAGTTGTAGCATAACAGTGAGACATTCCTGTGTCATTAAAACATATCTCACAATTCAAGGTCAGAGCTGGATAGTAGTGTCGAGCTTTAGTAGACACAAATTTTGTGGGTTTGAAACTTTGTCCTGACCTTTCATGTCAACAGCTTCTCCTCTTTTGCCTTTCCTGTTTGTCCTGTGTCAAATCAGAGATGGCTTGCAAGTAATTCCCACTGATGACAAAAAAAAAAAAATCTGCCTCTTCTAAAATATTTCTAGCATGATGCCAGCTAACATTGTGCTGCTTTATGTGTTTACTTGAGCTTGTAAGAGCCCCATTGCCATTCTTGCCATTCTTCTGCCTCACAGTCACTGGAGACCCTGGGATGGAGTATTTGGTTCTTCTCTCAGGCGAGCGGCTTAGGCGTGAGGACACTTGTCCTGAATCTAATTGGGCAGACAAAATCTTGTAGTGGAAGTGGCAGGATTTCATCTAACAAACCAAAAGTAATTTGTTAAAAAAATCTTTTCTGCCCTGTGCTTCTATTTCTCCATTTCCTGTCTTTCTATAATTGTCTCTGTAGATGTGTAATTGGTTTGAAAAGGTTTTCTGACAAACGTGTTACCGTTAATGGATTATTTATATGCATTCATCAACGGATAATGCCTAGGTGAGCAATTACTAAACCATTTTATTTATCATTGACCCAAAGCTAGTACTAAATGTATAGAAATGAGTCACGCTGTCTTTTTTTCATGCATCCCTTTTTATTTTATTTTTTTAAATTCTGTCCTTAGCCTCACTACCTGTTTCCCCCAGAATATATTGATGTAGTCAAAATGGATTCTTCTGCGCTAGTTCAGAAGTTAAGGACCACTGGTGGTTATTGCTAGAAGCCTTGTAGACATATTGAGCTTCTTTCACAAGATCAATCAGCCAACGTTCCTGAAAAAAAATCCTACAGATAAAAACGTGATATGAGCTGGAGAATCTGCTATGATTAACTTTTAGTTACAGTATGTTTTGTAAACTGCTTTTGATTTTTGAAGAGCTGGTGTAAATGCCAAGCGCTCAAACTGAAGTGTACGTTTTGTTTTGAAAAGCACTGCCTACAGTAGCACTGAAAAAAGTTATATCTGTTACTCTTGTTTTTCTCCCACCCCCCCCCCACCCATCTTTTATTCTCCGGTTGTGGTCTCTATGCTGAAGGATGGAGAGCACGACAAAACGCAGATGGTAAATGCACTTTTAATAATCATAAGTATGATGGTGATGGTAGCACTATGACCTCTGATTTACCCATGTCCCTGTTTTATTTCATCACTGAAATATAACCAATTTGCGTAGGACACATGCATCACCTCTTCTGTTAATGCATGCAAATGTTCTGATTTGGTAATTCAAGTCAGCATAAATTGCCTGTGAGGGATTGTTTTTTTTTTTTTTTTTTTTTTTTTTTTAATGTGTTCTTCAATTTCTGTTTGGAATGCTCCACCTCCACCTTCCTCACAGGTGGTTGATCCAAAAATTGCAGTCAAATGCCCTGTTTCTAATTCGGCCTCTACTTTTTGCACTGACCCTTCTGAGATCTGCTGTTCGTAATCACCCCTCCCCTCAACTGTGCTGCCCATGTGTTTCATTTGCTCTGTGTGTGTCATTGTTTTTTACTAATAACTGTGTTTAAGGGATAGAACACCACCTATGTGCCGGTATGAAAACTGAAAAAAGTTTCACTTGGTATATTCATTCCTCCTCCTGTTCGTACTCGTTAGAAGTGTTTCAAGTGGATCAAGTGTACATCTTTCAAAGTTAGTCTTTAATCGGTAAGGTTGCCCCTTTGCATTTCGCTGGACTGGGATTCCCTGTGGACCTGCAGTGAACGATGTCCTTTCCTGGAAGATTGTAAGAAAAAGACTTTGGAAAATACCCACTTAATGTGACAAATTTGGAACTGTAAAGCCTTTTATGGCCTTCAGATAAACGTTTCCACAGTGGGAGGACTGTCATCTTTCACTTACATAGGAAGCATCTCCTAAAAGCCTGTATTAACAGGAGCAATGACTCAGTGGTCATATGGGCACTGGGTTTTAGGGCTGACTTGAAAACCTGTGAACTTATGCTGTGAGAAATCAAACAATGGACGCTACAGCCAAGAATTATTAGGGCCACCGTCTGTAGCATCTCAAAGTGACCTGTGTTTTCTTAAGATGCTCTAAACATCATTCTGCCGCAACTAAATAGTATTTAGTAGAAACCTTGGCGACATCGTCACTTAAAGCTGCACAATGCCATTTGTATTTGAGATTTTTTATTTAAAATATGCTCCAAAACATTAGGAAAAAAAAAAAAAAAAAGAGTGATTAAACAGCCTGGCAGCACTACAGAGAGATTCCCCTCTGAGGTTTTTGACTGAGCGCCACCCTTTTATCCAAGTCAGGGCTGAGAGCTCACAGTTGTCGATTAAAACGCGATCACCCTGGTCCGTTACTCGTCTCATGCTAGGGCTTCAAGCTATTAAAAAAGAAAACACAAAATCAGTGCCTAGTGGCATATTAAATAATAAACATAATTACATTTTAGTAATCTTCATATTTAATTCCTCAGTGGAAGCCTTAGAAGTTCTTGAAGATCACAGCCACATTAGTTAATAAGTATGAGATCATAAATATTAGTTTTTGCTGATCAATCTTGAATTGAAGTGCTCATTTGCAAGAACGGATAAAAACAGAAGACACATAAATTAATAAACCAAATTGTTGTTTTATACTGAGCATATTCTTAGTTCTAACCCCACCTGGTCCCTAAACCCATTATTGGCCGTTTTAAATACAATATAACGTTCACCTTTTCCAGCCGTGATGGATAAGTGCTAGTGCTGTTTTTGAACGAACCCAGATGAATCCATTCAGCCAAAACGGTATCGAAGTCATTTGATACAAGGGGGCAGTGACTGTTCACTAGGCTTGATATGCTTCTAGATGAATATTTTAAGACAAAAACTAAAAAGCAATGTGAGGTGTTCACCTTCACAGCGTGGTGACAAAGCATGTCACCGTGGTGAGGGAATAAACGTCAAACTCAATAAAGATATACACTATAAATGGATGCTGAAATATTATACAATGTACACTGTAATGGAGTTATGTGTTTCCAGTGTAGCACAGTCCACGTTATCCAACATCATTCCTGTGTTTTGTGCCGTATAACAGACAATGGTGCACATTTTGTGGACACTGTTTGCAAAACCACCTACTTACTCCACGGGAAGCCCCATAAAGCACAAATGTCCTCTTTGGCGGCTCGTTCGGGGGGTGCGTCTTCGTCCTAAAGCAATCGAGCATTAGTAAGGGGAGTGACTCCTAAACGCACGAGACATGAGTTGCAATATATTTTCCCCTCCCTGGACTTTAGTCGCCTTAGTGGTAGCTTAAAAAGTAGCTGCTTGGCAGGAGAAAGGTACTTAGGAAAGATTGTTTAGTTTGCAGGGATGGAGCCAAATTCCGATTTGATTGACGGATTTTGAGTCCTTTAAAAATGTGTAAATTGTAACTCTAAAGCCACTTGCAGCTCCTTGCTGTGAGTTGATAGTGCTGACCAATGGCCTCCAGAGCAAACAGTCATTAGTTGCGGCCCAACGTGGCAGTGTTAGCTCTAAACCCAGCCAGAGGCTCCGCACCAGCCAGTGCTGATAGCTGCTGCCAGGCCCTTGTTAACAGATCGGGGCGGGATAAGGGAGAGAGGATATCAGTGGGACTCAGCTGGCACGTTTGACACCACAGATGGCTGGTTACGCTGTTGTTTGCACTGACTTCCTGTGATAGCAGTGATGGCTGCAACTGGCAGCTTGCAGGCTGCTAGCTTGTCGTCGTCATACCGCCAACCGTTCAGATAGTGTAGTCCCGTGTAGTCTATCCTTTTTTTTTTTTCTGGTGATTGAAAAAGCCTGATGAAACAAATGAACCCTGTGAACCTCATTTTAACTTTACACTACATTACACCTGTTTGCTCCACTTTTACTGCAGAATTTCTTCAGTTTCGGCCAACGTTAATGTAGGGCACTGCTGTGCTGAGGCGTCAGTAAGCTGAGCTAATCATTGGCTCGATGTCCCACCTTCATTGTTTGCTGCTGCTCACAGTTCATGCATTAAGACTGCTGCACTAGGCTCAGTAGTTACTCACCTGTGGGCAAAAATAATGTGAAGTCTGCATGACAGACAGTGGTGGAAAGTGCGTGAAATAATGGCTAATGCTACATGTAAATCCTTATATAACAGTTTTGTGTATTTTGATGGTTGACGGCAGGAATCTTCTTGTCATACCGACAAAAAGTAACAGTGAGGTTACGTACAGTACAGCATGTAGCCCTTGATAACAGATGCTTTCACTTGTACTTTACTTGTGAATACACAAAACAATGGGCTGCTATTATATCCATGTACCTCCAGCATGTAGTGATACACGTTATACATGTTACTTCACAGTATATATATAGTACCACTGGAATGATCTAATGCCCTTTAAGCTGCATCCAACACACGATATTTGAAAGATCAGTAACAACAACAAAGAGTGTTTTGTCGAGACACTATTGACTTTATATAAGGTCTCCATTAGCCAGTGAAGTTGTCCTCAGTCATGCAGAGACTTGTGTGTGTGTGTGTGTGTTTATACAACAAATTAAAGGTGACTGGAAGAACAGCAATTTTATGCAACAGTATTTATTGCATAATCCAGTGTGATGATTTCTGCATGAATTTAGAAGATGCTGTAGTATATTTGAAGATATACCTGCACATGATAGGGTTTCAATGTGGATATATATTTGATTTTCTGATTGTATTAGCTGTGAGGCTGTGCAAATCTGCTCTGTAATGAGTAATGCCATTATAGCAGGAGTGACTAAAGGAGTGGGCCTCCACCCCACCGCTCCATGTTAAACAGTAATTGGCGATGGGGGAGTCTGTTACAGTCTGGTGATCCAGAAGGAGCATATGCACTCTCATAAGATGTGCTTTTGTGCATCCCATTTATCAGTAGAAGCATGCGAGATCCCTACAGTTGGAAATAGTTCAGCATTTGGTGGCATGCAGGGCAGACGAATGATGAGAGGTTTAGAAGTCTTCTCTTGGCAACATTTAGTTTAGTTTTTTTTGTGTTCACAGCTTAAGTCGTTCCCCCCCCCCCCCCTTTTTTTTTCTTCAGTGCTTTTTACCTTCAGACAAGCATCTAAATAAGCTTTTGTAATTATTCAATAAGATCAGCCGCTTGTGGCCTTCTGCATCCCAACCCACTGATCCACCAGGCCCCCTATGTTTTGTAGCTATTCAGTAAGTGAAGTCAGACCATGACAATAGTTTGTAAGATGAAATTCCTAAGTGTGACACATTACATTACTGATTATTTTTTTTTTTTGTAATTTCGCTGACTCTTTGTCTACAGTGACTTGCAACTGAAGGATGTGGCCAAACCAACAACAATCTGTTTGACTGCATATAGTGTTCACTCACACGTCTTTCTAAATCACTGGCTGTGCTCCATTTTCCACAATGTTACATGATCTCAGCAGTAGATGTGAAGCTCTTTCTTAGGTTAGTGACTCATCTTTCCCAACAGATGATTATAGTTGATTATCAGTTTCATAAGAACAACCATCATAGTGAAAGTTAGGGTTTGTAAGTCTTATCAAATATTTTTTACTGGAAATATGATCAGACACAGCACTTTGTCCTTCTCGTCCATTTCCTGCTTGATTAGCAATTTAAAAAAACCAAAAAAACCAAAAAACAATTCTATCAGCTGTTCAAATTGCAACCCGTCCCGGTTTGCACATTTAGGTAAATGGTTTTTTGTGCACAGTTTAATGACCCTCTGGACAGATAACGTCACCTAAACTTGAGCTTCTGGCGCTGAATCCCGTGTTAAATACATTTACAAGGAAAAAAGGTGCGTTTGTGTATGTTTCTATGCAACAAACGTGCAGTCAGAAGCATGCCGTGCAAAGGCCACATCACCGTCTCTAGAGGTTAAAGTCTAGTAAAATATACTGTACTTTACTGCTAGCACAAAAAAAAAAAAAGCAAAACAAGGAAAAAAAAGCCTCTGCTAACAAGTATTGTACGTGTAGCTGAAGCCTGATATAAAAGACTCCTCTGTGCAACAGACCTCCATTGTTCTCCACAAAAACTGTTAAAACATGTGAATGAACCACTGTATTGCGCTGGCTAACATGAACACGGCCATTGTAGCTTATTTTTAGGCCACGCCACCATACACTGTCTGTGAGAATGTAAGAAGCCGCTTCGCTTGCGCGGGAGAGGCACAGACACCGCAAGGAAGTCGGGAGAAACTGCTGGGGTTGGTCTTTTCATACGGTCTGATGAAATGTGTTCGCATACCACTGCAAAGTGACCCCCCCCCCCCCCAACCCACCCCCCAGGTCCAATATCGGTTGCTGCCTCTTTTTTTAGATCAAATGTAATAACCGTTTCCCTTCTTGTTTATACAACCCAGTTATGTAGGACGGTGATACTGGGCTAGCAAAAGAGTAATTATGAGAAAAGCAAAGTGTTCTGAGTGGCGGAGAGAGCTCTGTTCACAGTAAAGGATTCTGCCAAGTGCAGGCGCGAGGAAGTGAAGCTGTCGACAACAGAAGGAGGCAACAGACTTGTCAGGCTTACTGTAGAATCAACAGGTGGTTATTATAGTCATAATACTGTACTGCTCACACTAATCCTCCTCAAACCTTCCTATCTAGCTAATATGTCTCCATGTTTTTTTCCCTTTCTTCCTCTCCTCTTTACAGGCCAACACAACTACCTGTGCGCAGGGCGGAATGACTGCATCATTGATAAGATCCGCAGGAAGAACTGTCCAGCCTGCCGCTTCAGGAAATGCCTTCAAGCTGGAATGAACTTGGAAGGTAAACAGATGTAGCCATCTTTAGATGGAGCTTGGCATCCTTCAGGAGTTCACCAGCTGTGACTGTAAGATCACAGTAAAGTAGCAGTTAAAGCTGATTTAACTTTTTGTAATGCGACCTCTGTGAAATGGAATATGGTAAGCGGGGTACACTCACGACAGGGATGTGATTAATTTGATTGGATCACTCAAAAGGTCGGCATGGCTTAGCAAATACAGAGCAAAATAGGACTGTAGAGGACTGTTGGCCTCCACCCACACCTTCCTCGACCGCGTTATTAGATCAAGAAGCAGAGAGTGGGGGAGAAATTCACATATTACAGCCTGGCAAACTTCTTTTGAAAGTTAAAGTGTTTTAGTTTTTATTTATTTATTTTTTTTCTTGAACTCATCTGAAAAAGAGCAGTTTTGTAAAATGATGGAAGGAAAATCTGAAACGTAATAAAAATACGTCTTTTACCATAAAACAATCAATAGATATCTATGTAATATATAGATATCTATATATCTATAATATAAGTAATGTATTCCCATGTCCTTGTAGTGACATAGAACAACATTGATCAAGGTTTGATCATGGTTTGGGGTTTTTTTGCATTTAGATTTAGTAATTTGGCTTTTATCCAAAGTGACTTACAAGGCCAGCAAAAATCTAAGTCGAGGCGAAAACATCAAAGCCAAGTGCTAACGAAATAGGTGTTTCCATTTCATTAGATGCAAGTACAGAAAGGAAGTTTTTCTTTTCTATTGACAAGTTTATTTTAACATATAAGTAGCCTACAGGAGTAAAGTTAAATCTAGCATAAAGAAATGAATAGACACACTTGGCAAGTCTGCCAAGTTTAAATGTACCTAGAGCAGACTGTCTGCAAATGCCAGAAGACATATGGGAGACTAGGAAGTCAACTGGAAGATGACTGCTTGGTCTGATGAGAGCTCTAGAGTTCATCAGAGCTGATGCCGTGTTTGAAGGAAACCAAATGTTGCACATCATCACAAATACACCGTCCCCACCGTGATGCATGGTGGAGGCATGGTGGAAGACTTTGTAAAGGTAAAAGGTAAAATGAATCTAGCAAAATACTGGGAAACTTGCAAGAGAACTGGGACTTGGAAGAATATTTGTTTTCCAAGCTAAACAGAAATGATTTAAAGACAACAAGATGTTCTGGTGTCCAATTTGTGGCCTGACTCAAAAAGGCCTGTTCACTCGCAACCTGCAGCAGTTTTTCAAAGATGAATGGAAGAAAATTGCAGTGTTTTGATGTTCAAAGCTGATTGAGACCTATCCACACAGGCTCAATGCTATAACTGCTGCTAAGAGTGCATCTACTAAAAGGGAAAACCTTTTACCAGTAAAAGGAGCGATTACTCATTCAATAACTTGTTTCCAGTTTGAGATTTTAAATAGATTTGCATAACTTTGGAGAGATCTGGTTCAACAAAGCGAAATTAAGTTGACCACAATTGTGAATGAAAAATTAAAAGATGGAAAACCTCCTGCAGGGGTGAATACTTTTTGGAGGCGCCATAAATGCATGAATGGAAAAATGTTCTCTGCCTTTCTTCTTGCCTGTCAGAGTGATGTAATAGTTCAGTGCCCTTATTGCTAGGAAGGCCAATGCCTTGTTCCCCCCAAAAAACCTGATTGTCCTTCAGGAGATGTTTAAATGTTTAAGACCCATCTAGTGTCGGCGATAACGGAGCAACAGGTAGAGCAAACTGCAAAGTGCTCGGTCCTTGTGTCATTTCAGCCGATGCTCCCTTAAGAAATGAACTTGTTTGTCTGTAGCCTGTGCAAATCAGTGCTGAATGGAATTACATGCAAACAGTACGGTGTTTGTCAGACACAGGTAAACGTAGTTCCACATACAGGCAGAGACCGAAAGACTAGAGAGAGGGATATGATGGACGTCAGTGCATCAGCAGACAAACTCCCACCAGAAAGGCTCTTAGTTGCCATAGAAACACCAGGAGAGGAAATTAAAAAAGGTAGAGCATAGGAAAAAAACATCTCTTTTTACGGTAACCTCACAACCCCCGGTATATTTTGTACATGTAGTGAGAGAAATGGTCAAAAACGGGGCCCAGATGATGTGAGCAAAAAACAAAAGCAGGTTGCATTTGCTTCCGTTTCACTGGAGACAAACTGCAAAACATTCAAATGTGAAAATGCGCATTGTTCTCTTCATAAGTCATAAGGTCCTAAGGCCTATTGCTTGACACCAATCCAACATTGTTGCACTCTCTAGCAAATTATCACAACTCATGGGATTCGTGGGAATATTTATTTTCAGTGTATTCACTCAGCTAATTGTTTCAGTTATTGGTGTTATTTTTATTTTTCCATCCATTTTAAAATTTTTTTTTGATTTGGACTCAACCCAAGTGGAGCAGTGGATATACAGTACAATAAAAAGAAAACTGGGGTCTGAGGCCAAAAGTGAGGTGGTTGTGTTGAGACAAGGTACTAGAGAGCCACTCAAACAGAATAAAATGTTGAGTTTGATGTGAATAATGAATAATTCAGGCAGATTAAATGTGTAAGTATGTGTTACAGTATGAGACAATATGCTCACTGGTTCCTTTGTTCTCTTTCTACTCCTTTGTCTCACCTCGCACTCCAGCCAGGAAAAACAAGAAGTTGCTGAAGAGGCCCCGGGTGCCCGGCTCACCAGAGCCTGTCATCAACATGCCCCTTCCAGTCATCCCCAAGTGCATGCCCCAACTCGTGCCCACCATGCTGTCTATGCTCAAGGCCATCGAGCCGGAGGTCATCTACTCGGGCTACGACGGCACGCTGCCTGACACCTCCACGCGGCTCATGACCAGTCTCAACAGGCTCGGGGGACAGCAGGTCATCTCTGCAGTCAAGTGGGCGAAGTCACTGCCAGGTAAAAAAACAACCCCCCCCCCCCACCCCACAAAAAAAAAACCCTCTTTCCATGTGGTGTGGTTTACCACCGCTTAGCAAAGTGGGTCACTGACACTATTCCCAGCTTGTAACTGAGTCTGATGTGTAGTGAAGTGGACCAAGCCACCGACGGAAGACGAAGGCACCCGCTTTCTGTCGTCCGTTACTTTTAAAACGTGGCTGGTGAAGGAAGGTGCATTAACTTTGAGATGTAGGGAAGCAATCTGTGTGTCGGCACTGCAAAATGTGCAGATCGGACCGTCAGAAACACAACGACAGTGCTTTTACTGTGCCGTCCTGTTGACACCGTATCCGCTCGTTAGCATTGCTGTCTTGGTTAAAAGTGAAGTGCACGAGCAGCTGCAAGCTTCCAGTGAAGAAATAGAACGTCTCATACTTACAAGTGGTGAGACATTACTCCAGTCACCTTTGACAGGGCTCCACACAGACCGTTGCTTCTAGCTGTTCAAGTGGACTCGTATAATTAACCAGAAGCTAAGGTTGTATCATTTAGCTGATCGATCGCGGTTAGGCTGGGAGGCTGTGACGCAGCGCTGGGGACTGTGGAAGTCCTGCGTGTCCTCTGACTTCAGACTGAACAAAAACATCTTCTCCAAACAATTTCTCTTGGCAGCAGAGCCAAAGAACAACAGATGTTCGGCAGCCATGAAATAAAATGTGTGCCCTCTGCGGTGGCTGCTTCCATAATTACAGATGGAAGAGGATAATAATTGTGGCTTTACAAAACAAAAATCACTTTAGGCACCCGGCCTCTCAAAAGTACTCGCAAAGTATTTTGATCTGGTCGTGACCAAGGTTAATGTCTTTGGGAATGTTTATAAAGCTGATGTTCCAGCCTCAGGCTAAACCATTATATCTGTGAAGCAAATGCTGTTGCAGCAAACAGCACTGCCCACATTTATTCTCAGTATTGTTTCATTCGTTGATGTGAGAACAGATCTGGCTCTGTTCGGGGATGTGTGTGCAGTGTCCCATCAGCTGGCGGTCTGCCACGTGTGACAGTGAGGAAGACTTAGGGGAGAGACTCCCACATAAAATAGCCACTTTTATGGTTTTGCCAGTGTGATCGCAACTGAACTGCGGTTTAAATCCGGTTTGAACATCGACATTGAATACAAGATCTTCTTGCATTGTTTTGCATAAGCCGACCCTATAATAGTGCTTTAACAAGGTATTGAGCAATTACTCTGTAAATGAATGAATGAATGTTTGCACAAGAACAACTATGCACAGCGTCACGAGTACTAAACTGTAGAGTTTAGAACCAGTGGCCACCAACTTCAGATGTTATCACACCTTTTAAAGGATGTTATCTATTATTATCAGCACCATTACTATGGGCCAGTAGGTACCTGCTCCACATTGTAGGGTCAAAAGGTCATTATCACGTAATATTATGCACTGCAGTGACAAAACTAAAGAGACACAAACCAAAAAAAAAAAGTATTTACTACGGCTGCTAAATGCTACTGATCAGAACTGTGCCAGTAGGTCACCCGTGGATTTAGGACTATGGATTATGCTGTGTGAAGTTGATGACTAATAACAACCATTCAGGCATGAACAAGTTCTAATTAGTTGCCCTAGATGTTGATAAGTAAAATGCATCACAGGTAAATATCAAGATTAATATCCATATTCTTTTGATCAACAATTAAACGACACATTTCGACCGTATCTAAATACTAGTTTAACTTGTGTGACTATGCCTGTGTTTGGTGTTCTAATCTGCTTTAATCTGTCCTTCCTAGGCTTCCGTAACTTGCACCTTGATGACCAGATGACATTGCTGCAGTGCTCCTGGCTCCTTCTCATGTCCTTCAGTCTCGGATGGAGGTCGTATGAGCAGTGCAGCGGTAACATGCTCTGCTTCGCCCCCGACCTCGTGATCAACGAGTACGTATCCCGGCCCGCTGTTGCGCCGTACACCGGTTTTTCTTTGTTTTCGGTTTTGCTCACTTGAATTTTAGAAGTGGAAATTGAAACCACTTCAGTGTCTACGTTAGACGTTGGAGCTTCAGAACTGGAGCCAGGGGGCAAGTTTGGTTAACAAAAACCCAGAAAGGTGACTGCAACAGCTAGTCTGACTGAGTTTTGTTGTTCAATAGTAGTCGGCCGACCGTTAGCTCTGAGGTATCACCGTTTAATCCACACACAGACAAAAATATAAAAAAACATGTTGTTTGTTAGACCTACTTCTTGTTGACTTCTTCACCCAGTTTTTTGTGCTACCCTTAAAACGTCAAACCAAGCTCGCTACTCTGTACTCACATGCACGAAAAGGAGTTTGTTTTTTTTTGTTTTTTTATCTGACTCAGAAAAATCCAAAAGGCATCTTAGAGCGACATGAATAAATCAGCCAGACTGACCTCACCTGATATTAACTTATTACACAGTATGCCTGCCAATAAATGACAAATTGCAGTACAAAATAGCAAAAAGAGCTCTTAAAACTCTTTTTACTAAGTGTCCTGCTTGGTCTGTCCACAGATCAAAGTGTATCACTGCATTTATGTTAAAAGAAATAATGATAATAAGAATCCTATTGACAAAGATTTAAATAAATGTTAAAATTAACATCTGCCTCTGAAACGTTAGCCTTTTCCTTTAAGAACAAATGGTAATTATTTGTTAACACTGTCGAGCTAGAGCCCGTTAAGAACGTTTTCTGTGTACTTTACAGCGTGAATGAAGAAAAACCGTCATTTTATAAAATACAGACTAAATTCCCTAATGATGAAATCCTCATTTTACAGTAAACAACCTTTACAGCGCTGCGCTGTGTCCTGTGTAACATGCTGTGTAAAGCCACACAGCGGCAGCTCGGGTTCGACGGCAGTATGTTAATTACAAAGCCTCGATCCTCAAACATCGATTGTGGTTTGATGGATCTGTGCTTGCTGCAGCCGTTTCCGTCCCTGGAGGAAACAGGATAAGACGACTTCTCTCAGCTTGTACGTTCCTGCAGTGAGAGATTTCAAGAACTTTTGATTTTCCGACACTTAACACTTAAGGAGGTCCCTTAATCCTCCTCATCTTACATATATCTTGATTTCCTCAGTGTTAAATAAATTGGGGGGGGGGGTATGGCTTTTGTTTTTGATTTTTAACCCCTCATTCTGATGGGAACTTCTTTTGAACTTGTGCAAGATTATTTTTCGCCACGGACTTGATATTGTTTGTACTTTGTGCTCGATTGTAAAGGTGCAGCAAACACATTAGGTTCATGCCCCTAAGAAAACCTGCAAACAGCTAATCCTCTTTATTGGAAATACAGCGGAAGAGGCCTGAGCTTTTATTATGA
This sequence comes from Channa argus, assembly GCF_033026475.1. Taxonomy (NCBI): domain Eukaryota; kingdom Metazoa; phylum Chordata; class Actinopteri; order Anabantiformes; family Channidae; genus Channa; species Channa argus. Next base: position 8,197,934 of record NC_090218.1, read on the forward strand.
TGTCATTACCAAATGACACTTAAACTCACTGAGGAGTAAAAATAGATATCAAACGAGCTGTTGCCAATAGCACTGCGGTCGGTCAGAATGAACAGGCAGCTCTTGCTACGGATCCGGAGAAACCTACTGTATTGATTTTAGAGGTGGAAAGTAACGCGGGCTGTGTGCTGGTGGAAATGAGGTGTGAAAATCCATCAGGACTGATTTCGCAGTCCGCTTTTCTCCCGCAGGGTTAAAAGTGCTTTCTTACTGGGGTTTATTTATCAAGAATGGAAGAACAGAATAATTGGAACAAGCTTTGGATCTAATCTGGATTTTTGCTCTCCCCTTTTATCTCCACTCTCCCGTCCTTTTCTCCTCTCAGTGAGCGTATGAAGCTGCCCTTCATGACCGACCAGTGCGAGCAAATGTTAAAGATCTGCAATGAGTTTGTCCGACTGCAGGTGTCCTATGACGAGTACCTGTGCATGAAGGTCCTGTTACTGCTCAGCACAGGTAATGAAAAACATTTCACACTTTTACAATTATTATTATTATTTTTTTAATAATTGCAGTTTACACATTGCAGTGCAATTATTCCCAAATTAAAACACGCCTCAAACCACCTTTCCCACACACACTGTATGTATGTATGTAATAATTTAAATCTAACATCTCTTAAAGCAACAAAATAACTGAATATGTTTTCCTGTTATGAGAAACTGTTCCCGGTTTGGCTTGTAACCGCAGGTCTGCTTCCAGCGCGTGTTGCAAAATGATAAAATGCCCAGTGATTTCAGCTAAGTGTTGAATTGGTGCTGTGCAGTTTTCTGTTTTTTCTAACTCTGGGTGGGGGGGATACAACTTATTGTTCGGCTTGCAGTGTAATCACCACAATCACCAGTTTCCAAACCAAAGTATGTTATGGGAAACCTCATTACACCAAACCCCTTTTCCAGTTTTCAACTTTTGGTGGACCATTTAACTCGGCAGAGATTTTCAGCGTGTGTTCTAAATGTATTAGCAATTAATTTTCATTCGTTGGTGGAGATGTGCTTGAGTTACTTTAAAATGTACAAATTAGTGAAGGTCATTAGATTGAAGATTAACAAGGCGGAACAAGTGACATATTTATCTGCCCTAGCTGTCCTTTCCTCTCTGAAAAGGTCAAAGAAAAGGTGGTTATAAAAGCTGTGGGCCAGACTAAGTCCAGCTAAAGTATGTAATTAGCGATTACAAATCACCAGACAACTGCTGCAGAGCACAGGGGGGAAAAACTTAGCTACTAAATGAGACTTTTACTCTGCTTATGTAAATTTCACTTTGCTGAAGAGGAGAACGTTCGGCCTTCCTCCTCGCTCTCGGTGAATGGTGGGGGAGAGGATGGTCTTTACGGCCGATTTGCTCGTCGTGCACAGGAAATGACATTTTTATAATGAGCAGCGGTTGCACTTTCTGACTTAAGGGACAGTTTGATGCATTGTAAAGTCATTTTAAGAAGGTGTACACTTCACGTCACAGTGGCAGAATTAACATCTGCGACTAAAGGTAAATTATTAAAAGAAACCCAAAAGGGCAGTGGAGGTCTTTCATTAAACGCATACAACAACACAAGTCAGACTTGAATAATCCAGACTAGAGAGCAGAAAGGCTGTTTGTTTTTACTTCTAGTGTAAATGCACAAAGCACTAAGCACTTGCACTTATCTAATTATGGAAATTCGACCGTATTTCATTCAGAGCCTGTCCTTCTTATCTTTGCATAATCTGTAGGCCAGTGGCTGTGGGTGTGCGTGGGATCGATGCCAGGGCACCAGACTGACAGGCATCCGTGATGTGTTGACATCAATTTAAAAACAACTGCACGTTGACGGGTTTTTGGTTGGGCTTTTGTTAATTTTGTAGTCAGTGCCCCACATGATGAAACCCCCTCAATGTGTATGTGGTTATTTTTTTAAAACACACTATTTAGCCAGACTTTCTGATTTTTACAGAGATTGTGTTCAAACATTTACTCCTCGTCCTAAATCCCATCCAAGGCCACACACTGCACGGACGCTACTGATGGTACCTTTAGTTCTGCATATTTTCCACTGCCTGCAGGATGCCTGGTTAGGAGGTGTGTCTTTACCCCGTGTTAATGCCCCGTGCTGTTTGTGGTGCAGAGAACAGGATGAGGACAAGACAAATGGAACAAACAGAGACAAACCAAATATGCGATACACAACTATTAACCAATTAATGAAAGGAAAGAGTGCTGGCGTAGTTTAGAGCTACGTTGACTTCCCAGAAGACTTGGGGCCATGTGCTGTTGATTCAAGGTAATTTCAGCCAGTTTGACAAAGTGTCTATAAACGGAGACGATTCACTACTGCGGCTACCTCCCCATAAGTTGGTTCCCGGCCAAGATGGCTCCAAAGCAATGTGGGAAAAGAAGCCTGGAGTAACAGGGAAAGGCCTGAGGAATCATTTGGGACTGGTTAAATGAGTTTACCATATGCCAAACTTTGAACAGGCATAGCATCCAGGGCAGGACGCCACAGAGAAAGCCACTGCTTTTGGACAGAAATTTAAAATTGCCATGAAAATCATTTGCGGACTAATGAATCTAACTTTGATTTGTTCGGGAACAACAAGCAGCACTGTTTATACCGAAAAAAAAAAAAAAGAAATGCAAACCAACATCATTCCAGCATTGACGTACTGTTGAGTCAGCATCATTATTTGGTTATTTGCTTAGCTGCCTCTGGACCTGGACTGCCTACTATTGTAGAGAGGGAAAAGTGTCCTGCAGGACAATGTCAGCGTCACTGCCACTCATTAACGATGTCTATATAGTCTTAACTTACGTGTCTCGTGACGTCTGCGTTTGTGTTGATGTTTGCGTGTGTAGTACCGAAGGACGGTCTGAAGAGCCAGGCCGTGTTCGATGAGATCAGGATGACGTACATCAAGGAGCTGGGAAAAGCCATCGTCAAGAGGGAAGAGAATGCAAGTCAAAACTGGCAGCGCTTCTACCAGTTAACTAAGCTACTGGACTCCATGCAGGAGGTTAGAACACCACACTGATGCAGTTCTGTGTTTACCACGTGCCTTATCTTTCCCCCCCATTCTTGTATGTAGCATGGCTTCTTTTTTTTTTTTGCTTTCATACCGTGTAGGTTCAGTTACGCAAGATATTTGGTGTTGGTGCAAAACCCTGAAGAATACGCTCACTGATCTTTCTTTATCTTTTTCTGGCGTCGCTGTATAGCTACATATCTACTGTAGAGATGAATCTGGAAATGGCTGTTACAGTACGACTCTCACTAATCTGATTTGTTTCTTCCAGATGGTCGAGGGTCTTCTCCAGATCTGTTTCTACACTTTTGTGAATAAAACGCTCAGTGTGGAATTCCCCGAGATGCTGGCAGAGATCATCACCAACCAGTTACCAAAATTTAAAGACGGGAGTGTCAAGCCTCTGCTGTTTCATCAGAAATGACTGCCTTAAACTGTGAAGCAATGCCTTAAATCCCGCCCTGCCCACGCACCTCTCTGGGGCCCCGAGACTTTCACCCTGACCCCTAAGCTACTGACCTGCCCCTCCAACTCCCTAGCACTTTGATTGGATTTCATTCTTCTGGGCCCCTTGTAGGAATTCTGCGTTGTCCCGCCCAGGACTCAGCCATCCAGCTTGTGGCCTCATGCCCCCTAATCAGATCCCAGGTGTGGCTATTGTGCAGTAGGACTCCCCTAGTGCTGACCTGAAGCCCTGCCCCTTGTCTAACCAAGACGAATTTGGCCTCCAGGGGACATGATTGGCTCTGATGGATGCATTTTGGGGATCTAAGATTTTGCAGCCCCCCCCCCGCCCCCTCATACCCTTCCTTCGTCCACGACCCTGCCGTAACATTTTTTTTTAAAGGCCGTTTCTCTTTTTGGCCACCTGCCTCTTACTTATTCCTCCTGCCTCGAGTGTGTGACAGCAGTTTTCATTCATAAGCCAACGCCTAGAAGCACTTTTTATCCTTCAAAAAAAAACAAAAACAAATAAAAATAAAAAATACTGTCAAACTCACTGGATTAGCAGCTTGTTGCAGCCTGCCCCAAGTTCAAGCTATGCTGCTCACCTGCCCAGCTCGTCCGTTTGCCCCTCCTAGCTCCACTACGCAGAGAATGTAATGAGCGTTCACTTGTGGTTTCCAGACTGTTGGCAATGAAACAGACAAAGAAAAAAACTAAACAAAACAAAAAAAGAGACACACCCCACACACTCAAAAATGAAACTAATCAAATTATATACAGGATATATAAAAAAACAGGAATACTCGTATTCATTTTTTTTAATGCAGACATGCATTTCCAAAAAAAAAACCAAAATGTTTACATAGGATGTATCTGAGAAGGGAAAACCAGTGCCTTTCAGCTTTTAAAGCTCTACACAGCCATCTCCTCTCTAAACTGTTGTTTTGCATTAGAATCTCACCTTTGACATCCTTCCATAAATTTTGTCTGTTTTCGTTTTGAAACGCTGGCAATTTTGACATTTTGGTATATTTAACGTGGGCAGCTCTCCCTCTTCTGATCCCCAGACGTGCACAAGAACGACACTCTTTGGTACTTACCACTGCTCCAAATCAGAATTGGGTTATTTTCAAAGCTGGTGATATTAACGTTAGATACACATTCAAATATTTGCCCTTTCACAAGTCTCTGAAAAGCTACAACCAGTTGTGCTAAGTGGACACAACTGGAGTTTAAGCAGGCCTTATTTTATGAAATATGTGGGGGCAGACTGGCTGATTTAACATTCCAAGACTTTAGATCTTATAATAATCCGTTTTTAAATTGGAATCAAATTTGTTTACAGACCTTTGCACTTGTGCAAATGTTTTATTTTTTTTTTTTTAGAATGAAATTGCTTTTAAAAGCCATGTCCACAATTGTCTGTGTGTTGGTAAGTAGCCATAATTATTTCAGTAAAGCTGGTTTCAAGTTAAAATTGGCCTTGTTGGATTCATAGTGCGGTTCTAGTTTACCAAATGGTTTCATGCAGCTTCATTTTAAAATGTGCTCTCATGAAGCTCCACTCTCAGTGACTTACCAGGCCACGCTGTCTGTTTGCACCTCAGAAATCAGAGCAAGGTCAGGAAGGAATGGACACAATACTTTGTCTGTGTTGGAACCTCACACATTTGAATGTTTTAGACAATTCTTCATCTATAAGCATGTAGTACACCTGATAGGTAAACAAAAAACATATGTTTCATCATATTAAAATATAAAATTGTATTTCATCAATATACCATTTTGAAAGAAATATGCCCTTTAATCAACTTTATCTCAGACTGTCTGCACTAACAGGGTCATAACTGGGGTTTTTTTTTTTCCCCTCAGTGGTTGAGCTCAATATGGCTGAAAAAAAAAAAAGAAAAGTGAATAACATATTTTGTATGAGAATGTAAAAAGACAAACAGCCACCTCTGTTCTCAGCACAAGATTTCACCAGTTGAAATATATTTGGAAAATGCAGTTTGGTCCAAACAATTTGTGAATTAAAAAGCTCAGGCTATGATTGACTACATCAGCTGCACGCGTTCCACTAGTGCCAAATGTAATAGCGAGATTTTCTATGTTTTGTTTTCATTTTCAAGAAATGTGACTTGTGTGATTTTACAGCTGTGATTTGACGTCATGCCGTAACTTCAGGTTGAAGTTTGGAGAAAGGTCGCAGTTCAGTGTCACACCACACCAGCTCAAACGTAGTGATTGTTGTCATACAGTGTGTGTATGATGTTTTGTTTTCTTTTTTTGGTGATGCACAAAATTTTGTATTTTTGAAATTGTCAGCAGGACTTTTCTGCTGCTGTCAGACAGGTGGTGACCAGCATTTGGTACGTGTGTGTAATGTGCAAACATGATTGTGCCAGTGTATGTGATAGCCAAAGCAAAACATTATCAGCGGAGTTGTACACTGGTTTCAGCTGGAGGCGTAAACACAATGCACCCAGCCACACACACACGCGCACGCACACACACTTCATACCAGACAGTTGTTTTTTTTTTTCTTCACTGTTTTTGTATAACTGCCAGGGCCCCTCTGCCTCGATTGTATAGATTTCCAGCTGTTTACTCTGAATGGTACTCGTCCCTCCGCAGCGCATAACTCTGAATGGCGGTTAACAGGTTGCCATAGTGACTGGCCATTTGTGTGTCGCTTGCAGTTAACGGCACAGCGGGTTCTGGACGCGTACAAGCTGCCATTCAGCAAAAGCGAATATGTTTTTAATCAGAGACTGGGCACTTGCAGCGGAGTCGTTTCATGTACAGTGCAGACCCTTCAGCTTCACCTGCTAACTGGGGTCACGTAGCCTTATGCTTTTTGCAGAGCGTGGGTTTCATGCAGCAACATTGATTATTCTGGAGAAAAGATTTGACTACACTGTCGTCGGGTAACTTTAGTATACAGTATTAAAAGTCAATTCCAGATGGTGTTGCTTCAGAAAACCTGCTTCAACGTGTAAATGTAACCACATCCCTGCTCCTTTCTAAATGGCCATAGGTATATATAGCAGCAGCAGCAGCAGCAGCAGCAACATATCCAGCGCAATGTGTAAACAGTGTCTATTATTGAAAGAAATATTTTGAGACATAACCTCTATACTCATTCATTTTCACTTTTACCTTTCAGCCGCATGTTCGACTAAAGGCCTTGCAAAAGGGAGACAGAGAGCCATAAAAACTCAATTTTAAATCAGGAAATAGATAAACCCTTAACAATTATCAATGCTGATGTTTAAAAAAAACAACAAAAAAATAAATAAAAAACAAAAAAAAAACAACTATTTTCTGCAATTTTGAATACATCAGCTTGATCCTCTTTGATATAATAATTTTACTCAATTCTTTTTTTTTTTATATATATATTGAATGTGTCAAGAAAGTAAATATTTTTCTGTTTGTTGGTTTGTGTTAAAGGTAGATGTGTTGAATAAGTTAGGAAGTGTTAAACTTGTTTGTCTCGTGAAGTACGTGGATGCCCACCGTGTTTCTAAAGGTGTAAGGAAACGAGAGAGGGAGGATGAGATGGACTTTTTTTTTCCCCCTTTTCTTTCTTTCTTTTTTTTTTTTGAAGGTGGTTTGGTGTTTATATAAGAGTGACCAAAGCTGATGAGAAAAAAGAGATTTAACAAATAAAAAAGAAGTATTCAAACAGTTACATTTTAAGTAGCACTTATTATCCAACTTCTAGTACTTATTTTATTTGAAAGGTATCTTTTAAAAGTAAAAGTCTAGGCTTTGGGCCCCATATATATTGCTGTGAGGATTTACTGGTCACTTTGAAATAGATAATTAAGAAAAATTTAATCTCTGCGTGAAAGTAAATATACCAGAGCCTGATGGAATTGCACTACTCTGATACTGGTTGATAAGAGTTTATTTTGTATAAAATACATGCAAATATTATCTTTAAAGTTTAAGGGCAGATTATGTTTCACTGGTACACCATATGGCTATGGCTTTTACAGAAGTCTGTTTTATTCATATTTCAGTTATGTAAATGTAATCCAGTCTCAAAAGCATAAAATGTTTGTTTAAAAAAAAAATAGTTTGTATTACTTCTGTATTACACCGCTTCTGCAGTCAGTGTCAATATTTTCACCTATTTGATTAAATGTTGAAGTTATCTGTGTTGTTCTTTGACATTGGACTTGGCATTGTGTTGGTAACAACTTGGATGATGTTTTCTCATCGTCGGCTAAAAGTGAAAATTTTAGAATTTCAGAACTGATTTCTCTTTAGTTCCGACATCTTACACAATAAAGTATCTTGTTTTTCAATGCTAAGCTCCAGTTGTTCTTTTGTTGTTTGTTTGTTTCTGGAATTTCCCTGCAAATAATAGTTTATCATTCAACATGTAACTGCTATGTGTTAAACTTACACTTACCTGTAGCTTTGGTGCTGAACGTTGGCACACAATCAATATGACGTCTGCTCCTGTAGTAAATATTTACCAAAAAAGGTATTTTGAGGAGGGGGCAAGATCCGCTGCTGACAGGAGGAAGCTCCGCTACATCGGTCAGTTCAGGTCGCACAAAGAAAAACAATCAAAGCTGCATCTGATCAACATTTATCTTTAATCTTTTTAACAATTCACCAAAAGATTTGAAAGAATATTTAAGGCTGTAGATAGACTTAAATGATACAAAAAATCTGGGCAAAGAATGAGTAAAAGGAATTAAGTTAGTAGGCTAAAAAAATACAAAATATAACATTTCATACGTTTAAAAAAAAAAAAAAAAAAAAAATTATACCTTATCAAATGTGTAGTTATTTACAACGACAATAAAACCCCTCAAAAAGAATAAAGTTCAGGATTGTGCCTTTAAGAAAGTCTCATAAATAAGAAGTTCAGATCTGGGCAAAATAGTCTCAATTCACATAAAATGTATTTTTTTTTTTTTACTATTTGATTTTGCTGTTGAAATGCTTTTTCACTATTCTCACTATTCTGTTCTAAAAGAATAAATTCAATTGAACATGTTTTTGTTGTCGTCACCTCCGACATTCGTTAAAGCCTCAAAGCAAAACAACTTCTATATAAACATCTAAACAACTTCGGGAATGTTCCGATTTCTTCATCTCTCTGTTCATATGTTTGAGCTTCTCTAAAAAGCCATTTCTTTATCTCACTTATGAATGACAGCCTTTAAACTCCATAAATCCAAATACACTAAATGACAACAAGTCTTAGATGTTGGGCAGAAGTCATTTGGACACAAATCTCTTCAGTTGCTTGCACACACTCCATGCTGCTGGAGAATTAAGAATAACTTTGGGCATTTTCTAAATGAATCTTATTTTAAACAATTGCCATGCAGACACTAAAAACCAGCGGTGACTGGTGTCTACTGGGGGGATTGTTGAAAATACGATAAAGAAAAAAGACCAAAATCATGCTTTAAAAAAAAAATAAAATTGAAAAATCTACATGGATCTGTTAAAGCTGGGAGAACATAGCCATAATATGTACAATCAAAGTTTTTTTTCTAAAGTAAGAACACTGATAGTTCTTTTTTCCTGTGATGTGTAACGTACAACATCCTGATAGATGGGAATTCCCTGAATGAAATGAAATAGTGCAAACATGACGCAACACTATATACAATACAGGATCCGATTATTTCCAACAATGAAAAAATGTCAGCGCTGGAGAAAAGCAGCGAGGCCTCGCAGCTGTGCTCCTTCTAACCCGCAGTAGTCATTAGTTCCTCCCACACTGCATTGTAAACCGCTGTTTCACATTCTTCTGTGGGGTCTCTGCAGGTCAGAAGCATTGTAGGACAGGAAAAAAAAACCAAAGCTGGCTTTTGGCAAACTCTTTGGGGCTCTCAAACATTACCCAGGTTGGGTCTTGTCCTTGGGAATTACCAGACTTCCACAGCAAGTGCTCACAAGCACATTTGGGGGCATCCAACCAAACCCAATTATTTCAATCTCTTTTTCAACACTCCAGTCCCTTCAGTGGGATTAGCAATCAAGCTTAACATTTAAACACTGCGTTAACTAGCAAGTCCAAAGTCCTAGTCATCTCCATCATCACTACAGGATTAGCTTTCTATTTTTGAGAAGAAAAAGAAAAGAAAAGAAAAGAAAAAAAAAAAAAAGCTGAATCAGTGGCAGTGCAGCTCAAAATAATAAATCAAGGGGTGAAAAACCACAAGCCTCCCAACGCAGACATAGCATACAATTTAGACAAGTGATTACCTCCACAGACACACTTTCCTCTCACGCACACATTCCGGGTTCACAACCGCAACATTTCTAATCAGGATTCCACACTAATCTAACACCAGCCAGAACCACAGTGGGACTCTTATGCTTTTTGTTTTCCCCCCTTTTTCCAGTGCAATACATGGATCATCTCCTCAGTCCACTCTGCATCGGTCCCGTCTCATATCCATGTGACATGATGCTTCTGCTTGGTCCAGTTTCAATTCCCTGTCTAGTCAAGACAAGTGTGTGTGTGTGTGTGTGTGTGTGTGTGTGTCGATTAAATAATGAATCTTTTCAGTCTTGTGCAGTCGGAATCTAGAGCGCCCCAGTCCAGTTTGGTCAACTAAAGTCCAGTTGGAGTCTGGATTACAAGAACTCTACATAGTTTTGTGGTATCAGCCCTGTTCGACCATCCAGAGTCCCTTCCAGCCATCCAGGTTCCCTGGAGGCATGAACTAAAAAGAGAGAGAGAGAGAAAGAACATTTTAATTTGTTCTCAAGGGAAACAGAAAATGTCCCTAAATATTAGGCACTCAAACATGCACATGACAAGCATGTACGCAAACAGTGGGAGAGTGGACTAATGGCCGAGTCCAAACGCCCAAGCGTCTGAGACCACCACAACAACCTGGGATTAGAACTTTGGATAGTGGGAAATATGGAGAAAGTCAGAATTCAAATGGTTTTTCTAAATAAAAAGGGTCTTTCTTAGCATAAAATCATGGCAGTAATGGAGGCTTCAGTGGAGTCAGAAATCAAACCTTAATGAGCCAAAGCACGACCAGACAGCCCCAAAGAGAACTAATATTAGACTAATGCAGCACATCAAGCTTTGTTCACGGAGAAAGAAAAGCAGCTACATCACAGACCCAGAATATATACTGTTAAAAGAAGACCAGTTCGCAGTAGTCTCGGAGGACTCATAGTGGTCCCCATTACATTTATTTTTATGTGCCGTTTTATGCTTATAAGGTTGAAGCATTCAGGAATGTCTTTTTTCAATAAAGTAGGTCTGCATGCAGTAGATTTTAGAGTATAATGTACTATCCCCTCCCCCCAAGTGCCTTTGTACGTTGACAATACTGCAAAGCTTTTCATGTACACCAAGTATTACTGAACTGCAGTGTAAGCAGTGGAGTGGTTCTCAGTACACAGTAGTGTCTAATGTGGGAAAATTCCCCTAACAACAAGACATTTATGAAAGTATAACCAAAAAAAAAAACAGTATTTAAAACGTAAAGGTTGCTCTGTCTGTGTTTTATCTCCATTGATGTACCTGACTCGTTGCTTTTAATCTAAATGTTGGTGACACTGTCTTTACACATTTATACGTTGCAACGTGACAGTATTTTTGTCACTGCTAAAACAGCGTTACGAGGCTGCAGGATGAGCTCCACGGGGACAGCTGGGATGCTCCATCCTTGGCTAACCGTGAGCAAACGGGGGTGTTTAGATACCGCTCTAGGGATCGCATGTCCCCAAGGTCATACTGACCCAAAGAGCTCGGATGACACTGCTGTGCATTATGTAACTCTCAGCACTCTTTAAGCAGCTGACTTTATTTAGGGTCTGAGAGACCGTGTGTCAACTGGCAACTGAATCTCTACCAATCCTGTGTGTGTGTGTGTGTGTGTGTGTGTGTGTGTGTGTGTGTGTGTGTGTGTGTGTGTGTGTGTGTGTGTGTGTGTGTGTGTATGTGTGTGTGTATGTGTGTGTGTATGTGTGTGTATGTGTGTATAGCATTCATTGGAAAAGTTGAGTGAAAGAAAACTGAGGAGATATATGATTTACAGTTTTGGGAGCAGCATGTTGTTAGAGGCTGAAATTAGGCACAAGAAGAGACTGTCTGAAATTCATAGAGGGAGGGGAGACTGAAAGAAAAGGGAGTGAGGGAGAGGGAGATATTGAAAATAGACTTTGTCAAGTATTAATATGAAGATCATATATTAAAAAATAAATTAGAAAATATAAATATGAAGAAAAACATACAGTATATTCAATTATACGTACATATACAGTGCAATAAGGGTCAGTCACATTCATGATTATTATCAGCCTTGAAGTAATGTAGCACATAGTGCCAACTAAAGAAAGTGCAGTCCACCTTCATATTTCATCCACATATTACATGAGGGAAACGCTATTAAAAGCCTTTCGGTTGTATTTTTTGTGCATGACGATTTGGATCTCTTGAAATATACTTTCAATTTTACCAAATCCAGCCCAGAATAAATGAAGCCTTGCAAATTCCCAAGGTGGACTTTTTCATTTCATCCTTGTACTATTAAGAGACACGCGTTCCTTCCCTTTCCATTTCCCTGGCAACTTTAGAGCTCCACTCACCATTTTCGAAGATGGTCCCAGCAATGAAGGACAGCTCAGAGTCGTGCTCTGCCTTGCAAGCATACAGCGCTCGGGCCTTCCTGCCTGCAATACTGGAGACATGAAAATGTTGGCGTGAGACACTACGTTCAACCACCAGGGGAAAAAAAAGTAATGCTTCAGTTAGAAACCTCACACCAAACCCAAGGTAACACCCTAAAATGCTGTACACAACCGGCCGGCAATTACTTTATACAAACTGTTTCATAAGTACCAAGTGGCTCAATTTCCACGTGATAATTTCTACCATAAATACTGTAATTCTCTTGGACTGTTATTTCATGCTCTAGTTGTTGTTATTGGTCGCACAGCTACAGTTTTGTTTTTACAAGTCAGGTTTTACTTTTACTTGCCTTTTACCTCACACACAGAACCTACAAACCAACCTACTGTAGATATTAGTGTCTGAAGGTTTAGGCAGAAACAACAGACACCACCTGTTGGCAATTTCTGCAGCACTACAGGACTTTTGGAGCTCGGATTTTGAAATATAGTGAAATGCACAAAGCTGGTCTGCCAAAGTTGAGTTCACAGCATGGTGCATTTTTATTCCAATGTAAACGGAGAAGTTTAGACGTGAATGTCCACGCCCTGTCTAAGCAAAAATAGTTACGTAATCCAGCACGTTCTATTCACATCCCAAGGAGCAATTCCGTTTTTAAATTAATTTCTTATTTGGAGAAAGGTCAGCAGCTACAGTCAACTACACACCTAGTTTCTAGAAAACGTGGGAAGTCGTGTAAAGTGTAAATTAAAAATGCACGATAATGATTTGAGTGATTTGCAAATCAAGTTAAAGCTATCTTTGATTGTAAGTAGTAATAATACAATAATACGTTTCAAGTAACAATACTGAATAAGTTTGCTCCTTTAACAACATGTTAAAAGGACCGGTGTGAAACAGAAAGCTAATGCCAAACAACGTTCTGCATGTGATAAAACCACATGGCTCCACAGTAAAAAAAATGAAGCATTCTATTTTTTATTGCATTTTATACAGAGGTCCAAGTGTCCTGATTAAGCCAAGTAAATAGATACCACAATAAAGAATTTTAGCATTAGCATATTTAACAGTATTTATGGCACCTGACCTGTGGTTCAGGAGGTAGAGAGGTCAACCAGCAAACCTCGGCTTTGCAGTTCGATCCTATCAAGAAAGCGTTATCTAATTCTACATCATGTACAATTCAAGACATTTCCTGAAAAGTGCTTTTCGAAAAGCCTGAATCAAAACCACTGCAGAAGTGAAACATATCTGTGTCCAATGTGTCTCCTCACGTCTTAGTTCGTTGTCATGTGCTCAGTCAGATCACTTGACAGCTTAGAGTTTCCTAGTACAGCTACAGTCTTTTACCGCATCGCTGTGATTAGAGACAAGCTGTGATTAAAACATTCCAAAAACACCGTGGACCAACCTGACGGGAGAGGAGTCACTGGAGGCAGAAGACGCTGGCTGAGGACTTGACGGGGCTGAGAACATTGGCCAAGAGGGAGAATGTGGTGAAGTGGGACTTGGAGATGTTGCACTGATGGACATAGACACACAAAATGACATCTTTGTCAATATTGGCAGTATGACACCAATATTCAAAAGAAACCGAATGCTATGTTTATCATACAGTTGTGACTTTACCTGGTTGGTATGCTGCCACGGCCCTTTGGGTTGAGCCTGCAAACATCAAAATGAAAGAACGAACAAAATTAATCTCTAACCTAGTGAAGCCACAAGGCTAAGGACTAAGCAGTTTATGGACATGTCAAAACAAAGGACAGTGTTTTTTCCCTGCCCACTGACATCTTACTGCATTTATTTCCCAGCACACAAGAAAGAAAATGACAACTCTGCAAAGTAGATCTCCCACCTTGGCTGACAATAAAAAATCCCCTAAAACAGCTGCAAGGTGGAAGTGACCACCTAATAGCTATCAACAGGTAGGTTGCTCAATGTGCTTAAGTTCTACCCAAGTCAGAAACGCTGGATTATATAAGCAAGGTGTCAATATACTACGCAGAACATCTGTGCATGTGGTCAGACATTAAAAATCTCCAATATCTTCCTGTCCATATACTTAACAGCAAAGACAATTTGTCCCCTTTGTATGAAGGCTTTAAAACTGCTTCATAAGCTTGTTTCTTGGATCTTGGATGTGAAATGAGTGAAAACTGCTTAGTCGATTCAGTTTAAAAAAATCACACACAACACCCCTATAATTACTGTCATTTGGAGAAGTGAGCTAAACAGGGCTATTAAAGCTAATAGTGCTGACACAGTATGTGCGAGTGCAGGAGTGGTACACAAATGCCCTCCAAGAGGAGCAACCCCACCCCTTTGCGAGCTACAGCATTCATACCTAACGAACAAATTAATGAGAGAAAATGTAATTGGTCTAAAATTTATTTTAGACCTGTCAGTAGTTTGATTTTAATGGAAGAGAGCAATGCTGATGGGAGTAGTTAGAAAGCACTGAAGTTTGTGGAGCTGAGAGACGGAGCAGGCCAAACTATGGCCCATGAAACCAAGAAAACCGAGTTTAAAGGTTTCTATTAAAAGCTTGTGTTAGTTGAGAGTAATGAAGGTTCCGGTAATCATTCTAAATAATCACAATAAGTGAATCATTTTATACTACAGCATTGTTTAATCTAGTGTTAATATAAAAATATTGGAAACCTTAAACAAACCAAAAAAAAAAACTTACCAGATACAGTTAGATGCAAAGTTTTCATCCAGTTATTTTGAAATTTGAAGAGTTTTTTTTCATCGACATGATATTTAATGCACTAATTCAATGCAATAATTCAAGAGTCCGAACAAGACAATGGTAAAGACTGGACGCCTACGGTGTGTCAAGTGCTGTAACCTCTGATGACAGAAGAACGCAGAGAGAACACCACAGACTGGTCACGATGTTTACAGGTTATTGCATGTTGTTTTTGTCGTGTGTTTGTTTGTAAGTACATTTTGTAATTGTTTCCAATATTACGTTAGTAATTGTTTCTAATATTAGTGAACAATTAGGCCCCGAGTATGTGTGGGCCAACGGTGGTCGCTGTGTCTTGGAAGGTGGGGTAATGTATGCGTACCGTTGATTAACAACGACATCACATGACTGCCTTTGCTTATGAAGTTTGTCCAGTAAGCTTACAGCTACTGTGGAATTATTTTGGGGAATGTCTGTTTGGACTTTATTGGTTATCGTCTCAACATTTTCTGTGGATATACTTTGTTATAAGCTCAATTGTGGAACAGTGTTTGCCATACGACCTCTAGAGTGGATCATTTTTGGACCAGCAGACATGCGTAAGCCTGCCTCTACAATCAGTAGTAACAAAAATATTATGTTGATGAAAAAAACATTTTTTTCAGTAAGGGGATGCAAACTTTTGCCCTTAACTGTGCTCTGCATTCGGTACCATTCAGGGCCCTTTTTTTTTTTTTTTTTTTTTTTTTACAGAATAGACTTTTTAAATTAAGTAAATTACAGTTGCCATGGCGACACGGCTATATCCTAAGGTACGATTTAGGATAATCACAGTCTGTCTGTCTCCTTTTAGGAATAAAGACAATATTAATTCGTTCAGTAGAAGGAAAAAAGTGATAAATGTAGGTTCATTGAAGTTACTATGAGTCCAGTGTATTTCGAACAAATATTAATGGACTTGACTCTGCAGCTCAGTTACATTATCAAGTGACAAATATACGTAGAACGAGTGGCGGAATAACATTATGTATGAGATAAAAAGTTCATTATCGTTAAACATTGTCGCATTCAGTTGGTGTTTTGGAGCTTTTTGTGTGTATCACGATAAATTCTGGGCAGCTCAAGGATGATGGATGTTGTTGTTGTTTTCACCTCCATACGCTGACAATAAAATGGCTGTTTTTTGCGCCTGACAGGTCACAATAATGTTACAAGGGCTGCAGTGCAAACAAACTGACAGGACCATATGAACTGAGTAAAGATAACAGAATGAACAAGTTCATGAAAAGTTAGAGGAACATGCTGTATTTAATTATTAAACTGTCAGTTGGAGTGATTGTCTCAACGATCCAACTCCTCTCTCCATTTGTCACTCACAGCTCGTCAATGTTAGCTCTCATTCGTTTCCTTGTTTCAATTTCTTTCGGTCCTGTCTAGCCACTTCTAACCCTTTCTCTTTTACCCCAAACACCCACCCTTCCCAGCAGGGCTGTCAGAAAAGCCCATTTCCAGGCTGACAGTCAAGGTATTTGACTCACAATGTAAATCAGTCTTCTCTTTCTCCTTTCTCCAAATGTTCCTCTTTTTCATAGAAGAGTTCCCATTTGCAGAGATGCGTGTTACAAAGTGGATGAAATGGTTTGGTGAATGTCAGTGAGTGGATTTGACGGATAATTTAAATAAATTCATCGGCTGTCTGTCCCCGCTCCACCTGACAGGTCATCTATTAGACACCAACACTCATGCAAAGCAACACATTTCAGTCTTTTTAAAAGTGCCTACAAAGACAGCCTGCATCTTAAGTTCAAAAACATCGCCTGCATCTAGGCAATGATCACACATGCAACAGTTTCAGTACTAAAAGAAATGTCACATCAAAGTGAACCTTTGACTGTGCACCCCCTGTGATGTGCATGTGTTTTGACTAGACTTATTGATTTTTAAATACTCGTGCACGGCAACAGCACTTCCTGTCTTACCAGTGAGACAATTCCCCTGCTCATAACATCTCTTTTGTACCGCGACAAACTGCATATCTTTAAGAGGACAAATGCAGTTTTCAACTTAGGGAAGTAAATGTATAATTTACTGCCCAACAGCTTCGAGGAAATCAGTTTCTTGTGTTCATGACTGAACACAAGATTGAGCATCATATTAAAGCACATTAAAGCTCTTTCACCTTTTAATGCGAGATGGATTTTTCTGTTAGCAAAAGAAAGTCAGAGCAGCATAACAGTGCTTTGGAACAGTCTAATATGGTGGATTTACCATGTGAAAGTTGATGTAGTAGGCTACAGTTTATTCCATGAGCTCATGCTTCATTTATTTTTTTTCCTTAGAGAGTATTACTCAGATGGAGTACTGTAAACAGTATGCAGATTTACCTTTGTAAACTTTGCCGAGTGCAGATCCAATAAAATCCAGTTCCCAAAATAAATCACTATCATCGTGTTTAAATAGGATAAATAGTAGTTATCAAGTCCATTTATATATTTTGTCACATGTACATCTCGCCAACCGTTTGCTTATGACTGTTTGGAATCAAAAAGGGTGGAATACAGAATATTCATTTTTCAAACGTGCCACCTTTTGAGCGTGTGCCCCAGGCTGGTCGCCCCAATGAAATAATTTCTAGGTGTGTATCATGTTCAGTCCAGATTTCTTTGACAAACTTTCAAAGCTGCGGGAGAAAATTCTCGAGTAATAAAAGATGTAAAAACACCTGTCCCTAGTGTTGTTGTGAAACAAAAACATCAGCTCGTAAAGCTGAGTATCAACACCTAAATACTAAAGATCGGATAATCGGCATCTGCAACAGTAACTTAAGCTGTCAAAAAAATGTAGTGGACTAAAAAGTACAATATCAAAGGGAATGTAACATGAAATGGAAATACACCAGTAAAGTACCACAAAATGGACGGGGCAAGATCAGTAGTACTTGAGTTAATGTACTTTACTTTGCCACGTCTCGTATCATCAAATGGCCTTCACTTTTCCGTGCCATGATTTGTGACACTATTTGAATACTGTCGTTTATATGACGGGTTCTAAAAAATTAGGAGAGGAAATGGTGGACTTCTACACATTTAGTTGAAATAATAAGCCCAACTTACTTGCTGATTCATTTCCCTTTTAGATTAAGTTGAAACTCAAAAAGTCAAACTCGTGACTGTCCACCAAGAGATGGTGGTTAGTGTCCCAGAACCTCATAAGTATAGCGATATTTAAAGAATTGAAAATGCCAAGCACCGAGAGACACGTTATTCCTTTCAAAAAGACATAAGTGCTTAAACACAGTTGCAGCTTTTAACGTTGAATCAATCATGCGGGGCTACCACCACTCAGTGTAGTATCTGAAGATCTGAGAGCATTAAAGAGGGAGCTGCGTACTTCGTCTAAAAGAAGTTCATCAGTAAAAGCAGCAGAGGTACACACACAAACACACACACACACACACACACACACACACACCATGTCCTTTTCTGCCATCTAAGTTTAAAACTTGCTCTTCACTTGGGTTCCAAATAAAGCAAACTCTGAATTGAAATAAAAAATTTTTTTTTTAAATGACTACAGTAGGTGAATACTACTGTTCATTTTACTGTATGAAGACTAATAAGTAGGTATTTCTTCACCTACTTATCAAAAGTTTCAATTAATCACATTATACATTATCATCTGTATAACTCCATTATATTAGCTTATAAATTATTATCAGACTTTTTCTATTAGAAAACCATTGCACTTGAGCTAAAAAAAATACTGTATGACTATGGCTGATACAGTATGGTCATTTTTCATTTCTACTGCTGAACATGAGAGTCTTTGTCATCAGAATCTGTTTTGGAAGAATGGCTGCACGCCTGAGCACTTATAGACATCAAATTAATTCTGTTTCCAGTAATCTGTGACCAGCAGGTCCAGATCGCCCTCTGACTTGTGGGTAAATTTAGATCAGATACAGATTTCAGAAGGCCCATCTGCCTAATTTTTGCTAAAATAAAAAAGGGGTCATAAGAGGGATATTATGTAACGTATGGCACAATTAAGAGCCAGATACTGTATCGTTTAATTCGATAAAATACAAAATGTTCCTTTGTCCTGGGTTTATACAACACAGTCGTTGTACACAAACAACAAAAATCTGCTTTAATGACTCGTATCTGATTTTCTATTTTGGTGCAAACTCTTTTACCTCAAGTTATCTGGAGATATTTTGTACCTTATCTAGAACATTTCATTGAGCATGATTGAGCATTTATAGAAATTTGCTAATTACATCATCCAACATGGGTTCTTGTACCGTATTTACTTATGTCATTGTGTCAAGTTTAGCTGATTTCAGTCTTTCAGTCTTTTTGTGTTTTGTAGCAAGATAAGTCAAGCTTATGGTTTGTACCCAGATCAAACTGATGCATCGGATTGCATCTTCTCATCTCATTCTGACAACACACTCTCATTCCCCATAGTGTGGGACTGCTGGTTTGAATGGACAACCTGGCACAATCTTGACAAGCTCACTATATTGATCTTTGCAATGGCAGTTCCTTTGAGATGTCCACTTCAGTGACTAATCCAGCAGGACAGATTTAGAGCTGCACATTCTCTTTACTCCAGTGTGTAGTGTTTTCATTGTGGGTAGTTGCTGAGTTACTAGAAACCATTCAACTGTTCCATCCTTAAATCTGAAAAAAAAAAAAAAAAAAAAATCCCTGCTGTGGCTCTGTTCACACTGAGCTGGTAGAAGTTTAAGGGCACACTGACCTTTATTCATGGCAAAAATATATTGTGGCAATAATCCAAGTGCAATGTGGGATAAGGCTTTGGGTTTTAGAAAATGCAAGATGCTAATGGCTAACGTGGTTAGACCTTTGAAGGAAACAGACCGTTCTGTCATGACCAACATATACTGTTGTCTTCGGGTTTTAAATGTCCCTTTAACGTGACTCAATGTTTGGTTTTTTTAATGATCTGTGGTATACAGACTAGAAAATATTCTGACTGTTAATTTATGTCATTTGTGCCCAAGATTATACATATAAATTAGAATGAATATATATTTTAATAAATAATTTTAGCAAGTCTACTTGAGCTCCTTACTACAAATGTTTCCCACATGCTTTTGGGACTTAGACAAGCTCCCAGTCACAAGACTTCTTAAGCTCCCTGCTGCCACATGTGAATTCATGTGGCCATGGCAAAAGTGTGTGTGTGTGTGTGTGTGTGTGCGCGCGCACACACACCTTCTTGAGCATTTATAACAACATTATCATTAACATTATTACTCGATGAATACTGTCTCCATTTCGTAATAAAAAATAAAATCTGTAGGGCCCATGCACGAGGCACCACAGGTAACTTTGGTTTAACATCATTGCTCTGTCCCACTCACAGTGAACTCGGTCGGATCTGCCGAGTTTCCTGCTCTCCGTCGTTGCTGGTCAGGCTGTGCCTCGGGGTTCGACCTTGGCTGCTGCTGCTGCTGCTACTGCTGCTGCTGTTACAGTTGGCAGAGGAGGAAACCGGCTGCTGCAGCTCACTGACTGTGGCAACACTGTTCCTCTTTTCACCTAGAAGAATAAAGAAAGGGTTCCAAACGCTTTCGTTTTTTTTTTGGGCCAGAACAATGTGTATGTTTTTCCTCCTAACTGTTCTAACACTGTACACCTGTTGACCACTGTGTAGACACTTTCTCCCCGAGAATACTATATGGTAGCAGAAAACATGTGTATGCCAATCGGAATAAACAACAACAAATGGGAGGAATTCAATTAAACGACACATTTTACTGTTTGGTTTGGGCAAATGAGGTGGTTTAGCCGACCTTTATGGGAGTGTGTTGGTGTATGGAAGAGGGTGAGCGGCCTCTCACTGCAGGACGGCGCTTTGCTCTCAGTGCTTTTTCTTCTAGACATGTTGGGCTGCAGATTGGTCTGACCACCTGCAGGACTTGGTGCATCCCCAAATATCTGTGCAAACCAGACAAGAGAATAAGGTTAGAGTACAAACACGAAACTGTATATACGGTACATTTACAAAATGTAAATTACGGTGAAATGTTAGTTTAAAAAAAGTTATCTACTAAACACTAGACAGCATGTTTTTGCTTTATGGCCTTGCGTGTATCTGAAGGACAACACAGCTTATCTTTTACATTTAGGGCAGAGAGACTGATAACAATGTTTTGCTTAAATGAAAAAAACATGACCACCCATGCAGAAATGGTTTGTGATTTCATGCAAACACAGAGCTAAAAATGTAACAAACCAAATGCCGCTTAACCTACAATATTAATACATCTTGCGTGTAAAAACAGTGATGGTTGAATGTGTGACCTAACAACATTAAATCCTGGACTGCTGAATTGCAAGCTTTGCAGCTCAGGCTTGTTGCTGGTTAGCGTAAAATGTATTTTACATTCTGTGTTTTATAGTTCCCTCCTAACTATTTATTATATTTCAAAATGCATGTTTTTTTCCACAACTAATACTCCTCTGCAGGTATTAGCCTGTTATCTCAGCTAAAGTCAAACATCACTGTTATCTTTTTTTTCCTTATGCTTTTCAGCATGCTCCACACCCATAGCTCTGCTCAACACAATCAGGAAAAGAGACCGTGTGCTGGAGAACTCCTATTAATACATACGATTTGTTGTTTCAATAGCAGAAAAGCACAATACATGTAAGATGTATATGTTTTAGTGCAGTATATATATGAACAATCCAAGCAAGACAACACAATTTCTAGTGTTTGCAATTAAATTAAATATTTAGTTTTTACCAAACAGCTCAACTGTCATAAAGGGAAAATAAAAAAACACTTTGCAAAGCAAATACAATGGGCACATTGTCTGAAAGAATTATCCTGAGCACAGCCAAAGTTTAGAGATTAATTTACACTGCACCATGTCACTAAACACTGTTCACACAAATTCAAATCCTCCTACCTTCTCATGATGCTCTATGAGGATCTCCACCACAATGTTCTGGAACTTGATGTCCATGATGGCTGCCACTGTCTCCTCCTGAGGCCGGAGAAGGGTTGGCCCAAACACCACTCCCAGATTGGCGATGGTCATCAGGTTCTGTTGGTGATGACTCGCAACACTGTGGAAGGTGGAGAGAAAGAGAAGAGTGAGGGAAACGCACCGAATACAGAAGTATCTTCTAAATTGGTCTGAGCCGCCTGCTTTCAGCAGCAGCAACTGGATGTTTAAAGAGACGTACTGTCACAATTGTTATCTCACCATTTTGTTTACAGGTAACAGGGTGACCGCAACAATGGGAAAAATTGTAAGTAAATATAGACTTATCAAATGTGAATTTCCCATTGAGATAAATCTATCCATCTGGATCAGTACAAAAACTTTTAAGTGCAATTTCTTTGGCCATGTCATCCTAGTTTTCTACTCTCTGATCTGCTTGTCAGATGGTCAGACAGCTTTTAAAGCACCTTTTATGAACCCTTTTAAAACCAGTAATATCTCATTCACACTCGCTTTGTGCCAATCATGCGACACCTGTGCAGGTGAGGAAGGAGGGACACCACTGGGAACAAACAACAAATAATCAGCCATCTGTGAGCATCAGGTCACAGCTATGACTGGGAAAAGGTCAAAGTCACGAAGCAGGAGCCGCAGTAGGACACCGGTGATAGTCTCTGCTGGACCTAATTTTGACTGTTTATGTGTTTTATTAATTTGAATTCAAAATAGCTTCCAGTGCACTTTGTGTAGTTTTGAAGTGGGAAAACTAGACAGGCCAAGAAAATCACACTGTATTAGGATGTAAATGCAATACATAAAAAAATGTTTACTTGTAAATTACACAATTTACATAGAGGGAGTGACTGTAGGAACATTAGTAACTCAACGTTTCACTTTCTTTCCATCTCATCCATGATGACACTCATTATATGAAATGTATTAATGTATAGCTGTTTTGCCTTATTTGATCTTTTTTTACCCAGTTCTTACAGTTCACCTTGGCAGTGATGCTAATAAACCTGATCTGAAAGAGACAGAGTGCCAGGGTGCTGTGATTCAGCCATTCAGCCTGTAAGTCAGTGATGCTGATGATGACGAAGACGTCTGGCAGGTGTAATTCACCATGTACCTGCATTTGTGATTGACCTACGTTCTGAATGAACATGATCGTCATCTCATTTGTCACACATTATATTGCACTGCCATCACACTGCTGAAAAAAAAGTCTAAAAAAGCCACCGGGCTTCGGCGAAGGTTCGGCATGAAAACGCAGTGGTATTTTTCTGCAAAAGCAGATTACAAACACATAAACTAACAGCGTTATGTTTTAATTCACATGTTTTCTTTATAATACAGTGTCTACTGTATTAGGAGGAAATGTACTGTATACTCATTTTATTACTAGCTTAATGTGGTATTTCAACCTATACACTATGCTATTGGACTTCCTTGCATCCACAGAAACACCTGTGCCTTCACACTAGAGGTATATTTTCCTTTAGAGCATAAGTCTATAAAGAGATTTGGGCTGACAGCTGCTGCATGGATTTCCATTTCAGAACGCACTGCCATAATTCATGTGGTCAGGAGATTACACATAACTGTAATTCTTTTCCAGTGACATAAAAATGACTGCAGTGCCCAGCTGATATTTGCACCTACTTGGCTAGGTGTTTCATGAGCAGCTCCAGCATTTGTCTGTTCTTATCAGGTAGTCTGTGAACCAGAGCATGGATCTCTCTCACTCGGGCCTCTGGGTTGTCCATCTCTGGAGACAGATAGAAAGACAGGGAGAGAGAACGTTGAAGAAGAAAAAAAACACCTCGACAGATGCCACAGTTGTTTACTTAGGAACTGAAAAATACTGTACAGCGCATTTAAAGAGCAGGTCTACAAGTGGAAAGCAAGCAGAATTTATTATTGTTGTTACACAGAGGTTATATACTGTGACAACTGGCAAATGTACAAACTAATTTGGAAAACAACTTGGTGAAGGGCAGACAAATAATGAATATTCTAAAAGAATGAACAAATAAATTTGAAGAATAGTGAAGCTATGGTGAAGTGAAAACAGCAAAACAGCTTTGGACAGATTTTCTAAAAAGATAAATGTCACTCAGATTTCAAACACGTATTATGCGGGACTCTTCACAGCTGTAGGATGAAAATACAAACCACATACCCAGAACAGTTTTGCATATTATTTGGAACCTACTTTTATTTTTTTTCATGTTGTGAAAAGTATTGAGAATTTGATGCCAGCAGACGTGTCTCAAAGAACACTTGGGACAGGGGCATGTTGACGGCTGTCTTGCATCACTTCTTCATTCAACCACACACATTTGAACACTGAGGAGACCAACTGACTTCGTTTTCAAAGCAATGTCTTAACATTCGTGCCAGATATAGGACCTCTGCTGCGCAACAGTTTGAGGCCTCCTTTGTCATATCTTTGCACTTGATAACACACCAAACATTTTCAGTGGTTGACAGATCTGGACTGTAAACAGACCAGTGCAGCACCCAGACTCGGTTGCTACGAGGCCATGCTGCTGCAAAATGTGCAAAATGTGCAAAATGTGGTTTGGTTTTGTGTTGCAGAAACAAGCAAAACCTTCCCTTTTATTCACCGTTCTTTACATTTTACACATGTTGCTTTCACTTAAAGCGTAAATGACAGTAGGATGCAATCCTGTGCCTCTGACACATTGGGGAACAACACAGCCGTTTGCTGGCTATACTGTTGGTAGAACTGCTGCTACTATATATTATGCCATCATTAAGGCCTAAATACTCAATAAAGCAGTAACTTAAAATTCACTATTCACCATTTTTCTGGCCACAAGGAACAAATGGCCTTAGAGCCGATTCCTACCGAAAATCCGTTGCAAAGTATTCAGAGGGAGACTACAGCATTCTTTGTTTTGGTCATCTCATTGGAATTGTCCAAAGTGAGAAAAACACAACATCATGCTTATGGTGAGTACATCACAACATAATTTATATCACTACTGATACTGACTGAAAGAGCATTGCTTACAGGAAGACAGCAAGAGAGAGATGAAGGGAGCAGACAAGACAGGCAGAGTGATGAAATCAGACATGAACACGGAACAGAGCTTGTTTTAGTTCAGTTCTTCTGGACTTCTGCATGGTTACGATTAACAGGTAGAGTGGCAGGGCAGCAACAGACAGGCAGCTCTGTTGACCAGAGACCAGAGTTGTTAAATGACGATTATAAGTCACGGCTGCAGGGCTGGTCGATAAAGAGATGACAGCAGACTCACACTACATCAACCCTCAGGGCGCTGGCTGTCAGCGCCAAGCAATACGCTCACACAGAGCTTCTCAACCACAGGCACATTCTTATCAACTAACATGGCCGACAAGTTCCAACATATCATCTAACACATACACAAAGAGAGACGACCTGCCTCAAATATGGTTACTGAATTTTTAGCAAACACATAAAAAAAAGCATGAGACCAATCACACATACACACACAGCTCAAAATCAAACAGCTTTAACATACACATACATGGGCACATACACTACATTATACCTACACATAGCACCAAACAGATGCATGCATGGGAGTGGTCTACAACACATCTAACCCTGTCCTCTGCAACCTCTTCTCTCACACCAACTGACTTCATGTCCTCTCTCACTACATCCATAAATCTCCTCTTTGGTCTTCCTCTCGACCTCCTGCATGGCAGCTCAGTTTTATTACCGGGCATGAAAGGTCAAACATCTGTTCGAAAATGAGGAGGGTGAGGCTTCTGGAGTAGGACTAAACAACAGGTGTTTGTCTTTGTCTTAGGTTCTATTTATCCCAAAAGCAAAACCCTGGAGGACAAGTAAATCTCCATTTTTCAGTTTCCTGTTTTGTGTTTTCTGTTTCTTGTCAAGCTGACAGGCCTGGAGCTGCCTGCTCATCACTTGCAGAAATTACCAGAATTATCATGGGGGACATGACAAAGCATAATGTTTAACCAATGATTTAATGGATGCTGAAATTATGCCACCTGTCTAACAGCAACATTACACTGTCTGCATTCATTCATGCAAACAAAGCAAGCCTAAATTATTAACTATGCTGGTAATGCCAGCAGGTTTTCTGAAAATTAGAAAGATGCTGTTGGCCATCCTCTGAATTTCTTTCAAACTCTTTATATGCTGTTGCTTGAAATCTTCTGTGTGCAGTTTGCTCACACATTACATCATCATGAGAAGTAAATCAAGAGAAAAGGTGGTATGTCTGAGCAATATGGCTCATTGAAATATCATCAGATGCTCTCAATGTATATATAGTGTTTTAATATACTGTGTCTCTTAATAATGATCAAAGATTGACTTTCATCACGACACTGTTTTTTAGGAGTATCTCCATCAACGTGGCTGCTGGAAAAGAGGAGCAGAATGTTTTTGTCAGTCAAATGTGTGCAATTCAGGTTAGACTTTTAATGTAAAGACTTTTTAAATTCAATTTATGATCATCAACTTTAACCCTTGAATCATGCCTCATCCTTTAAACTCTTTTTTTATGGACCAGATTTTCAAACCTATGATAAGTTACACATTTGGTTGGAGTCAAGAAACCATCATCCTAGTAGAAGTCAAAAATTAAAACCCAAATTAAGCCACTGACTTGAGATAATGAGTGAGTAATTACTGTATATTTCTGTTGCTGGTACATGTCTAAAGCAGGTATCTAAAATCCAGGTGGAACCACCCTCCCTCCTCCTCCTCATCCTTCCCCCTCCCACACTCCTCCTGTTTGATCCATTGCATTTTCTCCATTTGTTGTCCTCCGCACCTATGCTCTCTGTTAAAACCAGGCATTTACACAAGAGCAGCACAAAATGACAGGAGAGTAAGCGGAGATGAAACTAGAGGAGGAAGGTTCGCGAACGCGGTAATGGGAGGAGTTGGGAGCCGATGCACGAAAGAGAGGAGGAGAAAGGAGGAGCTAAAGGAAGGAGTTCAACTGAGGACGCTGTCCTCAAAACACCTCACTGCTTCTGCAAAATCTGCCTTGGAAAAAAAAGACTCCTTCTCACTTGAAGACACACTCCTGCAAATATGCATTCACAGTAATTCATGACATGCAAATGCTGACACCCACAGAAACCCGAACTGAAAGACAGAAGATTTAAAAAAATCAAGTGTCAAGAGCCAAGGTGAGATAAGAGAAGTAAATCATACAAACAGTTGGCAAGTACGTGTTATATTTTATGATTGTTACAAAACAATGCATTATAGCATGGGTGGCCCAAGTCGAACCAGCTACCTTTGTAGACTTTTCACCACATACACACAACAATACACTTTTCTCATTTTCTCTCCTGTTGACCTCATTTCTTGGTAGCATTGCCAGACACATGGTAATTTCCTGGAGTTATTTTCCCTGTCAGATCAGCTTTCTAAATGTTTAGCTACTGACAAGCAAAGAAAACAGGTCAAGGCTGTTAAATGCCCTGGGTTAGACCGAACGTGAACGTGTTGAATGAATCAAAATATTTAGTAAAAGGAAAATACAGCATCAGCACAGAAAAGGAACCACGTCAACCAAACTAAAGCAAAATGTAAAAAAATAAAGAAAACAAGTACAAACTAATGGACTGTCCCATTACATTTTGTGCTTGCAAAAGTTTATTTTGTTGCCTAGGAGCTGCACGAGAAGACTGGAATGCAGTGAAATGATTGCATCAACTACCGTCTTCAAGTATTTAAAAAACTAAATTTCCCCTAATTCAATACACTGCACCCATCAGCTGCTGTTGAAAAGTCAAAAACTTCAAAATACAAAGCTTTTGCTACAGTAAGTTTTCAATTTCAAATATTTACGTCAACTTTATTTATTTCATGTATTAATAAGTGACACTGCACTTTAATCGATACTGACGCTGATAACATCTGTGGAAGTGTGTCACGGTGAGCTCAACAGCCAGTTTGCAGCATTGTAGTTTGAAAGTGGCCTTGTCATTCTGACTGTGCTCAGTGGCAGATCTAGATTTTTTACATTTTTTATTTTATTTATTCGAGTAGCCAGAGCAGGTCACACACCTAAAATAGGTTGGGGAATTTGGGAAAGTACTTTAAAAGGTTTTAAACTCAAAAAAAAAAAAAAAAATTTTTGATAAAAAAAAAAAACCGATATACTAATAATGTTTACATGTCTAAAAAATTTTGCTCAAGGGAGGAGGTGCCACTCCATGAAGTGAGTTTTTATTTTTATTTTTTTTTACCATTCTGAGTAAGTTAAAGTGACCTCTGAATGATATGACAGTGGTGGTAGTCATTTTTGTAGAGAGTATCTTAATTGTACATACAGTTTCTACTATGTGTGAACGTACAGAACATCATCATCAGCAAACATTTGTGTCTGACATTCAAAAGGTTCTAATATGGTCTAATATGCAGCCTTGATGGAACACAATATTGTACTTTAGAGGATCAGATAAGCAAATAAGATTGTATCCTGCAAAATGTTTCATTTGGAATATTTCACGTAGATAATTAATACAACAGAATGTCACGATTAACATAATCAAAAGCTCAAGCTAAAAAAGCTAAAAACAATTACAGCCTCTGGAATTCTAAATACTGATGTGTCGCTCTCGGGGGGGGTGATGTTTATGCTTTACTTGGAAAATTTAAAGATAGATTCAACAACATACATACTGAATAAAATTTAAAGGAGTTTGCAACCTCTGATCATAGTTTCATTTATATCCAATTCAATATTCTTTTTCTTGTTTTCACTGACCATTCCTATTAATTCAATTTTTTTTTCTTCATGTTCACTCACTTATAATTTAAGATAAAAAACTGGTTTAGCTTTTTTTAGGTTTCTTTTCACTGGGTTTCATAGAAATTTGAACATGAATCTGTCATCTTTGTAACCATATTTAATGGAGGGCTCTTTCTTTCATCGGTCTACTTAAATTCTTGCTAAGCGATGGCAGGAAGGTTTTAGGCTTTGTGCTCTACTTTTAACAATTTTTGTAAAGGACAGTGACCTCATTATTGAAAGTCAAATATGAATATTAAATATTTTTCCTGTAATTTTTGTGCTATAAACACGAAACTGTTGTCAGATAAACAAGTCAATAAGTTAAATGATTTACAGAGAATAGAAATTCTGCTCCACTGGAGAAAACTCAATCTACCTGAGTCTGAGAGGTTGGAGTTACTCTAATTCTCCCGTCCATTATCTGACTCACGTTATACTGATACGTTCTGCCTTTAAGCTAATTCCAAGAAGTTTTATTGCCCCAGTTTATGTTAAAATCTCTCACAAGAGTTTTCTATCATTCATTTTCAGAATATTTCCTATTGTAGGCCTGAGACCCGCCATTCTTATGTTTAAAGAAATATTATTCCAAGTGGAAATAGTGACTTTAGTCACCAGGTTAGTATAAAACAACACATATCCCAAACTGACAAATTATTCAGGGCTTGGAAGAAGATTACAGTGATTTGTAGGCCCGCATCAGAGCACAATGGCAGCCATCTTTCAGGGATCATGT
This sequence comes from Channa argus, assembly GCF_033026475.1. NCBI lineage: Eukaryota > Metazoa > Chordata > Actinopteri > Anabantiformes > Channidae > Channa > Channa argus. The sequence goes on from NC_090218.1 coordinate 8,227,276, forward strand.
CACAAATCAATGCAGACCAGAATAAGCCTGCATTTAGATCCGCGTCTCTATTAAACAAAGTATGAAAACACTACACCACAGCAGGTCGATAACATACTGTGCGCCTCGCAATATCAAGCGGCACTGTCGGTGGCACAGCGGGTGTCTTGGTGCCTCAGCGGGTGAACCCTTAATTTGCAACTGGTCTAACAGCAAAGCCTCACTCATGTGATGGCTTCTCATTGTCACAGTTAAACTGGGGATAAGCTTAAGAGACATCAATCTAATGACTTGAGAGAGAAGACAGAACTTAAAAATTTAAAACAACCTCTAATCCATATTTAATCCATTCATAAACAGCATATATCCACATAATATGATCCAAGGGGATTTGAACCTAAACTAATAGTAATCCAATGTTTATTTCTCCTGCTTAGCAGTTTGTTGTAAGAACATGTGCACCTTAAGTAAAACGTATGACATTATCCTTTTTAATCCAAGGTGAGTTCACAGTAGAGTAAAACAAATAAGACTGAAAAGTACTCACTTGCAGCTTTGATGAAGCTCATCTGGTACTGGTACGTCACGACAGGTGCGGGCAGCATTCTGAAAACACAGAGATGGAGATGTCAGGTGGAGAAAGTCTGCTTAGATGAGCTGCAACAAGCCTGCTTCACAGATCTCAGCAGATCTGGATGAGAACCGTTCTACCTGTTGTCTTTTTTTCGCTGGTGCATGAGAAGTCTAATGTACTTCTACTGATTCTCGGTAGTACTGTGCCTCATCAGAGATACTGATGCAGTACAATTTACTCATTGCAATGCGTGCGATTACAGACGCTTCTTCTCTCTCAGGGCTTTTTTGAGTATCTCCATTTACATGCTAGTGAATTACACGATTGTGTGTGTTACAAGTCCATGATTGCGTTTAATATCTGTGTTTTGTACGTAGGTGTGAACAGAGCAAATTTATTAGGCCCGGTAATTTGAGCACAGCTTGAACACTGTTCCTTTCTCTCTTTCCATCCATGCATTTCTCTTCCGCTTAGCTACCTGTTCATGTCCTCACACAACTGCATGTCCTGATACATCCCTCATTACCAGTTGATGAGAAATCCTTGAAGAGGTCACATAAGAGGCCAGTAGGTACAACTACTAAGATGACATAACTGTATGCAACTGTGTGAATATAAACTGTGTAAATATAAAGAGTAACCATGCTTAGTAACAATTCCTCTATAGCTAGATACGTGTTTTTAAAAGAAGTACACTAAATAGGTTTAACATGAAAATACAGCAAATGCTGTGTGAATAAACAGGAACAGAGATCTGAAACCACTATGAGGTAAAATAGCCTATAAATGCCATCGTTTTAAGTCCATTTATCATGGCTCTTTTGAGGTTAAAACACAATTTTAATCTATACATACTGAAAAACAACTTCATCACAATTGCTACCAAGTAGAATAAGACATTTGGATAATGCCTTCTGAACATTTACATACAATGTGTCTACATATTTGTACTGTTTAACTCATGCATGCATTTATTGAAGGCTTTTCACACTAACCTGAGATAGTGCTTAATAGCACTGGTGATAGTCTTAATTTCCCACTCTGGGGTTTCCAGCTCTACATCAGCACATGTCTTCGGATCTGATGGACAAAAATGAGAAAATAGCCAAATACAATGACCGAGGAGAAAACTGATTTTATTTTCAGTTTTATAGTAAAGGAGTGTGAGTTTCTGAGTTTACCCATAGCAAGGCCCAGAAGTTTTTGTACTTTGGAGTTGACCCCAACGATCCTGTACAAGCCCTGCTCATCAATACCTGGACGACACAAGAGGAGATAAAATTAGAAATGAGAAAAATAGAATTATTTAAAACATTCATATATTTTTCATATACTGTGTGTAAGTGTGTTTTTTATGTGTGTACTATGTTTTTGAAGCTAAAATACTATACAGTAAGTACTTTAATAGTGTATTACAAACAATCAAAGCAAATCCAGTGATGCTGAATTCATATCTTCAATGGCTTCATTGCTGCCCTTCAGTATCTCACTACCAATCACAAAGTACAGTACACAAGTTCAAGAAGCAGAAAGTCCACAGAATCTGATTTAACACTCTACCTCGAGTATCCACTGCATAGATGAACTTCTTCATCACATTGAACCCAGTTACATCCAGCTGAGCCACTGACAGACAGGGTGACAAACAGGGATGACACATTTCAAGAGGTCTTAGAGATAGTGAGTGATTGTTCAGTCACTGAGCTGCATTTTGTTTAAAAAAAAAGAAAAAAGAAACTTACTTCCTTCAGCCTGGTTGTCTTTGTTTAGGTTGTACACCTGCAAATAAAAAAAACACCATCTTCTCAAGCTCATTTACAAGTAAGCCTAATGAAGCAGAAGGTATTTATACTGTGTATTAGTAGCAAACATGAAACTTGTATGATGTTGTGCTGTTTTTCTACATCTGCCTATTAGACTTGTTAGAAAAACCTATTCCACTTTTTGGAGAGCCTAAACACACTGAGCTACATGAAGGCATATACTAGTCAGCCACAAGATTTTAAATCACAAGGTTTAAATGTACAGGTGGACAGGGGCCAGCAAGGTTTGATGCTCTGTGTGTTCTGACACATTCCATTTTTTTCCCCCCGTTCACCTCTAAATTAAAAACCTGCCTGTGATTCTCTCTATTAACACTCAGCCAGAGGCCTAAAATCCCTAAACCACTTAGTATTTCTTAAGAAAATAGTAAAGAAAACTTTTCCAATGCTGTTATTAATTCTGTGTCTCCTCAATGTTATCTCAGGATGGCTTAGAGGTGTTCTGAGCCCTTAATTAAAACATCAGCTTCAGCAGGTGAAAAATTGTGCTATGTAAATTCTGACAGCATGTGCAGAGGGAAAGCTCCTAACGTCAGACCAACAGTACAAAAATGATTTCAAATGATGCTGGAGCTCTTGTTATGTGTACTGGGCACAGTGTCCCTGCCTTTTATAAAATTTCCTTTTGTTTCCTTGACATTAGAACAATCCCGTAACTGTGGTAACCTACTGGTTCTCTCCCATCCATGGCTTCCATCCACAACCTGCGGTCTTCTTCTGACATTGCCTGCATGGTCATCACTCCAGGCCTTCACAGACATAGTCACACACATTGATTTATCAAAAATCAAGGGGAGTGAAAAATAACATGCAAATATATGCACACAGCTATGTTGACCTTTAAAAACAAACTACAGCTGCAATCATAACTTTACACTTTAAGTACAGAGCTACTTAACTGAGGACATTCTTTTGCAGTCTTTCAAGTAACTAGTTAGATGAAGTCATGGGGAAATTTGCCCAGTATTAAAAGGAGACACACATCCAATGGAAAATGCATTATTTAAAAGGCGTATTGCCCTTCCTCAGATTATCGGGTGTATCAGGTGTAGAAAGAGGTCTGCATCCAAATCATATATTTAGTCAAGAGAAGCATATTCATTTATGGGTTCCAAAGGTATGACAGATGGTGAAACAGCTTTTTGTTGTCATAAAAGGATAAAAAAAAAAAAAAAAAAAAGGATAAAAAGGAGAATCAGACCAGGATTCACTTAACTAAACAGCTGAGATATATCACCAAAAATAAATCTGATAAATGCAGCCGTACACACACACACACACACACACACACACAGACTCATTACTCATGACCATTGCAATCATACAGTCTGTCACTGGCAGTACACCTCCAGCACTACAACCACCTCCACGCATGCACACTAATCCACACACTGCCATTCAGTGTTTACAAAAATGACCCTAACAAATATATTTATGCCAATCTGTACAACCACAAACATACAGCATGCATGGATTACTTACAGTACAACTTCAGAGACAAACACACACAAAGCATTAGAATACATAAAACCCAGGTGGGAGAACAGCAAAGCACAAGGATGAGATGATGACAGGGTGAGACGATGTGATCAGAGAAGGTCAATAAAGAGCACACAGGGAGGGAGGGTGTGTGTTTGTGTGTGTGTGTGTGTGTGTGTGGACGGGGGGGGAGACAAGGTGGAGGAAATGTAGGCAAGCAAAGAGCCACAGTAGGCAAAGCCTAAGAGGACACACAGCTTCAGGTCCAAATCAACTGAGCAGCACCTCCCTGTGTATCTAACCTGTAGTTACATCATGTAAAAATATGAGCCAGGCCAACGAGTGGAAAGTCACGGAGATCCGTTAAAAACAATGTTCACACTGGTGTAGAATTCCGTGACACATTCATAACTTTTGCTGAAGCCAGAATCCCTGGATGTTCTATTTTTTGATCAAAATCAAATGAGCTGGATATGTGATACACGTAGGGTATGTAAGTTCTGTTGCTCTGGACTCACCAAAGGATGGGTAATATAACCAAAGACAACACCTTCATAATCCAGTATAGACAGTATGTTGAATGGTGTATTTTTTTTTTTTTCTCTTTCCAAAGGAGAAAGTAGTTCGGCTTTTGCTTTTGATACAAAATTATATCATCAGCATAAAATGGGAATTACAGTGCTGAGTTGGAAAAAGCTGAAGAACATTTTTATCCTCCATTCTACACAGACAAGACAGTTTACATACAGGTTAGTGGCTTTTAAGGTCACAAGAGTCACCACTGAAACACTGAAAGCAATTTTAATTAACAATATGTACAAGTTTGAGAATGTGAATGGTGCCTGTAAGCATCAAACATGTTCCCAGAGACTTCAAACGCATTCATTTTTGCTGCTGCAGAAGCTACAAATTAAATAGTTGAAATGAATGTAATATGTCTTGCTAATAGGAAATCAATTTTTTTTAAAAAAGAACCGGTTGGAGACGGATCAAATGAAGATTTTGAATGGGAAACACACACTTACTGACCTGTCCACAGCCTCCACATCAAAACAGAATCTTTTTTCTATCGAGTCTGTCTTCCTCCTGGTGCATGACTTCAGAATGAAGCTCTCCTCTTCTCCCTGACAAAGAGAGAGTAAAAAGAGAAGTATTACAGAAGCAGTCAGAGTTTTATTTGCGCTCCACATGACAAGAAGAGTAGATTTCTGAAATAGCCAACTGCATTTTATTTTGTTAATTAACAACACTAAGGATGAAGCTGTGCAACTTTTACTTTTTTAAACAAATGATGTCAGTGCAATAACACATCATTTAAGGGCTACATCCACAAAGACATTTAGGATAGTACCTCATTGTGCAAGTCAAACTATTTAACTAATATTTATATGTGTTTATATGTGAGGAAAACACCATTTATTAAAACCAATGCACAACAGTGAGCAAAACGAAGGATACAACAATTAACCAGTTTGACATACACTCAGCACCTCTACTGTATTTTGGTTCCCCATTCTGTAAGTTCCAATTTTTTCTTTTTTTAAATTCTCATTTGCCCTGACTCCAATTACCGTAATTAACCAAAAAGTTCTGTGGCAACTCAGTTTGGGTTATTCAGTGAGTAGGTGGAGTGATATGTAATTGCACTTTGACAAAAATACTTGGATTCATGCTGCGTACTCAAAATACGGTTTGGACACGCTGCACTCACATCTATTAATGATGCTGTTGAGGAAGAATTTGTTTTTTTCTTCTTTCTAAAACTAGTATCTCCATGTAAGACTTCACACTGGTGTAAAATGAAAACATGCGTCATAAAGACCATCTCAAAACAGATATTTTCTATTGATAATTTCCCGTCAAAAGGTCATTGTAGCTTTCTTAGAATATCTCATGAAAGGTATTATCAGGTATTAGGAATTATAAAATAAATTAAAAAAAAACCACAACACGCAAATAGTCAGTGAACAGCTGTGGTGCTGAACAGAGTAGAGTGGGTTAATGAGTGTTGGAGAGCAGCCCACTGGGATGAGCTCAGTGAGAACAACTGCAAGCCCGACAATGGGACGATAGCCTGAAGTTACACTTAGGCCAAAGGAAGTTCCTGTGTTTTACAGGGCTTTAGCTATTGTTCATTTTGGAGTGTTTTCTCCCTTCAATCTTCTCTTCAGCAGGTAAAAGTCAAAAACTTTCCACATTCTCCCTCTTGTGAGTCTCACGTTAAGTTGGCAGTGTGTTTCAGATCAACGTTTTGCTGCCACGATGAGGCTTCTCCCAGTAACCTTTGATGCTTTTCTATGCAACCTGGAATATAAAATATTTCTGTGCACCTCCGAATTCAATCTGCTGCTACCACCATGAGCTGTGTCATCAGTAAGGGTTAGTGGGTCTGTTCACAGAAGCTGACATGCAGCCCAAGGCATGACACAACTTCCACGGTGCTTTACAGATGAGCTTGTTTGGCTTAAATCATGATTGGATCATTTCTTCTTCTACATTTGGCCTTTTCATCACTCTGGCAGAGGTTAATCTTGGTCTCATCAGTCCATAAAATCTGTTCCAGAACTTTTGTGGCTCATCTCTGTACTGTTCTGCAAATGCCAACCTGGTGTTTGGATCATGCAGTGTGGCATCTATATTTCTGCTAAGTTTTTAATTAAATAGTGGATCATGTGGAGGTTGTAGGTCACTGACAGTTATTATTAGCCATCGTTTTCCTTGGCCAACACGTTCTATGTATGTTGCTCATTACACCAGTAGTTTCTTTCTTTGTCTGGACAAATTACTATACTGACTGTGGCAAATGTTTGGGCAATGCCTATGTTTCCTTTTCCTTCTTTTCTCTGATGCAAAATTGCTTGTTTTTCCAGTCGTCACAGGTAAAATTCAAAGCTATGTATTGCTTGAACAATAAATCCCACAAGACACACTTGGGTAGCAAAAAACACCTGCCAGACAAAAACTAATGAATTTGTTTATGGACACAGTCACAAAGAGAGATGGCTACACAGATTGATGGATGGATTGACACCTTGTCTGTTTAGTGACAAAATGTTTTAGTGCCGTGTATTAGAATGGCCAGAGTTACTCACCATTTTCCCTCCTGATTTAGGGTCAAATGGTACCATGGTGACCCTCTTAGGCTCACGATGGTATGTACAGTAGTACTTCACCCAGGTAGATACAAATGACCCTGAGGGAAAAGCAAGAAAGAGATGAAGAGAAATGAAGCGAGACAATGGTTAAAACAAAAACACTGGGGAAGAAAACCAAAATGAATATGGGAAATGGAGAAAAACATAAACAGGGGAGACAAGGTTAAAACAAACAACAAATACACGACGAGTTCTTCATCAGGGCTGCTGTAGTGCTAGACATGTTACCATAGTAACTGCACGCGGTCAGAGCTGGTGTCACGTCTCCAGCAGATCGGACTGGACTTCATCAGCCGTAGGTTAATTAAAGTTTGTTTGTTCTGCTGCTGCTGCTGTGTGCGTGTGCGTGTGTGTGCATGTGCGTGTGCGTGTGTGTTTGAGAGATTTCCAAACAAAACGCTCTAAAATAAATGTGCTTTGCCTACAAACACACACATACTCATTCATTCATGTTACCATGGTACTGCAAGACTGTAAATTGTTGCTGATTTGTGCCGTCATTGTAAGACGTTAATGGGATGATACATACGCTTCTCCTGTACAAACAGGTATCCCTCCATGGTGTGGTGGTTGACAGTCTTGTGTTCATGTGGATCCTCTTTCATCTTCCTCATCAGACTCTCCACCTCTGAGCGTGTGCTCTCAAAACGGTTCCTCGTCTGTCCAAACACAAGCACAGACGTGCACATGTCTTTTTAATCCTGAGAAGACTCAACTTGCAGCAACAGCAACATTTTTACTTAACAAATTATCCTCATAGAAGTAGTAGTAATGTAAAAGAATTAAAAGTGATGTCAAGGGTCCTCCTGGTAATAAACATTATTTCCAGAAGACTCTTTGACTAACTGACCTTTGAATTTCTCAAAGCCTTCAGCTGTTTCACATTTGGAGACTTATTTTTTGTTTGACCTCTGAACTTTTAACATGGATGCTTCAATGTTGCTTTTTAAGCAAACCAATCTTTTAAGTTGCAAATTACAACTGAGAAATTTAGTGAGGCCCCTCCATGCTCTTCTTTTGGCCAAAATCTAAATAAATATGTGCGAAGGTCTACACAACATTTGTACTTAAAATCACATCCTCATCGATCCACATCGAACGGAAAAATTGATAAATCCAACCGACACATCTTAGATCAACTGCAACTACTTAATATGTTCTAGCTTTTTTAATTTATACATCCATGAATCAATTGCATTAATGTATTATTATGAGCATTACTTAAGGGGTGTGTGTGTGTGTGTGTGTGTGTGTGTGTGTGTGTGTGTGTGTGTGTGTGTGTGTGTGTGTTTAGGTTTGAGCTTACATTCTGTATGCTGATGGTGAGGTCAGTCTTAAAGTGGTTAAAGTCCTTTGCCAGCTCATAGCCATGGTGATAGTAGGTGAAAAGGCCTTGAAGAAATGCCAACAGCTGAGGATAGATATAGAAAATATGTTTGAGAAAAGGATAAGAGGAAAAGGAGAAGAAAGTATAAGAAAGTGAAACAAGAAGCTCAAAATTCAATGTTTTAAATCACAAAACTTAAAGCAAGGGCAGGAAATTAAACCTATTTTTACTTTCCTGCAGAGCTAAAAGTCAGGTTTTTGTTGGCCATGTCTGCAACAAACGGTTTTTACTTCCTCAGTGAAAACCAAAAACGTGCCCTCAAGCAACGCACCAAAACCCTAAACCAGTCCTTGTCAAAAACATTTGATCATTATTGTACCGAGAAGCAGCTGTGTCTATGTCAAAGTAAATAAATGAATTAAATAAACCCCTGCAGAAAAAGAGCTTGTGATCTCAGCAACTTTAAGCAGCATATAACAATATGCATATTACATAAAAAGAAAAAACAAGTATCGTCTTACAGGCTCCACAAAGTCAAACATCTTTCTCTCTTGGACCTCCTGCACCTTGAAGACGTATTCCAGAGAAACCTCATAGAAATGCCGGCGAACATTGTCTACCTGGTGGTCCGCCTACAAAAAGGAAGTTAACTTAGAAAACTGACATCTCTGGAAAACGGGAGAAATGTGCCTAACAGTTCGGTGAAAGAGGAAAGAAGTTAAGTCAGACACATTACAGCTTCTTACATCATGTAGGTGCGACTCTTTCTTCTTTGCTGACAGGCTCAGGTGCTTCTCCAACACTGCGCAATACTTCTCTGTCTCTTTGTCAAATTTTTTTTTGGTTTCCTGTAAGAGACACAACAACAACAACAACAACAACAAACAAGGCACTATGTAAATCCAAGCCCAAGAGAAAAGACCATCTTTTTAAGTAACAAATGTGATAGTAAATGTATAGTTTGGTGTTGATGGAGCCAATATTAATAAAGCAGTCATACTAAAAACAAAGAGAAAAAGGTGTACTTTAATTTAAGCTTTCTCCTTTCTCATTGCAGGGTTCTTTTTTTTTTTTCCAAGGAGTCCAGTACAGCTGGTTATAAATCAACAGGCTGTTTTTTATTAATTATGAGATCACTGACATGGGAGAGAAGGATTAACGCACAATAAGCCAGGGACAGAAAGAGAAGGGTGTGTGTTGTATATAGAGATTGTAAAAGGAAAAGTTACTCAAAGCTGTTTGAGCAGTGAACACACAGAGGTCAGGGTGGGTCTCCTTCTGTTAGAGAGGCCCCAGGGTGTTATTACTGTACATCTGTCCTGGCTTGTCAATGTTACTGGATTTCTTTTTTCAAAGCGTACAACCCGACGGGGCAATGTTGTAAATCAGTGAGCAATGAGATTACATCGACGTGATAAATTATTAAATTAGAAAGTATTTAGGTAGCCGGCTTTGCCTTTTGTATTCCTGTCCGGATGTTCGTGATTGGGCAACTCACCTTAAAAGATAAAACTCCCCGAGTGGTGAAAATATCAATATGTTGCCTTGTCAGTTTGTACTGAGACAAGCCCATAAGGTCAACCAGTGCTGCAGTCACATGACTCAAGAGTTTCATTGCCAAGTCAGTTTCAACAAGTAGAATCCTTTGGGCCAAGGGAGGAATCGATGGCAGCTGCAGAATGCATCAGAGATGAAGAACATCCCTCTAAACAACAAGGCCTCTGCCTCTTTACTGTCACTAAGCAAAACATTACTCCTACAACTCTGTATCTTCCTCACTGAGGGTTCCATAGGTTAAATTGGGGTAAAAACATAGGAAAAAAGCCTATTTCAGTATGTAAGAAACTTGATTGCGCAAAAAATTATGCACCCAAAAGCAGTTTTTTAGCATATATTTTTTTAAAGAAGCATTAAAAATGCTTCAGTTGAAGCCATCTCTATTCTCAGCCAGAAGGTGGCGATGTCAGTCTAGTATAATAACTGACAAGTGAGGACTGTCTTTTTTTTTAAATTTTCCGGGAGAGTCAAGAGGATAAGCATTGTAACCAGACCACAGCCGCCGCTCTGCCATGTCAACAATTACTATGACATCCCAACTTTATGCCAATGCTCCATCACCACCTGCCCGTTTCTGCATACAATATCTAAGTACACTAACAATAAAAAGGAAAATACTGCATCCGCTCATTTAAAACACCCTTAACAAAAGCCGTATCTGCTGTGTCCTGTTCAGTGCTTACCGATTTAAATGCCGATGCACGGCTCATTGAAACAGCGTTCAACTGAAACAAGTTCTTAATTTGACCTCAATTAATGGGACCAGCAAACCACGGCACTTCCTAATCCTGAAGCTAAAAATAAAAACCTAAAAGGAATCTTTGCATAAAATCAATCATTTTGTGCTGATCTATTCAAACTTTGTATCAACAACTCGCAAACATCAATGCAGCAACCAGGTCATTTTAGAGAGTATATTCCTAATGTGTTCCCTCTATAACGGTTGCAGAATTGACATCTTTGTTTCGGTTCTTTCTAAGCATGAGCTTGACATTGCTGGCACTATTTCTTGTAGTCTTAAATACATGGCTGTGCTGATTAAATTGAACATGCACTGAAGGCATAAAGAATTGAATTACTTGCTACGGCTTTTTGAGACCGGCCTCGCGCATCAATGCGATTGGCACCGATTCCTTGGAGTTTCTTTAAAGAAACTATGTAATGTAAAACCCTGAATGATTTAAACATATTTTTATTATTCTTTATCCACTCGCTCTAATTTTCCTAAAATTTCTCTTGTGTTACAGAACTGCCAGCTTTAGGACTAGGTGAAACTATGTCAGTCAAAGATGATGTTGGTTCTTTTAGGGCTAAACTGGGATTAGTATATCCGCAGAGATTATGCATTCACTTCTTAATCTTGCCATCATATCACAATCAAACAATGACCGGCTATATGGGAATGGATTAGTAGAGTAGGCACAACTAATGTGTTTAAACGTCTGTGTATCAGCTACTCATCCTTGTCCTATGGCTAATGACAGCACAAAGCAAATGCACCATGACCTGTTGTAGGGAGATTAGTAAATATGCCGTATTTAAGTGTTTAATCACCAGGGAGGGGATTTGGGTGTAGTACTCTTCTCTTAACTTACAGTGTGGTGCCACTTATTTCTAATATCCCGCTCCACAGTGCAAATGCTGAGTTTGAATGGTACTGCACGTGTGAGGCTTTGTGAGCTGTCAATATCTTTACACAGAATGACTAAACAGGGAGAAAGTTGTTTCACGTCCAAGATTCAATGATTAAAATGTCAACGTCGGACTGTTTATCTACTTGCTTACTTTTTTTTTTTTTGTTCAAATGTTTCCATACCCCCTGTACAGTCACTTGGGGTATAAAAGATTTATCCTCGCTGAAACGATAAAACAACAGCAGCTATGCCGTGAGGGAGCCCTGCTGGTCTCTTAGACCCCCCACCCCCCCAAGTGATTTATGGCAGGATTATTTTATTTCTCTAATCTCCTATCCAGGTCATGTACTGATAACAAAGACTTTGTTAGACACTCAATATGGGAGTACAGACCCTGACATATGCAGCCTGTATTCAGCGCATCTTTGGTTTTATAACTTCCCCAAATTATCTGGGTGAAGGGACAGTGTTTGAAGATGGTGAACTTCACAAAACCCTTTCAGCTGTGCATTCAAGGCAGAATATGTTATCATAAAACTAGATAAACTGCAGTAAAGTCAACAAAGTGGTAGAGATGTGGATGTGCAGGTGTTGCTGAAACTGCAAATACACATCCAGGGATCCAAATCTCAAAAGCTGTAATCCATCAATTTTTACATCCAGTCTGCTGTGATCCATAAACCACATTTAAGTGATAATAGTAGCATTTCATGCAAAAAGTATTTACAGTACTGTTTAACCCAAAGTGTGTAATACCACCAACTGTGTTTTGGGTGGGCGTTGTGTCTGTCTGTGCTTCTCAAACAGCTGCAGCAACATTAAAAGGATTTTAATGATTTTGTGGTTGACGTTTCACTGCCAGCATAGATGCATCAATACTGTCGCACCGTACTAGTGAGGGTCATTTTTGTCGCCGGCCACGTGACTGTCACCTCCTTACCTTAGCTGCACTGATCTGCTCTTTCCGGAACCGCTCCAGAGGCATAATCAGCACATCATTAGCATTCTCGATCTGGAGGCACAAACAAACCCACAAACAAAATGAAAGTCATTTACCGTATTAGAAATGTGTCCTGCTTTTCAACTGAATCAATTTGTCTCAAAGAGATCAGCTTTGTCCGTTCACAAAAACTGGGGAGTCGTATCAAGCTCCCACTGCCTCCTACTCAAGAAGTGTAATATCTGGTACAGGTTGTCAGGTCACTCACCATTCGCGTCCTCTCATCCTCCAGATTCTGAAGGACTGTTGCAAACTCTTGAAGAGACTTGGCTAAACACAGGTAGATTTGCAGGGGAACAAAAGATAGAAAGTAAAAGTTTCTTAATACTAATGGTGGCAGAATTACAGGCAAACAGAAACAGTTTGATGTGTGTGTTTGGTGAAGGTTGGTGTAGCTGTGAGGAAGGTGTTTTCTTTCTGTTCCTGGAGCTTAAAAAGGTCATGACACAGCAAAAATAATTGACTGGAAATGAAACTGGAATTTAAAAGGACTGGTTCATTTTTTAAAAGGAGCTCAACTCATTGCACGTTTCCCACAGCTTCTTCGTTTAGGGCCGGAGTTTCCACTGCAGGACTTTCAGCTCAATCCTAATTATTCACACAATACAAAAGTGTGATGTTGCCAATAATAATTACAATGAGATTTTAAACTCACTTTTGTAATACACCAATCAAAAGTATTTATTTTGACTGGATACACTGCAGATCAGTTTAGAGTGAAAAACCCATTGTACCAGAAAGAAGAAATTAGTTTGGACATGAATGACTATGAAAAATCTAAAGCCAATAGTGCGTGGAGCAGCATCTGTTCAGGAAAGATAGGCAGGAACAGTTAAACATCAGGAGTGGGTGGTTCAGGCCAGTGAACTGCTGTGGTCTGCACGGACAGAGCCAGGCAGCATGAGAGGGTGTGGTGACTGTCTGTTGTATGTTTCTCAGCAGGTTGTTTGGACAAAAACAAGCATTGAAACTCACACTGTGACTTCATGGATTTAAGAATTATATTCTCATGTACAGAAAGACATTATAGATCCATCTATCCATTATCTAAAGCACTTAGCCTCTTAAGGGTCATAGTGGTGCTGGAGCCTATCCCAGCTCTTACTGGGAGAACAGCGGGGTACACTGTAAACAGGTCATCCTCTCTCAGGGCTGACACATAAGGACATACAGAGACAGACAACCAATGAGAGACATACATGTCTTTGCAATGTGGGAGGTAACCAGAGCAAAAGAAAGATGAATTAGTGACCGCAAAAAGATAGCCATCCTCTGTTATTGTTTTACTAAAGCTAAACAGGAAAAGACACGACAGTTCTTGGGTTTATAGGAAATGTCAGGGAATGTGACATTATCATTTATGAAAAAAAAAAACTTTCAGACAAAAAAAAAGAGAAAAAAATGCAGTTGAGGCATAATTTGAGACTCTGAAAATCAAACTAGCCCCGACATCAGTGCTGATACGCCGGTTTTATTTCTGAGGGTATTAATGAGACAGCACTGTCTACTGTCTGTTTAAAAGCAATCCTTTGTCTGCCACTGTCACGGTATTGGATTTCATATCAGCAAGCTCACCTATGCATATCTCATCATCCGTCTCTGCGTCTCCAATACACTGGAATTTGAAGTCGTTAAGAGAGTCGGCAAACTTCCTCTTGGCCGTTGACAGACCTGAGAGAAGGGAAAAAACAAAAGAGCGAGAGAGTCAGGGTTTACTGAGGTTTTATTTTACCTGTGAGAACAGCTTTTTTTTTTTTTTTTAAGCAAAACCCATATTTCATGTTAAATGCATCTTATTCTGTGGGAGTTCATAATGATTTATCCACGAGTCTAAAATGTCACATTCTTAGTTTTAAAATTGGTTACCTGGCCTCAAAAAATATACAGTAATACCACCATGAAAGCGAATATTATTCTTTGTCCTGATTACATTTCTCATTCTGTAACTGAGTGGAAAATGCTTCACTGCAGACAGGAGGATAGTCTGAGTGGATCCCAAGTGGCGTTAGTGATGAAGGTTGACAGCTCCTAAATGTGTGTGGTTTGTGTGTCTGTGCTGCAAAGAGCAAGAACTTCCAACAATCTCACGTCACATCAGCCAAGTGAGGCAGTGAGACGCTTTGGACAGAAGGAGGCCTTTCCAATAATACATGAGGGGAGAAGAGCTCCTAGGAAACAGGCAGTGACTTCGGCTTGCTGTCCATTTATATTCGGGACAGGGCAACCTTCACTTTAGCATTTCCTGTTGCCCGATTGGCCGAGGTCAGCCACACAGAGTACACTTATTTTAGAATGCACAGATACTGGATGCATATGATTTATAGTTGTAGAAATATTTAGAGAATGACCATTTATATTAATGCTTTGGCCAATGAATATATAATATTTATTTACAGTTTTTCTTTTTTTTGTCAGAAACAGCAATGAGAGTAACAAATTGAAGCAGTCTAGCCCAGCAGACAGTGCCCACTTTCCCATAACAAAGACGTGTACGAGCAGTTGTGCATTTCGGTAGCAATTTTTTAACTATAGATGGAACTTAACGAAATCCAGACAAGGATGCAGAAAAAGAGACAGAAAAGAAAGATCAAGACTTTCATGGAAAGACAGATGGGAGTCAGGAAAAGGACAGTGAGTGTAGAGAGAGAAGACAGACAGAGCATAATTGGCCATGTTCACATAAATACCACAGTTCCTCCATGCAGATTTGTGTGTGTTTGTGTGTTTGCGTGTGCATGTGTGTATAAATGCTCAGAGAGATCTGCTGCCGCTCGCCAGTCAGAGAAATGAACTGCAGGCCTCTCTGCTCCTGCGCGTCCCGCCAGAAACTCACACATGTTGGCACAAACACACAAACACAACTCTCTCTTTTTCGCTCTTCGGACTGGGTCACACACACACACTGTGGGATGTCCGTTACTTGAGCAGTGAGTCACAGTGGCTCCGCAGCGGCAAAACAACTAACGTATGACCAAAATGAGACCACACTCCAACCTTGAAGGATAAACTGCGGTTTTTAACTGTTAGTGTAGAAATCATTCAGCTCCATTACTCATAGGTTGGGACACATTATATTAAAATGAAAACCATAACAAAAAGCGGCATGGCTACAAGGAGTGTGGACTTAGGAGGAAGGCAGTGGATCATTCCTCATCTTTCATTTTGATGAATTGAAAAAGAACAGGCCTAATGAGCCGCTCACTGACAAAAAGCTTTGCATAAACGCAAATGTGTAATTTTGAGTCATATTGTTAATAAATCAAAAATGTAAGTACTATGTCTAAAACAATTACCTTTAAAACTTGCTGAACTTGGCAAAATCCAAAAGGGTTTGTATTAAATAATCAAACTTACTATAACAGATACAACTGTAGCAGCACAAGTAGTAGTACTAGTAGCATAGGAGAGATAGATTCCACATTAAGTTTGTTCTGAAAAATTCACATCAATTCCTCAAAAAAAAAAAAAGAAAAGAAAAAGCATTAATTTAACAAAGTTCCAACTTAACCATTTAAGTTTAATTGGTTACTTTAAAAAAGACCTAAATCTTAAATTTAAGTTTACCTTAAGTCAAGCATCAAATTCAATTGGTCAGATTTGGTCTTTCCTTATATGAAAATGTAAGATACTGGATAATCACTGAAACAATCAAAAGCAAGGTCAATGCCGATGCTGATTTAAACTTTTATTAGGAATTATAATATAATTCTATCATATGAATGTTGACAGTGTTATGCAAAGTGAGTCACTGTATTGTATACAACATCGTAACCCTCTACCACATAGCCTGGTGCCATCGTAAGAGAATTAAATGGCTGTTTAAAACGTTCCTGTCATACCAAATTTTGTCTTTACACAAAATAGACAGTTTTGCCTTCAAATTGAACCAGTAATTCTTTGCTTTCATTTTTCTAACAGCTTAAAGAACATGTAGCTTTTTTGTTTGTTTATTTTCTTTAAAGTCTTGCCGCAAACTGAAACTCTGATCCTGAAAACGGCATGAATTATTACTGTTCTTTATTTTTCGGACTCATTATTGGGGCTCTCAGATGCTATTTATGCTAAATTGCGGTGATTCGATACTATGAGCAATATCAGCTACGATGTCGGTCCACATCCAGATGTGTTGAGTTTATTGCCATCACTCAACAACAGTAACTGATCTGATACATCTGCATTCATGTGCTGACACTAATATGACATTACTTTTTTATCAGTTATGTGATAGTATTGCTAAGGGGATAATCATAGTTTTTGAAATTTAACACAAACAGTTTTACTTTTTATCACTTTGTCTTAAACGGCTGTTACTCTGGGACCTATTCCACTTGAAAACAATGACTTCAAGTTGTATCACCCAAAGCTATGAAGAAAAAACAAACTCACTAGTATGAGTTTCTGTTTAGCTTTCTTGCCCTTGGAGCATGTTTCACTGTACATTTTGGCAAATAAAGTGATGAGGTAACAGATGAATAGTTTCTGGCTCGTATATACAAACACATCATGCGTGTCGTATCACGCCTAGTGCCATGTTCTTGACCTCTGACACACACACACACACACACACAAAACAGAGCTTGCAGTTCCCTCAAACCGTGTTTTCAAATCAAAAACACATTGTGGGCTGATATAATTCTGAAAGATCACGCCAACACAAATCAATTACTGCAAGACATAAAAAGAATTACATGCCACAACGAGTACATTGTCCAGAGAAGCTTTTATTATTAGAGAATACCTAGTTAAGGATGCAGGGAGCAGTGATACCTTACCATTTATGGTAGCTATTTCAATGCAGTGATTCACAAGTTTGAGCCTCATTTAAAAATACATTTAACAGGAGTGTGTGATAAAAAAAAATCAGCAACACCAAAAGAGGACAATGTAGTCCAAGCACCACACCATCACTTCTTAGATGCACTAATTTCTACTAATTGCACAACCCATTGCACTGAGTGGCTGAAAAGCAGTTTGGCAATAGGAATTAAAAATGAACTTACACCTAGTAGTATTTATCCATGCAGTAGGTTTTATTTCCTGAGCTTTTCCAGATGTTTAGACTTTTTCCTGCCAAGTTACTTCAAATCATGCAAAGGCTTTGGGGTTTAAAACTGTCAGTCAGTCATTTCCTCCATCAGGACAATACGGTTTTTAAAGAAAACTGCTGACAGCGAGGTCAGTGAATTATTCTCAGTAACCAAGACAATGGACACAACAAACTATTTTCAAATTTACCTTCAGTGCATTGTGATAACAGCATGTTTAAGAGGTCTACATTATATCTCTGAGCAAGCAAAAACACAACTAAACTAGAGCTTCTCTAGTCCACACAGGAAGGACAGAAGTGGGCAGTGACGGCTAAAAATATGTCACCCTGTTGACACTCACATAAATACAATAACTTGGGACTTTATGCATTCTTTGGTTGTAACACATTGTAGTTGCCACAATAAACTATCGAGATGAATCCAATCGTACCTTACATCACATACTTTTGATATTATGGCTAATATTTGTATTTAAATGATTGTACAGTGATTTGGGGGATGTGTTAAATGAGCTACAAACAATTCTCATGTTAGTCACATACAGTATATTGGAAGAGAAATAAAATGCAAAAAAGTTAAAACAACAAAAAAAGCTCTCCATTGTGTGTGTGTGCACGCTGTTTTTCAATTCACTTAATCCTTATTACTTATACATGAGGTTAGTAATAAATTTTCTTTACCAGGTACATTACCTAGTCAACTAAAAATCACCATCAGCAACAGTTTGTATTATCTAACGGTCAAATAAAACAAGACAAGATAAACCAACAAAATAACTAACTAAGAAAACAAATTCCAGAATGTGAAAATGGGATAAATGATGACTTGTTTATTACAAGCCAATAAACCCATTAAAGTATGTCTGCATGCTCAGCTGTACCGTTACAGGTGCTGTGTCACTGCTGTAACATTTACTGTAGGGCTAAATGTGAAAGGCAAGGCCTTGGTGGTTTGGGTACTACTGGAATGAGGCATTCTGCTCACAAACGGAACAGAAAAAAAAAATGCTTAACTGTGTAAGCTAGAGACAGAATGAATGTGTAATTAACCACAACCATGCAGCAGCACAGTACAAGGGCCTGCTATGCATATTAACTCTCTCACTCACACACACCCACTCAAAAGAATGGGCCTGTGTGATATCAACAGGATATCCAACAGTAGTTTGAAATGTACAGTAGCTTTGTTCCACAAGTATGTGAATACAAACCCTATTCATCAAGTGAGGCGCACGCACGCACGCACGCACACGCGCGCGCGCGCACACACACACACACACACACACACACACACACACACACACACACACACACACACACACACACACACACACACACACACACACACACACACACACACACACACACACACACACACTTTTGTGCAGACAAAGATTTCAGTTTCCTCCTCTAGATCTTTACATGATTCAAGGAAAGGAAAGAGAGGATTTTGTGGAATCAATCCTTTAGCGAAAGACTCTAGAATCATACTACAGTACATACAGTAGTACACCAATGCATTTAAAAAATAATTTTTAAAGCACTTTTTTAAAATCAGGTGTTCAAAAGATTATTGAATAAAAATAAAAATAGTTTTACTGATATTTAAATTTAAAAAAAGGAAAAACTTAGAAAGCATTCAACTTTATTCAGTCCATTTATCTTATCAATCAATTTATCATCATTTGTTTTGTACTTTCAGCTTATCATGCAAGTTCAGTGTTGCCACAGTGGATCATTTGTCCCCGTGTTGTTTTGGCACAGGAGATGGGGATTGGCTGTTGGGGGGGTTCAGGGTCTTGCCCAGGGACACTTCGGCACGTGGTCGGGAAGAGTGGGGCAAGAACCTCTGAACCTTAAATTTTCAGACAAGCCTAAAAGTGTGGCTGTGACAATGGAAAAGCTGAGGTCAGCAAATCTAACTAAATTAGTTACTTTTTAATTGAAGGTAATTTTAAACTACTCCAACAATACACATGCACACACACACACACACACACACACACACACACACACACGTCGACACACCTATGAAAATCAGTGTTGCTGAAAAAAATTCAAGGGAAAAAAACTCACTCAGTTAAGATGCATATTGTAGCTTTAAATAAAGTCAAATAATGTGCAGAAAGACTTTCAATGCACAACAGTATTTCTCTCTTTTAAAATGCAGTACAAAAGACTAATAATTAAAAACAAATACTTGTAAAGACATCACAGTACACATGACGCTGCAGATTGCAACATCTATTCCATGAACAACATGGACCTAAATTACGTTTTCTATCAGCCTTGTGCTGTACATTTCTTTTTCTCTAGACTCACAATGGGCTACTCAACAATAACTTAACATCATACTGCTGCCAAATGCCTTCACCATAGTACGATCCTGTAAATGTGCCTGAGTATCTGACAGCCTAACTCCGCCTGTGCCAAATGCAATAAATAACACAATGTTATTTCTTTTCTGAGGGACAAAGCATGAATGGCTCAAGAACAGCTCTACTGCAATGCAAGAGAACATGGTCAAACACTGAGCAGGAACCTGCAGTACACGCCAGGGATTTCGGACCACGAGGCCAATTTGACATTTAGCAGAGAGGAAACACCAATTTCATAGCAACAATGGCTCGCAGAATCAGGGAAAGTGCGAGAGAGTGACAGGCAAAGGAAGTGGCTTCTTTCAGGAGTTGCCATGGTGCGTGCAGGATGGGTGTAAGCAGGGGTTAAAGGTCACCTTTTGCGGTCAATTCTGTGATGTCAGCTTTATGGGAAGCAGACTAGCACATTAGCGGACACCATATAGCATCTCATCACTCTTCTGAACACACTGCAGCATCGACGCGTGATTCAGGCCAATGATGGCCATGATTATAGATCCACTTTCAGTACCTCATTTCAGTCCGTCTGTTATACAATCCACCGAAACCGCTGGACAACAGCAAAAAAGCTTCTGTCGTCCTATAAAATTAATTCTATGCTTGTCATACAGTCCCTTGGGCTGTGTAAAGCCGGTTGATGTAGAGCTTAAAGGGTCATTACTAATCGTTGTTAAATCAATTTTAGCCACCTCTGTCACTGGAACATATTTTTACATGAATGGGGTTCATTTTATGGCTGACTTGAAACATGATATAAGCGTGTGTTTTTTAACTGTGTAAAGCGCGAAAACAAAAGTCAATTTTAAAAGTTTTGCTATGGTACAAGAGAAATCACATCCCAGATTGTTTCAGCGCTGTGAAGGTTTGCATTGGATGCAGCAGCGATAACGTCACCTCCGTGATGGAAAGAGGCAGGGATTGGCAAAGAAATGGGGGGAAGGGAGAATAAGCAGCTCAGAGTTTTATTTTATCTCATCACCTTCCAAGGGCTAAGCTGGCTGCTTGTACAGCAAATATGTCATCAGGGCAAGTTTCTGCCAAGATGCCTGGACAACCTCCAGGCTGTGGCTCTTTACACATCCTCGCACACATGCAGGCGATACGTGCATTCACGAGCTCTACATGCCTGCAAACACATGTAGATATTAGAGGGCAAAATTACAACCATGTTCCAAAAAAACCTGAGAAGCTGTGGAAGTGTAAATAGGTTAAAACGGTAAATGGTGCATTGACAACATATGAAATACTGAAACTGAGAAATGTTTATCTTTTTATATGTATGATCATTTTGAATATGATGCCAGCACATATTTTCAAAAACATTGGGACAGAGGTACGTTTACCAATGTGTTGCATAACCTCCTCCTTTTAAAAACACTATGTTTGGGAACTGAGGAGACCAGTAGTTTTGGTTTTTAAGGCAAACTTTTTTCCCCCCATTCTTGGCTGATAAGGTATTTGAGTCGTAAACGGTTCTAAGGCCTCCTTTATATTATTTTTACTTCATTATATGCCCAATGTTTTCAGTCAGTGAGAGGCCACGCTGTTGTAACCACGGCCGCAGAAACTGCCATGACCATCAATACAGTACTTTGAAATACTTTAGTTTGGACCAACATGATTCAAGATACCGACCAGCTTTAATATGCACGATCTCCTCTTCATATTACATCACCTTGTGATGTGTGCTGCAAGGCAAAATTGTACTCCACATAAAGTGTAGCTGCTTCAACAGACAAAACCCTAAGAACACACACACACACTCACAATTTCTACATAACTCCTAATCACACACTAATTGCAGCCACCTGTATAAATATACCAGCTGGTGGTTTAACTACTGCTCCAATACCTTACTCATACTTTAACCCCCAAACGCAAGCTATTAACTTTCAATTTTATTTTTAATACATGTTTCACCAATGAAGTCAATAAAGAAGGAAACAAAGTAATTAAAAAAAAAAAAGTGTAATATGTGTGTCACTTGTTTATGTTCACTGTTATTTACTTCATTATGTTGTATAAGACACCAAAGCTTCATTCCCAGAGTATGTGTAATGTTTTGTTTAAAGTATACCGTATGTACAAGACTGTAGGATTTCCACAGATTACAAACAATTGCTTTTATTTCCAGCTCGAATTATATAAAACCTTTGTGTTTTTGCCAAGAGCCACAGACTGGTGGACCATGAACACCACTGATGTGGTGATGAGCTCCCTTGAATGTAAAAGTCATGACAGTACACACACACACACACACACACACACGCTGGCCTGCATTTGGAAGCAGTTATAAAAGCAAACATGGGCCAATACGTGACACAGCACTGGTGTTGACAAAGCAGCACACACACACACACACACACACACACACACACACACACTGGGAACGCTCATTTTGTCTGACGAAGCAGATGGCTTTCATCACACGTGAATGTGTGCAGCAGTGTTTGTAATGTAAAGGTTGGCTCTAATTAAACTCAGAACAGTCGAAACCTTTTCATTCTCCCCGCACAGTACATCCAGTCTTTCATCAAACTAAACAATCACACACGGTGGACACACCCCAGTTGCATCTTCATTCCTGTTGAATGTGTCAACTGCCCACCCCATAAAGGAATCCCAGAGAAGGAATTTAAAGAAGGAGGTCGAGAAAGAAAACGGGAAAGTGGCTTAAATCATGCGTCGGCAAAGAAATCCTCCAAAATCTCAGCACAGTAAGGTTAATGTGGCTTTTCTATGCCTTGTTATAGCACTTAGCTCTTCAGAAACATGGCTCAATGGTGGTCAGAGGCCAACAAAGTGATTAACAATGGCCAAAACCTGGCAACAGAAAAAGAATTCTACAATGACACATACAAAGTCCCTGTTGGGAGGGGGAGGGGGGAGGGGGGTGAGACTGCAGAAATGGGAAGAAGCAAGAGGAAAAGAGAAGGAGGGAAGTGAGCGGAGAATGACATTTTAATGACATTTTATTAGTGAGATTATTTCATAATAAAACAGATATTTAACCTAACTTTTTATCATGTCTGTGGTGGATTTAATGACTTCACCCTGAAATATTATGATTATACTGTATAACACTACTTTAAAAAGTCAGATAACCATTTGGTGCTGCGATGGTTTCATGAGGAGTGTCTTGCAGTTTATATAAAGTCGAAACCTTAGTAAACACGTTTGTGCTACATGTTAAACATATCAGCCAATGTACTAATGTCACCTCTAATTTAACACCTCAAAAATGTATTATTTTCATAATAGATTCATCTGTTGATTTTTTTCATTAGCCAATAAAATGTTTAGTCTACAGAAAACGGCAAAAGGGTCCAACTAAAGAACCAATTTCTGCAAGCTAATCACAAGAGAGAGGGATCTCATACTGCACATGCAGTTCATCACTTTTATTTTTACCAAAAAAATGCTAAATTTGACCTCTTTTTAAAACAGGTCAACTGTGTGTTGCGTGTACATACATACAGTCCAGGCATTACTTACTGTTTAAAACATTTTTCACTAATACCAACAGCTGAAAAAAAAAATTCCGTTTGTTTTAGGTCTTTAGCAGTTTTTTTCCAATCTGACCTTTTTTTTTTTTTTTTTTTTTTCCTTTTAAGACAGATTGCACATGCCTGACCGTGGATTGCAGACCTGAGGTCTACAGTTGAACCCTTCTAGAATATGGTGGAAAATGCTGCAGGTTCACAGAGCACATGGAGCAACATTTTGAACCTGGTTATGTTGTTAGACCTGCAGTCCAAACCCTCATAATTTACACTGGCTCAAACTCTTGTATTACAGAAACTGAAGTACTTTTTAAAATATTTTTGCTTCATAAACAACATATAGCATTGTATGTAAGCATTTATCAATTATTTATTGCAGCACTATTGTTGCCTGACCTGCATTACACTATGATTTCTTACCATTTACTTATGAAACATGAAACCTCCAAACATTTTCCAGTGTCTGTGGATAAAATTCTACCACCGACTATATAATTAAGTCTAATAGTTGGAAGTGATCAGTGTAGCTCTTGGAGGAAGAGCGAGAAACACTCTCCATCACTGAGGCTTTAACGTTTTCCCTCCTCTTGTCCCAGGCCACAGTTATCGTACCCTAGCAACAGGCACAAAGAGACTAGGCCAACACAAGGAGTTCAGTTCAATTTCTCCATCTTGCTCCTTTTAATCTCTCATACAGCATTTCCCGTTCGGTTTTTCACCACAATTTCTTTTAAATCTGTTCCTCTCACTTTTTCATTGTTTATCTGTTTTGTCCCTATCAGCTTCTCCTACTCTTCTGTCACACAACACTCCTCCTTGCTGCATCACTTTACTCCCCTCTCTTATTTTGGCAGTGCCACAGCGAATACAGACAACCGGGGAGGTTTTCCCTTTTTTTTTTTTTTTTTTTTTTTTTTTTTTTTTTTTTTTTTAGGTTTCTATGGGGTGAAATCATTCTGTGGAGCACCAGTTGCCGCTGGAAAAATCCACAGCAGGAATGTGGGACAATCTTACTTGGAATCCAAGTGGAGGACACAGAAAGTAATGTCCAGCTCTGGCTAAAACTGACCTCGTAATTTAAAAGGCAAGCGCCAAGTTTTCAGCCAGTTTTATAACAATCCTGTGAAGTCAGGAGAACACAGATGCCACAAGTATTCATGTGTCCCCAG
The DNA here is from genome assembly GCF_033026475.1 of Channa argus. Lineage (NCBI taxonomy): Eukaryota > Metazoa > Chordata > Actinopteri > Anabantiformes > Channidae > Channa > Channa argus. Next base: position 8,251,901 of record NC_090218.1, read on the forward strand.
TTTCTTGTGCTTTAGAGCATTATTCATTATGCTGAGATGATGTAGCTAAAACTTTTGTCGTATAAAGGACGAAAAGAAAAAATTAAATACACTATACATTTAATGTCATATTCAAAAATTGTTTACAGCAAGAAACCATGTTATAAAGCCTGTGATTTTAAACTGTGAAGTTACTTTACTTCATTTTAGTTGTATTAACTTTATCATAAGATTAGAAAATTACGAGTTTAGTTCATGAACATGTATTTGCAGAAATCCGAGTAAGTTGCTGGATGTGTGACAGTAAACTGAATATATTTAGCTTTTGGACTGTTTTTTGACAAACCAAGCAGTATTAAAATATATATTAGGATAATATTCAAAAACTACCGTCAAATAATTAAAATATTGAGATTAAGTGCTAAAGGAAAAAAAAAATAAAGTCGCTGCCCAATGGCCCTCAGAAAAACTAAACTAAAATCTAATAGCTGATCCAGTAAGACAACCATGCACTGGTGTCCTCTTCAAAACAGGAAATGTAAAAAAAAATAAAAAATTAAAAAATGACCTTCCGTTTACACAGACAGCAAGTAAAGAAAACATGGGATGAAATACACCAAAGATACATGAACAGATGCACACACACACACACACACACACACACAAACACACACACACACAATGACAGAAAGGAACATGGTGACAGAGGAGGATTTACAAGGTGAGAGAGACAGAGAAGGAAGCAAGAGCCAGAAGATGACAGAGTGGCTTGTTGTAGAGTTGCTCTGAGCTGCCTGGAGACGCTGTTGTCCCACTTGAGGTCATCGCTGGTACGAGACAAACTAAATTCCATTCCAACACAAACAGTGGAAAAACAAATTTATTCTTTATCATTATGTCATGTTATGTTGTTCACACATTTTCCATCAGCTTTGCCCAAACAACAAACCAAAACTATTTAACAGTTTAGGTCTGATGCTTACTTGTAGTTAAATGTCTCATGGACTGTAGCAACACAGAAAAAACAAAATACCTAAACCTTTGAATTTGCCTTGTGTGTAATATCTACACTGGCGTTAACAGTATAAAGTCCTTTTTGGCACATGATGGATGAGACTAATGTCAGAAGTGTGGTGATAGGGAAGAAAAGAAAAAGGGTGGAACCACAGTAACCAGATTAGTACCAGTCTCCAAATAGCCTCTGTCCACTTCCTCCTCTGTACCCAACACAAACCTGACCTCTGTTCCAGAAACATACAGCAAAACACTGCCAGCAACTCTCTCTTGGAGCTTAACTGTGACCTCGGTAAAGTCACAATTTTCTGCTGGCTATGTTAAAGCTGAAAAACGGAGATGTTGCACATGGGTATGGAGCTAACTGCACGTGTAACAGCTTGAAATCTTAACCTGCATCCTATGTTTTATGCTGCTGATCAATAAAAGTCATGTTGTGACAATGTATGTCCAGATCAAGACAGTTTGCACAAAAAGAATGGCCCTAAAAATAGAACAAGCACAGTGTTGCCGTCCATTTAATGCAGAATTGACAAGCCCTACATTAGTGGAAGTTATTCCAACTGTTACAGCCATTAAATGTGCTATGCCAGACTTAAACACATTACATGGCTAATGGAGTATCCTGTAGATGCCAGCTCTACAGCATGGCACCTTGCCTCCTGTGGATGCCAACAACTGAATGCTTGAATATAATGCCACTGAATTAGCTGCCAACTCGCTGTCTGTGTGCCAGTCCTGACTGCGTTGAAGATGTTTGGCAGTCGTACAGACTTCCCCGTCCACGGAGACTGGACAGCATCTCTAAGCATGGACTCTGTGATACATTAACCAGGAAATAAAACAGCAGCCTCTAACAGGATTGGCTGAAATCATTCCTGACCTCATTCCTTCAAATCTTATGAGATTGAAAAAGGATTATGGGAGAAGCCAGGAAAGAGTGAAAATCATAGATGTAGCAAAAATGAGAAACAGAAATAATGTACCATCTATATCTTATACATTAATCTATATCTTTTATTAAAAAAAAAAAAAATCTCATACTTGATGAATCACAGATAACATTGGTTTTTGATTATGCAAAACTGTCTTATTCACCCAAAGCGGCAGGTAAATTACTAAGAAGTCTAGTCTAACTTTTACCTTTTTTCAACATACATTGCTTGTCAAATTGTGACAATTGGTAGTGAAGTGTGGAATTTACAATGTGACCAGTGATCATAATATCTAACTTGTGTGCTGCTCTGAATTTCAGCAGGGAGAAATATAAATGTATTAGTCTAAAAAAAAAAAATATATATATATATATATATATATATATATATATATATATATATATATATATATATATATATATATATATATATATATATATATATATATATATATACTGACCCAAGGTCTCACTTTGGTGTCTCCACAGTGTCTCAAAGTTACGCATTTACAGAAGACTGTCATCAGATCACCATAAAGATCAGCACTTGTGCACATATGGTCTATAACATACAGTAAATCTTCAATGCCAAAATTTAAAAAAAAAAAAGCCTCAGGTCTTTATGCTAAAATAGACATTTTTATTTCCATGTTACTTGAATTTATATTGTGACCTTAGAAATAGATCAATTGGACCAAATTATAAAGATTTGATTTTATCTCCCTCCAAGGTAAATTGGTTGTTTATACCTGTATGTGAAGATAATACCGTCACCTAACTTAACACGTTGTTAGTTTACAACTTAACATATCTTAAAGAATACATTTAAAAAAAAAACTGGAACAAAGTATTCATTCTTTGTATACATTCATTTTCAAAAATCCCGATACAGCACTGAAACCAACAATGAATTGTGTCTACTTACTATAAAAGTTCCTGTCCGTACAGCAGACCCCTATTGTCCCAAACACATTACAAACACATTAGCAAGACACATTTTTACATTTCAGATCTTTCCTCAATAATTACTGTTGATGGTTGCTCAAATAAGATTCATGATTTAGATGCAGAATCTTAATCCACAAAAGCAAAACCTTCAAATAGGTCATCTTGGGTTCTGCGGTATTATAATGGGCATTTTTCATATTTTTTCTAGATAAACTGGCTGTTTAAATAATTGGGAAAATAACGATTCATACATGGAAACGTCAGCAGTTGCAACCACACACTGATACACATCATAGACGTAGTATTAATACGTGTGCGCACACTTAAAGTATTGCCGGTCTCATAGTGGCCACACTCCTAGGTTTTTTTGGGGGGGAAGTTTGAAACAGGAAGTGCGAAACAAGAACAGGAAGAGGAAGTAGGTTTTCTATCCAGAATTGTTTCCCAGCTAGAAAAACTGAATCCACACAGTATGGGAACATTCCATTTTCTTTTAACAACCGTGTAAAATGTATCATATGGAGAATTATTGCTAATACATTGCATAACAGTTCTATAACTTATTTTAAAATGTATTTGTTAAATATTTATCATAATGTAATTTTAAAAAAATGTAAAAACCCAAATAATTACATTTTTAAATAACCAGGAAACGTCAAATAATCAAATGAAAACATGTTATACTTTTTCTACGTAAGTGCATTAATGGTGGTATATTATATGAAAACGTGAACTTTTAATAAAATTTAAAAAATGCTATGTTTCCTTCTGTGTGGCCAGTATAAGCATGATATACAAAATTAAACTCTAAAGTTATTAATACGTGCAACATAATAACAAAAGCAAAGAAGAACTGCGTGATCCTGTTTTATTTTTCTGACACAGTCCAAACAGCCACCACATGGCAACGTTAACTTGGCCAAGGACCAGTTTTCCCCTGAGCAGATACTGAGAAGTCATCTCTTTGTGTATCCAATGCCATCTGACATTCACCAGCCAGCGTAACAACGCTGTCTCCCTCCTCACAACGCGCTGCCTTTTATGTGCTGTGGCATTGGAGAATTTGCTGGAGGTTTCCGAGATATTCAATGAAATTCATCTTTAAATCATAATCCAGGAAAAGGAATAAGAAATGTCACTTTCATCTCACTTTGGATGTTGAGTCCAGCCTACATCTCCCTCTGTCACACATGCTCATTCCTCCATCTTTCTTCATCTACATGCCTAGAGGCACAGAAATATACATTTAAATCATGATTCTATTGGCTCCAAAAAGTCCCTGCCACCAACGCCCCACCCCCAACCGACCCCCACTATCTCCAGCATGGAAATCTCAACCTTTAGCAAGCCAAGCCCAATGCAGACAAGCCACCTCCAAGCTGGAATGTCCCTTTCCTCTTCTCTCTGCTTATTCCCTTATTCTTCCGTCACTCTCCCGTTCGCTCTCTTTCTAAAAGAAAATACCAGGTTATCAGGGCAATTACATGAATTCATCAAACCCAAAATGTTCAATTTGACTTCGGGAGAACATGTGTTATAGATTAACTTGTGTGTGCACAGGAAGAAAATTCGGATTGTGTCATTTGCAAATAGTTTTGAATGCAAATTGAGCCTTTTTGCAACCAAAGCTACAAGGCAAACACGGAGAAGTGAGCATGCATGCATGTCTACGCAAGCTGTCTCTGACACCTGCTGCAGCCTCGGGCAAGCTGCTGTCAGGTTAGGCAAAGCTAAGGGCCAAATCAAGGCATAGAGGTGGAGCAACGCTGCAGTGATTTTACACATATAACATAAATGTTTCTAATGCACAATGTATTACAGCGATTCCCTGAATTATAGTATGATGTAGTAAATAGCATTTTTCCATTCATCAGATGTGCTTATGGATGGATAAGGGGGAAATGTGAAGAAACTGCATGCACAGTTGGGCTTTCACCTGTACACATCCATAACTCCTAACCAGCCACTGTTGTCAATCCATCATAAATGTTTATGACTTTTGATCTTTCTTTGGTCCAGTGCCTTAACGATTGTACAGGGGGCACCACAGTATTAAATCTCAGTCCATTTTCTGCATGGCCGGCTGCCATCTGCCATCACTGCAGGTCCTGAACAATTCCAGGACGCTAAAGCATGTAAGGAAGATTATGACCAACACCTCTCAACCCGTTTAGACACTGTTCGTAAAAATCCTCTCTGGCAAAAGGCTGTGGTCCACCAGGATCAAAAGCTCACGCCACAAGAACAGTATCTTCCCAGCTTCTGTTGGTCTCATCAACAAATGGTCATCCCCACTGACCCATATTCTGATCCCATAGCCCCAGTATGACTGCGGCACTCTGGCCATGAGACTATATACAGAGACTGTATGTTCTGTACTTTGAATCTCTTATTCCTGCTCTCTTTATTGTGTCTCTCTTGCTCTCTCTCCTACAATCTCTCTCTCTCTCTCTCTCTCTCTCTGTGTGTGTCAGGATGGATCACAGCAGCCTCCACGGCTTGCGGCCGAGTGGCGGCTGCTCAGTGGTTTGTCAGTTTTATGTCCTTCCTACAATTGCCAGTGAGACAGAGAGACACTGAGATGGGAGAGAAACAAAAAAAAAGATGAGATGAGTTGAAAGTTACAAATTCGGAGACATGGTCCTAATGCCCTGGAAAACAATCTGGAGGTCTAGCTATAAAAACATAACGTACGTTTGTTTTGCTGAATTCTGCCACGTTGAATTCTGCCTCTTAAAAAGATTAAAGCACTAATCCCAAAGCTGCGGGCACAAGTGAAAAATGTCACATGCATCTCATGAAATGAAAACACTTCTTCCGAAAGGACCTTTCTTGGATTTTTTTTCTCCTCGCTTTAGATTTTTTTTTGCCTTGTACATCCCTTGTGAGCCGCTTTGGATAAAAGAGTTACTCAGAATTAAGTCATATCTTTATGCAAATATACAATAGTCAGTAAACTGCACACATATGAGCCAAAGGGGAATGTAGAATGAAGATGAATGGGGGAGAGTTTAAGACTTCAGCGTCAATCTGTGAAATGACACTGGATAACCTATAAATAAAACAGAGAAATGATTTACGGAGAAGCTGAAACGGGAATTCCACTCACTTTACCATTGTAACTTCAGGATTTGTTTGGTCTAATCAATAGCTACTCAAAGAAACTTGAAAAACTCCAATTAACTGCAAAAGAGTCCAACAAATGATGGTCTGTAGACAGTGGACTGGAAATTACTTTGCGGAACCTACAGCAAGACAAATGAGATTTGAATTATTGTGGTTTTAGTGTTTTCATTCCATTCCAGAAAATGCGCTTTAAAAAAAAAAAAAAAAACATATGAACCTCCACAGCATTCCTGCTGCCAGCATCTGATTTTCACTAAACATTTTTCAATGTGGCATCTTTTATTTGAAAGATGGATTTGTAAGCTGCATATTACATTTCCTTGTTCAAATGAAAATTAGAACAGATGTAATGATATAAAAAAGTGCAGCCAACTCAAATGATGTAATGAAAATGTTTAAGTTATGTACCTTTTTTTATTTAATGTTACTAAAAAACCATTACAGCCTTAAATAACAAATGTGCCCTGTTGGATTCCTGACAGATTACATTCATTATTTCTTGGCGCAGTTTATTCCCGCCGCTCTACTCATTTTCATTTATCAGAGCACTGCTTATCATCGGACCCATTTTCCTTTTAAAAAAGGCACAATAAAATACAAATTTTATCAGTTATATTAAAATCTACATTCAGAATAGAAAAGACACTCTGTGAAAACTCCTGTGTCCTCTTTGATGACAATCCATCTTACTGTGTCAGCAAAAGAGATGGTGACTCCACAATATCAACACTGTAAAAAAAAAAAAAAAAAAAAAAAAAAAAGGCACTTGTTTGCTCAAACAAAGCCAAAAATTTCTGAAAAAAACTGTCAAGGCATGGTGTGAAAATTAAGAAAATTAAAATGTCAAGTGTTTGTCTCTACTACATTTACATTTAGCAGACGCTTTTCTCCAAAGCGACTTACAAGTGAGGTACAAGGCAGCAAAAATCTAAGTCAAGGAGAAAACATCAAAGCAAAGTCCTATCAGAAAAGTGTTCACAGTTCACGAGATGCAAATGCAAGAGAGCAGAAAGGATTTTTTTTATTTTTTATTTTTTTAAGATGCTGTACCAGAAAGAGTACAATCAAGTGTTTATTGTGCCAAGTTTAAAATATTACCAGGAGTTCATTTGTACTAAATACTAAAGCCCAACATCACATCACATCACAACTATAGTTATGTATACTCCTTACTGTGACTGAAAAGAAAATATAAACGATACGATGCATCCAACTAACCATAAATCAAACCAGAACCAACTGTGTTTGTCTATGATCAAAGTTTGTAGGTCATCAGGCAGCATAAAGCACAATTACTGCTCTGTTTATGTTCAATTACAGTCAGAGAGACCCTGCTTATTCAGCTCAATAAGTTATTGCTCAGGGCAAAGAAGCCAGAGGCTGAGTGAGCCAACTCAGCAGACAGGCTAAACTCAGCTATTTAAACTAGTGAGTCTTCTTTGACCTCATCTTCAACCTGCAAGTCAGGAACAGCCTTACATAATGCATACATAATTTCTATTGCATAATAGAAAGTACTGAGTCAGACACAGACAGACCTGAACTTTTTATATATATATATATATATATATATATATATATATATATATATATATATATATATATATATATATATATATATATATATATATATATATATATGCCTTGACACCAGGCATAATAAAGCAAGCACACACCTAGCACATTACATGACCCTCACTAAGTCTGAGTTCTGGTTGGATTTACACTACGGGACCCCCCCAAAAAATAAATCCTCTGCTTGTGTTTGAACAGTATACACATCAAATATGCTAGGGTGTGATAAAGCGCAACCCACAGAGGCGAGAGAGTGGTAACCTAGGGATTAAATATGCTTAGCACGGGGTTATTTTTGGAGCAGGCCGGACAAAAGGGATGGGACACACACACACACACACACACACACACACACACACACGCACATGAACGAACACACGCATGCACGCACGCTGCCAGTTTACTGGTTTGTTTGGGTTGGCTCTGGGTGACAGCGGAGATGAGTCTTCTCCTCAGCCCACCCCTGCACGTGCTAAGTCTTTCAGACTGAAACACAGTTCTACATATACACTAAAGCAATGAGGTGATGCTGAATTATTCCAGAACATACTATAGACTATATAATAGGTTGTGACTGGAACCAGGGGGGTAAATTTTACTTTTACAGTAGCATGTTTCCTTCCTCTAACAAACACTGCTTAACTGTTCTCGAGCAACAGAGAAAAGACAAAGAAAAAAAGCTACTGATCTGCTACTTTAATGTTTACTACGGAAGATGCAAAACAGCTCAAAGAGAAGAAATTTAAAGCTGCAACAATAGTTTAATTAGGCCCTAGGTGGGAGAGGAAGTCTATAATATGCTGCCTCATAATGTTCCTGTGTGTAACATATTCACAGGTAGTTGTCCATTTACCCATTCGGCAGACATGGAGCAACATTAACTTTTGTTTCCAGTAGTGGTTGTCTCTACCTGTGTGAAAAATATTTACTCCACTTTAAAAAAGGTCCATTTTTATCTGCTATAGTTCTCAAGTTAGGTTCCACTCTTTGGCCGCCACTTGGTGCTAATCGAGTAGTATTTATGAGGTGTATCGGGGCATGCACAATAACGGCAGCTGGAAATGACGCGGATGAGGGTACTGTGACTGAAACAAAACAAGAAGCAATGAATGGGAGACTGGAAGATCAAAACTGTGATAAAAGAGGCTATTCATTAGTGCAGGGAAACCTTTTAAAACATTTCTGTAACTCTCCGGACCCCCCCCCCCACCTCATTTGATTCATGTTCAACACATACATTTTACCAGCAGCTGACTAATAAATGGTACCGATGGGAACATATATCCAAATTTAATATACATCAGTACAAAAATACTACAAAATGCCTTGCTGGGTCTTGTTGTGTCATGAGTTACATGATTCAACTGGCTTCTCAGTGGTATTAGACCCCCACAACCACCAATGAGAGTAGGGACTGAAGAGCAGCTCAGAGGATATTTATTTAAGATGCAATAAGATTAGATCAAACTTTATTGATCCCACAGTGGGGAAAGTCGCTCACAGGAACATTACAAAGTGCAAAAAGCATTTTTTTTAAGTATTTACAAAAAATATACAAAAACATATACGGAATATACAACGTATATGGAAATGCATTTATAAATAAACAAACAAAACAAACAGAGCCAAGAGTATTTACAGTAGTTGAGTGTTTGAGGTTTGTTCTGTAGCTCTTTAGTGTAGATGTACTCTACAAGGAGCAGACGTGGCTGCAAAGTCAGCTCTCGTTCATGAGGATGAGAGGAATAGAACACAAATGGATCTTATTGTTACAAAACTTAATTATATCCTGATTATATCAAATCATCTAACCACGTTTTATACACTAAATCATATTGAGAGAAGAATTATATAGCATCCTCCCATCCCTAATAGGTTGGTGTATGTTTGTTTTCAGCCAAAGGCTTTAAAACCTTTTTCCCCATATGCCTTTCAGCACATCTGTACCTACGTCTGCACCAACACGTGTTAAGTTGGGTCCATTTCACTGGATTGAAACCTGAGACCTGACACATGAAACTCTGCCTTCCACAGACTTTGCATGCGTCTGCACCACCAGCTTTTTTCCCTGCATTCTTACTGAACATAAAATGGGATGAGGCCACTGCCTCTGGACAGGCCAAGCTAATGTTCTCTAATGTTTTCTGAAACGGGTCATGAGTCTACACACTCTTAATGTGCTCGCTCGCTTTGTGGTTGCAGCTCCATCCCAAAGACTGCTGACAACAACAATAACAGAAAGAGCAGGCCTCAGCTCAGGTCACAGCTTTGTGTTCAATAATTCATTGCATCTGTTCTTTTTCAAGGCCGTTTGCATTCATTTCCAGCACAATTTCTATATTGCTATGACATAAATATAAAATTTTGCCAGAGTGTGATGATAAATAACCAGTTTTTTAGTCTGGACAGACACTTTCTTAATATGTGAATCTGGATCAGCCTGTTAGTCGTTTTCTGAATCACGGCATTACACAAGCCTACTATGTTTGCATAGTATTGATGCCTGGTATGATTACTTCACCACAGCGAGTGTTTGCTTATGTCGCATTAAAAATAACACAACCCCTGGTAAGACGCATTATTAGGCCTGGCCATGGCAAGCAGTCGTGTCTGCTCTGGTACAAAAATGAAACAATGAGACTGATAGAGAGCGTCTAAGCCTCCTGCATTTGATTTAGTATGCACTTCTTCACTCATCTGCCATGCCATTTCCAATAATAGCCATGGCCGGCTTCTCTGCAAGCACTTATCCCATTTCAATAACACGAAACAGCGTATCTTCAGACATGGAAGCCGGACGAGAGAGAGAATTGGGGAAAGAAGAGGGGTAACGGCTATTTCCGTGGCAGACTGACAAGAGGAAATGGTAACAAACAGGATGCTAAGAAAAAGAAAGCTGAAGAAGTGTGAGATTATGATTATAATAAAATATGCACGACCACAGCTAAGAGGAAAAAGGAAGAGGGAAGCTAAAGGAAGAGGAAGAAGGAGGAGGAGGAGGAGACAGGGAAAGTAGAGTAATTGTTTTGGAAGGTCAACCGTCTCCTTCAGCGCCAGTGACAATGAAAGCCTTAAGGATTTACCCAGCATCCATTCATGACTTGTTTAAAATAACCTGACAGCAGATTAGGCTGGAGGCTATAGAGGCTAGAGTGGAATGTTATTAGCCACTGATTATCCTCCAACTAAAGAGATGCTTTACATTTTTGCTTCTAAAAGGAAATGTTCCCTACAAATATACCAATAATGGAACCTAAACTTCCTGATCAGAATAATAATTCAGCATGTTCCTAAAACCCCATGAAATGTGAGAATTTTTGCATTTTTTGTTTCTTTTTTTTTTTTTTAACAGACAGATCATTTCACATCTGAAACAAGCTCATGATTGTATTTGTCATTGATGGAGAGAAAGGGATTAACCATCTGGACATGGAAACTGTTTTCTGAAACACAACGATGAATCGGTTTATTGTATAGATGGTCATTTTTAAGCCCCCCACCCCCCCTCATGGACACAAAACTTCTCATGGTACAGGCAGACAGAAAAGAAAGCTTTCATAGCTCACAAAAAAAAAAAAACACTAAGAGCAAGTGGAGCAGAAATTCAACAGGGGACAACTGTGGTTTAGGTCCAATAGTGCCACATAGTTGCAAGTGGACATGCTTGAGGTTCGTGGAGACATCAAGTCGTTAACACCTCCGCAGTAGATGGAAGTGTGTGGAGATTCTCGGTCATCCAGGTTGCAGTAATGAGTCCACAGAGGTTAAGTTCCTGCAACTCCCCACCACTGATCAGAATTGACTCAACCTTTTGGATGAGAGTCCAAATGTCTTCTTGCTGACAAACTCTATTGCAACTGCAGGCATTCACAACATTGATTAAAGTAACAGAAAAATATAAAATTAGCTTTTCATGTTTTATCTAATAATTGATTTGCATAGAAAATATATCTTTGTAAAAAAAAAAACTACGGCTTTGTAAAAGTGACATATTTTCTTTTGAATTGTAGTGGAGTAGATGCATAAATTGGCATGAAATGAAGGTAGCAAAGCCAGACAAGTATAAGTACTTAAATACTACTTCCACTACTGTCCTTAGCATCACCTTTTGTTTTCTCCTTTATGTGCACAAAGAACTAGGCCTATTGTTGCCCTAACACTTGAATAAAGTCTAAGTTGCTCCTTAAAAGACAGCAGAGGAGGATTGTTCTCTCCTGCACCGAACACAATATCATCCCTCCTCATAATAACAACCTACTTTCACCTTACAAGCTCCATACTCAGGTCCTTAAAAAGCCAGCTTTGAACTTGTAACACTGGCTCCTCTCCCTTTGCTCCGACTCACGTTAAGCTCTGATGTCGGGAGGAAAATAGCTATTTTATCAACAGCATGTGTCAGCATGTATGTGTATATGTACAGGGCTGTGGGAGAGTATGCGAGTGTGGGTGTATTTGTTTCTTTCTGCCTGATTTAAGCCACACATATCAGGCTAAGATGCCTACTTCTGTAAGTGTTCTGGAAACACTTCAACATTATCTTGCTGAATACAACACCTGTGGCAAGTCTGGGCAGTGACTGCTCCAGTGGCCTGTTTTTTTCCCCTGGTAAAATGTAGCTACTAAGAGCCACACCTTTTCTCCACTGCGGGCTGAGAGTTTCTAGGTCATTATTAAGGTCTTGAATTGGAAACTGGCAGCTCAACACTGCAGGCTAAGCAGTGAATGATACCATGAAGCTAAAGATTCACGTTTAAGAGGACCAGAGGGTCATAGAATTCTCTTCCTCTGACATTTCTCTCTCCTGTAGGATAGAAAAACCTACAATTTGTGTCTACACTATTCTATAGATAACTTATATAATTCAGCAGCTTCCATTTGGAGATCATTGGCATTATTGCACTGAAGTGTATTTTCTCCTAATCGATCATAAAATGCTGCAAACAAAGTCATTCATGTCCCGTGATACTTTATAGACTGTAACAACATCCAGCTTCCAGGCATGACACTAAAAACAAGCTTTATCCCCACTAAACCAATATAGGAGTGGGGGGTGGGGTCTTTGATAAGCCAAATCTGCAGAGACAACACACACACACACACACTCAAACTCGGAGCTGTACTAAACACTGAGCACACATGTGACCTTTGAACCTTCCTGGGGGTATACTGGCAGCCAAATTTAAAAAAGCAAAGTTAGTGTGAAGGTAAGAGGAACGGAACACAACAGATGTACAGTTAATTTATCCAGGCTAACATTCCGTGAAGTGTAGTTCATTCAAATTCTCCGTAAAACAAGTTCAGACTTGTAGCTCAAAACATGTAGATGGAAAAAAAAAAACTGTAAAAATACTTTGTTTCTTTTTTATAGGCCACATTAGGTCCTGATCATCCATAAAATCCTGCTACTTTCTCTTTGTGCAGCATACATTTTAAGTGAAACACAAACTTGTAAGTTATCCAGCTGACACCCCGCAGTCATGAACAGGGGGGGGTGTCGTGCACAGTAAGTCACCACTCGCCATCTGCAGGTCCAATTAAACAATTTGCTATAGCGTAATCACGTGCAGTAAAAGCAGGTTATAAAAACACCTGCAAAATGCACAGCTGTCTCTTTTATGAGCCAACAGCAGCGCTCAGGTAGCTGTGTGCAGAAAGTTAAAGAGCATTGCACACAGTTCACTTCCCCTCTTCTCTACCTGCTCCATTCCCACTTTTTATGATATTAAGAGCACAATAATAAAAGTAGCCAGCTAAATAGTTCCTTTCCCCAAGCATCAAACTTCCTCTTGGAGTAATACTTTTGGTAAAATCAATACCAACATCTGAATTTATTGAACCATTTAGGTCTTTAAGCTACAGCAAAGGAGACAGCTGTAGCAGTAAGGCCAAACTCCAGAGCATTATTAAATCAAGTCAAGTTTCAGTGGATTACACGTAGATCCCCCAAAGGGCAAAATGATTCATTTCATTTCACTAAATTATCACGTTAATGATCTTAGCTCTGTTTGGAAATACATCACTGTGCCCTCATTGCAATTGTAAAGGCGCAGGACAAAGTGTAGTTAGGACGTTATGTTACGTACATTTTGTGACTGCACAATATAAAACCCATCAAAGTTATTTTTCTTGTTCTTCATTAGATTTACATGCATATGGAACTAATTTCCATATTGAAGCAATTTAAATTTAGTTTTTGAGGCACTTTATAAAAGTCCTCCGTGACTCAGAAGTTTTTTTAATTATTATTATTATTTTTCACTTGGCTTTCTGATCTTCAACTTGCAGAATGCTGCATGTGCATTTTTACACCTGACTCTCTGTTTTTACATGCTCCTGTTAAACTGTAGGAAATATATGTATCCACCTGATTTGGTGACATCACACGAAATTTGGAAGCCAATCGTGATTCAAAATGAAACTCCTACCAAGTTTAATGGGGAATCTCAAACCGTCAGCGCACAGATGCTGAAAATGGGCTACAGTGAAATAAGCATTTTGTAGAAAGCAGAAGTAACATTGTATTTTATAATTCTAGACGGGGATGTTTAAACAACATCAGCTTACAGGGTGAGGCGTCACCTGCTTCAAGTTTAGATAATGATGCTGAACCGTATACGTTACTAGCACATTTAGTGGACTAGCACTAGCTACTTACTGATAGAGAAGAGCAACACCAGGGTTCACTGTAAGCATGATTTCAGTATTTTGTTTTTAATTGGGTCGCAAGCGAGTTAAAGCTCAGGTATACTAAGGATCCGTTTGTGTTTTAGTAACATGTATTCTGCTCTGTAGACATGTCACAACCAACACCCTTCATCTTTTCTATTTCAATAATGACCTGCACATTTCATAAAACTGTCACAGGGTTGTCCATGAAAATGGTAACTAAACAGCATCAGTCCTTTATGCATTTGCATTCACGTATAAGCAAAGCTGCAAAAAAAAAAAAAAGAAAGAAAAAAGAAAAAGTACCGTAATTGCTAGACTTTTGACATATTCTTTTCATGAAGCCTGGATTTAAATTTAAACATACGGTTGTTTATGTGCGAATGCCACTTCCTGTTTTACAGTTTCATGCATGGACAGAATGTCCACATAGAGTTAGAATTCTTTGATAATTAAGCACATTTTTAACTATAGATACAAGTCTCTTTTGCAGTTCTTCTTTCAGTTCCTCTAACGTCCTCTAATTCTGTAAATCTCAAGAATACCTATGAATGCCTGCAACAGCAACAGAAAAAAGGAAATATCTCATCTTGTTATGGCATGCAAATGAGGGGCCAACTAACTGCACTGTAGATGGCACCAAAATAAGTCCCATATTATCATGACAGAAAACACACAAGTACAACTGCAGTGTAATAAGGCTCTACTGTGTAACCAAGTAAGTCCCGGACCTAAAATATTTACCAGCCTTAGTCCAGCTGAAGACCAGGGCCAATACTCCAAATCAAAAATTTAACTAATAAGATGAAGCAGCCTGCTGGCTGGAGGCCTACTTCTGGGAGGACACTGCTATGAGATTTGCCAGTTTTCAGTCAGTATACAAGTGTCATTTCTGCAACAAAGCTGTTTGCCTAGAAATGCATTGTGCATTAGGGTTTATATTAATTGTAGATGTACTAGCCAAATGTACTTCATGAATGCGCTGGCAGCAGTGCTGAAATTCACTCTGGCTTTTGAGCAAGGCTCACCCTTCTCACTGATCACAAAATCTTAATGAGTTCTGCTTGAGTCAACTTTGCAGCTTCTTATTTATTGTAATAAAAATGACTAATACGAAACCTGGAGGGAGGAGAGTAGCAGACATTAGAAGAATGCAAGGATTCCAGGTCTAATGATTTCAAGTTAACTTGCAAATTGCAGTTTTAACCATTCAAATAGTTCAAAACAGTTACATTTATCAAGTAAAAATTAATAAGCCTGGTGGCCCAATGTATTAATTGTGAGTATTTACGTTGTGGACGTCAAACAAAAATAATTTGAAACATCTTAAAGAATAAGTGGTTTTTCGGAAAGAATATTCACAGTATTCAACAATCAACATATTCATTATTTGATTATTAGTTGTAACTGTAATTTCGAAGCACTATTATAATGGATAATGAGGAAACATGTTTTGCCACCAGTAAAATCTCCAGATGCACTGAAGAACGATGTGCTTAAATGCCCAAAACGTCAAATGCCAGAAGCGACCGTTCCCTGGAATCACAACAGGAATGTCAGCTCTCACCATTTCCTTGATGATGCCTGCACATGTTGCCTTTGCTGGTCAACAAGGTGGAGCAATGGCAACCGCAGCAGATGATGGCAACAAAATAAAGCCAAAGAAAGGTGGTCATGTTGGGGCCTAGCTCAAGCTTTGGCAACTGTTTAAGTTCTATGTTCTTATGTTATTAGAAAAACCCAGTATTTTGCAACTAATCATCAGTTGCACAAGAAAGACAAATGTGCTGTTGCAGAATTCTAAATGTGGGTGTCAGTGCTTCTTCTGCTTTTTTCCAGAAAATATGTAATTTTCATCAGTACGGCACAATAAGGGCCATGATGTGTGTGTGTGTGTGTGTGTGTGTGTGTGTGTGTGTGTGTGTGTGTGTGTGTGTGTGTGTCTGTGTGTCTGTGTGTCTGTGTGTGTGTCTGTGTGTCTGTGTGTGTGTGTCTGTGTGTGTGTGTGTGTCTGTGTGTGTGTCTGTGTGTGTCTGTGTGTGTCTGTGTGTGTGTCTGTGTGTGTGTGTGTGTGCTGACAAAAGCCAAGCAATAATACCAACAAAGCTGGGCTGAGTTGTGCCCTAATTTCCTTCTCCTCCACACTACGTCACAGCTAGAGGAAGACCCCCAACCCCCCACTATGTCGTAGTGCAGTGGCAACACACACACACACACACACACACACACACACACACACACACACACACACACACACACACACACACACACACACACACACACACACACACACACACACACACACACACACACACACACACACACACACACACACACACACACACACACACACACACACACACACACACACACACACACACACACCTTGATAAGAGCAGAAATGTACCAGTAGAATAATTAACACAAATGTTAATTTGCACGCCCTAACTGCTCAGAACTACCAACAATGTGCAGCGTGCATAAAAACCCTGGAGCCCACCCTTATCTCCTCTTTGTTCCTAGATGATATATGCAAAGGAATGCCTTCAGACTGTGACACCCCACCTTGCTTCACCCCCTCCCCATCCTTGCCCCTCCATGCCTTCTCTACACAACCTAGATTGCTCTGCTCAAAAAAAAAAAAAAAAAAAAATCTATAGGCCGTGTCAATGACACCCCCACCTCTTCTTTTGCCCCTTAGAACACTGCTCTGGACCTTTTATAAGAAAACCCAGTGCCCCTCATCAACACTAATAGAGAATTAGTTATGGTGTGGTGTGCATTTGTGTGTGTGTATAAGACCATCTATCAGCACAGTTGACAGTAGAGCCACTGAATCACTACTATTACCCTTCCTATTACTCACCAACAGCACAACGGTCAGCTCCAGAAAAACAAAGACAGAAGGTAAAAAGGAGAAGAAAGAAAGAAAAAAAAAAAAATCAAAAAAGGGAGAGTGTCAGAGATGCATTGCAGCAGTTCAAGGTCCATCGTAGGGAATTCCCACTTCACCTCCCACATACACCCTCAGTGAGCCAGAAACTTGTTTGTAATGTTGCTAGGGGTAGTTAAAAGTTCAGTTTGAATTCAGTAGTAAATGGCTGAAAATGTCGTCTTTATTGAGATGAAGCTAATGGGTGGATGGCTGTTTTTAAGCTAGTAACAGGACACAGACAATGAAGCGCACATTGCTGAACAATGCAAGTGCTTTTACAGTCATGTCCTGTATTTTTTTTCCCCCCCCTTTTTTTTTTTTACTATGTCGTTTTATAAAGCTGTAGCTCTTTGGAAAATAATTTTAGTTTTGCACTATATTTATGAAAGTACTGGCACTGGCTTCTCCTACAGGCATTGTTTAACTGGCTAATTCTGGTCTCTCCAGAAAGGCCAGCTGAAGTAGCCGCTGAAAGTTTTACCATTCCGCAGTTTTTGCCCTAAATAAACCACAGACAGACTTATGGTTGAGGCACAGGCTATTACGAGACAATTTCAAACAGGGCATAGCACATGACTGCACCATCCATGTTTCATTACCGGCCAAATCTGATCTAACAATTTTTCATGTCCTTGTTTAAAGTCTTTGAAGATGGTTCACAACCATTTGTTTGACAGTATTCTGTCCTCCTGATATGTTAATGCTCCATCTGGTAGCATTGTCTCATCATCGTGTTCAAAGTCAGAATAACACACACTCTCAGTTTTCTGTCCACCACATGTGCAGAGCACAGAGAGGCCAATAAGGCTGGAGGAACACCTGAGGGCTATTAAGGACTAAGCAGTTCACACAAAGACTGTTTTCAACAACCATCACAGATTTCTGGAAGTGGCACACTCCGGATGACCGAGTAAACTCGGGACAACAGGTTGAAGACTGGTCAGGAGTGAGGGGATGTTTTCGAGATAGACCCACAACCTCTTACGTGTTCTTCTGCCAAAGCAAATATGGCTTGTGTAGGAGTTCTACTATATCCAGAATAACAACATAAAGGCGCAAACGTAAATCCACACATTCACACACAGTCAAATAACCAGCTGCATCCTGAGCTGCATTCTCTCGAGTTGTATTCTTCCAGGCCCTGCATGACATAATTTAACGGTTTAGAAAAATGATCTGGATGACAGAAATCGTCATGCTTTCACTCCAACATGTGTTTGTGTGCACAACTGTGCATGACAATGTGATTAAACCTCTTTAGGGTGCAGAAGGATGGCTCTCACACTGAAACATTCCTAACTACAGGAAGCAGCACTGTCAGTACAGCGGACAATGACCTCATTGTGAAAAACTAGACCATGACAGCTGAGCCTTGGGACCACAAACTAGTACCACGTATCAGATATAAAGTACTGTACATAGTATCATACACGTATATAGGGGGCCTGGTGGCTCAGTGGTAGAGCATTGGGCTGGGATGCAGAAGGCTTGGGGGTCGAATCGCAAAAGGGTAGCAGCAGGAAGGGCATCCAGCGTAAAAAGCCGTGAATCTTCAATGGTTACAGATTCGAGGATTTTTTAAAAATTGCAAACATGGATTGTGCCTTTGAACTATCTGAATCCACAACATACTGACTGAGAGTAGTGTTAAGTCTTTTAACTTAGGAGGATCATTTAACACCGATCTTGCTTTGTCATTAGTGAATTATATAGTAAATAGTGCAGCACAGTGTTGGAGTGGTTAGCACTGCCACCTCACAGCAAGAAAGTCCACAGTTTGAATACCTGGCCAGCTGTGGCCTTCCTGTGTGGGGTCTCCATATGCTTGTGTGTTGTCCTCCGGCTACTCCACAGCCCAAAGACCTGTATCTTAGGTTAACTGGTGACAGAGTGTGAATTTGTGTGCGTCTCACTGTCTTGGCCCTGAGGCAGACTGGTGACCTTTCCAGGGCGTATCCAGTCTGTTGCTCAAGGTCAGCTGGACAAGGTTGGAGTAGGAGTTTTAAAGCATCCCAACCCGATGCTCTTACCCATTGAGCCACCAGGCCACCATTGAGAGTAGGGAGGTTTAAATCCGTTTTCATTAAGCGTGTTATGTGACATTAATCATGTTAGCTAGCTAGCTAGCCGGTAGCTCAGCCCCCCACATTCAACCAGGAACAACTGGTCACATAAATAGGAAATCGTCTGTAGACCAGACTTATAGGTTTGGCCTTAGTGGTCTACGGACAACAACATAAACCGCGTCCTTTAAAAGGGATGCAGCCCCTGAATTGATACGCAGCTACAAGTATCAACTCATCATCTTGTCCAAGGTTCATTTTTCCAACATCTGAAAGCATTCAGACCATCGAAACATACAGAATAAGATACTTACTGTACATGTGGAAGGCAAATCATAATGTGACACAGAGGTGTGTTATTACATTTTTGATGATTTTACTTGATAGGTTGTTGACATTCTGAGGCTGATATACGATAAAGAAAAGAATGGTAGCATTAAGAAAAAAGGACAGGATTTCTCTCAGACACAGAGACAGAACTCTCTGTTCAGATACAAGTGACAGAGAGAATATAAATAACTCCTTAATCTCAGTTGACATCATGACATCATGTCAGTGTCACACAAAGTGTCTATATGTGGTGTCTCGTTTCCCTCGCAGCAGCAGCGAATGCACAGTTGGTAATTAGGGTTTGTTGGGCAGATTGAGCAGAGTCATGTTAGAGGTGGAGCAGTGAAGCAAACAACTACAGACGCGGTAATAACAAGCTAGATCGGGTGTTAAGTGACATCTGGGTAACAAGCAGATATTCACACACACACTCACACGCTTATATCTGTTTATTGTACGTGAGTGTGTGTATGTGCATTCAAATATACTTATTCCAGGGGGACTTTGTGATTTTTCAGAGTCTATGATGAAACCAAATGTGGCATTTTTTATTTTTTATATCAATGTCCACATGTTTCAGTCTAAAGCCAACAAAGGAAGATGGAGCTGCTGTGACTTTGCAATTAAGGCGATTTGTTTCGCCATTTGAAAAAAAAAAAGATTAAAATAAAACAAATGGCATAGCAGAATATCTAGAGACGAACCATTTCTTTCCCACAAATAACCAAACCAAAAGCTGATATCCAAATAGCTTTTAGTACAAAAGCTTCAAAATCTGCAAAACATACTCCAGACTTTCATCTGTTAGCTTCATGATGACAACACGTCATCAAAATGTTCATATTTTGTTCTTATCTTGAAATGTTAACGTTATTGTTGCAGTGTTTTATTAGCTGGGTGCTGCAGACCAATAGTCTGGAGCAGCCGCAGATGCCAAAACTCAACACCCTCGACTACGCCAACAACACAAGCATTAATCAATTCAAGATTAATGTCTGTGAACCATTACATTTTTAGGGGGGGGAGGCAGTGAACTCAATTCAGAATTTAAAATTGTTATAGAATTTAAAACTACTGTATAAACGTGAACTATATCATTTTCATTGGACAATGCAGTAGAAATGCTATATCAGCAAAAATAAATAAATAAATAAAAATTATGTTTGTCCAGACTTGACTTCCAAGAGCATTAACAGTGTTGATCCACACTAAGTCAATAAACTAAAATAATGATATACGTAGCTCAATATCTGAATGAGACCAATAGTGAAGACAGATCACCATTCAGGTGACGAAGAGGTCAACGAAGAGGTCAACCTGGGTTACAGCATATTGATATAATACACGATTCATCATGACAACGATAAAAAAAGACCTTAAGAGAAATTTTCTTTGGTAGAAAACTAAATTCTGCGCCTAACAAATCAACATATTTCACAACACTGATAGAAAGATCCTGTTAATCCGGTGCTGCCTGTTACACTACACTAACAGCACAGACATTTTGAATGAATAGTTTATTAAACCGTTTCACCGGCCCGTGTCATCCTAACGCCCATCCCCAGTTGGGGTCTTTACCGAGACGCAACAACGGGCTCCACAGTAGCACCCTGTCAGTTCTGATGTAGCACGACGGCACGTGGTGATTGTAAATGTCCCACTTTTTCCCCCTGTGTTGTAACATGCATGTAGTCACCGCAACAAAAACACATGTGCAGGTTGTCCGGGAACTGTGGGCCACTTCCAGCAGCAGCTAGTAATGATGAAAACTGCAGGGGCTTCCCAGGACAGTCGCACTTCCTCTCAGTACTTTACTAAAGCGGAGACGGCGTGTTGAAAGATTGGACGGACATGATTCAAACTGCAGATTTGCAGAGATCATTTCAAAACACGGCTAGAACTTATAGACTTTGTGCATCTGATTCATCACATGTGCCAGCAAAAGCCAACACTGTGTGGTACAGGCACAGAAAGATTAACCAGGAAATTCTGCTGAGTTGCTCTTTGTAGGCGGGACCCTGCTACAATGGCAAAAAAACAAGCAAAGGACTCTGTCGTGCCAACCTCAATGAAACGGGTCATGCTGTTTGATTTCTAGATCTCATCCATAGACAAAAGCCAACTTGTCTTTACAGCCACAGATCAGCTGACAGAGTGGTGACAGAGAGCTGAGCTGGTTTGTTTTTAAAGGTACAGACGATAACACAGGGGCGGAAAGTTCAGGATAATCTGGCCTGCTGCTCTGCCCTGGACTTTCCTGGAGTTGTGCTCTCTGGAAAAGGACAGTTTGAATAACACATTAGAGGAACAGGAGTGTTCAAATGGTGCTCTGTGCAACACAGTGCGCGCACACATTTGTTACTACAAAAGTGAGAATTTAAAAAAAAAAAAATTAAAAATCATCTGTAGATTTTTATTGAAAATCAAAAAAAGGATTTCTTTTGTTCCACCACTTTGTAGTTCGGCAGAGTTCGCCGCATTGTCAGGGAATCAGAAATGTTGCAACTTCTCTTTTATCTTAGTACTTTAGAGTCTTATCATTGATTCTGGCCTAAAATCCATGATAAAAAGTGATTACGTTTCTTTCCATTGGTGAAAAAGATTGTGTGACAAAAATCGATTTTGTCAGCATGTATTATAATTTCCAATATCTGGAGATGATGCAACTGAGGAAGGTGTCATCATATTCTCAGAGCCCAACATTTTAGGTTTCATTTGACAACAATAGATATGTAAAACCATTCTAGTTGGTGCTAGTATCATCACAATAATTACGATGCCCAAATTTTCAATGCGAACAGCTTGTAAAGGATGAGGCGAGCAAGCAGCTCACCGTGCCAAGAAATGTGGATGTTCACATACAGTTTGGTTGTGCAAAAGTTACGTTCACCTCTTCCTAAAAGTTGTTCTCGGAACTGTGCGTAACATGTCAACGTCAAACGTGCTGGGCCCAAAAAACGGATTATACAGAACAACTTAAAATATGATCCATTGAGTGTCCTGCAAAATGACACTTCCACATATGGACTGGACCCACCTGTTCTACCTCCTGTCACACTCTGGACCTGAATGGTTCAGATTCAATACACCAAACAACAACATCAACAACAACAACAACAAATAAAAATGCAGCCCCTTTTTCGGTGAGATGGTGGACATGTAAACTGATTTTCACTTTCTGATGCAGTTCATTAACAGACAAGCAAAATACATTTTAAACAGGAGCTTCTAGTCAGACACTCATCCATATCCATTCAATTGATACACACACACACACACACACTTTACACCCCTTCTCTAAATGCCTCATAATGTAACCTGATGAGAGCAAATGTGCTGACAGCTTTGAGGGTCACTGCTCACTCAAATACACCCGCGTTGCTTTCAACTCCTGTTATTCGTCTTATCAGAAACACACACACACACACATACACACACGGTGTGTAAGTGTAATCTTTTCATGTGACTCCCTTGTAAGTAAGATAACACTTTCATGTGTTTTTCTAGCTCTTTCTCTCTCTCTCTCTCTCTCTCTGACACACACACACACACACACACACACACACACACACGGATGCATCTCAGCTCATTCTGTCAAACCCACATGCACCACTCCACATTTCTGTGCCCCCCCCCACCACACACACACCACTTACTTTTCAAAGCCTGGACGAGGGCTTTGCCGTCTTTGATCAGCTCCTTGATGAACTTGTTGGTCTTGTCCAGCTCCAGTTCGTGGGACTTGAGTCTCTCCCTAAACTGCGGGCTGTCCAGGTAGCAGTCGCTGAACTCCAAGGGGGGCAGTCCCATCTTCTTCTTCTTGCGCTTCTCCTCCGCCGCCACCGGCCTTGACACAACCTGGGCGAACCGGCAGAATGCTCCGAAATTGGGAAGAAGGAGGAGCAGGAGGCAGAAAACCCTGAGCTACTACAACTGCTGCTGCTGCTGGAAATGATGGCAAATCCAATTAGAACATGTAAACAACGGGGCGGAGATGAATCCCAGCGAAACGTCTCCTACGTTTCACCCCTGCTTTTCCTCTTTAAGGACAAGCCCGCAAGTTGGCACCGGCAGAAGTCTTCCTCTTTCCCTCCGAAAGGCTGCAGACACGGCATCCACCTATATCCGATAAAAAGTCGGAGCCCGCTGAGCGTTTGCTGAGTCCACTTGCTCAGGTAAACCGCGACAGCTTTCCTCTCCAGCAAGTCATTCTGGACCCGGACAAAGTGAGCCACGGCCGAGGAAGGAGGGATGGAGGCTGCACAACATAATAACAGAGCGAGATGTTTGCCTCGTCAATGCGGTGTCTTCCCTGGGCGGTTTTAAACGCGCTGCTCTCCGTGTTTAGCGTCGCAGACCGTAACCAACCTACCCGGACACGGATAATCCTCTGACTGACGTCTCTCTAGACCAATCAGATCAGCGCGCAAAAAAAAAGGGGGTTGGGGCGGGTGCGTAGTGAGCCAAGTCGAAAGAAAAACGCGAAGAGTGCTCACTCTGATCGGTTTACTGGAAAGAGTTAGGGCCTGACTCTTGGTAGGTCTTTATGGGTCTTTATGGGCTCTGTCTGATGCCTAGGGTTCCCCCAAATGAAAAATACTAACAATCTTTTGAGCAATCAATAATGCTTTTTGATTTTTCAACATCCAACAATGAAGTTAACAACTGCTCAGAAATGGATTATTGTTTGGGAGTACCTGGCATAGACCGAGGCCCCCGAGACATCAGGGGGCCCCTGTGAAGTCAGTGTTAATTTGTCCTGTTACTAAGCTACAGGGCTCAGTTAAAGACTCCAAAATAAGTTACCAAAAACAGCATCTGTGTTTCAAAAATGATCAAAAAGGGACACAGATGACCACAAGGACATGAAAAAAAAAAGACACATTGACCTAAAAGACACAAAACATGTTCAACATAGACTCACAGTGACTACAAACAATATGACTAAAAAAAACAGACACAAATTGACCCAAAAGAAAATTACCACAAATTGTTAAAACAAAACATCAAAAAGGGACACAAATTATTTCGAAGGCACGAAAACTGGGAAATAAACTTAAAAAAAAAAAGAAACAACACAAAAGGATAAATACAATGTGACCAAAAATTCATAGGACAACCATGAAGAGACACACACAATTATTCAAGAGAGAGGCAGTGCAGACACTGGCACCAGCGCGGCTGAAAACAACAGGGAACAACTCAAACGCCAATGCAGTGGTTGAAGATGGAGACACCCCATCAGTAGTTGTAGCAAAGTGTCAGTGCACGCTGAGGAGTAGCGCATCTTCTTCAGCGTACAAGATCTTTGTTTTCCGCGGGCTTGGAACCTGATTGGTGGGCGGAGACGCCGACGTCATTTCAGCGGGAGCGGGGAATTTCTGTGGAGTGGCATCTCCCCGTGATTACAGCCGCCGTCTCTCTCTTGCGCCCTCTGGTGCTGCGTTGCTGCGATGCATCCGATTCTTGTTATTATCATTTTATATATTTTATATCATTTTATATATTATATATTATCATTACTATTTTGGTGGAATTGTTAAAACTAGTTGCAGTTAATTAAAAACGATGATAAAGACTCAATACATGATGGCTGAATTGCATTTGGCTGCTCCAGTTTGATTTCCACGGTTTATTGGAAAACTGAGTAGAATAGAAATATGGCCGGAACCATATTCACCAATTCACAATCTAAGTTATGTAGTTGGATCTACAGCCAGATAATAATTAATCACAAAATGGGCAGGCACTCAGGATTAAATGGCACTGTTAGGCTACATTCTGTTTATTCATTAATTCACTGCATAACCTCATATAATTCAGCTTTACATTTTCTTTGTTCTTATTGATGGGTGTAGAAGTATTTGGCTTTTGTGTCACTCTGGCCCTGTTCCTGGGTGTGGTTTGCTTCCTCTCTTTTGCAGCAGAAAGCAGCTGTAATAATTGTACTTTTTTTTTTTTTTTATCTGGAAAGTTTTGAGGCCATTTTGTGGTCCTGGCTCACTGCCGCCTTACCATGTGCCCCCTCGGTTTTCATTTATTTTTTAACATTGCATGCATGTCACCGAAACATGCACTATAGGTGTTTGTGGCTACTGTGTGAAAACAGCTTAGATTTAGACACACTACTTCCCCTGCCAAAGCTGAGCACACTGCTCATTTCTCCATCTGCTGCAGCCTGATGTGCAGAGATAGCCATTCACAGGAAGTCATCGCGTGGTGCTTTTTATGTGTCGCCCCTATAGTCTATAGGGGTCTAGTTCAAGAACCAAAATTGACTAGTGTACAGTCGGGTACATGTGGGGAGAATGCATTTTGGCATGATTATGCATAAGGATGTCATAAATATGGAAAACACTGGCCCCTATTGTATAAAAACCAAACACACGCACTTTAAAAAAAACATGATGTGACATGTTGTGTCTCAAAGGTCACAAATTATAACGGTGGGACATTTAGCAGCGTAAATCAAAAGTTTCCTCATGTTATCATTTATCTCAAGCAGAACCTGTTGGTAAGTATAAAAAAAAAAAACTTGATGATTACTTTCTCCATGAGCCATCTTCTCCAAATGCAAATCTGTTTTACTTTAAACTACACGTCAAACTCCTGTTTACTAAACTCAAGCACTCAAGCTCTATGAGCTCATGTACTTTAGTTGGACAGGAAACTTGCTCAGAGGCGGCACGTGTATTAGAGAATGACACCACAATAAAAGGCGCTGTGAAATTGCCGTGGCCTGCTTGTAGTTAAACAAAGACTTTCCATTCGCGTTAGTATCACTGGATGTATTTATAAGCTGTGGCTTTAACCAGCATCAGCTCCGGGATGCTTTATGGGCATCGAGATGCTGTTAATTAGATTTTCTTGCTCCTCTCTAATTGCATCAACCTCTTCTGGAGAAAGCTTCCTGTTGAGAAGAGAGTAACATAATTATCTGTGGGAGAGCTAAGAATATCTACATGCACATTTCCAAATCCTCTGTATGAGCTTAAAACAAGGAAGAGTTAATGTACTGGAAGTTTCTTTCGATCTGTTACAACTTCAACATCCTCTTCATGTTTCAAGAGAAAAAAAAAAGACCCAACCTACATTACTACATTTTGAAAAAAATCCATAATATAAACCTGAATATGCCTAAACTTGTATATGTATAATTGAAAATAGAACAAATGGCATTAAAGAAAATGAAATCATGCTTGATGAAGCACATACTTTAACGTTGCAAACCTGGCAGACCCTCCTGAACGTCTGTCAGCAGCATGTTTTCTAGCTCAAACCTTCTTTATGCATCCACATGTGGTTCAAACATTTCAATCATGATAACACAGACTCTCCCCAAACAGAACGTACAGTTATGAGCTGCCAAACTCTATTTATTTTCAACAGGCAACCATCATTAAAGCAGCTATAATTCATACTTCAGACACGACCATGTTTATCACCAAACTGTGTTCCTCCACACACTCGCTTATTGTTTTTAATAAGGTAACACAGTGTCATGTGGATAAATCATAATCACAGTGCGTTTCTGCACTGACTAATAAGCTGGTGTCTCTAAAGTGTCGCTAGATGTTTACACTTTCATATGTGCATGTGTGTAAGATTGTGGGGAAGTTTCACACACTGCAGTGGCACAATTGTTACACAATCTGCTAATGAGCTCTTCCGCCATCTCCTGGTGAACGGAGATAAAGCAGCTGAAAAGATCAGGGATGAGCAGGTGAGACAAAAGTAGGTCAGACGCTGGGTTGTTTTTTATTTTATTTTTTTGGGCAGTGTCCTCCCTGATTTTGCTTCACATTCTCTGCGTGGCCTTAAAAGGTCACATTTATTAAACGTAGGAGGCGTTGTGATTCCGCAGAAGCCTCCGTGCAGCTATAAGAGCAAACAGGGGGGTGAAGAGACAAATGAGGCGACCACTGTGGACACTCCAGCCAACCTGCTGTGCAGCATATTGTCATGCAAGAGACACAAACAGAGACACAGACAGAGACCCAGACAGCGTGAGACAGACAGCGTGAGACAGACAGTGAGACTCTGTGAAGATGTTGCACAGATGAGATGTTGCACACATCTCAGGTGAGCACCTTGCATGGCAGCCACCGCCATCGGTGTGTGAGTGAGTGTGTGTGTGTGTGTGTGTGTGTGTGAATGGGTGAATGGGAATCAACATTGTAGAGTATAAGTGACTATTTAGATGCTCGTATTTCACCTTCCACTGACCTTATGTCTCTCGTGACCTGACGTTGGCCTCATTTACTCTGTGTGAGTTACTGTTAAACATAGTTATCTTAACTATATGTCTTTACCTGAAGCAGGAGTAAGATTCTGGGATCAATTCTGGGAACTGCAGTCACTCTTTGTGTGTGTGTTTAAATAAATGTTTATATTGTGTGGTACACCAGTGTCTCCAGGAGGACCCCCCCCCCCATTGGAATGTATCAGCGCTCAGTCAGACAGGCAGCCCTGCTCATTTCCAGGCTCCGACTGGATCCCATGGCCAGGACACTTGCGTCACCCTTGAAGTCTCTCTCCATTCCAAGTGTGGTAATTTTAGTCCTGACGTTGGCCTGTTAAAATGAGTCCCCCTGATGCTGGTGGGAGGGCGGCGAGGTGAGAGAGACTCGATGGAGTACAAATACAGACAGTCCCAGCGTAATTTCAAGTCCAGCCACTGTCTCCTCTGGTGGACAAATGAGAAAAGAACCTGCGGCAGGAAAAAACAAAAGAAACAACAAAGTGCTTTCACTGAAAGACGACGACATGCTGGCTCATCAAGGACACTCTCCCATCACTTTCTCCCAGGTAGGTGACTGACTCACTAGAGGACCCTCAGCTGATTCATTAGTAACAGATCAACTTTGATGAGAAGAAAACAAGTTGCGACAACTTTTAGATGTAATTGTTGGATGAGCCAATATTTGTGTGTTTGTGTTCGTGCATGTTAGGGGTTAAAAGCTGCCCCGGCCTCTTCGGAATCCACGAACTCTGTTTCTTAATACCCTGAAGCCTTTTAACAACACGTCCTTTAATTAATATTTACTTTAATATTACACTTTAGTCCACCCACCCTCACGTCCAAACAAACACACAGGTTTATTCTCTCCTCCCACACATCCGCACTTTGACTCATTTGACGTCATGTCCACCGGTGGCTCTGTCCGAAGGTCCCAGCGGAGGAGTTTGGCTCTAACTAACCTCCCATATCCCGTAATACAACGTTCCCCTCCACATCCCGTTCCTAGGAAAACGGGCTACGAGTGGGTAGTCAGTAGGCCTAACATTCCTCTTGTGGCTTTGCACCGCTCTGTCTCTCGCTTTCCTGCTCCCCCTCTATCTTTTGCCAAGACGTGCTCCAAGACATTCCAGATGTGGGCCAGGCTGGCTGCAGCAGCTACAAATGATAACAAAGAGCAGAGCTGTGCGGTGCTTGGCTCCTTCACTGCCTTCTTCATGACAGCTACTGCTCCTCTGGGGTCTCGATTCGACAGGACACAGACTTTGTGACAATGTGGTTTTACTGTCCCAGGGTAAGACAGGGGTTGGACAGATGCTTGTTCCGTGATCACAAAGACTTTTTTTGTGTGTTCGTGAAGTATTGGACCGTAAAATGAAGCAGTCTCAGGGAAACTGTTACTGTGTTGGAAAGGCTTGATAGGTTATTGCAGGGCAACTGTTGTGCTGGCAATTATTTGTTGTCTGGCCTTGAACTGGTTTCAGGTGAGTTACATCACTGCCATCTGGCAGTGATTTTCGCAAAGGAGGAATCTAAGTGATGTTCAGTCAGAAAACAAGTTCGGGCATGTGGCAGCTCCAACCAGCCAACCTCCATCCCTGAGCTCGTAATAGGAGAAAAAAAAAAAAAAACAGTGCCTTAAAAGGATGACAGGGAAAACAGAGACACAGAGAGAAGGAGAACGTGATTGAGGGAGGCTGGCGAGGGAAGAGTTCCCTGCAATGTTATTATGAAGGCGGCGTTGTCTTCTCCTTGCTTTCTCTCGTGTCTCAGAGGCGGCCCGGGGGACATGAACGCTGAACACGGCGGATCTCCTCTGTCGTTGCAGGCACAGGGACATCACTCTGCTTCGCCCAAAGCTCAAACTCTCTGCAGGATGTCCGAGGGAGACGTCACAGTGCTGCCGTTTGCACCTGCATCTATGGACCAGTCCAGGCAGGAGCGTCCCTCGCTGACCAGGCTGTACAGCCAGAACGGAGGGTATCACCTGAGGATTTTGCCAGACGGAACCGTGAGTGGTGGGAGAAACGAAAATGACCCCTATGGTGAGGAGGAAAACACCTGTCTGTCTTTTTGATGTGAGATTGGCTGTTGTATTTCAGAATCACTGGCAAAATGTAAAATTATATTTCCGCTATAACAGTATTCAACAGATTAACAGGAAGGAGGGCAAATTATTGACTTGTAAGATGTTTTAAGGTTAAGACTTCACAGCTGTTTAAATACCGATAAAAGGTAAACTGAACTATTAATGGTCCATTTCACCACAAATAATTGTTTTTCTGCGTACACATAATCACATGGTTTTGTTAGCATATGATATTCATTTAGGTCCCAGGCATTAGGTGGTCAAATTCACCATTTTTGTCAGATTGCTTTTTGAGCCCCTCCCTAATCCCAGCGTCATAGACCTGTGCGTCAGAGAAGCTAATGGCACATTTTTGCTGGTAAAGTGATTTGAAAATGGATCATCAAATTAGATTCTCCTATTATGTCAGTGTGTCCTGTACCGTAGCACTAGTGGCCGATGAGCCTTTAAGGTGGAATTTTACTCGAACAAACTCTTTAGCCAGTTCAAACTTCATTTCCCGCTACAGCTGCTCTTTGACTTGGGTTTTCAATTGAGTTCCGTGAAAACATTTCGAATTCTTTCAGGAGATAAATGACCCAAAACAAAACGCAGACTGGCAGTTTTACTGTGCACACAAACAGGCTTACTGTAAGTCCAGGCAAACAAATGGGTTGGGAGCAAAGTCCAAGGGCAGACAAAGAGAGTGTGAGGCAGTAGAATCAGAAATCGGACACGGAACAGGTAAACAGAAAGTCCTGAATCAACTGTGACAATCTTGAAAATTAGAAAAGGGTAAGAAGCCGATATGTTTACTGAGAAATGAAGCCTAATAAAAGAAACAGGTGCAGGGAAGTGTGGCAGATCCCAAACTTTGTGTGTGTGTGTGTGTGTGTGTGTGTGTGGCTTCACCTTCCATTACAAAAAAGCTGTGTGATGTTTAACCGTGTCACATGTTCGCGTTGCAGACATCCTCAGCCTGAAGGCTGTGAGTGTGGGAGTAGTGGTGATCAAGGGCGAGAAGACAGGGAGGTGCCTGGCCATGAACAAAAAGGGACGTCTCTACGCTTCAGTGAGTTTTTCACATTTTACGGTTTGACAAAATTACTGCTGCCATGAACTCCAAACCTCACCGTACGAAAGATCACATACTTTCTACAGAATAGCAAAGCTATTTTCCTAAAAAAATATTACTCATGTCACTATAAAGCCTGAGTTCCACAACTGCAAAACACTGGAAAATCACAAAAAGTCATGCAAATCACTGTGAGTAATGATTTGTCATCAGGGCTCATAAAAAAAACAATGAGCAATAAGCAATTTTATACACAAAGGTCTATCGTGTGGATTCTTCTTTCTGTTATTCAGCATCACAGTAACACTGTCGCCCTTTTGTTTTCTTGTGTCAGCAATCGCTGAACGATGAGTGTTACTTCCTTGAGACGTATGAGGAAAACCACTACAACACATATTGCTCTCAGAAGTACAGCTGGTACGTTGCACTGAAGAGGAACGGCCAACCCAAAGCAGGCCCCGACACCCACCGGGGTCAGAAGGCCGTGTTCTTCCTGCCAAGGCCCGTAGGCAACATGTAAAGCAAAACGGCACCAGGAACCGCGGACACGCTCGCTGAGGTCTTTACGTTATCCGCCGTTCGTAAACACCACTTAAAATTAATACAAGAGGCGGGTAAAGCCCGAGGCCGACACATAATGCTGTTTCTACAGCTACTTCCAGCTCTGATTTGATTTTAATAAACTAAATGTAGTTGTTTATTCCCCAGGAAGTGTGGGATCAGGCTACCCGAACTCAGACATGATCCTCACCAGGATATTACCCAATATCAAGAATTCCTTTTGCCTACACACGTGCAACCTCTCCCAGCTGATAGAAACTGTGGTATCAGGGCATGTCAGTCTTGATAAACGGCATTCCCTTGGAGCCCTGGTATGAAATTCCACGGCTGGAAGGCAGCAACAAACCACTGTTACAACAGAATAGCTGCAGAATCGAACAAGTCCGGCACAAAGGAAAATGATGGAGCAGAAACAAAGTCAAACAAATGTTTAACAAAATGGCCATAATTAAGAAAATCTGCTAATATGCTGCAGGCAAACATTTGTATGTTTTAAGGCACACGTTGAAACATTTGTTACTGTAATGACTGAAGTTGTTACAGAGTTGAAGATTCAAGGTGGTGGTCAAACTGAGAGCTCGAGTGTAAATTGTCTGATTGTTATTTTTTATTTTTTTAAATATAAAGTTAAATGGAGGTGAAAAAAATATCAATGTTTCTACTGGCGACCACAGATGTTCCAAAAACCTTCTTTCGTTAGGCCTCAAAAGGCTGCAGATGTTTCTACAGATGTTTATTTTAACACGTTACTGTAACTTTATAATAGGTTAAATTACTATTGTGAATATTTATACCATATTATAAGTAATTAACCTGAATGTCACTGAAATCTGTGATTAAAGTGTTCAAATTAACTTATGCATATATACGACAAAAGAACAAAAAGGTAACGTAATCACCTTTTCACAATGTAATACATATTGTATTAAATCTGTGTATGAAATATTATCCACGAATTAAACAATAGTGTTTGATTTACTGAGCCTCTAACTGTTGTTTTTTAGTAAATATGCAAACGTATCCAGTACATTTGTTGCCAAATCCGCTTGTGCGTGTGTGTTTGTGTGCTGATTGTCTGTTTTTGGCCGTGCACGTGAAAGTCATCTATTACACTCTTACAGATGTTCACAAGACCCTAGTTTCCTCTTTAGAAATGATGTCTGCCCACAAGATGGCAGCATTGTTTAAGCTCGGGCAGTGTCTTTCCCCCCAAGGCCAACACTGAGGGCATCCAAATCTCCAGTGCTTCAGAGTCACAAAGTCCAAGTGAAATTAAATTAAATTGATTGGTAATCGAAGAAACCGCGCACGTGCCATCAATAGCATGTGTTTAGCCACTAGCACATACTGTACTTTCAAAACTCATACACAAACACACTGTAGGCTTTTCTAATATGTAATTTAAAAAAAATATAGGGAAAAGAACGCAATAATAATTTTTATTTAATACACACAACCAAATTACCAAACCACACAGTAAACCCTGGCTTTTTGTGCACTGCTGTCAGTATTTGCAACACATTTCTGGATGCAGCAACGCTCCCTTTATCTAATCCGCACTCACAGTAACGTCTAACTGCTGAGACACTGGAACAACACGTGGCCTGCAACATAGTTTCAGACGCTGCTTCGCCAGGACGAACAAAGCAAACAACTCCCGGAGGAAATGCTGGAACGAGGTTTAAGACGTTGCGGAGGGCCAGAGCTGATTCATGTCTCCAACCAGTTCCATTTTATTGTGGGATTTTAATAGAGCTGGCAGGAAACAGTTACAATAGGATTAATAGTTTTCCAAGTACCAGGAGTGTGATGAGGGAGTATTTAAAAGACTGGAGCAACAACAACAATTTCTCATTTAAGAGATTACTTTGTGAAGACCCCTTAAAAAAAAAAAAAAGATCAGACCTGAATTACATATAATCAGTTAGTAAAACATAATGCAAATGTAACTATAGACACTAAACGAGTCACTTCCACATTAACCACCTAAAGCAGTGAAACACCACAGACCTTGTTTTGTTCATGCTTCAGTTAATCCATTGTTGTCTATGCAGGACACACGGCTGTTTTACAATGTAGCAGCGATAGATGTGTGCAACGAGTGTTATCATGCTACTGAATGGAAAGTTATCAGTTATTTTCAGCCCATAGTTGGGATTTGGACCTACAGGCAGAGGTTTGATGAGGGACACCTGTGGGAAATTAGTGACATCTAGTGGCTGCACTAAATATTTTATGCAGCAGAGCTGCACTTACTTGCGTAAGAGTCAAGTCTTTGCAAGAGATTAGGGTGGAGGGGTGGATGAGAAACAATGGTTCATTTGCCATTAGGCAGTGTTGTTTCTGTGTTTTAACCCACCCGCTGATTTGTCGGCCGTGAAGCCCTAATTATTTCCTTTCTTTTGTTTTTCTCTTAAAAACCGACAGTTTTATTAATGCATTGGGTGCGAATACAAAAGTCGAACACGTCAAGTCAGGGACGAAGCCAAAGACACGTAAAAGAACGTTTAGTTACCACCAAAATGTAAGACGTCCCCCCCCCCCCCACCCCCCCCCGTCTGGTCTGCAAGAGAAGCAAACAGATCAGGTTCTGCATTGCCAACACTGACTGGACACATGGCTGTTAGTAAACTGTGACCTCTCATTTACAGGACGGTGTCTCTCCTTCCTTTCGACCATTCACCAGGCCACCCTGTGAACCGACACAACACAAGTGTGCGAGCACACATGCACGCACATGCACACAAACCTGGTTGGCCAGTGGCCTGCAGGGCTGTGCAGGGCAGGAAGGGAATCATTCACTGTAAACTGAACAAGGACTTGCTTCCTCTGGGAGTCCCCTCGCCTGACAGTGGCCAAGATCGCTGCAACACAAACCGCTCTAGCAGATTGTGTGTGCACGCACGCACACACAGGCACACGCACACACACACACATACAAATCAACATGTACACACCCTGGAACTGGGACACATTCTCTGTTACTCGTCTCTCTTTCTTCAGTTCCGTCTCTCTATCTCTCTTCCTTCCTGTCTCTCAATTTCCAGCCTTTAACCTTCATGTCACTCTTATTGCTCCCTCTGTTTGTTCCTTCAGCCTTTCTTTTATACGCTCTCAGAACTCACCACATCTATTTTTCTCTTTTGTGTTTCCTTCATTAAAGCATTACCAGGCCACTTCTTGGACGACAAAAGTCACCAAACCCCTGTGATTGTTCTCCGCCACCCATCAGCTCTCTTCCTTCGCTCTCCTCCCGTTCTGGTGGCCTCGTCATTAAAACAGAAATTCGTTGTCGACGTTACTGCATGCGGGATATTCCCCTCACCCCTGCTCCAGCAACACAAACCAGCAGCAGCGGAAACAGGGGATGCATATCAGTCAGCTGTTCCCACTGACACCAGGGGGGGAGGAAGGCAGAGGGGGAGACAGAGGGGAGCAGGGGGGACAGAGAACGCAACCATTTTGACAACCCAAAGAATCGTGCGAATGCTTGTGGTTAGCTCTGCAGCAACTGTTTTCCCAATAGATAATTTGCGCTGCATACACACATTCTGAGGGGGCTCCAAACACGCAGCTTTGCCTCTGAGTGAGCGCAAACGCCATTTGTCAAACCTTTAGGAGCCACATACAGCGGAGTAAGTATGTGAAGTAACAGTTGTTCCAAGGCAGCAGAAGAGTTGATAGAGCTGGAAAAAAAAGGAGTCCTGACAGAAATATGCGTCTCTTTGTTGTGCTACATGACTTTATTCATATGGCACTAATTCATTTCGTGGACACGAGTCCAAACCCAACTTAAGGTTCTCAACCGACAACACATAGTCACCTAATTACAACATCATTTGATTCATTGAAAAACTGCTTTTAAAAGACAATGTATCCCTTCCAGAAACTTCCCCGTCTCTCCCCTCTGTGTTGTCTTCAGCGGGCTCAGAGATGCCAACGCTGACTGATGGCAGCAGGCAATTTGCATATATGATCGGACCTTTCTGACAGTACTCACTTTGTCTGAGATTGAATGTGATTTTGGATTTAAAACAAAATAACATTGAGACTCACCATAACACATGATCTAGACCTCCTGAGCCCACTAGACTGTGGAGCAGGTACCTACTGGCCCGTAGACATGGTTCTGATAAAAATGGCCACTAAATGGCGTGATAACATCCAAAGCAAGTAGGTTGGCACACTATTCCACAAACCGTGGACCAGTACTAAGCTCTTTGAAAATGTTAATAATTAAAGGCCGTTATGATCTTCTCCGCTTCTATTCATCCTCTTGCTGGCTAGAGTCATAAACTCCAATGGGTTAAATAAGTATTTAGGTTTTCTAAGAGGCCACATTCCAAAATGTGTTGATTTGACTGTAAAGCTATTTGTACTACTACAACCTTCTTTACTAACACAAATAAAATAAAAATAATCAGTGCAGTAGGTGGGAGAATTAAGGACATTTTGTCGTCCAGCCCACTGTCTTTTCAGTATTATATGATACAGCAAAGCTTTATGCCCAGTGCCAGTGCTGAGGTGTAAAATCGGACCGTGGTCCTCAGGATGTAACTCAGACCCTCAGGGTCTGTAACTTTTCCGTTACCTTAACCGGTTGTTAGTTTCACTTGCCATAACCAGAATGTGTCACTAACCATAACCATGTGAAAGTGTCCTGAATAGGAATCTGAATAGGAATTAAATAAATTGACACAGTCACAGAATCAGTCACTCTGTACAACTTGTACACACACACACACACACACACACACACTGTCACACACTTCGGCCGAGTGTCTCACATGTTTTCAGTGTGACTCGCTAAATCACTGCCTGTGCTTCTGCAAGCACAAGCCGTGCTTTTGTTGAGTAGGCGAGCACACACACACACACACACGCACACACACACCTCTTTGAGACCGGAAATTGTCCTGTCTTCTCAGCTGTGATGTCTCACATACACAAATACACTCTCCACTCTCACACACAGACCAACTGCAGTGATGACGCCTGTTATGTTCAAAAATATCCTCAATAGAATAGTTTGCGGTGAGGTCACACGTCTTTTCCTTCTTTTACAATCATGGGAATTTAGACTGCTGACACTGACGCTGCAGCCAGGAACCAAAGATCATTTAAAACACACTGTTCAAGTTCCCTGTTACTCAGCATCCCAAAGGAAACTTGATTGATGAAAGCGAATTTCATAAGTGAACCCTTTAAAGTATTTCTGACGTTCTCGGCTTCCTGATGACGTTCAGAACTAAGGGAATGGGCCACTGTTCAATTGTTTCACATCCATCTTAAACAGTGGCTGTGACCCCAGGAACAACAGTAGTTCCGCTGCAAGAAAACAGCTTTACCAGGAAATTGAATGATGATGAAGTTATTTGCTTGCCCTTGGATATATTTAACACAACTTTAAAGTAAATCTGACAACTTTTAACTTGTTGTGTATATTATATCTCTTCATGACTCATCACCTCTGCAATTTTGTCGTCAAGGGCAACCACAATAAATCTCTTTGAACCCCACAGCCATTTATTTTGTAAATAAGTAAATAGGCGGAAGGAGAGAACATTTAAATCTGTGTCTTTACACAAAACGAATCAGAAAGGCCACTAAACTCTACTTCTTGAACAAAAAGCATGGCAGCACCAGTGTCAAGGACATGATGCAAAAGGCATTACAGTATCCTCTTTTCATTTCCTTGGAAGTTGACATGGAATGATTCTTATTCTGGCAGTGAATGCGTAAGCAAAACCATTACACCCACTCTTCTCTGCGTCGCTGCCCAGTCTCCATTCTGAGAAAGAAATGTCCAAGTTTAACCTCTTTATCTCTTCCTCTTCCCTTTCCCCTTCCCGTCATTCAGAACTTGAAAATAAAAAGAAGTCTTGGCCGACCGAGGGAAAAACACGACCTCTGAACAAGCGGCTGGGGCCTATTTATGGCAAATACCTCACATTCCACGCGCCCTAGATTTCTCATACTGTTTGGTTGCGGCCGTGACGATTTCGTTGCAGGATGCTGCAGCTTCCTCTCTTTTTCTTTCTTTTATCCTTCATTGGATCTTGTCCCCACTTCCTTTCCTTTTTTTGTGTGTACCCAGACCAGAGAAGCAGCTATAATTGTCCTCTTGTCCTACAAAAGGAATGTCCAAAGCAAACCAGCCTTTTGAAGTGGTCCATTGTCCGTTGACCTCAGTAGGTGAGGAAGTTGTGGAGGGGGAGGTGAGGGAGTGGTAGAGACTCATGGAAAGGAAGTGCAGAGTGCAGAGAAACAACAAAAGATGAGAGAAAGTTGCATGAGGAATGACGATACAAATAAAATTTACTTTTATTAATTTACATTTCTTGCACAGGTTTTATTTCCAGTATTTTATCCATTACGTTTGTTTTTTCTTTATTATTATTATTATAATAATTCTTATATTTATTACGTATCACTTTTATTTCTATGTTTCAAACGCTCTATTATTAGCTTGTCAGTCAACTTTTAAGCCCGTTAAATTGCATTACCTTCTGGAAAACTTGCTACAAGTCTAATTCTCAAAACTCAATGATCGAGCGACATAGCAGCAACACTTCCCGTCCCTAACGAATCGACTCTAATTTAAAATACGTTTGCCCACTACAGGTGGGATAGAGTAACTGCTGAATGGTATAGTGAGTTTCCAAGAGTATGGAAGTGGTGGGGTGAAAGTGAAGTTGCCGTCAAGGCAAGGGGGAAAAAATGTAAAGGGAAGCAGACTTGTTCAAAGCTTCCTGTACACCCAACCCCTTTTTTGTTGGACATAGGGGTCTGTTTTTGACCAAGCACAAACAATGAGATACAGTAGTCCCCGACTCTAATAACACTTGTTATGACAACTTTTTAAAATATGTTTTTAGTTAAAATATTTCCCAAAACAAATCCTATTGTGTAGTAGTGACGTTGATGCATCCTGTAGAGTCACATCCTGCAGAGTTCGTTTCCATGAAAACGTTCTCTTGGTCAGCACCAATGTTTAGGTTGGCGGCGCGTGTGCAGTGAATTCCCGCGTAAATGGAATGATTCAAGGCTTCCCAGCAGAACGTTGGCCAAATCATCACACTGCTATGCTAGTTTGGCTTCTTCCCGTACTGCATTCTGATGCCATCTCTTGCCCAGGTAATCCATGCACACACACCCGGCTACCCACCCGATGTGAAAAAAGAACCCCATTCATTAGACCGGGCCACTTTCTTTCATTGTTCCATTGCTCACACACCCATTGTAGGCACTTTGGTGGTCTGCACAGGTCATGATGGGCACCCTGACCAGTCTTCATAGTACTACTGTACGATGTTCAATACAAATACCGTGTACCTCTCCTTCCTATTAGGACTATTGTAAAGGTGCTCTGCTCTCGTTTGATGTCAAAGTTCCAGGTGATGAGGGTTCAAAACGCTTCTCCTGGGTCAAGATGAATTGCAGTGGCAGCATAGCTTTGTGCTTGATATATAAGGGAACTGCTTCAAGCACACATTCCGCGTTATTTTGTTCAGTGTACCTGCACTGGGCTCAGGACACAGATGTCCTGTTTTTCATTTTTTTCTCCCAGCTATTTTTAGATTCTCTGTGTTGCAGCCGGTTCTCTTCAGTCACCTCCCCGAGATTTCGTCTGTATAATTTTACTAAAAATGAGTGCCAAGACCTTCTCGCTCAAAATAGTTCGTCTGTTACTGCAGCATAACAGTGGGAGGGTTAGTCAGCTGGCCAACAACAAGAGGTGAACACGACTGAGCTGTGTTTTATTTGAAGGCGTTAAGAACACACAGCTGCCTGTTATTTTATTCAAAAGTGACTCCATTGCACATTCCTTTTGTCCTTGTCCTGCATTACATTGAATTACAAGAGCTAGACGTGTCACCTGAAAACACCAGTAAATAATTCTAGAATATTGAGATAAATGAAACGTTGGAGTTACCGGTAATTGTTATGAAAAACATCACAAAAAAACTTAAATCTCTGAGGTTTATTTGCAACGAGCAGGGTGGAACCACCAGGTGGATCTCACTATGCATATGCAATATTTAATTCAATTCAATTCAATTCACCTTTATTTATAAAGTTACCTCAACGCACTTTACAGAATAAAGTCAAGACTATAAAGATGTATAGAGAGAACCCAACAATTCCCCCTGGAGCAAGCCATAGGCAACAGTGGAGAGGAAAAACTCCCTTTAACGGAGGAAACCTCCAGCAGAACCAGGCTCAGGGTGGGCGGCCATCTTCCTTGACCGGTTGGGGTGAGTGGAAAGTGAAGAGAGAAAAGAAAAGACCAACAAAAAGCAACAACAAAACATCGGGCAGGTTTTAAGCCTGGACTTAAAAGTACAGAGGGTGTCTGCTTCCCAAACCTGAACTGGGAGCTGGTTCCACAGGAGAGGAGCTTGATACCTAAAGGCTCTACCTCCCATTCTACCTACACTGTAGGTAGATAATATATAATTAAAGTATAGCTTACATGAGACTCTGCAAACTCCAACTTTGCATTAGGAAGTTTAGTCCTAAGCAGTTAGTAAGTAGTGAGTTTAAAAATCAACCTGCATTTATTCTCATGGACTGAACTCCCCTTAACACGTAAGAGGTAATGATCAAACCAGTTCACATTGGTATGTGTGGTCACTTTTTCTTTAAAGTGAAATTTAAAGATTTAAAGTGAAATGCAACTTAAATTGCTTTTTGGTTTGAACTGTTCTTCAAGGGAGTTTGCATTATTTTTTTACTTAAAATGTTTTAATACAAGTAGTAATTTCCTTTTTCTGTGGTGATTAGGGCTGCAGCAGCGGATTAGTACTGGAACAAACAAACCCGAGTGTAAAACTCAGGTAAACCTACAGAAACAACACGTGAATACACAAACGTCTTTAAACTGATGAAGCAAATTTCCACTTCAACAGAGCA
The DNA here is from genome assembly GCF_033026475.1 of Channa argus. NCBI lineage: Eukaryota > Metazoa > Chordata > Actinopteri > Anabantiformes > Channidae > Channa > Channa argus. Next base: position 8,292,330 of record NC_090218.1, read on the forward strand.
ACATTAGCATTAATTTAAATTTATTAGTTAATTATCACATTAGTTCAGCCTCACTGTCTATCAGCTCCTGATGGACATATCTGTCTGTTTAGCTGAATGTTAAAGGTAAATGCTAAAGCTTGATGTCTACTCTTGAGTCAAATCTACACTGTAGGTCTTGCATGGGTACTGCAGAGCTGTGGACCCTACGCAGACCCTATGACATGCAGATTAGCCAGACAACACTTGGTCCCTCTTTCTCAGATGGCTCAGTGGTCAAGCCTAGTTACCTCGTGAGCTGTGAAATTGCAGAGGACCAAAAATCATCCTTAGGTGTTCAATAGCCAGCTGCTAAATTTGTATAAAGAAAGGACCAAAACTGTTAAATCGCAAACTCGAAAAGCAAAACAATGAGCTAAACAACACTAAAATGTTGAGTACAGCCAAAAGGAAGGCCACAGTCTGCAGGTTCATCCTCATGAGAAACCTCTGTAGCCGCTATATTTGGCTATGAACTGTGTGTGTGTGTTTGCATGGAAAAATGCTTTGTAGCTTTTGTAGTTATTTTGGCTCCGTTTGTCCAAAACGATTCAAAAACTCCTCACACACACACACTCACACACGTACGGACGCACTTGCGCGCACACACACACACACACACACACACATAGATGCTCCCTGCTATTACCCAAAGCACACAGTGTACAGTTACTCACATCCCCAGGAAACTGAGGTATGACATCACCTTATCATCCCATGGGTGGACCGGAGGGGAGAGAGACCGAAAGGTGGGGCGGGGGAATGAGGGAGGGAGAGAGAGAGAGAAGAGGAAGAAAGTAAGAAAGTAGGAGAGACATTTCTTAAACTTTCCAAAATGATTTTACAACAAAATGAGCAAAGTGTGATGAATGACCTGTTTTCCTCAAACACAACTGCTGCATTAAAGCTGTCACTGTCAGAACTTACTTCTAGGTCTTAAAACAGATGTTTAAAAATGATCAGTGCTGTCAGTGTAATAACTCCAGTTGTGTGTGCTCTGAAAGGAGGTCAGATTAAGGAAATAGATAGTGTGCTGGTTTTAATTACCAGCACATGACCAAGAATCATATGGTTTATCTGCTTCGTGTGTACTATAATCCATGCAAAGGGTATAGAAGGCTTTAGATGGAGTCCTCTCACCTGACGTCAGTGAACACAACAGAAACTCAAAAAACACAAAGGAGAGTTTCTTCCCTTACACTGTTTCTCATCTTTTATGAAGCCCACATCCCTCATATTATCAGGGATACTAATCCAGATTTAAAAAATCCACAAAGTTCCTGCACAGCATAAACACCAAAAGTAAGCTGACCCCTACATGCGTCCTCGGTGCCATTCGATGAAAGGATTGGAATGAGGTGATCATCAAAAATGCTCAAAATACAGCAAAGATTTTTGCCTAAAAATGTGGTTTCTGAAATTCTTCTTCTAGACAGCACAACTGAAACCGGACAATTCAAGTAAACACATGGTGTAAATAACAATAGAAAAAAAAAAAACGTAGCCCTGCACAATGTTGGACACTTGATTCTGTTTATTTTTAGTTACAACGTCAATTTTATTGTTTTAACCATATACAATGAATAATTCCTGAAACTTTTAAGCGATACCTGCACAACAGCATCACAGCGCTTGTTTCATTCTGTATCTGATGCCTCGATGGGTCAATAAAAAGGCTGGACAACCATTACATAACAAACGTCTATACTTATCCCTCAGCTGACAACACTTAACGTCACTTAGTTGGAAATAGACATAAAAATACAAGTTCACTGGAAAATTCATCACCTAGTCAATTGTGTGTGAGTAAGTGTGTTTGAATCACACACAATCAGAGGAAATAACTGTTTGAGCACTGAGTCAGCCCAGCTGTCTTATCAGACTGGGTTAGAAAGAGCTCAAGAGCCTGGTCCACACCGTAATACCAGCGAAGCCCGGGACTCCCAGACAATAAATATTGTCAGACAATTGTACACCGACATCTACCCATTAAATGCAATTTGGTTCTTTTTACACAAATTGTTTGATCACTCGGCCATTGTGATTTATTTACTGTGTGTCCTTAACCTTCACATTCTCCTCTGTGTGATTCACGTGTGGGTGCAAAACCGAATTCAGCAGAAGGGAAAGTACAACAACACAACCCCTGCAATTATTGTAGCAATTTGAATTTTGTGATTTTGATTGTGTAACAGTGGAGTAAATGAGTGACACATGCACTGTATGTGATAACACCTCTGATGTTTCCGCTCAGATGAATGTTGAGTGGCTTGAGCATCACCGTATGAACCGTGCTCATAGATACCTCTGTACACTCATGTACTGTAGGACGTGGAAACCCAGCTTGAATTTTCCAGTTAGGAAACTGTCCACGCAAGATGTGCAGTAACTATAAATTTGTTCGGGGAAGCCACACTACTTTTTGGAGAAAAATAAAGTGACTCATATGAGCAGCTAATGTTTGCAACTCTTCTGTGTAGGGATCATTGGTTTATTAACGGGTGAATATCTTGATCAAGCAACTTATGCTCACAGAGTTTTGCCTTTTGTACATACTTGACGAAACAATGGTAGAATCCACTTGCATCATAAGCCTTTTAGATTTAGAAAATTGAAATTCCCTGGATCAAGATTCAATTGTCTAAATAGTTCATTAAGCGCAGTGTGTTGCTTTAACACCATGAGCTATGTTGGTGCCTAAGTGAACAGTGACATGATCATTTGTTCTGGCCGCCACACTCGACATGTCACAGACTGGATTCGGTGCACGTGTTTTTTTTGTTTTTTTTTTGGCCCGTGGTTAAAGGTTTCAAATGCATTTGCTGTATCCTGGGATCTGTCACTAAATAGACGGGCTTTCTGATGAACGTGGCTTGCTAAGTGGAGAAAGTTTATCATGGGATAGAACAGACGGGGACATCGCTCATCTGGATGGTGAAAGCGGGCAGGGGAACACATGCACTAGATTTGGACTAACTTCATTTCTGTCATTATGTCACGTTTAACCCTTCTCCATACACACATACGAGTCAGGAATTAGAAGCCAACCAAAGCCTCCATGGCCAAAGGTATTTCAAATCACGATGGGTGACAAGAAGGGGAAACAACATGAAGATTTACATGCACAGTGTGAACAGAAGAATGACTACATAACAGACACAGAGGTGTTGCGCGACGTCACGGGAAAAACCTCTGCAGAGGCAGTTCTATTAAAAGGTGCTATTAGTCATATTAAAAGATCACAGCAGGCCATGTGACATTTTGCAGTGACAGGATGAGATTGTTTTGGATGAGAGTAGCCATGCTAAATGAATACATGCTTGGAAACAAGCCAAAATGAATAAACTATATTTGTGTACATTTTAAGATGTAGAGAAACCACATCATAGAGGCATAAACCCGCTGTCCGGTTTTCATATTGGAGGAGACATCTGCTTAGTGAACACAGCACCGAGGCATCACCGCGTCTATAAATAGCCCCAGCGCTATTTATAGACAAGAAGCTAATGGTTGGATGGATGAATGGCTGTAACTCCCCTCAGTGTCATCGAGGCTTAATAACATAATAAGAGCACCCGTACCGTTGGCATTGTGCTCTGTGAGCAATCAATGATAACAGCTTCCAAAAACACGAGGCCGGCAGTTTGTAAAGGGGCTAACAGTAACCGATTTTACCGAAAAAGAAATGACACAATCAGCATGTTTTCACCAACCCACATTTCCTCCCCCATTTCCTTTCCGCGGCGAGCTCAGACACCACTGGTGAGTATTTATCTATGAGTCTCTCTCTTTATGAGCACTCACCCAGTCACTGCTGACCATATTCAACATTTCAGTTTAACTTATGGAAGCCTGACAGTACAGTGTCATTGAGTGGGCTTCAGTGTGTGGTTCTTTTGTATGCATGCATGCATTTATGTGTGCGAAGGCTTTACTAAATATAGCTTTGTTTCCCTGGTAACACCTGAGGATCATACTAGTACCTTCAGCGCATCGACTCTCAAGAGCATTTTGTCAATGAAACTGTAAAATTTCCAAACCCATTCAGCAAATGCTCATCTGTATTTGCAGTGATTCATAAAAAATTCCATTCTTCCCTTCTCATTGTCTCCTACCATCTTTCACATACTTGAATAGACATACACATATGCACACGCACAAACACATAAACACACACACACGCACTTTCTGATCTGCCTCATTTGTGATCACTTAGAGTCAGATATGCGCTGTAGGGGGTGGGTGGAGAAGATATCCATCATTTTAGCTTCTGCCTGCCGCTTTTGTGTGCAGATCAGCAGCTGAAAGGAAGCGATCCGCCAACCATAACAATCCATAATGGCTTTTCTGCCTCATCCACAAGTCTAGAAGCGTGCCTCCGGTTGGGGCTATCCCCATGTGCTCCACCCCACCCCCCTCCGTGGCTGCAGCGTCTACCACCCCCTGATTTCCATGAGTGTGTGCGTACATTTGAGTGGATGGGTAGGGATAGTTTATGTGTGTGTACGGGGGAATTCGGAGCCGGGGCTGCGGAAGATCCCATTGAAAAGAAGTGGAGCCAGCCAGTGCAAGCGGGGGCCTCTGAGCCCGTCTGATAATGCAGCAACAAGGGAACCAAGCCCAGGATCGGACGTCCACTTAATAAGTGGACATCTGTGGACATGTCTGCATGTGCAAACACCCCGATGTGGTGTAAAAGACTGGATGTCCTCCGAAACAGATGGTGCACATTCGTCCAGTTGTGTTTACGTAGAGTTATGGCATGTACGACATGGATGTGTTCACACATATCTGTCATCAGTTGTGAAAAGGATAATGTGGGATTCAACAGAGCAGCGTTTGCACTTTGGGGTTTATACAACCCTGTAGTTTAGACATCCTGAATATTTTATCTCAGCAGAATAGATAATGTTGATTTCAATCTTAAATCATTAAGACTGTACAAAAACCTGTTTATTATTACTGTTATTATCATTATTATTATTATTGTTATTATACTTTTTGAATACATTTATTAGCTTTTTTCTTCCAAAAGTCCCACAAACGATTTACTAGATGAGAACAGTGCTAGAGTTCAGGCATCACGCAGGCCTCTGGTATTTTTAGGCATCACTTTGTTTAGGTACACTGGGATGCATTCATGCATTAACTATAAATACTATAATAATAATAACATGTGCAATATGTAATGATAACCATAAAAGCCTTATAAAATGAATGTAGTTAATATGAATATAACAAACTGTGTTAATCAGCTTAAATTACCAGGTAGGAAACACATCCAGCACCTCTCTCATTACCCTGCACCACACACACCTAATACCTTCACAAATTAACAGCCCTACTTTTACAGGAGCGTCAGTGTTTTAGGCACCAGATGCTCTACAGTAAGTGCCCCCCCCTCTTTCTCCGCTCTCGGCTGACCCCTCCCAAGGGAGCAGCATCCATTTTAGAAGGAAAAATGCAAAGTAAAAAGATGATGGAGCAGGAGAAAAGCAGAGTGAAGACTGGAAGAATTGAGGTTATGTGTTGCTGTGGGTGAACTGGAGAGCAGCAGAAAGGGTCGAGAAAGTGAAAATAAGCGGAGAAGGGGGGAACACAAAGTCGACTGAGAAAAAAAAAGAGAGAGAAATCAAGTAACCATCCGGTGATCATTTTACAGGCTGGGAGGAAGTGTTCCTGGAGAGGGGAAGGAGCCAGACAAATGGCTGAGTGGGTGGCAGCTCCAGCATATTACAGAGCTGCTGGCCTTCATCAGTCCTGCAGGTAGACAGCAGGAACCACAGAGGTGAACTGTGACTTTCTGAGAGTGTGTCAAGCACATAGCAGCTTTGCTAATGATGTAGTAAACAGACGGACAGCACAATGTGAGAGAGACGATCATTAAAGCAGATAACAAACCCAAATTGCTTAAGAAGTTAAAAAATTTTGTTGGTAATTAGAATAGATTAAGGTCTACAGATTTTACGAAATGCCACATTTTGCAGCTGGACAGCTCCCTTAAACTTTCATTTTAGGCCATTTGGGGTCACAGGAGTTTGTAGAAGTTAAGTAAATGCAAAGTCAAATCAAAATACACGACGGGTCCACGGCCTTCAGAACAACACATTTTTACATTTTATTTTTACTTTGATGCCAAAATGGACAAGATTTTGTTGTTTTTGTTTCAAAAATAAAACCAGTTTCCGATCTCACACTGTAGTATGGTTATGGCTCGGTTAGGTTTAGGCTTAAAAAACAACATCATCATCATGGTTAGCGTAATAACCATATGGTTAGGGCTGTGGTTAAAAGGAACAACACTGACTGACGATCGGAAACAAACCCTTGACTCTCTTGTTAAAATCTTGTGTTTCGTTGGCCATCCAGCCACTCCAACCACTTCTTAGGTGGACTTTGTGGCTCCGTAACAACGTCACACCACGTCCTCCTTTGCTGCTGACAGAGAAGGCTCATAATTACTAAGGTCACATGTGTCCCTTGAATAAAAGTAACTGCTGCTTTGGGGCTTTTGCTAAGGAAATGTGCATCAGCCCACACCCTGTTGAAAGTACACCACCCGACTTTCTTTGCATCTTAAAACAAAGGAGTCAGTTTTCAACAAATGTATTAGTTCATATTTGTCATTACTCAGCTGTAACTCACACCAAGTGTTGGCTTCTGTTCCAGTCTGCAGGGCATGCTTTCAATTTTGTTGTCACCTTCCAGGTTCATTAATGCTTCTTTATTTCTTATGTTTAGGTGATTTGTTTCAAGGAGCAAACTCCTTTTCCCTATTACGATTCGTCACCCCCCCTAGTCTCTGTGATAACCAAGAAACTCTGCCTTGCACATTATAAACCAGTAGCTGCTCGTGTTGACTTGTAACGCTGAGCGTGCGGTTCACTTTGGGCCTGTTTAAGAACTGAATGTAATGCAAAACGGCCCATGCAAACCTTACAGTACAGATGGTGCGGCAAGGGGGGTACGTTTACATATGCAGAGCAAGAAGAATATGAGACAGATGGTCATTTGTTGACTAATCTCTCACAGAGCACCTTTTGCACATTCACACTCTGGCGAGACATGGCTGACTAAAGACTGAACTAACTTTTCCTTCCTCTGTCCACATGTGTGAGGCCCCCACATCCCTTCTGGGGTTTTTTTGTTTCAATTCCATGTCACCACATGACCATATTTCTTTATGCCCTAATCACTGTTTTCCCCTCAAAGGCATTGTAAATGTCAGAGTCATCTGAATATAGTCAGTATCTTATACAGCTCTCAACAAAGTTCTAATTCAGATGAAATTAAATGAGGTGCGAGGATGATGAGAAAACTGAGAGCCAGGTGTCCCTGTCTCTAATCTGTCTGCCCCCACCTAAAAACAGACACAGTCACCTCTCTCTTTTTGTCTTTCTCTTCCTCTTTGCTTCTCCCCCCACCTGGTCTGCTTGGCAGCAGCACAGTGGAGCGAGCGAAAGATGCTGTAGTGCATTTGGTTTCAATGCTAACAGACACCATACAACCTCTGCTGAGAATCTAATATGGGAAGTGCTCACTTCCCCTTACACAGGAATGCAGGAAGGTATCAGACATTATTATTTCCTTTCTACCTGAAAACTTTTTGGGATAAGAATGACAATATGACTCTTTTGAGTGGACAAAACGTCCATTAAACCTTCAACTTTGCAATGAAAACTAGAAAAAGTCCAAAATCTGATTTCCAAAGTGAAGTGTATTTCGGTTGTGTCAGTCTGCCTGTCAGTGTGTCAGTGCTAGTTTGCTAGTCTGTTGTATGCATGTGCGTGTTTTCTGGAGTCTTGTAAGGCCCCTGGTATCCAGCAGAGGAATGCAGCAGTCTCTTGAAAAGTAGTTATCAGCTAATGAGAATTCCACTCAGAGCAGGAAGGAAGGGCTTAGAATGCGTGTCCCTCAGCGAATTGGGGCGAATGTTAATCACGATGCCTTTAAGTGCTCATGCTCGCACACACACACACACGCGCGCTCACATACACACACACACACACACACACACACACACACACACACATGGTTTCATGCATGCACTCACAGGAGTCCAGACTGAGCAGAGAGCTGCAGAGCCTGACACAGGAATGGGCGGGAGTGAGAGAGTGTGCGTGTGTGTGTGTGTGTGTGTGTGTGTGTGTGTGTGTGTGTGTAGGGGGGGTAAAGATGGGGAGAGACCGAGAAAGCAAAAGAGGGGATGTTTTTAAAAACTGGGCTTGGTGTTGTCTTCGTGGTTTGGAACTAATTGGTTTCAGATGAAAATCAGCTGGAACCAAACTTGAAAAAAATGTCCGTTTTACTTCGTACTACATCCCCTTTTCACCAAACACCCGCCTCCTGTTTGTCTTTCCTTCACTTTCTCTTCCAGCCAGCCCGATCGGACAGTTTATCGAGCTTCGTATTTTTGCATCGAGGAGTGCAAAGTGTCATGCATGAGGTCAGAGGTTGAGAAGTCCCAGAAATTAAAGAATCAGTTCAAATCAATCAGTTCTGCTCACAACGCACTGACCATTTCACCTACTGGCAGTTTGAACTTTCTCTTTCTCATTCGATCCATCTCCCTCCTTCGGTCTCGCTTTCTCCCTGTTTTGCTGTGAAGGACACAAAGCCTCTGGAGATCCTGTCCCTCAGGAAGAAAGCAAGCATCCCCCTCCCTCCTTCTTCCTCCTTTTTCATAACCTATTATTTATGTCTGACAGACCTCCTCCAGACAAATGGCTGCCATATGGAGAAAGAAAGACAGAAAGGCAGAGGCGAAGAACTACAACCCCCCCCCCAAAAAAAACTCTTTGTCTCTACGACCTTGCAAAATTTGGATCAGATTTTGACAATGCTACCTGGGCTGTGCTGATATTTCCTTTTGGATGGCTTCAGGTTTTGTGTCTCAACGAGCTGACAGAGATATCAATCCTAGCTTACTGTAAAGAGATGTACGCATTCTGTGGGCTGTAAACCACGACCACAGTGCATCCGTGTATCTGTGGTAATATTACATTGACAATAATCAGGCTAAAGAACAATCCCAACTTGTATTTCCAGCTTAGGGATTTGTATAGACTTTATGTAGCAAGGTGGAAATTAGGCATCTGTCTATCATCTATCATCATCAACTCCAGCCAAACCGCCAATGCAAAAATCCAGGGGTCCATCACTGACGACCAACTGACGACGTCTCCTCCATCGCACAGGTTTGAAGACTTCCCCTTCAGACCATCGGAGGGATAGGATGCTACCACTGACTACTACTAACAGGATCAGCAACATGTACAGTCGAACTTCTCACGACAATCCAAAATGAGGCAGCGCTTCTAATGTCTGATTAGCCATAGAGAACACATGTCACGCCGCTTTTCATATTTTTGCCTGCACTGGCTTCCAGCAGCTGCCACCATCTTAAAATTGAGTGCAACACTTTTGCACATTTGCACACGTGTGATGGTTCCCTGCGTCTGGTAAAACAATAAATACCTTAAATGACATCTCATCCATTCTTTTCTGAAACGTAGTTCTTTGATTCCTCTTTTCATTTTTTAACACTTTTCGTGTTTGTCTTTGAGTTGAGTTTGTCTCGAGTTATTCTTCCTGTTTTCACTGCTCTCGTTATGCGAAATGAAAAGTGTCTTCCGCTCTTCGCCTCTCTAAATCCCTCATTCATTCTTTCTTTCTTCCTTACTTCCTTCTTCCATCTCTCGTGTAATAGCTCTCTTGTTTCTGCTGGACAAAACAGCACCTTTGTGGCCTCTGTGGCCTCTTTCTCTCTCCCGCTTGCCCCCCGCCCTTCTCTTTTAGTAAAGCAACATTTAAAGCAGGAATAGGGAAATTGTAAACAGCAGGTTTGGGGCCTGGAGGCCGAGGCAGAGGACAGCAGGGCCCAGAGTCCAGCAGAGCAGAGAATCAGGCCTTTGTTATTGAGGGATTACTGTAGGTAGGGAGGTGAGGGTAGGGTTGCCACCTCAAGTACTAAAACCCCCCACACCATAACCTTTAATCATCAGTAAACCACACACACACCCAAAATAAAACATAACGAATAGAGACATGAGTCTGACTACATTGTGTTTCTTCTTTTTGTATTCATGAGTGTGTTTTTCTACATGTTTTTTATGCACAAAGAATGATGAGGCTTTTACATTAAGCCTCCCTGTACAGTGGTGATTCCACAATACACAGACAACAAAGTTACTGCTGCCTAATTTGAAATGGTTTCCTGGCTGCAAGTGGCAAATAGTAGATCTATCCTCTATTTTAAAGGGTTAAAAATACTTCAGTGAGATACACTATTCAATTAGGTGACACGTTTTTTCTTTTCAAAATGCATCAATGAGAACTATGACAACTACCCAACCTTTAAAAAAAGTCCTTAAACACTGGTTAAAAAAACAAATCAGTCATGTACCCACATGTAAATTACTTTCTCATCTGTTGCCTGTTCATGGGGGCGTTTTGACCTTTTGTCTTTTATGTGTTTACCGTTTATAGTAGCTGGTCTTCGTGGTTCAGTGTAATATGTCTGCACGTGTAATGTTAGGTCTGTATACATTTGGTGTGAGTGTTTTAATGGTACCTACCTGTTTTAGGATGATGGATGAAATGTAGCCATTGTGCTAATTCTGGCATTTTTACATTGATGCCCACTGCTGATATGTTGGATACTGTGCATCATCCTGATTGGGTAAAGGACAAAAAATATAAATTGCCATAGCTTTTTACAGTAGCCCACTACTTTGGAGTAACCCACTTATTTAGCGGGTGCTATAGTTAAGACATTACTGCCAAAACGTGACATTACAAACAAGTTTCCAACTTTTAAAAACTCACATATAAAAACTATTGTTCCAAATAGGAAATCAATGCAGGACATAGCACTGCAGGTATAAAAACATGGGCACTGATGATATTTAGACCTGCATGTTAGAGGATGGATGCACCACTTGCGACTGTATAAGATGTAGCTCTACAGCTTTGATTTTCGCCCACTAATTAAAACCACAGTAGGCGTCTGCCAGACCATTGAGCTGAGGTTTAAATCTTTGCACTATAGCAGATATTCGGACAAAATTGCCGTCCATCAGCACTGGCCATTGTTCTTGTTTTAACCATCCATCAATGCCTCACTGTAAATCACAAAATGACATTTCCTGTCTTCTAAAGAAATCCCCAGCATGTGGCTGGAAGGTGTGTGCCCTAAAAACACACGTGCAAATCGGTGAGATCGATCAAACGCCACGGCTGGGCTCAATCGGGCATGGAGAGAATGACAACCTCATGTTGAAGATTTAACGTCGAGCTGGAAATGCAAAGTGAGGCAGGTTAGTATCGCTCTTTGATGCAAGATATCAAATGGATTGTGTGAGGGTTTTCCTCTCTTCGCCTTTTATGTCTCTCTCTCTCTCTCTCTGTCTCTCACTCATCTATAGTCTGCCTCCCTCTTGGTTTTGTGCTGAACTTTCCATCCACAGCCCTTCTCTCCCGGTGTGTGTGCGCTTTGAACTCCTTAAACTATTCTTTTGAAGGGCAGAGTCATAAAACTTCCTTTTATGCAGGCTCGGTCTCTTTGATGGGGTTGTCACTTTGTACAATGCTACGCTCTGAGCCACAGAAACTTCAGACAGGCATGACCACACCCACAGAGACAGACAGACAGACTGACTGACTGACGGACAGATAAGGCCCCGTGAAGGACAGGGAGCACGGCAGATATGGTGCCTTTACGTTGTTTTCCATCATTTCCCACAAAGCAACTGACCAGTTTGGTTGGAGAAATTCTTCTGCGGGAGAACTTCGTGTAGTGGCTTCTACCTGAAACGTTTCACCTAATAACTCCAGTCAGTAGGTCTAAATTGACAACCATGTTCCTTTGTTCCAAATGAGCACCACACGCTAGAAGCACATCCATTCGTTTCTATTTGGGCAACAGTTTCCCGTCACCTCGGAGCACTTCTGGTTAGATCTGTTGCTGCTTTTATGTTCCTTTCCACTCTTTTGCATCTTTGCTTTGCTGCTCTGTGCCAAAGAGCAACACACGTTTCCACTGCAACCATTCTTCCAATGACATTTAATATCTCATGCTTGCTCTTGGATGGACACTCACACCACAGACATGCACGCATGCTGCCATTGCAAATGTGCACCACGGAACATAAAGGCAACTCTAGAAAACAAGCAAACTAGACGCCTGTCCAGAAACAAGCATCTAGTTTACCTTTGGAGCACAGGCACAGTCGGTGGCACTGGCACTGCAGAACGTCGGTGCAGATGCAAATTGTATATGGATGCCACCCCAACCCTTTACATCATAGAAAACATTAAGTCATTTGGGGAAAAAAATCAAAAGGAGGCGCATTTTAGCTGCTATTGCACAGATTTGTTTTAGATTACTAGCAACATTCACATGACATAACCATACAATGTGTGAGGAAAATGGGGACCTTCGACATAGTTATTGTAGACCTGTGGCTGTATTTCAGTTAAATATGCACATGTGTGTCTGTTTTAGACCAGAGTCACTTACAAACTTGAATGTGAACCGTCGACAGGAAAAGATTGGATCTAACCAAACGAATCAGCCCATAATGTGATTGTAGCCCTTGTTTTTATGTTAATGTGGTGACTGGTCAAGATGCCACTGTAGATAAGTTTGGCACCCTAACAGTAATTTAAACACATCTCATCTTCCGCTGATTATCTGATTAATGCATATTTTTAGCAGTGAATTTTGTAATAATTGATCATTTTTGTTACTCTACATTTGCTTGGTTCTGTGTGGTGGGATGTGAACCCACCGATTTCTCAATAAAACTCCCATGTCTCAGTACAGTAGACGTATCCTGTCTTCCAATTTCCTAGTTGTTCCCAGTTGTCACACTGTGTTCATTACAGTCTGGGTTAGGTTTCCCATAAGCATCCCAACACTGAGACAATCTTTGTTCCACTGAAAGCCGTAACCACTGAGAGGCTTTTGGGAAGCTGTAACCTGGCTGTTCCCAGGATCCTTTTCACCTGAGCCAGAGAACAACAGGGGGAGAAAAGGGGTTACACAGACAGAGACTGTTGGAGAGCAGTAATAGTGGGAACACAAACATGCATTCATTGACACAGAAGAAAATTGAGACACATATCCCCATATTCTTTCTCTGAGAGTTTGTTTTTTAATCAATGCTCCTAAGCTGAAACAATACTAAGTGCATAATAATAAAAGAATAATAAGTGAATAGGTGGTGAGGGTCTCATGGGTAAGTGTAAGACGCATAGTCGCATATGCTAGTCGGATAGTGGGTTTTTTTTTTTTATTGTTGGACACAGTCCCCCGCAACTTTAGATGCTCAGACAGCACTTCAGTTGAAGAATACTGACTCTAGAACAGCTTAGTAGATCCCCACCAAAATCTAACTCAGTGCCATTCCACATGAAACTATTGTAAATAAGTTAAGTAGTGTGGCAGTATGTTAAGTGCTTTGTACCAACTCATTTTTTTTTACTCAAGTAAAATTACTAAGCAACTTATCTACATTTTAAGTAAAGTACAAAAGAAAGAAGAAAGAAAACAGTGACTGAGAAAACAATGCATTTTAAACAATACTATAATAATAAAAGGTCACTGTTGGTAAAGGTGGAGCTGACTTCATCCATTTTATGTGCTGAGAGGCGGCTAACCCATAATGATAAATTAGCATTTATCCGTTCATAATTTAGTTTTTTAAAAAACATCGTATTTTAATATTAAAATCGCCAGGGGGGGTATTAATCTTGTGGCTGATCATTGTAGTCATCCACTGATTGTGTTTTCTACCAAAAACACTATTACAGTTGCAGTTTGGCTGCATAGAAACTATTTTTAAAACACCTACTAAGTAGTTACCGTTTCCAGCACAGGTCGAGCTGTTATCTTTCATAAAAAAGGTCGAGGAAATAAAATGCATAGCAATCTTGGTCGGTAGGTTAACTTATAAAGCGGTAACCTTTGCAGCTGTGACTACCACTGATTGTGATGCATTCCTGGAACAGCAAAAAGGTTTACTGCTCATGATATGTCAAAGCCAGGAAACCAATCTTCAAAAACATAAAAAAAAAAAGACAGAACGTTTGTGTGACAGGACCCTGCAAACTTCTGAAATATCCATCACCCCTCACTTTCGAAGTTCAGCGGAAGTCCTGTCAGGGCTGAGTATGTGAAACAGATTTCTAGGACAAGATCTCTATACATCATAAGGCCTCTGTTAAACCAGTTTGATCATCAACCTGTTTTCTTGCTGAGCATGTCTTCCGCTCTTTGGTCTGTGTGGTGTGTGTGTGTGTGTGTGTGTGTGTCTGTGCGTGTGTAAAAGCACATAAATCAACGCATCAAAAGTTGAACGCTGTGAAAACATCCTGAGCGGATACTGAGACCCGCATATACACACGTATGCACATCCATACACACGCACAAAAATTGTCCATGTGAGATAGGTATTAGTATTTCAACTGGTGGGGTGACGTGTAAGAGAGCACAGTGTGCTATAAATAAATATTTTAACTTGTACATTTATGCACCACAGCCAATTTTTGGATAGGAGGATGAGTCAAATTGCGCTTCTCATGGCTTTTTAAGATGACATAGAGTAAATCAACAAACCACAACACAGTCATTTAGAGTTAGCCTCTTAGATGTCCTGACAGCAGAACAGTCATAGTGCATCAATGTGGGTTTCCACTTTCATCACATCGGAAAGTTATTTTTCAGTTTCCTGTGTCAGTGGCACACGGCTGAATGTGTTGCTGCACCAGACAGCTAAATATAACACCAAGACATCTGCGGTAAGGACGTTTTGAAATCATGCAAATAAGCATTTTGCCGAGGTGTGGGCTGTAAAACTGCAAACTTCTCAGTTATTGTGAGACGGCTCCCGGCCAGGATGGTGAGTCAGGTGGGGATATTCGGGAGAAGGCTCAGGTGCTTTGGACCTTAATATTAAGTTTCTCATCCTGATCATTATAAACCTGTAATTTGAGTTATGATGGGTAAGAATGATCCTATAACCTATAACAAACACAGGGCAGATTGCAGATGGTCAAAGAAATTCTAGGTTTTACTTTTAAACAGTAGCCCATGCGGCATCCGAACACCCATACTGGATTTAAAATAAGTATTTTAAATACATCCAACTTATTTATCAGTCAGAAAATTGCTTTGATGGCTGTCAGTGACCAATCGAGTCATGGGTCAGTGGGTCACAGAGGAACAGGCTGTGGAAGCCACCGAGGAAAAGAGAGAGCGCAGTGAAAAAGCAGTAGGGAAAGACAAACGCTTATCGCTTCAGTGGCCTCGTCTCGGCAGCGCCATCCCTGACTGTCACCACCTTGAGTGACACGCATCGGGGCTGAGGGGTCAGCAGGGGTGAGGGAAGTGTGCTGTATGTGTGTGAGCTCCCTTGGAGAGGAACAACAAAAGCAGTGATTGCAGGAGAGGTTCTGATCCTGTTTGACCTATTCTGTCTTGCTTTTAGACAAGCGAAGGTTTACACTGTAATAATGTTGTTATTAGTAACAATAATCAGGATTCCCATCTTAAGTTCTTAATGTCCATTGTCAACCAATGCTTTCTTGTTTTCTAGCAGTTCTCCGGCTTGTCCTTGATCAATAAACGATGCGAGGAACGCAACACCAATACTTAGTACGTCATTGTTCTCAGTCGTCCCTGTGCACTTTGCGTGTGTCTGGGAGATTTAAAGGATATACACCAGTGGGCTAAATAAGGCCTTATCATCTGTATGTACTGTAGATGTGGCAAAGTGTGGCCGAGCTTTCCCCCCAAAATTTCTGCTATTGTTACGGTAAATTTCTGCTGGGATTCTTTGGTACTGTATCAACTGTAAGCAACCATTTCTGACCACTAAGGCTCCAAATCAACACATTCTCCACAAGGGCACCATGTTCCATCCACCATTGTGTAGTTAAAATCTACTATGTCTGAGGCCTTAAGGGGGAACGGGAATAATTACGCAGGACCAAAGATGGCCAAAATGTTTAGGGAGGCAGGCATCCGTTCAAATTTTCGCCATTTGGCACCAAAGTGGGGGATGCTACCTCTAACCTTGGCACCAAGATGGTGGCTGATGTGTCCCTTTTTTCTTTTTTTTTTAGCACAAACTCTGTTTTACAACTGTGTCAACATAGTCTTGTGGTTGGGATTAGGCACAAAAACATCAGTTAAGCCTTAGAACGAATTACCATGGTTACGATAAGTAAAAACGTTGTCGTATCACTACTTCCTTAGTGTCACATGACAAACGACTTGAACTCTGGTCTCCTGTAGGAAAGTCCTGTGTTTAGTGACCTATTCAACAACTTTAACCTTCTCCCTACAAACTGTCGTGCACCTTAATATTATATCGGGGTCTTATCTTTACTGTACATTTACAGGAGGACAGTAGAAATACAATGAATGCAGATTAAACTTTTATTTTTATTTTTGTATATTTGCATAATATTATAATTAACCCGCCTCATAATGCCTCCCTCTTGCATGTGATCTGTTAATTTGTTATGTCAGTGTAGCTGACCGTGATCCATCAGTAGCATCAGCATTTCAATGTATTACTTTGTACTTATTTATTTGCAGAGACATACACATAGTCAATCTGTTGAAGGATATTAAGAGCATGAACAACAGAACTTACATTTTTTAAATGTTTACATGCTTGACTTCTGTTACAAATTTGAGTTTTCACTTCTGCTGTATCCTTTTATGATTAACCCTAAAATCATAAGGTCATTTTATATCAATTTTAATCATTAACAACAAATTTTAGGGGTCACAGTTTATTGTAGGGAGTAAAGAATATTGTCATTCCTGGAAACAACAAGAAAAGCCCTCTAAAATCCAAGTGGAGCCAAATATTTTGGATTCATGCCTTTGGCAGAAGCACCAGGAAGTGATGAAAAGGTGACCTTTAAAGTGACACTAAGCCACATTTTACTTCAGTGGGACCAATGGAGGACAGGAAGGAATCAAACTAGTGTTAAAGGTCACGTGTCACTGCATGCATTTGTATATGTGTTTATCTATGTGCGTATTCAAAACATGAGAGAAAGCAAATGAAACCTGCATCTTGGCAGTTGGGATGGGCTTCATTAGACGAGAAACAATAGATCAAGGCAAACGTGAGTGACAGGATGTAGGGGACAAGGCGGTAGGTGGGCGGTGTGACCATTGTGAAAGGTGAGGCTACTGTTAGTGAGGAGGGAGCTGCAGAGGAGATTGAAGGTGGAGTGAGGTTGTGACACATGGATAGAGACAGCCAGCAGGGGGTGGGAAGAGGTGGCAGGCAGATAATAATTGAGGCAGGATGCGGGTGTGCTGCATTGATTAGGGTGCGTGTGTGTGTGCGTGTGTGTGTGTGCATGCACATGCGTCACTAGAGGCTATAGGTCTCCATGTTGTTTCAGGTGTCCATTCACCCCCCCCCCCCCCCCCCCCCCCCCCCCCCCCGAGCTAACCAGCAGGCCTGGAAGGGAGGACTGGCAGCTCATTAGCCTGATCAAAGACTGCACTTCCCCCTCTGGTTAAACACACGCCAAGACACACACACACACACACACACACACACACACCCACACCCACTATTGAGTTTATTTCAAGACTGCTATTCCTCATATGCAGGATGTGGGGATCACTTAAGGAAATTAAGGTGTAGTGATGAAGGTAGAGGCGGAGAAAGAAGTAACAGGAAAGGTGAGGCCAAGAAAAAAATGCTGCATTTCCAGGTCAATTTACAAATTATTTCCTTTTTACTGAAGTAAATGTTCTTTGAGCAGACTTGTTGTTCATTCCAGCCTCTAAAAAATCGAAATGTATCGGTATAAATTGCTTTGATTAAAAAAAAAAAAAAAAGGTTATAAACTAAAGGTAATTCAATAGTTGCATTAGTTGGAAAATATTTGGTAAACTCCACATTTTAAAAAGATTAATGACCATGTGAAACCAAAGTAAAAATTGGGCCGTGAGGGAGAAACTATAAGGATTATGCATCACTTTATCAGGGACATTGTTTGACGGTTTCTTTCAAAGTGAAAAAAACATGCTTTTCCTTTAACGCCCGGATATAGGGGGGAACAAGCCATTGTCTTTTATTGCCAGTCCCAAGTCTGGATAAAAGCAGAGGGTTGTGTCGGGAAGGTCATCCGACGTAAAACACAAGCCAAATTAAACATGCGAATCATGAGTTCCACACCTAATATTGCTTCCATACTAGATCGGTCAGGGCCCGGGTTAACAACGACCACCACCGGTGCCGTTGACCTACAGGGTGCCAGTGAAAATTGGGCTACTGTTGGTCGAAGAAGAAGAGGAGGAAGGTGTGTTTGTAGGCAGAGAGAGAAGAGGAAAGCTAAGAATGTAGGACTGAGAGTAGAGATTTTGAATGTTGGGACTATGACAGGGTAGATAGTTGATTGACATGATGCAGAGAAGGAAGATGGACATACTGTGTGTCCAGGAGACCAGGTGGAAAGGTAGCAATGCTAGAAGCTTAGGAGCAGGGTTCAAGTTGTTCTACCATGGGTCAGAATTGGAGAGAATTGGAGTAGGAGTTATCCGGAAAGAGGAGTTTGTGAGGAATGTTCTAGAGGTGAAAAGAGTATCAGACAGGTTGATGAGTATGAAGCTGGTAATTGAAGGTGTGATGTTCATTGTTGTTAGTAGTTTTGCCCCACAGGTAGGATGTGAGTTAGAAGAGAAGGAGAAATTCTGGAGTGAGTTAGATGAAGTGATGCAGAGCATCTCCAGAGGTGAGAGAGTGGTGATTGGTGCAGATTTCAATGGACGTGTAGGTGAAGGGAACAGAGGTGATGAGAATGTGATGGACAGGATGGGTTGCATGTGATGGATCTTCAGGACAGGAACGCGGAAGGACAGATAGTTATTGGGAATTCGTTCTTCCAGAAGAGGCAGCAACATAGGGTGACGTATAAGAGCAGCGGTATAAGCACAGATGCACAGATGTTGTAATCTGAAAGATATCAGTGACTGTAAAGTGTTGGTAGGGGAGAGTGTAGCCAGACAACACAGGGTGGTGGTGTGTAAAATGACTTTGGTGGTGAGGAAGATGAAGGGGACTAAGGCAGAGCAGACTTATAGGTGGGGGTGGGTCTGCATCAATGATCAGTTCTGAGCCCCTTCTTGTTTGCTCTGGTGATGGTGATTTGTAGTGAGAGCGGGGAGCAGGTGGAGGAGCAGGTGGAGGAAAATCTAGAGAGGTGGAGGTCTGCTCTGGAAAGGAGAGGAATGAAGTTTACCCTCAGCAAGACAGAATCCATGTGTGTCAATGAGAGGGGCCCAGGTGGAACGTATAGGTTAGAGGTGAAGAGGCTGCAGGACTTTAAGTACTTATATACTTATAAGTCCACAAATATAATTTAAAACAATATTTAGACGTGTGATAAGGGCATTATATAACACTTGTAATACAAAGTTTTTTAACTATTATTTGTGTCTGATTACCAAACATGTCTAACCTGCACGCTCATCTGTCCAGCTGTGGAAACTGACCTTCTGTTTAATTTTATTGTTAAAGATTTGATTTTCTGGCTGCACAGATGCTTTGCTAAAAATACCAGCTCCTCTGATGCAGTAAAACATTCTTTGTAGATTGAAGTTGACTGTCTGGATGTGATCATTACCACTGACTCAGCTCCTGAAGCTGAAATGATTCATTAAGTGAGAAGTGGATCTTGTAAAAATAGACCTGAGAGTGACCAGCAATTCTCTTATTTTTCATACTGAATCTGATCCTGATTCATATCCTGTACTGACAGGATCTGCGCTTGGAAATGGACGACCTCATCGTCTAAGACAACAAAAGAATCCCAGTGAGTCAAAGCATCCCTCATGAGCTACATCCTCTCGGCTCAGGAGGAGATTGGGTCATATAAGTCAGAGACGTGTGAAGCGCATCCACCACACTCACATCTGGACATACACCCACAAGCACACACCGGCTGTGGGGGGCGAAATCTGATTCACAAACACCTTTACAGCTGGTGGCGGTGGTGCGAAGTAGATGGGTAGAGCATCGGGCTGGGAGACGCATCAAATCCCAGCCCCCAAACTTCATTGTAAGATGTAGTGTATGTGTGTTCAATGATGACAACTAAGCTAAGTTAACTTAACTGTAGCTTAATAAACTTTACGGTGATAGAACACCAAGATGTAATGCTTCAGATTAGCCCTGTTCTAAAAACAGTACATGACAAAGTCAGAACTGACCACAGTGCAGGTTGGCAACAGGACATTTTGTCTGCCACCTTCTTCATCCTGCTCCTGCTTTTCAACAGCCTTGTGGCTCATGGGAAGCTACTGTCTCCTTTCCTGCCATCCTTCCTCTATCCATCCTTCCTCTGCCCTTCTTCTCCACCTCCCGTTTTCCCCTCGATTATTTTACTACTCCTGCGATCACCTCCTTCCTCACTTGCTTCGATTTCCTCACCCCTCTCATCTACGCTCTTTTCAACTCCTCTCCTCTCATTTACACATTTTTTTTCCACTTGTGATCCTCTTTCCTCTGCTCCTTTACTCATTTGTCTCCTCTTATGCTTCCATTGCCCCATACTGCTGGACAACGCTATAGCCACCATGACCTTTGATGTGCCAATAATTTACCTGCTATACTCATATGTTTTTAAGCTGAGAGAAGAATCGGATACGCACAAAGCAGAGAAAAACTGGCTTAGTAAAAATAGGAAGCATACTGTGGCTTTGGTGTGGATTCCACTAATGTGCTATCTGGCACTGAGACAAATTGGCTTCTAAATTTAAGTCAAAAGCACCATTGTAACAAAATTATTTAGTTCTATTGCTTTAAATCACTAAAGTCCACCAGGAAAAAAAAAACATGTTCACCAGTTTGACAACATCAGTGCAGCATTTAGAAGAAAGAAGTTACGAAAACAATGGATAATGGATTCGCACCACCATCTTAGCACACGGCAAACTAATCGTAAAACCTCCTTCAAATACAAACATTCAGATTGCGGGGTATTCCCGAGGTTTTCTGTCTGTCATGAGGCTGGGGGTGTCGGGGTCGTGTGGAGAACACGCACAACTGTGCACATTCATCCCAGTTAGTTAGTAGTTAGTAGATGACATATAGTGAACAAACCCTTTTTCAGGCTAAAATCTATGTAGTATGTACCAGTTCCGCTTGACGGACATGTAATTGTTTTGCAGAGAAATATTATGCAAACGACAATTAGTAAATGTGACCTTTATTTTTACTAATTTCCCTTTGCACCTTTGAGCTTCAGCAATACCACAGTCGTGAGAAGTAAACACAACAACAGCTACAACTGTCAAAATGTCAATGTGGTTCGCTTAAACAATAGATGATTTTTTTTGATGCTTTAAGATATGCAATGCACATTTAAAGGCTTTTAGATTCAGGGTTATGTTTGAATGCGCAATATACGTGAACCCAAATACAAAAAAGTCTTTGCAGTAGGGCTTGCTGTTCTGCTGACATGAAAAATTCCAGAGGAAAAAAAAAAAAAGAGGTTTAGTTTTGTCTTCACGGCTGTCATCTAAGCTGGAAGAACCCTGCTGGGCGAGGGGAAGAAAGGAGAGTGCCGGTGGAAGTTGACCTTCGACCCTTCTTCTGAGGAGTGACAGGACCCCGACGGCTCTCCGACCCCCGGGGACCGACCAATCGCCGAGGCGTGACCTGCCGTCGGGGGCGTGCCCGCAGAGACCCTAGCGACTCCTCTCCACCTCTCACATTCTGGGCATTCCAAGTGTCACTGTGCGCACATATCATCCACGGCCGCAGCAATCGGGGCACATGCACGTACACGCCAGCCTGTACACGCATATGCCACACACGGATTCTACTAATTCTAAAAACTTGTTGTCTCCCACTTTCACAAAATCTTGCATCTGTGTTTAAATCAGTTAATGGCATTGGCCTTAAATTTCTGAATTTCTAATTACTGACGACCTTATTAGAACCTTAAGAACATCTGGGACTGGTCCACTGACTCTCCTATGTATCAGTGCTAAGCACGGAGGACCAACTTTTAGTTTTTCAAGGTGCCAATCATTGTAATTTGTAAACACTTGTAAATTTAAGGCAGTTTGAATATTTTTAACGGTGGACGTAAAAAATATCTGTTTTTTACAGCCTTGACTGAATTTTAGGTTTTCATACATTTTTAATATCATGTTTTGTTAGTTTATAGTTTTCTTGCTTTTATCATATTTTATTTATTACATTTTTCTAAAGCATTTTGAGTTTTCCTATGTATGAAATTTAAATACATTTGACTTCTTTGCCTTTATGTTCTACATTACACTCTGTTCCCTGGTGCACGCATACTGTATGGAGAATTGACAATTAAAGCTCACTTGACTATTTTGAATATACAGATATTTGAACGGTACTTATCCGCAATAATATATTCTCCTATGAGAACATCTTCCAGATGTCGCCCCTAAGTCTGATGACGAAACCAGCTTTGCTCCACTAATGATGAAAATGAAATATGGTGTTTCTCTTTGGGGAACATTCACCTTCTGCAGTTGGCGCAGAGGATTTCTACTTGTTTCACACATTGCCGTCGTTTCAGCATTGGTTCAGAAATGCAACATGGGCCTCACATAGACTATATTTAGTTTTAATGTTGAAACTCTCACTGTCTCTCTGTCTGCTTAGTTTAGCACATTTTGCAGTTTTAGAAGCAATGTGAATGTTTTGTGGCTCCCTGCTAAAAGGCATCACCCCACATTGGTTGTTCTTATCTATTTATGTACTTCCACATATGACTTACGTGTGTATCTTTGGTGTTAGGGTACCAAGGATAGACCTTATTCTATGTGTTTGTGTTTGTGTGTGTGTGTGCATGTGTATGTGTGTGTTAGTAGTATAGTAATGTGCTTTTCATTTCCCCGTCTTTTGTGGTTCGGCCTATTAGAGTGGTGCTGTCCACGTCCCATCCTGTGGTCCTGGCTAACATCACGCTTTACACACACATATACATACACTCACCAACCGTACGCACATTGCCCTCGCACACACACACTCGCGCAGTCTCAACACTGACCCAGACAGAACCAGACCAAGCTACACACTAATTACATGCCTGAAATTAGACATAATATCAGTCAGTCGACTGACTATGGAAACAGTGAGGGGAGGCCAAGTTAGGGTGTGCGTGTGTGTTTGTGTGTGACGTCTGCATGTACTGTGTGTTCATGAATGTTTACAGATGTGTCTCTGTGTATGGATACTTATGTTCTTGTGTATCATAAGTCAAATGTGGAAACATGTGAGTCAGTAGGGGAAAATAATAGACGATGATCTTCAGTGCTACAAAAGACACTGGCCTTTCTTTACATCATGTGTTGTCTTTTCTCTAACTTTTTTAAAAGAGAGACAACCTAACACAGTGTGTTAATGGTGCAAACTTGCAAAGATGGCAATTATCTTTCCATCATTTTGCAAAGTGCAGGGTCCTGTAGTGGTTTGTACAGTATCTACAGTGGGTGGGTGGGGGTCAGACTGGAAGGACTGTGGCAGGAAAATGTGGAGAGGGATTTGGAAAGCATGCCCCAATGAACAAAACACTCAAGTTCAAATGCAGTTTTAAGCCACGAGTAGTAGTTTCATTTTAGAGACATGGTGCAACTGTAAAATTGGTGGTGAACCGTTGGTAAAAAGCCAACAAATTATTAAAAATACATCAGATATCCAAATGTTTCTCTTTCATGCTTGCTGTTTGTCTGTTCTCTGCGTTCTGTCTATTCACAGTTGACGGTCATCATGATTTATTGATAGTAAATAACTTTATTTATGAATCATGTAGGAAATGTATGAACAAAGTCACTTAAAAGTGCTGATGCAGGGCTTTCAAACTGTACACCATGAATATTTATTGAAGGTTTTCGTTTAAATCTTTGAAATATTAATTGAATTTGAACTGACTTTAAATGGTAAAGGGACAAAAACGGGTTGGGTTACAATGGTTTTATGTTGCACTGTTTTACATGTTTTCCAATGAAGTTTTGAGTGATCTTAAGTCATTTTTCTGATTTAGTTTTTTGGGGGGGTTTTTTGGAGGTGGGGGGGGGGTCTGATGACATTATATTATGTTAAATTGAGTAGATAAAAAGTATGAGTGATAGCTGAGTTTGTGCATATGGTAATAACAACCACGGACATGTTTTATGGAGGGTTATACTCAAACACAGCATCCAGTCACTTTACTGAAAATTGCTCATATGGCACAAAAGCCACCTAATTTCTCTGGATTGTGGGTTTTGTTGCCCACTGGACTGTTTCTGAGACGCACACTCCCACTCAGTTCATAGACTTTACACTGCGATGACGCTCTTTCTGTGGGAAATATAAAGTCACAGACTACAGTTAAACAGTGCCCAGACAGAAACTGCATATTTATTTTTTATGGCCTGGTTCTTTACTGATGCCAGGGTTCGGTAAGTTAAAGGTTCTCACCCTCTCACAGTTAGAGCCTCTTTAAGATGTGAGTCGACGTGATACGGCAATTGCCATGACGCATGCCGGAGCGGACACTCGGAAAGCGCAGTGAAAAGTTGCTGTGCAAAACGTCTGACACATTGCCACAGGTGATGTCACTGAGGGGCTGAGGAATATGGAAATGTCAAATTTAGGTGGCGCGGAGTAAGAAAGAAGTCCGTGTAGGTCACTTCTTATCTACCTGCTGGCTTGGGGCTACATTAGTCAAGTCTGTGCTTTCTTGTTTCTTAGAGCAAGGAATAAAGAAAGATGATATAAAGATATCATTTCTTTTAAAACTGTTCATGATGGCCAAACTCTGCTAAGACAATATACCTGTAGCTTTCATGAAGTGCTTAAATTACTTTAAATGATTTAGAATCATGGGCTACACCTTCAGAGCGTTCAAAGAAATGGTCAATTGTCCAGGCCTGCGATTCCCCAGGACCACCCAAACTAAAAATGTATCACAGCGCTTTAATGAGATGGTTTTATTGATCCCTACAGGGACATTCTTTCCCCACACTCAGGAAGTTCAGAGGTCAGGGTCAGTAACAGAGCAGCACCCCTGCAGCTGACACAGATTCGGGGTCTCACTCGAGAGCATTTCAGAGGGGCAGATGCTTGTCAGCATGGGGACCGAGTTTGTGTTATCCGTGGAAATATAGTCTACCTGACCTTGAGGTCAGGGGTTTCCAAACGAGGGACCCTCAAATGTCCCTGCGAGTTGAAATGAAGTATAGGTTTCTCCCCCTAAATCGCCTTTCCAGCAGACGTCCACTGATAATACAGTAATGGCATATACCGCTTGATGTTGTCTCAAGTTTGACAAATCAAAACCAAACAAGGTGAGGCCACATTTCCTGGAATAATTTTACCAGAAAATAAAATAATGAAACATCCTGCAGGCTCACTGCTGACCTAGAAAGAATGAGGGAGCAGGGCTTTTCTCACAATAGGTGTGACTATCTGGAGCCACAAAACCCATTTCCTTCTGCGTAACCTCTCAAATTAAGGGTCGAGATTTTCCTTTTAAAAATGTCAAGTGCTCATGTAATGCTTTACATAAGGTTGTGAAAGAGATCTCTGGACTGACTGAATAAACTTGATAAGTTGACAATTAAAAGTAGAAAAAGGGCATAATCAAGGTCAGAGCGAAGAAATAACAGGTGTAACCCTTATCGTGTTCAGAATTGTGGATTGTGTGGATCCTTTGCAGCCACACGTATCCCAAGATTCGTTTCAGTTGGACCTTTGAGGTCTATAATGAATGGAGACACAGCTTTAGAAACAGATTACCACTCATGTCCACGCGTACAGCTGTGGGCAAATCAGAATCGGCAGTTAATGTAACTGCATGTCTTAGGACTGAGGGAGGAAACCAACGAAGTAAACATGCAAACCTTTACACAGAAATACCTCAGCTGGCCAACAGGCGAGTTCGAACGCATGACCTTCTACCTGTGGGGGCGACAATGTTAACCATTATCACCACATGTTGCATCTTGGTTTCAGTTTGACTGTGGAACCAACTTTCCCACCAACTTCAAATAAGTAACATGTTAGAGATTAATTTAAAGTAATATTACAATAATCCTGTTCCAAAGCAACCTGTCCCACGGTAGCAGAGCCAGTGTAGATGATTTGTCCTCTGTCTTCCTTTACAGGAAATTTCTGAGCTCTAATTTAACGGCTCTAAGTGAATTAGGTCTAATGTGTCCTTATGGTGCAACGAAAGGCAAGCCAAAGTCATCAAACTCTTTATTTTGATGGATGTGGACACACAGACACACAAAACCACATGTACATGCACCCCCACCCCGCCTTCCTCCCGGCTCTTACCACACACCTTTCCTGACTCCACAGCACACAAACACACCTCCTCACCAGGCGAGCGGCGAGGAAGGAAGTCAATATTTGAGGAGTTGGAGTTGGAGGAGCCGGCCTCACGATCGAGATATATGCCTCTTACTACTGTGGAAGAACCATAGCCTTTTCTACAATGCAGCTCTCAGCTCCCTGCTTTTAAATGCTAGTGTGGATTCTAACATGTCATCACATTTGTTACTATTGGCCTGGTTCCTACACCCTCATGGTCACACTTTCCAAAAACACAAGAGCTGGAGATGTTCTGTGCTGTGGTTGTTCACAGCCTGATTTTCATCTGTCAAACTCTGCGGCCCCCATCACTACCCACCGTGTATTAGGTTCATTAGATTCTTATGAAATGATTGTAACCTGGATCTATGGCAGAACCTGGAGATATATAAGCTGTGTGGATGATTTTCAGCTGACTAGCTGAGCTTGTTTTTCAACTGTGCATCTATTATTTATACCCAGCTACAACAACTGCTCCAGTTTAACGCAAAATTCCTTCTCAACTGCTAAACACGCAACATCACGGTCGGTATAATTTGGCAGCCGCAACCATATTTTGAATATCTGAGGGAGGAGCTTCCCTTTATTCCATCCTTGCATCAACATCCTTATGGAATTTGACTAACAAACTCTCTGCTCCACACGACCAAACAGAGTTGTTTTGATATGTAGGAGCCCTGGGAGTGTACCAAACTGTCTAATGTTCAGAGCTAAAAGGTAGAATGGGATTGCTCAATGTTCCTAACAACACAAATATTTACAGGAAGCTAGAAAAGGAACCTTGCCAATGCAGGGACAGGAGGAGATATAGATGTTGCTGTGGGTTAGCAACATCTGTATTGAATTTAAATAAAGTTAACTTTGCTAGTAGTGTTAGGGTTTGGGTTACATGTTGTGGAGAAAAGCTTTTTTTTAAAAAATATTTTCCAAACCTTTTTTAGATACAACTTTGTTGGATATGAACTACCCGGGAACAAATCATTGGCAGAAGAATGGTTTAACACGGAAAAAAAAAGACCACATTTTTTTTCACAGACAAGAAAAAACAAGGCAATGTAAAAACAAAATGGCAAAGACGCATGTAAATCGGTTGCAAAGAATTTAAGATTAAACTGCGCAAGGCAGTTTGTTGCATATCACACGTCCATATTTCAAAGGCTTTTATACATTGAAGATTGAAGATTAGGATTAAAGTGTTTGCACGGAAACTCATTACTAACTAGCAAGAAAGCTAGTAAATACTGTTATTTTAGAAGCTGTTGTTTAACATTTTTTCTTAAAAATATGTAATAATATTACTTATAATAACTAAACAATTATGAAAACTGCTGCTAAATTCTGATCTTTAAATTAACTAGTCAACCGATTACCGTATCATTTCAGCTCTAAAGAGCACTAGTCGGTGCCTGGATAAATGAAAACTGTGGTGGCAGTGGTGGAAGAAGTAACCGGATCTTTTAAATAAGTAGCAATACCAGAGTGTGGATTTACTCTGTACACAAGTACATGTGTTACGCAAATGTACCCATTTGTCAAATTATGGCTTTTCAGAATACTGTATATTATATCCACCCATGCATTATCTTTAACCCCTTATCCTGTTCAGGGGTGCAGTGCCGCTGGAGCGAGAGGCGGGGTACACCCTGAAAACCCACGCAAGCACAGGGAGAACAAACTGGGTTGCAAACTCCACACAGAAAGGCCACAGCCACGCAGCCAGAGAATTCAACCCCGGGATCTTCTAGCTAACCGCTCCACCGCTGTGCTGTCCTTTGCTCATTATGTGCCCTGTGTCATTTAATGTTGCAGTGTATTTTGTTGTATATATTTTGTTATTATGGTGAATCTGAAAAGTTACCACTGCTGTGGTATAAATGCAGCGGAGTAAAAAGTACAATATCTCCCTCTGAAATGTGATGGAGAAAAATTATAAAATAGATGTACAAGTAGTAAAGTATTTCCTTTCTAAGACTGCATTATGGGACGACATCACTTATTTAATCACTTATTTATGTGAATACTATATGCTGTATAAAACACAATGGACCAGCATTAAAGCCTTTTCATCATCCTATCATCACGTCTCGCGTTCTCTCCTCAGGATTGTATGTGAGGAAAGCTGGGGGGCCACAGACCCCGTGTCAAATGCATTTTTGCATCATTTCAAATCTCGGACCTGTGACACTAAAGTCCCACACAACCGTTAACTGGCAGGCGATGTGCATTGTAAAGCGTTGGGGGTTTGCAGAGTAAATGACGGCTTACCTGCAACAGGAAGCGTTTGCTGTAAGCTGAGAGCACTCTGTAGAGCTATCACAGTGATTAGCAGTTAAGCACTGTCACCTAACACTCTGGTCCCACACACAAATACACATGCATGTTGAACGGTTAGCAGCTTTTCTTAAGTTATTGTTTTTGGGGATAAGTCGGGAACAGATTAATGAAAGTAGCAGACCATTGTAGTTTGATTTAGACCAATATGTTGGTGGCTTAGGACAACGGTCCTGGACATTTTAATAAAAACGAGTAAGAAAAAGCAAGTCTTATAATAAAGGTTTTGTAAGATTTGCGTAATGGGATATGGATACAAAAAAAAAACACTGCTCTGGAGGCAGATGGGGCTGTCCATTATAATCCCAAGCTCACAGCAGTAGCCAGCAGATGTGGCACGAAGGAAGGCTGGGAGGGAAGGCTCTGGAGAGAAGTCCAGGCCTTCCCTTTCGTGCATGTATGCCTGGATGACTGCACTGACGAGAAATCCACAGTTCAACACGCACTTCTTGGAGGCCATGCCTGCAAGCCACACAGCTGCAGAGAGGAAAGTATCCACAGTATGAGTCTGTGTACATCTCTGCATGTGTATGTGTGTGTGTGTGTGTGTGTGTGAGAGAGTGAGAGACTGCTGTGTTGGTCTATTACTATAGATTCTATTATGCCAAAGCAGCAACCTTTTTCGGAAAATATGCCCGGCAATAATAGAAATACAAAAGACTGCATCATCTTGTTACAAGGCTGCTTTGTAAAACAAATGGTAAGTCTCTGAGTGAAAGAAAAACTAGCTTTCAGTTTGATGTTTACTAATGTAGCACCAAATTACACACTTACGCCTCAAACAGCTTGATTGTCACCATACAGCTTTAGTTTCACTTACTTTCTGGCTGTTTATTTCCTGCAATTCTATACAATTATGTTTTTTTTTTTAATTATTATTTGTTTTTGGAGTTTGTGCTAAAAGAGAAAAACAAAAAATGGTTTATGTAAGAAGAGAAAATGCCATAAAGTTTGATAAAGATCCCTTAAATTCCTCCCTTGAGAAATAAATCAGCCCCGTGGACCTTTACAACCATCATAAAACGCCCTCTAGCTATTAGTATTTAACTGAGGTATTATAACATTTTAACATACAATTTTATAATTAATAACAGAGGAATGTGTTAGTAAAATTGTGCAGTGAGCTTTTTTTTTTGTATGATAGGTTCATACATTTTGTCTTGAGCACCACAGACACTATATAAGGTTGTTACATTAACAGGGGGTGGAAAACTCCAAAAGGTCTGAGAAAGTCCGTTAAATTCACAGTTCAGCAGTACAAAGGCTGCAGTCTCCTGACATTAGTTATCTCAATACAAATACCTTTTAACGGCGTGTTGTGCCCCCTCTCTTTGTCTTTCTCCAAAACAATAATCCTAATTTGGAGATGTAGTGGTTGCCATGGTGATGTGTGCAAATGGATAAATGGATAATAGGGCAACTGTTAACCTTTGACTGGGGGAGGAGAGGGAAGTAAGTGTCCGAGGGGGGGGGGGGGGGGGGGGGCATACACACACACACACACACACGCTGGGATGTCAGAGAGAAAGGAAATTCACACTCATTTCCTCCGTGTGGTTTCGGTACAAATCAACAACATCCTGTCCTTTTGTGAATTCTGCCTGCCCTCATGCTGGTTTGCGTTTCAGGAAAGGCGTTATAACCCCCCCCCCCCCCTCAACACACACACACACACACTGCCCTCCTCCCAGCCTTCTCCTCTCGTCCCCCTCCTCCTTTTCTTCTCTCTCTCTCTCTTGTTTTTTTTTTACACTACCATAGACGCTGTAGTCATACTTCACATTGTGGCAGAGGAGGGAAGGGCACGTCCTTGTTCGCAATAAACGGGCATAGACATAGTGGCACAGGAAGACTATTATTTATCCTGGTCGACCTGAGATAAGCGACCTCACAGATTCGATGTCCATGTCGAAAATAGTCGTTATAATGAAAAAGGGCCCCCAAACTTCCACAGATGTGTGGTTTTCGTAAGTATAAGCCATGACAGCATCTTCATGTTTTTCATTAGGCATGTTCGCCCCCATTCATCAGAATCAGCGCGACATTTCGGTTCAGATTTAGCAGCAATGGAAAAACTAAGTTAATTAATAGCAGATTTAGCCCACTCACATCTCGCTCCCCCTTTACACAATGGCATAATCACGTCCCCTTCAACATGTAACAGGAAGCGTGAGCTGCTTGGATAAATACATTAACAGGTTACAGTAAAGCGACAGTGGCACCACAGCCGATGAGCAAACTCTTTATGTAAATCAGCCCTGACATTGCCCTTGTACCCAAAAAAAAAAGCCCCCACCTCTTCGTTTCCTTACCCCCTTCTTTCTCTCTCTCATACACACACACACGCACGCACACACACGCCATTCGCCATTTTTCCCCATTCATAAAAATCTCGGCATCGCGCCTGCGCAATGCCATTCGGAGTCCTCCCCATTCATAAAAATGTAACCTCCGCATTTCAGCCCTCCCGAGTCGCTCTGCCCTCCCATTCACAAAAAAAGAGAGAGAAAAAAAGCTGAGGCATCTGCGCAGTACCGTCCCTCTCCCTTCCTCTACCCTCCCATTCATAAAATCTCACTTCCCCCCACTTGGTGGTTGCAACATCACATCCAAAGCTCTGCGTCCACAACCGCAGTCGCCTTTTACGCACCAGTGAGCGCAGAAAAGCGCTGGAGAGCCGCACTCCCTTCGTCCAATTTGCCCATGTTACCTCCTCTAACATTTGGACCTATCTTTGATGAGCATTCGCGGAGCTAATCCCTTGCTTGGACTGGACTATAAGCTGTGCGCAAACGTCGTGCGGGACGATGAGATGAGAGTTTTATCCTGAGACCACAGTAAGTAATCACGTCTGGTGTCTGAACATGTTAAACGCTCGTACCTGTGAGCGTGTGTCTGTACAAACCGACTATCCATTCCCCTGACTGCCTACGCTCGACTGTGCTCCTCAATCCGCCGACTCACGGGCATGGAAACGCGCTTGCAAACTCAGTTTTGCAACAAGCTGTTTCCCTGAACACTGTTTGACACGCTGAGTCAATATTTAACCACTGATTTCTAACCAAAGGCAAGTTTGAGGACGCGGAGAGGTTTCGTATTTAAAAAAAAAAGCCTGGAACACATTCAAACGCGTTTTGACAGCTAAATATGTGTCGCGACATTGACGGAGACGCTGTGCACGGAACGGGATCCACGGTTACCAGAAAACGCAACAGAACGAAGCTATATTCCGACTCCTGTCTCGTTCTCTGTGCGCTCTGAAGCCTGGACATGTTCTATATGTCCGCTCGGTTGCGCATCTTGTTCTCGCTCTGCAGCTGGAGGGCTCCACCACATCGGCTGCGTCAGGTGCTTTTGCTCATAGCTCTGGACGTTTTCATCGTACCACCTTCGTTGCTAAGAAAATAAAATGTGAAGCATGTGCTGATCTGCATGATGCCACGAAACTGCGCACTTAACTGCAGCCGTCTGTGTGGTGGAAGCACACGATGTACCATTATTTTTATTATCAAGGTTATAAGCCTGCTTTTATCAATTTCCAGATATTAGGAGCGAGTGGTTACAGTGCCTATATAAACATGCTATTTGAGTATGCCGAGCAGCCGCCTCCGGTTTTTATGACTCAGTCCATTCACATATTGGAGGGGACGCACGCCACGCACGCACGCACGCACACACACGCACAGTTCCGGCTTGGAGCTCATACTGGTCTAGATTTGATCATCACAAGCGCTTGTGTCGATGCCAGCAATGTCGCAACAGGTTTCTCAACCAGCGCTTTTGCACATTTGAGGAAAAGGGGAATAACATGAGGTGCCGGTCAGGCAAAGCAGTGACAGCTATAGGTTAGAAACCTGCAGCGCCACCGTTTTTTATTTGTATTTATTTTTTTTATTTTTTAGCTCCGTGATTGAATGCGCAAATAAAAATTGTATGCAGTGCATTTTTGGACAGCATGTGGGCAGCGGAAATATTCGTTGCGTTGCGCCGTTTGTCTTCAGTCGCCTTCTTGTTTTCTGTAAAGTAGGTTAGTTAGGTCGTTGCCGGCGTCAGAGCGCTCATTGATGAAATGGACGGAGCCCGATTTCATTCAGGGACTGGAGCGTATTGATTCATGCTTGCAAGGCCAAACGCAAGCAGCAGCATCCATTCACAAAAAAAAAAAAAAAAAAAGTGACAGTTCCCAAAAGTTGTGTGGTTTACAAATTCAAAGATTGTTTTGTCTGATCCAAGTGTATGTTAATATGCATATGTTTTTTTAAAATAAATAAATAAATAAAAATACTTAGTGTCAGTAAATAACTATGGTATTAATGCGCCAAAGACCTAATTTCTTTAGCCTCTTGCATTCATTTTGTCTTTGCTGAAGTCCCTCTTCTGGCAACCTTGTCCTCTCTTTGCTCTGCCTTCTTTTGCATCTTCGAGTCTTTTGCATGCAAGCCTTGCTCTCTGGTCCTCTCTGCTCTTTAGAAAGGAGGCAACGAGAGCCCAACTTCTATTGTTCTAATGTCAAAGTTAGAATGGAGGAGGTTTCAAACCTTGTTGGTATTCAGCCTAAAAATCAAGATCGTTTGGAAACTATACATTCAAAGTATTGCTGGCCTGGAAAAGGATTTGGGGTTTTAAAGACTGAATAGTTGTCTTGGGTGAGCTAAACTAATATATATCAATTTGAATTGCTGTCCTGTGTGTTAGTTTAGTTGGAAGCCAACGGATCCCTTGGGTTCTTTGTGAAGAAAGTGGTTTTAGCAGTTTAATCATGGGTCATTCATCAGCAGTTGAATGCAAAAGCAACCGGACAATGAAACTGTATCACAGAGGGGGAAAAAAAGCATTGAGTTCCATAACATGTGGGATTAAAAACATGCAAAGGTTTTCCACTCACATCATGTCAAACATACTGAAGATTTCAACGCGCCTGTGTAAAGACAACTTTATTTAATTGCTTCGTATAATTTCCCAATGTTTAACCTAACTACCCTAGAATGATCAAAGTTTTACCACTGTCAACGATTTGTTAAACACTTTATTTGGTAAGAAAGGGACTTTAGAAAACAAGGATAAAAGAGCGAGAAGCACAAAAGAACATGCAGCCAGTCATAACTGTTTCTTTTGTACCTGTCTTTGCAGTATCCTAAATGCTGCTTTAGAGTGAAGACGTGCAAGGCACCAGCCTACACATGGAGTCCAGGGTTGCCCACCACATTCCAGGAGTGGCCTCCTCCCTCATTTCCCAGCCCCTGCTGGACAGTCGAGTGCCCTACGGCCGCTTGCAGCATCCCCTCACCATCTACCCCATTGACCAGATGAAGTCTTCGCACGTGGAGAACGACTACATCGACAGCCCCGCAGTTGTCTCCCAGCAGCCTCTGAGCCAGAAGTCTGCAAATCGAAGAATCACCTGGCATAGTCAGAATCAGGAGGCCTTCCTGGGAGCAAACCACAACCATCATCACAATCACCAACACCAGCACCACCAGCAGGGCAGGTGCGAGCCCCACCCTCAGCAGGACACCACCACCCACCCATGGATTTCCTTCAGTGGGAGGCCCAGCTCTATCAGCAGCAGCAGCAGCACCTCTTCTGATCAAAGGCTGCTGGACCATGCTGCACCCAACCCAACGGTGGACCACCACCCAAACCTGCACCCCCAACAGGGCCCTATCAACACAGTCACTACCCGAACTCCAGGCTGCTTCACTTCCTCTGAATCTAAGGTTCTCACCAATTCTTCCTCTGCTTCCTCCTGCTCCTCCTCCTCCAAACCTCTGGACTTCAAGTCTGCAAAGATGCCTGCAGGAGGCGTGTGCCCCTCTGGAGGCCAGCAGGGGTTGGCACTGATCCCTTGCTCCCCCACCGAGAAGAAGCACCTCCTACTCTGCGAGCACTGTGGGAAGTGCCGCTGCACGGAGTGTACTCTGCCCAGAACCCTACCCTCATGCTGGGTCTGCAACCAGGAGTGCCTGTGCTCTGCCCAGAGCCTGGTGGATACAGCCACCTGCATGTGCCTGGTCAAAGGGATCTTCTACCACTGCACAGAGGACGAGGATGACGAGGGCTCCTGTGCCGACAAGCCCTGCTCGTGCTCCCAGAACAACTGTTGCACGCGTTGGTCCTTCATGGCCGCCCTTTCTCTTGTCCTGCCATGCCTCGTCTGCTATCTGCCAGCTACGGGCCTGGCCAAACTTGGACAGAAATGCTACGACAACGTTAGCAGGCCCGGCTGCCGGTGCAAGAACTTGCAAGGTGGTACGAGTGCCCCTGTGTGTAAAAACGGAGGCGTGGAAGCAAAAGTTGGGACCCTAGAGAAGCAGCAGCAGGGGTCATGATACTGGACATAACTGCCTTGCAGTGGCCTTGCTATAAAATGGACAGGACTACATAGTACATGCTTGCTCTCTATGGACAGGACAATCCAACACCAATCCCTTAAACTACACCCTTAATCTGCTGGAAGATGACTTATGTAAAGCAAAGGTACTTAAATGGATTGTTGACCTACATTCCGTAGGGTGGATGATCAAAGTGGGCCTATTCTGAGAGAGCTGGCTAGTAGAAATAGCAAAAATGCCTCTGAGATATATCGGTTCTGTAACAAGAGTGACACAAGAAGAAGAGACTAGATTTTGGGACTGGCGTTTGTGTTTTGCCGCGAAGATCGCTGAAGGCACAAAGTCATTGTACCTCTCTGCTGCTCTGTATTTCTCAGCTAATTTTGTAACAGTAACTAACCAGAAGCTGGTTGCTGATCCTCAGATAACATGAAAGCTATATGATGGAGATGATGTTCTGTACAATCCCTCCCTCCCCCAAAAGCACAGCCCATGTTCCCCTGTCTGAACAAACACAAAAATCAAGTGATTACCTATACTATGGCTTTATGATAGGCCACTGCAAGAGTGAAACCACCACTTACGCACTCGCTGTCTCCACTATTACGATGATCACCATATTTTAGCGTTGCCATTTTTTTCCCTCTTACAGTTCAAAGATTGTAGCTTGGTATTGCTACCATTTCATCTCCACGGAGGAGCTGTAAAAACAAACCTTTTGAGACTTTAAAATAATAGTAATTTCTCAAAACTCTCACTGTATTCTGTGTAAGCAGTTGTACTGCAAGTGGTGAGGGAGAGATAATCACTTTGCTTGCAGAGTGTTTTTTTTTGGGGGGGGGGGGGGGGGGGGTTAATGCCCAGAAATTGGAAAAGATTTTGAATGCCGTTCGCCAATCACCTCAGAAATAATGCATGTCATGACTTGCATGCTCTAGTATAATGGTAACCCACCGTGCTAGAAGTCGCTGTGTCGTAGAGAAATGTGTGAAAAAGTACACCCAACCTTCTCAGGGACTGTTACAGTAATCCTCTCTAGACCTTGGCCCACAACATGTGGATTTTTTTAAAAATGCCTAAGAGCCTGATGTACTTCCTCTTTCATAAGAAGGTAAAGAAACGTTCAGGGGCTGAAGGGCAATAGTGAATCATTTAAATCAAGTTATGTTGGAGTTAAATTGACCTGAACATGTTTCCAAAAGAGAGGGGCTACAAGTGACAAAGTGGAGCGAGAGAGAGAGAGAGAGAGAGAGAGAAGGCCTAACAAAGCTGTTGTGTTTGTATCTCTAGTCAGCCTTTGTCGAAATCAAACCTGCCACTCGCACAACGTTTTTAGGAGGACGTAAACCCCTTAAAGGATGTACTAAAGCACAGTATTAACCACCTCAGCTATCTCGCACTACATTGAGTCCACACACACACACACACACACACTCACACACACACACACCCGAACCCTCCCTGCACACTAGTCTTCATTAAATTCTAATTCATTATGCTGCGTAGCTGCGTTAGTCGGGTAGTTCTCTCTTTTATTCTTAAAGTCTATTTTTGTGGCATGATGTTCGTAGGACTTTGCCAAAGGAAGCAAGCGTACAGTAGTATGTTTTCGCTGTCTGAGTGATCACAGTTGTTATGCACTCTTGCCAAATGGAGCTGACGGCAGTTGGTTTGTAGAGGCATGCTGCCCTTTAATACAGATGGCCTTTTCTGTTTGGCATAAAGGCATATTGTCTTTGTTGATCCATAACACACAACTTGCTTTCATGTGGGGACCCTTAACCTCCATTAGGGCACCTAACTTTGCTCATACCTGTGTTTGTCTTGTTGCACAAAACTGATATCACACAGTTAAAAAAAAAAAAAAAAAGGAAAGAAAAAAAAAACACACACACTGTCCTTTGTCTTGAATGTATGAGGCAATATTTTCAAAACCTAGCAATTCAGTCTGAAAGAAAGGTGCCAAAACCAAGAATGATTGTGTGACTGGGCTGAGGCCTAGTAGGTTTAGGTGGACAGCAAAAATCACAAAAGTTCTGACAATATATTTAGTAATAGAGCTATGCAGGTGAAATGTTATTTGCTGTAAATAGTTTCACAACATTTGTGTTCTTTAAAAGAGACTTTTAAATGTCCTTGAAAGATTGCATGGTACAATATAACTACAGTTCAGTACAAAATATATAGAGAATATATTAGATATATTTTGAGGGTAAGATTAAGATGTTTTTGAGGTTGGGGGAATGAGGAAAGCTGAAATGTGGTGAGAGGAAGCTTTGGGAAGGGGGGGTAACAAAAATGACAGGTGTTTCTATGACTAGCACTTGATTTAGAAAAGTGTGACTGGCAATAAAAAAA
Organism: Channa argus; assembly: GCF_033026475.1. NCBI lineage: Eukaryota > Metazoa > Chordata > Actinopteri > Anabantiformes > Channidae > Channa > Channa argus. The sequence goes on from NC_090218.1 coordinate 8,329,756, forward strand.
AAAAAGAAAAAAAAAAAAAAACTCCTGCTGTTTATGCTATCCATGGCTCATTAGCAGTCGAGAGGCTAAGCTAATTCCCTGGTTCCTCTCCGAGTCCTAAAGACTGTGGACTCATTGAATCCACACAGGGAACACAATCTACCCCTATCCGGATCAACCCATTTCCTGCTGTTACTGCTCAGTGTCTCAGCTCTCTCCCCTCCTTTTTCCCCTCTTTCCTCCCCGAGATTGTCCAACAAACACCCCTAGCCTTGATTGACAAACACAGCTGCTGTGCATAAACTTGTCATACCACAGAGACGGGAGAGAAAGACACGTCTGTCTCTCCCTTTCTCACTGTTTTTTTATTTTTTTATTTTTTTCACCCCTCTTGAGTTGTGCTCAGTGCCATCTTTTTAACCAGCGGACCTCTTCTTTCAACAGCCGTTGCCTTTCTTTACTTTTATTCCTCGGGCTTTGTCAATGCCAGAGAAATGTTGTTCCCGTCACATTAGCTTTATACTTCTACATGTGCTCACTGGCCCGTTCAAGGTGTGGAATAATCACCACCAACAACTGAATGATTTAAACCTTTTTTGTTCCTTTCTGCAACAATGCTGTGTCTTTCACACACCCAGGCCCCCGTCATGTCACTCATTCGCGAGCAATGATTTGTTTTATGTTCTTTCAATTTTAAAGTCAAAGCGGAGGAAATGCCTCGTACATCTGGGTGATTCTACTCCATTCCTTTATACCTTTGCAATGTCATTGTCGGGATTACGAAACAAGATCTGTGCTTTTGTTCTGTTTAGATATAACACAAAGAAAAAAGTCTCTCATATAAAAAGTTCCCTTTATAGATATATTTATTTTGAAGTTCTATTTTATATAGTATTTATTTAGATGCCAACTTTTTGTTTGTGAAGAAAGCTTATGTCGAAATGGAATGTACATTGACAATGGAAATATATATTGTTAAATATACTGGGCTGTTGTGTTGTTACTTTGTGAGAAGTTTTCATTGGCATAACCCACCCCCCCACCCACCCACCCACACACACACCCACCCACCCACACACACACACACACACACACACACACACACACACACACACACACACTATAACATGGCCATGCACAAAAATTGAAATTACACAAATCTCAATTTCTACTACATTAATTTGGAAAGACAAAACATGCTGAGTAAAACTTTTAAGTCTTAAGGTAAAAGTGCAGAGGTTCAGAACATTTTTGGACTGAAAGCACATTTAAATCTGTTTTAAATGTCTCTGTAGCCACTTGTGAACATACTTTAGATTCCACATTCTGATTAATTTAGCCATTAGCCATTCTGTCAAAGAATATTTAAAGGCTTAAGATGTTTCACATTTACATTACACTTCCACTTGCGGAGCCCCCCCCCCCCCACTTCCTGTGTCTGAATAAATAATGACCTATAAAACACCAATGGGGCAAATAAAGCAGCTTGACCTCAAACCGAAGGAAAACATTACATAACACGAACTAATTCACAGACTCCCTCTGGACGGTATAACACAAACCAGTCATATCAAAGCCTATACATGATGGCTGCTGTTTTTCTGTGAGTGTGTGTGTGTGTGTGTGTGTGTTTGGCTTGCAAGTTAAACTGACTTCCTCCTGGTTTATAGGGGTGGTTTGTTATAATCTGGATGTGTAACATTCCTTTCTCTCCAAAGCACCTCCTCATTAAGCTGCAGCACAGACAAAATCGTCCTGTCTTACACACACACACACTCAAAACACTGTCGTCAGCCCCCACCCCCAGAGCCCACCTGTGCTGCTGTTACCCTGAGGTGTTCCTCCCCCCTCCTCCTGCCCCTCTATACACTTGTTTCCTGGGTGTTTCCCCGAGTGCACCTGGGAGAGAGGAACTAATGAAAAACACAGTTTGTGCGGAGAAGAGAGGAGAAGAGAGGAGAAGAGGAGCTGACCTGGCTTTCCAGCATCACATAAAGAACATGTTTCCGCTGCAGAATCCCTGCAGGCACTGCTGTGTCTGCTCCAACAGGTGAGATCAGAGACCAACCTGCCAGTTTACCTGCCGGTCTGTCAGCACCCACCTGGGAAAAACACACACACACACACACACACACACACACCTGCATTTGACTTCCTCCACACCCACATTGTTATCTCCACCCCACCGGGCTGCACACATATCATCAACACAGGAAGCTGTGGCACAGGCAGGTGAAGAAGAAACCATTTATTATCAGCTACTATGATGGCAGGCCAGATTCACTGAGGAACCAGTCCCCGGTTGGAAGCTGTGTAAGCAAATAATTATTTGTGCTGTGGTTTGGCCTGCTGGGCTACCACAAGGCTTGAGGTTTACTGCAGGAGACAATGCAAGAAACACCAGCCAGAAAATGAAATGCTGAAACTAATATCTTCAGTTAGTTTTAGTTAGGATTTGAAACACTTCCCGTCTCTTTTTTTTTGTTTTTATGTTTTTTTTGGTTCGCTTGTTTTGAATGTGCTGACCTGTGTGGAGTGAAGCTGCCGTGTCAGATTGCTGTGGCTGCACGTTTGTGCTCTGCTTCATTTGCAACGTCACTGTACAATGTCAAGAATAAGGTCGTCCCACCCCTGCACACATACATCAGCTGTATAGTCTCTTTTGTGCCAGTGATTCCTGACATATTTACACACAAACGTACATGGAAAACTCTTTATCTAGTACAGTCCTCTGGAAAATAGATGAATAAAATTCCATTGTAGGTAGGATAGAAAGAGGAGAGAGTGAAAGATGGATCATTTCATTATGTTTGTCATCGGGCTTCTTACCGGATGGGACTTATTAACTAGGATGTTTATGTCACCGTCACTACAAACAGCAGTTTGTTGCGATAGCACGAGACAAAAGGATCAGCGGGCGCAATCTCCAAGCGACGTAATCCGTCTCGTGTTTTCCTTCTTATCTGCTGTGTTTCACAACCAGCAGAACTCGTACTGCTAAGTCACCGTATTCGGGCGACGTGACCCGAGATACCACTTAAAGGGGAAAACCGCCACTTTTCAGCATGAATCTGCATTTAGGTAACACGTGTTAGACTAATGCTCTGAGGCTGAGGGGGAAAACCACATGCCAGTTTCCTGCAATGAATGATGTTTCCCCTCAGCTGGTCTCCAAATCCATTTGAGATTTTCAAGAAGCTTACTGTAATTCCGACTTTCCAGCACTTATGTGCTTCAAGTTAGCTCAAGTAAATCCCCCCGCAGTTTGCTATTTAGATGACATATTGCAAAAGTCATTTTCACATCTGGTGCAGCGCTCAACCGAACCCCCTCATACCACAGACAACCCCCAGACACTCAGACACACAAGTTACTCTTTCTTTTCCCTTCACTCCTTTTAGTCACCGCACTGTTTTTGTAAAGCACAATGCATAAATGCTAATAGACTTTGGTAAATATATAAAGTGTGACTGTTTGACGGTCAGTCTCTGATAAAATTGGAAGACACCGCAATAAAATTGATGATAAAGTCAGGATCAAAGTGTTAACATGTGATGTGGCATCACCAACTTAATTTGGCATCAGACGTGACACTTTGTCATTTTAACCACAGAGTGGAAAATCACTTGTTCTATACCTTCGAAGGAGCTCACAAAGCCACCCAAGATCTATAAACATGTCTCATTTCTTGGCTTTCTTTTGCCACATCTGCCTCTGATGCGTCATATTTCTTTGTCATGCAGGTCTCAATCACAAATTGCAAAAATAAGATTTGGGAGAAAATATGTCTCTTCATAAACTTGTATACGGAATCAACGTTCTATGCAGCAAATTGTTTCCCTACTTTAACATTTAGTTTTAATAATACATCAGCCTTTTTTATTTCAGCGAGGTACAAAAACACGTTTGTGGTATTTTACGTTTTACTGTTAGATGGCTTTTGTGCATCCAAATCAAAAATGCCTTTTTAAAAGCAGACTTGGTTTCCTGACTGCAGGTGGCTCTAGAATAGTATGATGATGTTGAGCGAGCAGGACTGTGTGTGTGTGTGTGTGTGTGCGTGTGTGTGTGTGTGTGTGTGTACGTGCTTGCTCATTTGAGTGATTTTGACAAAGGTTCACAGTGTTTTAACGTGCATGAGATCATGTGCAGGTCTGCAGGAAAGCATGGTCATATATGGGGTAGAAATGGCAAGTGCACGCTGTTTGGAAATGGAACCCCTGACATTTGGACCTGCAGACTGCAAAATCATGTCGCCTCCCACCACACACACACACACACACACACACACACACACACACACACACACACGCACACACCCACACACATGGACAGATGAAGAAACACATGGTATCTCCTCTCCTCTGCCCCTTCCTCTTCCCTCCTCTTGTTCCTCTATGGAATTCAAAAGTAAAATGAAGCTAAGTGTGACAGTAAAGCTTCAGCTGCAGGAAAAACACACATTTCAACACATGGAAAGTGTCAAGGAAAGCAGAGAGGAGAGAAGCAGGAGCTGGAGAGAGGAGGAGAACAGGGAGCAAAGGAGGAGCAGTTGTTCGAGCCTGTCTGATTTAATGTGCATGCGTGCAAAAGTGGTCCATGTGTTTGAGCTAAACTCTAGATGCTGTATTGAAAACTCCATATTGTCAAACAACCCAATACTTTTCACTTCCAGGATGCCAAAAACCAAAGTGGTTTTAATAGAACAAAATATTTCTCAGTTCACGGCTTAAGCCTTTGAGTTCAAAGAGGCAGCAGAGGAAGGAAGACCGAAAAAAAAAGAAGAGAAAAGAGAGATTAGCCACCGTTTTTAGCATCCCAGTTGCCTGCCTACCAACAAGTCAGCCAGGGAGCCAGCCTGTCCACCATGAAGCCAGTCACCCAGCCAGCAAACAAGCCAACGGTTCCTTTCATTCAGCAGGGCCACTGGCATGGGACCAAGTAATGCCACTAAACAAAGAGCTAGTGTCTTGCATCACTTCCCCTCAGAGAGGCCATCCAGGCCACAGCCTCTTATCACCAGGCGCTGCCAGTCGGCAGAACACTAAGGCCTCCACTACACCAGCCACTTTACTGCTTTCTGTTACAGCCCTCTCCCATTATACCACCATAAACCTGCACCAAGGAGAAAGGTTTCATTTCAGCTTTCACAGAATGTCCATGACAGAGGCGGCGTGTAAAAAGAAAACAAATTAAAAGTGCACTTTTACCCGAACATCATCTGGGTTTCACCAGTTTACACACAAGTTTAATGGTCATACAATAGGCTTCAGCAGTGCAATCACACATTTGTAACGGAGGAAGAAACACATTTGAACACCTGAAACATAAAAATGTGGTATTCCTCTGATTATTGTCTTTGGTTAAACTTTTATTTTCCTATCGCAGAAGCTAAGCTGTGAAAGTCTGGAATCCTAATGGACAGCTTTGCTCCTTGGTCTTGATAAGTATTCTGCCCGTGTAGTTTGATACTTCCTTCCATTCCACAACCTCTGTGTGTGTGTCTGTGTGTGTGTGTGTGTGTGTGTGTCATGGATGCGTGTCTGTTTTCAGCAGGCCCTGTGGCTGCCTAAGGGGGGTGGACATGTGTAAAGGAACAGTTGCATTCCATTCAGATCCTCCTCTCAAAGGGAAAACACACACACACACACATACACACACACACATTAAAACAAACTGAGAAGAACACACAAACCTACACCCTCTTTCTTTCTCTCTCTTCTCCCTCTTGTTCCCTCGTTTGGAGCCGACCAAACTTGGCTTCCGACCCCGGAGCAGCGACACGCCCACTTGGCGGTGGCCTGCAGTGCATTCCTGGTGAGAGCATTATCAAAGCCAAGCACTTTCTCTGGAGCAGGGCCAGCCTCCCCACAATAACATTTTATACATTTATCTCTTGGCTTGAGCCTCTGACACTGAGCGCTGACACAAACGGTGAGGACACACAGACACGTGCACATGCACAAGCGAGAAACTGGGTGTACATGCAGGCACACAGAGAACAGTATTGCAAAACTCAAAACTGTTTTGATTCCGAGCTTTGCTCACACATCTCTCCCTCTCCTCCTCGACGCCCATGTGTTCCTATCTGTATGTTCTTTCTCTAATCTTGTTTTCTGTTTTCGAAAGTGAAGCTGCTGTACTGACGTTTTCCCTTTCACAAAAATAACCGTAATAATAATCAACTTTCACCTGAGCTCTGCTGGTTATGGGAAACAGCCTATTCTTAATCCCTCTCAGCCTCATCAGTGTCTTCACATGGGCTCTCAAAACTTGGGAGTCTGAGAATTTCACTACAGCCTAAAAACATTGTATTTTGTATACAATTTTTCCCTTATGTCAAGTATTTTATTTTAGAAAACAGGGATTTATTGGCTCTACAGTAGAGGTTGGTTTAAACTTGGTTTAAAGGGAAACTTCACCAATTTTCTACTTGCTTTTGTTAACTTGAATTTACGGTGTAATTGTACATCCAATCCCAAAGTACGGTCAATCATTGACCCAGTGCCAGGATGACAGGTTCCGGGGTGCGTAAGGCTCAATGATTTTTGGGGAGCAAAGGGTGGTCCATCTGCTGCAGCACAAATTCAAAGAGGGTCGTTATTAGCAGGTGACAGACCACACAGTGCATCTGTGTGTAGCTGCAGACCAGTCAGTCCACCAGAGACGACTACAATGAGCATGTGCAGGTCATAACTGGACCACGGAGCAATAGAAGAAAGTGGCCTGGTCTATTGAGACACTTTTTCTTGCAGACTGTCAGATGCATGTGTGTATCGGACCTGGGGAAGAGAACAGACCAGGATGGGAGAACACCCCATGGAGACCTCACCTCACAACTCACAGGGGACTTAAAGGGGTCTGTTGAAGTCCATGACTTTATTGATCAGAGCAAGATTGGAATCTACACAATATTTGGGTTTTTCAGTGTTGGTGAATATTTGACCAAAAGTACTTTGCATCTTCGCATGCAATGTAATAATAACATAATAATCTCAAAAGTAACTAGTGGAGTAAAAAATCTAATATATATTCATCTCAAGTGTAAATACATATTGTGACGTCAAATGAAAATATCCAAAGCAAAATCTCTTAATTATTTCGTTAATTTTCTGTTGATCTTCTACAAAATCACCTATTTGTAATCTTGACTAGTCGCTAATTCCTAAAGTCGACTGCAAGCAAACCTTGAACCAAAGTGAATTTGAAAGATGAAATACAGAGAAACAAACAGAGGAAAAGTTTTGTATAACTGTGTAACCACAGCACTGCGTACTGCAAAACAGCTGCTGTTACTTTTTTCTATTCTCATGTATCACTCTGTCAAAAAGACAGAAATACAGATACTAAAAGTTTCTTTCAAATTCATGTAATTAAATGGACTTTCTCCAGATAGAGAGAGCGACTTATGTAGCAGGTATGATTTCAGAGGAAGTTATTCTATGAGTGTGTGTGTGTATGTGTGTGTTGCTCAATCCTGTTTGTGTGCGAGGGCATTTCTGTGTGTGTCACTTTTATGTCCACACTGACACTACTGTTGCGTGGACGCAGAAGGACAAATCGACGTCCCGTTGTTGTCCAGCTTTATCTTAGATCGGTGAAAATATATCTGTAATTCATCTCTATCTGCTCTGTAATTGATCTATGTTTTTCCCCAAAGCTCGTGAGTCACAATTGTCTCAAACAAAAACATCTGTGCAGAGCTAAGCCATATGGAAATCAGATGAGCTTTTAAGGAGTTAGTGTGCATGAAATTTAAGCCCTGACCCAGCATATTTGTAACTGTCCCCACGACAACAATCGGAAGAGACAAACAGGCAGCTTGTATGAAATTCATCCCGTGAATATGTGCACGTGTTGGCCGTGACTCTGCTTCATCAGGCTGCAAACTAAGTATGAATGCACACATGTTGTTGAGTTGTCTTAAACCTACAGCGGCTTTATATTACAAATCTGGCACAGCGGTGGTGCCAGAGACTAAAATAATGATGTTACACACATCTGTTATTCTACTGAATCTGCCAACTCACTCACTGGCAAAGCAGAGGAGAGAAGAGCAGCGGAGACACTTGAAACGTGCAATTTTTCGCTTGTAACTTTCACATGGTCACATCTCCGTCTTCAGTCAATTGCTAACATAGCTCTGCCCTGAATTGCCCTCTCTCCTTCCTGTTAACATACATCTGTTTAGTCAATATCACGAGCAACAGGATGAAAATCACCATGGCAACCGATCAGAAACAGCTATCAACTCACCAGCTCTCACGCTAACACACCTGTAGGCAAAGACAAGAGACAAGAGAGGTCAGGTCATGTTTTGTCATCTGTGTAAGAGCCGAGTGCACTGGTGCATGTGTGTGTTTGTGTGTGCATGTTCGGGACCTCGGGGTGGGGTATGTTGGCATGTCTCACCATGGTTCGATGTTTCCTCGTAGCTCTGCTGGCATTCTCGCCTTCCTGTTGGCTGACCTTTTCTCTTCCTGTGAAGTTCCTGTCATGCGTTCTCGCCTCTCGAAGGTTTGTCACTCATGCGGAGATTTAGAAATAGACATGAGTTTGAAATATTACAGGCTGTTCAAATGGAGATATTCTTTTAATTTATCCAAGAAAGTTGCAGCAAACAAGGTGGCAAACAGCAAAAACAACTCTTAATTATTGAAATAAAAGGTGTTTCTGAACTGTGAGCTTCCAAAAGAAGCGTGTGTCAGCAGGAGCAACAGTTTACCTACATGGATGTTTGTGGGGAAACATCCGATTTATGGTTAGTGCAGTGGACACATTCCTGCTCAGATTTATGAGGAAGAATGTATTATGTATTTGTATTTAGAGAAATAAGCAATGGGAGAAGATATTTTACAGAGACTTTCTTCATTTGACGTCTCTTTATGGTTGGTTTAAGACTCTTTGTGGTCATGTTGTGGATATTTAAATAAAGTTCTGCAAACTTCTAACAAGAAATATTACCACTGACCTCATACAGAGGCTTTGGTGCTGTGCCCCCCGGCTTCATTGGGCCCCGGCCTTCATAGGCCCGGTTAAGAATCGGTTCATGGAGCGACCCAATCTTAAGGATGTGCAAGATGAAATTGCCTGACTGCTTTTTTTAATCTTACTGAACAGAGCCCTGTATCCAACTGCCAATCAATAGGTTTGAAAAAGCAGAGAGAGAATGAATTACAAAGCCCCCGGGCTTCATCATCCAAAGTGATTAAGGTAATTGTTTCCAAGAAAGAAAAATCTCTAGGAACTACAGGACCTAGTCAAGCTGAACCTAATACACGTACACAGACATACAATGGTGTTTTAGCACATTCAGCTTGTAAAACAGAGAAGGGGCCTGGCCTGGAAAACCCTTTGGCCGAGACCATTATTCCTGTGTGTGTGTGTGTGTGTGTGTGTGTGTGTGTGCATGTGTTTCAAGGAAGTGATGGGTCTCACTGAAATGCTTCTGAGATAACTCCTTCCGACCCCCACCTACCGTACCTTGTACGCTGTCTTCTTGCATGCATGTGTGTGTCTGTGAAGTGTGAAAGAAACAGGGAGATAAGGGGGGGGGGCATCATTCAACAGCCGCTCCTCCATTAGGCCATTGGATATTAAATTAGTGTTCTAACAATCTGAACATCTAGTTTTCTTCCTGTATTTTGTTCTTGCCTTCCTCTTTTCCTGAGTCTGTGTATGTGTCAGCAATCATATGCAAAGTCCTAATTAGCTGCAGACAACCTATAAAGTTTTTTTTTTTTTAGGACAGGACAGTCTGAATTATAGAAGCTAATGAATAACAGAGGCTAGCGACATCATGACCTCACCCCTTTTTTATCTTAATCTGCTCTGTATATAGATGCTCTTGTTCCCCGGGTAAATGTTCTTAATTTTATGTGAATGCTTGGGGACACTGTGGCGAGTGACCGATGGAAAGACAGAGCGAGAGAAAAGAGAGTGTGACACGGAGAGACACAGAGGGAACAAACCCGGAGCACCTGCTCTGCGACCTCAGCTTGGACAAAGACAGCTCTGTCTCACAGTACAATGACGGTCGGGACACTGTAACTTCCTGTGTCTGGTGGGACAACAGGCAAGTTAGTTAGCTGTTTCTGCAGGCTGAATCTATTCACACACACACACACAAACACACAGAGCTGTCTGCATCAGTCGCTCTCTCTCCGGAGAAGTAAACATTTTCCTGCACAGATTTCAGTTTGTAATAAATGAGCCTAATTGACACAGATTTCTTTTAAGGGGAACTGCTGAATGCTCCCCGGTCCTGAAGGACTTCGCTCTGAGTGGTTGTGCTCATCAACTTGCAACCTTTGCTCCACTTCCTTTACACATTTCAGGGCATTTTTAATTCCCGTTTTTTTGTATGAGATTTTTAAAAAGACCAAGAAGAGAAAACAGAAAACAAAATGGGAGAAAATTAGACTTATTATTGCCATCACCATGGAAACAGCTCTAAGGCGAGAGAAGAAATGTAGCATTTCTGAAACACTGTAGTTACCAATAGCAGGTCTAAACAAGAGAGGAAGAAAAAGGCTTTTTGAAAAACAGAGACACTGAAGTAAAGCTTATATCAAGGGATTTCTGTCTTTCTGTCCGTTTTCTTTCTTCTTTTCTTTCTAAGGCTTTAGAATTCAGTTCAGAAACAGCTCCATGATATGCAGTGTTACATAAGTGTCCACCACCTCAATGTCTGTGTCTTTGATAACAGGAAGTAAGCTCAACCGTCTTAAATCAACAAACCTGTTCTTCCATTTCTTTGGCTGAACAGTTCAAGGTAACCAAGACATACAATTCCTGACCTCCTTTTGCTTCTTACAGAAACTAGAAAGTAAAAAATATTTGAACTTTTGTTGCAACTTGCTGCAGCTTAAAGTCGTTTCATTTGGAGCTTGGATAGTAACTGCCATATTCTGGCATTCAAAAAAGTAATGCTCGTTCGCCATTTACCATTTCTATTTTCACCTTTGTGCATATGAAAAAATGATGTTCAGTGCGATGAATGTGGGGATCAACGTTAAAAGAGTATGACTTGGAGAGCATGAAAAAAATAGCCACGTTTACACTTAGATTCACTCGCTATCTTTAAACTTCAGCAACTGTTTCTCAGTAACTAAAGTTATAGCATGAAAGTGGGCAACTTAGCTGCCACTACAACAGTGAGATACATGGCACTTATTAGGACCTTGTCAGATTTATTTTGTTTTCCTCAAACGCAACGTCTGTAAAGCGACTACATACATTCCAAGTCAACCAGGCTGTAGTAGCAGAGCTGTAGGACGCATGTATGGGAAAAGAACAGAGTACCGGGCCTCACCGTTAGCACGATGTGACTGACTTTGATTCTGGGTGCCAATTATGTGGTTGCTATGTTTCCTCTGTTGCTACCCTGGTGTCTTCTGTTCACACGCCCGAGAGGACGACGACAGGGACAGGAAAGGATGTTATAAATACATGTTATGTTATGTATAGGTGAAGCCAAAAATATAATTATTGGTGGGGCTAAAAATAGGGAGTTATGTGAGTTTACAACAGAGAAACCGCTGAAGTGATGCAGAGAGTGGTTTTACACGGTTGTTTTTGTGACACATATTCATTCGTTTTTTTTATTAACATAAAGTCTTTGTAGAGGTGTTACACCTTTAGTTGTCTGTCGAAACATGTTCCCTACACGTTAAATACAGCATCGCACGTTTGCTGCCACTGCAGACTAAAAATTACACAACTGTTTTCTCACCTATGTACGAGAGGGATGTACTGTAGGTCTCCTGCAGGTTCTGCAAAAAACAAGCTAAATGTTAAGCAATAAGCATAAATACTGAGGAACTGATCTTTAGTGGTTCGTTAACACTTTACACCTCAGTTCAGGGAGAAAGTATAACCTCGTCAAAGCCGAATCCGTGGCAGAGCTGCAGGTGAACCCAGTGTTTTGTCTAATGTGTGTAGCTGTTTTGTGAGGCCTGTGCTGCTTTTTTTTTTTTTTTTTTTTTTTAATTTACTTACTGCGTCTTTAGTTTAATGCAGGAATTTGTTTCAGGCTTGAAATTATTGAGTGTGGGGCAATCAAGAATACTCCAAAGTTTCCCTTTCAGTATGTTCAGGGTTGTTGTCTTGTGTGGATGAACATTGCAGGATGTACATACACACTGATGCATGTTCTGTTCCACTTTTTTTTTTATGGAGCCTTTTATATGTGGTGTTCTAAGGGGTAATTAATTTGTTATGATAGAAAACAGTCCTCCTCTGATTTAAAAAATAAAATATGGGAAATGGAAAAAGAATGACACAATTTCAATACTACATTTTAAGAACCATCAACTCATCTTGTGGACACAGTTTCCTTCATTTAACCTCCAAAGTATAGGCATTAAATCTTTGTGGAATTGCTGGTTATCTCCTCTTATTCCCCTCTTTCCTCTTCCTGTAACAGAAGGAGACGTTCACCCCTCAACAGTGGAAACCTCCGAACACCGAGTCCAAGCCCACAGGCCTCTCAGAGTGTCAGCTCGTAATACTGCGGCTTAATGAGGGAAGAAATAGCAGTGGTTACCCGTTTGGTCTGAGTCCTCCTTCACCCACAGACTGTGTGCATGTGTTTGTGTGTCAGCACATACCTGAAGGTTTGTGCGTTTGTGTGTGTGTGTCTGTGTGCATATCTGTAGTTCCGGAGATGTGTTGTGATGGAAAATCAAGTATTATTAAATTGAATGATTAAATTTAATCCTTAGCATTTTACCTTGTTATAATAGCAACTTGTACTCAGTGTACTTTTGAAGAATGTTTAAAACATATTATGTTGTTCAAACTTTGTCTCACATATATGTTTTGTCTCGAAGTGTTTGCAGAACTGCTACAAGGTCAGGTATTGCCTAACAGCAGACCATCCCACACTGGCTCTGACCCAGAGTTACTCTATGCTCACAGGTGCTTATCAAAGTGCTGGAAAGGGAAATGGTTTCCATAAAAGGAGAAAGGGCCGAGGGCAGTGTCCTGAAGGTGGAGGATGGTCTGCCCAGCAACAGAAGGTTATAAAATTATGTGTGAATGTATGAAGTTTAGAACTACATAGGATAGAGAATTGAAAATCTGTCGATGTACTTCTCTCTTGCAAGATAATAAAACCCTAAAACACATATTGGGTGTTGAAGCTTCTTTACTAGATACAAATGAGGTATCTATGACCAGAAATTGTCACTTTTGCCATGACAATTTGGCGTCGTCGGCAGGATCTGTGAGTGGCCGTCGGGGGAGACAGTGGACAGTGGTCAGCGCGCACCCTGGAAGAAAAAAAAAGACGGCGGACTGGACACTGCCCCCTGCTAGCCGCGGCCAGATCTACGAAATCTAAATTAACACTGGTCAATACACACAGATACTGGGTGAGTCGTAAAGAAGTTTCTAAGTCAATTTTGTTGAACTTGAGTTACCATTTTTCATTGAATTAATCTGAATAATCGGGCGAGTCCTAGTCAATTGGGGAGCATAAGTGACATTAACCAAGTTGGACATAGGGGCCAACAGGTCTAAGTGATTAGGGCTAGTGTAACGGGAGCTTATAAAAGATACCCTCACCCTCACAGAGACGTCTGTGTTGAATTCCGTGCACGGAGTCCCATGGGAAACCAGGGAAGTAAAGGGGTTTGGACCCCACAGGGTCCGATTGTTGGGATTATGGAGACCAAGTATGGTGACAAAAGTCTAAAACGTTTGAAAATTTGGATTGAAGATTTTGGCTTTCCTCCAGGAGGTTCTTTAAGTAAATTGTGGGAGTTACATAAAGAATGTTTGAACATGTGGAAAACTGCAAACCAGACCGATGAAGGAGGAGACCCGAAAAGTTGAATTTAATGCACCTATGATTGAAGTGGCTGGACCGGAGGGCCCGCAATTGGTCTCAAACTCCGATTGGGAGCACGGAAACAATGCAACATACAGAGAAGCTGTTAACCATCTGATTGAAGAATTTAAATTAAAGTTCCCAATGAAAATCGATATGATGAAAGTAATTGATTGCAAACAACACGAGAATGAAACTGTGGTCGATTATCATCGCCTGACTAATGTGTTTGATACCCACAGTGGAAATGAACATCCAACGGACTTGGGTGATTCTCCGGGGCCGTGGGAAACACACCTTGCAAGCCACTTCATGAGGGGACTTTTGCTTGACACTGCCGCGGGAGTGCGCAAGACCTGCATGGGTGTAGATCAAGGTGCAAGACTGGAGGACGTTCGGAGACATGCCATACATGCCCAGACTCAATCTCGCAAGAAGAACAAAAGGAAAGAATAGAGGGCCCATCGTGAACTGCACCTGGCAACCGTTACAATGTTGAACACGATGTCAGAGGGTAAACCTATGCGTCGGAGAGGACGAGGCTCTGTAGGCAAAGATGAATGTAATAAATGTGGACGGAAAGGACACTGGAGAAAAGACTGTCCATATAAGAATGAGAAATGTCCCTATTGCCATCGCAGAGGGCACGGACCGGAGAATTGTCCTGAGAAACCATCGCCAAAGGCAAACTGACGGGAGGAGGAAGGGCTGGTGCTCCAGGGACGGTTGCTGATGACTGATCAAAAGGAGGGAGGTGATGCACCCATTGACACACACTGCAATGAAGACATGCTTACACACGCATACACTGATCTGCTAACTAACTGCAATGAAGAAATGCTTGCTCATTTGCCAGACAGATGCATTGAAGAAAGCTTGACAAAGCTCGCACATGCTGCAATTAATGTGGATTTGCTTGAACGATGTTTCATTTCTGGAAGCTAAGTTTAAACCACCTGCAGAAACATATACTCAGTATAGTCAAAGTGAGAATAAATTTCCTGAATACACACTGAAAGTAAATGGTCAAGAGGTGACATTTTTGGTAGCAACTAGGTCAATATTAAAAGTAACTGAACTTGCAATATCTCCTAAAATGACTGGTAACTTTGTGTACAGTGTTGGTGTTTCTGGAAAAATGCAATAAGAGTATTTAACCCAGGCATTGCCTTGTGTTGATTGTAAAGATCAACCCTTCAAACATGCATTCATGTTATCAAAATTGTGCCCCGCCAATCTATCAGGACGTGATTTAATGATCAAACTTGGGATTTGTTTGATGTCGACATCAGAGGGGATACAAGTATTCAGGAATTTGGATTTGCAAACACACACCATGGTGAAGTACAGTCCTGATTCTTTGTTATATGTGTATGAATGGAAGCTGCAGCGGTCTGTTTTGTCTGGAGAGTTACGCTCACGTGCACGTGCTTTGGTGTCTGCGATTAGCACAGAGTTCATGTCAGACGGTGATTTACACTGTACAGCGCATGAGGTAGGTTTAATAAAGAATTGTGAGCCAGTTTTGATAACACCAAAATCGACCTACAGGCCTAAGAAACCAGGGACTACAATTACAGGGAACAATCACACCTGCATCTCTAAGAGATTCAAACACAGGAGTAATTCCATCAAGAGTCTCCTGCTACTGACGTTTCTTAGGCCTGTAGGTCGATTTTGGTGTTATCAAACCCCTTATACTATTCTTTCACAAGTTCCACCTGATGCTCAATGGTTCTCAGTTGTAGACCTGGCGAATGCATTTTTCAGTGAGCCTGTTCATCCTGAGAGTCAGTTTCTGGTTTGCTTGTTTGGTTTGGTGATCGTATGTGGACCTGGAGCCGGATGGCACAGGGTTACTGTGAATCTCCATAAATATACAATGAAGCTTTATGCAGAAGTCTTGAATCTCTCACTCTCGCTCCTGGTTCTGCCTTGTTGCAATATGTTGATGACATAATGATCGGCACACGTGAACAGTGTGAGCCGGATACAGCTGATCTGCTTAAACATTTGGCAGATGAAGGCCATAAAGCCAGTTTGTCTAAACTTCAGTTTGTACAACGGAGAGTTGTTTTTCTTGTTCATGTTATCACAGCGGAGGGAAAGTTTCTTGCTGAAAAACGTGTTGATGCTATTGAGAATCTACCAAAACCAGTCACTAAGAAACAAATGATGTTTTCCTGGGAGTGTGCTCTTACTGCAGAAACTTTATACCTAATTATGCTGTTCTTGAAGCTCCTCTCAGTGCATTGATTCATGGCAAATCACTGAAACCACATGACACAATCACCTGGACTCTGGAAGCAGATAAAGCTTTTGTTGACATGAAACTTACAGTATGTTGACTCGCGTTGTGTTTTTGGTGTAACACATGACGTTGGTGCCCTGTGGCGACATAGGGACTTTTTAAAATCAGGGAAAACCCATCCTTCACCATGACGAGGTGGCAGCACTTCTGGATGCGATCCTTTTACCGGCGGCTATTGCTGTCTGTAAATGTGCCGCTCACACCGATGCCACTGATCCTGTTTCTCTGGGCAATGGTAGAGCTGATGCTGCTGCTAGGGCTGTGGCTCGCTTGCCACTTCCTCAGGAAGTTGCACTTTTCTGTGATGACTCTGTGGACTCTCCTCCTTTGTGTCTCACTGCTATGTGATCTTTTCTCTACTCCACAGGACAGGAGACATTGGAAAGCTTGTGATGCTGTATTCAAGGATGGCATTTGGTGGGGGCCTGATAACAAAGCTTGCTTTCCAAAACACTTCTTCTCACATTTTGCTAAGTTTACACATGGTCTTGGTCACGTGTCAAAAGGAGGGATGGTCTTGGCACTCACCAAGCATTGGTTCACTAAAGGTTTTACTTCTCATGCACAAAAGTTTTGTCAGTCATGTATGAGCTGTGCCATGCACAACACTGGACGAACACACACGCAACAGCAGGCTGCACATCCACAGCCTACAAGGCCATTTGAACACTTGATGATAGATTTCATTGAATTTACTCCATCAGAAGGGAACTCCATTCTACATTCATGTCGGCATAGAACGAATGATTATGGTTCTGAAACAAAAACTGAAAAAATGTTGTGAGGAGACAGGCTTAACATGGCCAAAAGATCTGCCTGCGGTCCTAATGTACATGAGGATGAAAGAGAGACATAACAGTAATCTGAGCCCATTTGAAATTCTGTTTGCACATCGTCCTCATGTGGGTCTAAACCCAGAAACCAGCCTTCCTCTTTCCACCACTCTGTGTGAGAATGACACGTTACAATACTGTAAATCTCTGTCTACGGTTGTGTCTCAGATATCTCAACAGGTGAAAGCAGCCCTTCCATCTCCAGCGGAGAGCAAGCTGCATCCATTCAGGCCTGGAGACTGGGTGATCGTGAGGGAACTTCGTCCAAAACACTGGAAGTCCAGAAAGTGGAACGGCCCATTCCAGGTGCTTCTTACCACCCATACTGCAGTGAAAGTCACAGAGAGCCACGTGGAAACACGGCACCCATTGTAAGAGGGTGCCAGAGCCTGTGGACGACGCATCCTGGATGCGGGAGCACTAGAAGCAGCCAAAGTGGCCATAATAAAGAATCCCACAGGAAACCTGTGGTTGACTTAAATGAACTTTACAGCCAAAAGAGTGA
This sequence comes from Channa argus, assembly GCF_033026475.1. Taxonomy (NCBI): domain Eukaryota; kingdom Metazoa; phylum Chordata; class Actinopteri; order Anabantiformes; family Channidae; genus Channa; species Channa argus. The sequence goes on from NC_090218.1 coordinate 8,347,218, forward strand.
CAAATTCATCTTGTGTGATGGGTGCAGCTGCCAGACCTCTTCTGCTGGCAACGCCCGTGCCCTTCAACAGCTCACAATGTTACAATCAACTATTGCATTCCGACTTATTCCATGGAGATAATTCACAGTTAAAGAGAACCAATGTTACAACGGTCGACGGATGTGACTGAAAAGTCCTGCATGCTGCTGCACAATTACCTCTGGGAGAAATCGAGGATGATAATGTTAGGGGCTTTGCTGGAATAAGATGCCAAAAACATCCAGAGTCTGCCCCGTCTCCTTACCCCTAAGGGGTCATTTGATGACACAATCTACATGGATGAGATTGGAGTTTCCAGAGGGGTGCCAGATGAGTACAAAGCCAGAAACCAAGTAGCGGCAGGATTTGATTCTTCTTTGTGTTGGTGGTGTACCATCAATAAAATTGTCGACTGGATTAATTAAATATATTACAATCAACAGCGATTCATAAACAACACCTCTGATGCTGTAGAGGGCCTGGCAGGGCGGCTGGGGCCCACTTCATTAATGTCCTGGCAGAACAGGATGGCCCTGGACATGGTTCTTGTTGAGAGGGAGGGTGTTTGTGTGATGTTTGGGGACTCATGTTGCACTTTTATTCCAAATAATACTGCACCCGATGGAAGTGTCACAAAGGCACTTGAGGGTGTTAGATCCCTCAGAGAAGAGTTTGCACAGAACTCCGGTGCAAATTCTAGTTGGACTGACTGGTTTGACAAGATATTTGGCAAATGGAAATCTGTCATATTGTCTCTGTTTACTTCTGTACTTGCTGGCCTGACAATCTTTGCATTTTGCGGCTGTTGTCTTATCCCATGTACAAGGTTTAACTACGTGAGCCACGGAAAGTGCTATGACTCGCCAAATGGCACTTGTTGACGTGAGATCTGCTAATAGTAATATATCTCTTTTACAGCCTGATGTTGACTTGTACATAGACTCTAGTGACGAAGATTACTATGCTTAAACTTGTGTCAGGTGATTTAAACATGCTATATAATACTTTCTAATCTGTGCTTAGCTCTGTACCCAAGTGATGTCACACAAAAACAGTGCCTAAATTTCCAATACAACATTATGACGATGTATATTGAATTTCGGTGAATTTATACATCTGATGACCATTGTTGTGTGTCTTATGATTAACATGTAATCAAAAGGAGGGAAATGTGACGGAAAATCAAGTATTATTAAATTGAATGATTAAATTTAATCCTTAGCATTTTACCTAGTTATAATAGCAACTTGTACTCAGTGTACTTTTGAAGAATGTTTAAAAGATATTATGTCGTTCAAACTTTGTCTCACATACATGTTTTGTCTCGAAGTGTTTGCAGAACTGCTACAAGGTCAGTTCTTGTCTAACAGCAGACCATCCCACACTGGCTCTGAACCAGAGTTACTCTATGCTCACAGGTGCTTATCAAAGTGCTGGAAAGGGAAATGGTTTCCATAAAAGGAGAAAGGGCCGGGGGCAGTGTCCTGAAGGTGGAGGATGGTCTGCCCAGCAACAGAAGGTTATAAAATTATGTCTGAATGTATGAAGTTTAGAACTGCATAGGATGGAGAATTAAAACTCTGTCGATGTGTTTCTCTCTTGCAAGATAATAAAACCCTAAAACACATATTGGGTGTTGAAGCTTCTTTACTAGTTACACATGAGATACACTATGTTGCCAAAAGTATTCGCTCACCTGCCTTCAGACCCATATGAACTTCAGTGACATCTCATTCTTAATCCATGGGGTTTAATATGACGTCGGCCCACCCAGTGCAGCTCTAACAGCTTCAACTATTCTGGGAAGGCTTTCCACGAGGTTTAGAGTGTTTATGAAATACACAATACACAGTGCTCCCAGTCTTCGCTCTAATTTGTCCCAAAGCTGTTCTATCGGGTTGAGGTCAGGACTCTGTGCAGGCCAGTCAAGTTCTTCCACACCAAACTCACTCATCCATGTCTTTATGGACCTTGCTTTGTGCACCTGAATTCATTTATTTGGATGGGTGAGTGAATACTTTTGGCAATATAGTGTATCTAGAACCAGAAATTGTCACGTTTGCCATGACATATGTTTGCACCGCCTCTATGCACGATTTAATGCTTCTGTGTGTGTGTGTTTGTGTGTGTGTGTGTGTGTGTGTGTGTGTGTGTGTGTGTGTGTTTGTGTGTGTGTGTGTTTGTGTAGGGGGTAAATGAATGTGATTGTGTTTATTTGCTGGCTGTGTGTAGGATACAGGAAGCCTTTGGGGCCCAGGCTCTTGCTGTTTGTTATGGAGTGAGGAGGAGGTAGAGCATGTGTGTCTGTCTGTGTGTGTGTGTGTGTGTGTGTGTGCGTGCGTAGGTGCGTGCGTGTGTTTGTCTGAGTGAGAGAGAGAGAGAGCGAGCGAGATGGAGGCAGTGGAAGTTATAGCCATTTCTGCTGTCTGTTACTGCTGGGCATGGAGTCTCAGTGGAGCCAAAGCACGCTGCAATAGCATGAACACACACACACTCACACACACACAGAGTCACAAATGGTAACACTTTATTTGAAACATATAGCACTGATTTATAGCAGCGTAATGATCCACTCAAGCCATGAGCTGATTCTTCCCGCATGTCAACTTTTGCAATGTTTTCGTGTTACATCTTCTTCTCACATGACACGAAACCGGAATCCTGCATCGTTTTAACGAGCAGAAACGGTAAATCAAGTCCAGAAAGCAGGCCACCATCCACCGAACGAGGCCTTATGACCCAAATATTTGGTTAGTAAACCTTTTCAGAAATCTACTGAGCAGGTTAGGTGCCAAACATGCTGTACCTCCAGCAGAGACAGAGCGTGTTCTGAAGCTTTGGGACATCCTGTAACGCCAGGACAGGATGACAGCTCCTTTCTCTCATTACTGTTGCACATTACAGACAGGTTAGCTACTCTGTGCTACATGAAGCAGGCTGGGAATACAAATTTCTTCTCTGATTGTGGGGCTGAAAATGTACAAATACTCATTGCACCGCATTACTGTGTTTATAATGATGCAGTTTTCAGACTTTTTATTTCAGACGCTTAATTACCTGCGTCCTGGTAATTACATTTTTATACTACTGAAGCCAGTGGTGGAAGTATTCGGATCAGTTATTTTGGTATCATTAGCACCGTGGCAAAAGAAGTAGAGGTTGTGCACAAAGGACTTTATTGCAGGATGGCTTCACTTCATATCAAGGGGCGTGATACTGCTGCATATAATTATTGATGCATTAATGTGTTTCATCAGTAAGTAAGATGTATGATGATGCATTTGACATACAGTTTAGTGAAGTTTAGTGTGAAGTTGCAGAAAATGAAATAAGTAGCTCAAAATTGTTCTAAGGTACTCTGCTTACGTAAATGTACTTACTTGGTTACTTTTCAGTACTGCCTAAACTGCAACAACACATACACAAATAGCAACTAATTTTCAATGGCTATTTTCAGGCAATGACAGCACTTGCATGAGGTTAGAGAAGGACTGTGGTCACGGTTACTGGCTAAAAATACTAAAAACTTACTTTATTTTAATGACAATTCATTGAAGCCTTTTTTTTGTTGTTGTCGCTAACTTAACCAATGTTTTCCAATTTTAAAAGTGCCTACCCTCCAATCACACTGGGCTGCAAACCTAATTCACAGAACGAATTCCTAAACATAAATTTAAGAGAAGGGGTTAAAAAGGGATGTTGGTTTCCTTCACTAAACAATTGGAATAGTCAATTTAAACGGAAAAGGTTTGAAGCAAACCTGCAGCACTGCGACTTTATTATTGTCAGAGCAGCATCTGTGCTGTACATACACATTCGCCACACTTATATGTGCATGTGTTTATTATTTATTATTTATTATTATTTCTGATTATCATTATAATTATTTTTGACTCAACCTCAAGACTGTAGTAGATGTGATTTTTACTTTCCTTTATTTTATATCGACACCGAAGAACCAACAGTATTTGGATTTGAATTTACTAATCACACTGTTTCATACATACATATATTTAATGTCTCAGCTTTTGTGGGCTTAGAAAGGCCAAAACAACACCATGTCAGACACTGATGCAATTTGACATAAACAAGGCCTCAGTCTTTAAAGTAAGTTTTGTGCATTTTATTTCGTTATTAGAGAGCTGAAATGTTGTATGGGTAGAACGGGGTGCAACACGGACCCCCGGGAGCATTTCGTTGTTAGCACCTTGGTCACCAGGGACCCGTGAGAAATACAACTTTATCTAAACTGCAAATATTTTCCAAAAATAATCTGGATGAAGAAGCTTATTCTTATCGTATCGACTGATTCGTATCCAAAACAATACATATTTAAAAAGAGCTCGACAAAATATGCTGTCCAACTGCCAGGCCGCAGCTTTTTTAAATCAGAAATTCTTTTACAAATACCATTTTGATCTGCTTGTTTTGCAACACGCTGAAAAACAAAATCTACTCTCCCTCTCTGTTTTTCGCCTCCTGAGGTTTTGCTGCAGTTTCCTTAAGTAATTTGACAGTTTCACCACATCCAGTTTGGTTTCTGGCTGGTGTCTTAGTTGGGAGCGCCAGCAGAGCTTTTTCTGGAACCTACTCCTTCTTCTTCTTCTACCCCCTGCTACAGCTCCAAATGTGTGGTTTCATCTCTGAGGGCCTCCAAAGCACATGGCTGCTGTCCCAGTGGGAAAGAGGGACTGAGGCAGAGGGAAGTGGGAAGAGTGTAAGACTGAAAACGAGGGCAGATGCAGAGAAAGGGGTGTAAGGACAGAGGGACAGACTGACAGACAGAGAGAAAAAGACTGAAATGGCCAACGTGGGGGGATATACGGACTCTGAACAAATAGAGCAGAGAAAATAAAGGGCTTTAATCTTCCTTCCAGGTCGCCTGCACTTCCTCCCTCCACCCCTCTCATCATGAGCCCGGGACTTAAACACCAGATAGGAAAAGAGTCTGGTCTAAGAAAGACTAAACGTTTCATTTAGCAATTTGTCCTTGTGTTCCCTGACCTCCACTAACCTAACCTAACCCTGGGCCTTACAATTCATGGCTGGATCAGCTGCCGCTCGCAGCCGAACAGTTTCAATCGTTTAAATGTGAGAATTAAAGAAGATTTCTGGTGGATTTGTGTTTGGTATGTGTCAGTCAGATTATAATTTTTTTAAAATAAGTCAAGCCGTGTTCAGTAGTGAGGCCTGCTCCTGTATGTTTTCGCTCCAGTACATTCATAGTTGCACAAGCTCGTCAAATCAAATGAAAAGTCTCATGTGAAGTCTTATTACCAAAATAAAACGCAATTTACAATTATACATTCATAGCTGAAAGTTACACAATGCATTTATAGTTACAGATGTGATGCAATGTCTTGGTGTATAACAGTTAGAAATGCATTTCAGTGTTCTCGATAGGCTGCACCCCATGCAGAGCAGCCCAGACTGGAAACCTTTGTCACATGTCATTTCCATCGTTCAGCACTGCATGTATTTACCACGTTCTATCTAATTAGCAAAAAAAAGAAGAGAAAAACATGAATGCCCTTTTGTACCGCAGCCATAATATCTTGCAAGTCAACAGCAATAAAACTTACTAAACTCTCAACAGAGATTGTCTGTTTACCCGCACTCAAGTAATCAGTTACAGTCATCTTTCCTGAGTAAGCTGCTATCTCAGTTGTCAAATAAACAAGAAACGTGGTTTCTGTAATTTCCCCAGAGTTTCTCCCGGTCATGTAGGCATGTAACCAGGCTTCCAATCAGCTTTTGACATGAGCGCATCTGCAGGACAAAAGGCTGGAGCGCGGTGAAACTAACAGAGTTGAAAAGTGGAGTGAAATGAGAGGCCGTTACATTTTAAAATCCGTTCCCCCGAAGCCAGTCTACAACTGAAACTACTGCAAAGTGCAACTGCAAATGTTTTCCAAAAATAATCTGGATGAAGAAGCTTATTCTTATCGAATCGACTGATTTGTTTCCAAAAAAATAGATATTTAAAAAGAGCTTGACAAAATATGCTGTCCAACTGCCAGGACGCAGCTTTTTTAAATCAGAAATTCTTTTTACAAATACCGTTTTGATATAGGTCATAGCCAGGGACACAACGGACTTCACACTTCCCACTTAAAGTCTGTTTCCACCAGCTTTCACACATCTTTCAGCAGAGTCTGGCTACTGGTTGACAACCACTGGAAGTTCTGGAGCTTGACAAAACCCCCAGATTCCTCAAAAAGGGAAAGTCTTGTTTGTTCTTGTACCAACATAAACATGGGCAATCGCTAGGTTTGACATTTTACAAACAGAAAAACAAAAGAAAAAAAAAAGGAAATGCATAAAAAAAAGAGGAGAGATGCTGAATGGAAAGGCGAGGAGAACATGGACTATACAGCCTGTCTGCCTCTCTTGGGTTGCGACGTCGCTGATCTCAGTCGTAAATATTAAAAATGTTTTTAAAAAATCTTTGTAACAACGACTGGCAGTGACTAGTTATTAAAAGTAAAGGCTTGAATCCACACGGCACAAACTTAGCAATTTTTCTCTTTGAGCCAAGTCTCTAAAATAAGCCCTAAAAGGTAAAGACAACAATCAAATTACTCACCTGCTGCTCATTTCCATCCTCAAATCGTTCTCAAAACCTGGCAACAAACAAGTAGCATCGTTTAAAGCAGACATGTGTCTTCTAACCAGAATTGTGCAAGTTAAGGTGGAATAAACATGTCACCGAGAGGGTCGATGTGTTTCCTAGAAATTCTCATCATTTAATGCTGTGTCGTAATGTTGTGGTGGATTGTGTTTTTTTAAATGAATTAACTTTTTATTATTTACAAAAAGACACAAAATTTAGTGCTGTGAGCAGAACAATGAGCAAATATTGTCTGATAAGCGATTACAAGTCATAAAATGCAATTATGTTGCAAAGTAGTGATATAAAGCTTAATTTTGGGAGAACACAAATTATTATTTTTATTATTATTACATTAATTAACTCAGAACTACGATTACATTTCCCTGATGATGTTATTCTTGCTGCTACTGTTTTTTCTCAGCTGCTGTTAGTGGCTCCTGTTTTTTTTTTTTTGGTGAGCATCACATGGTGGGACATGGTGTTGTCGTCCACTTACAAAGCTGTTTATTTGGGGGGATTTTATTTTATTTATTTGTTATATTTTGCTACAGAAGAATGTGAGCTGATTATGATTCAGAGTGACAGAGAGGAGACAGACAGACAAAGAGGGGAGGGAGAGTTGGACAGGGGAGGGGGTGAGTAATTTACACCAGGAAGTAATTATGTAAATTCTAAGCTGGGTTTTCTAGTTTACAGTCCAGCCATAAACCTACTGTGATGTCTGTCTCGCAATAAACATTATTTATTTCTTTGTTTATTAATGCTTCCACTGCTTGTCCTCCCCATCTGCCTGTGTGTGTGTGTGTGTGTGTGTGTGTGTGTGTGTGTTTAAAGAGACTAATGCAAAACCCCACTGACAGGGAGGCAGCACTAAGTTTAGTGAGTTCAAGTTTAAAAGCAAAAAAAAAAAAGTGGGTATGTTAATGTAATTATGTTTTATGAAGCAAACATCAGAGCTTGATGTGGGTTTGTCACATGTGGTTTGATACGTTTCTGTGTTTGCGTAATGCAATGCTGAAGTTTCAAAGTGGGTATTAAACAGATTTTAAGGCCTTGGGACAAAAGGCGGATGAGGTCAAACTTTGTGAGAAGATGTCCAAAAAAACGTTTGTTGAAAAATGACATTCTGAATATGTCAAGCACAGCAAGACAATTGCTCATGTTGTCACATGGTAAATATTGTATATTGTGACGGAAAGTTCACACAAACTAAGCCGGTTAACAGCCTACACGCACACGCGCTTATAAAAATGATTAATTGTGAAAGCTTGTTTGTGAAAGGAAAACTCGACAGAGGACAATGATGGAAGTTTTCTGCGTGGCAGCAAAGTTAAAAGAACAGCAAACTTTGCTCAACAAACTACGAAAGGAAAAAAACGCCCCGATACATTCTTTTTTTCACAAAGTTATCGCCGCCCGCCATCCACTTTTTAACCTGCAGCCTAATACCTCGTGTCTGATTTTCATAACATCTCGGCCGCCCTGTCACAACATCTGCAAACCTCTGCTGGGTGCCAATAAGCCACCTGCTGAAAAACACCGAGCAGAGGTTAAAGTCCGCAGAGGCTCGGCAGCTTGTTTTCAACTGTCAGGAAGGCAGGATTCCACAATGACATGTTGTATCCCATCCTAAGTGTAACATCCTCCTCACTGAGTAAATAAAAGCTCAAAGTTAATTTGTGTGTGTGTGTGTGTGTGTGTGTGTGTGTGTGTGTGTGTGTGTGTATTTGTAAATAGATGAGGTATATGAACCGTCCTCCTTAAAGGAAATACTCAAGTATTAAAGCGAGAGAAAGATGGATATAAATGTCTCATATGCATGAATGAGGAAGTGTGGGTATTTTTGTGTGTGTGTGTGTGTGTGTGTGTGTGTGTGTGCTAGTGCACATGTGCATGCACAGCAGATAGCCTCTGTGTTTATTTAGTTTGAGGTGACAGCAGGAAGGAAGGCAGGTTAACGAGCTGCCGGCTCCAGGCACCCAGGCACATGGTGATTACGCAACCCAGGCCAACTGTTCAACTCCTCTCTCTCTCTCTCTCTCTCTCACACACACACACACACACACACACACAGTTCACACTTACCTAGGTGGGAAAACAACACACAAGTATGCAGGCATATTCAAAGATTTCGACTCCACATGGTACTACATCAACATTAAGTCCAGAGGTTCTAAAACATTCCAGGCTATTCAGGTACTTTCTGCATTTACCTCTGTTCACAATGAAATGCAAATTGATGGAAAAAAACAACTAATCCTCTTCCTCCTCCTCCTCCTCCTCCTGAGCATGTGTGGAGGACTGACAACCAAGTCAGCCTCAGAAAACAAGCAAAGAAGAAACTGCGTTCTTCTGTATTTCGGCTCTGCGTATTTAAATCAAGCTGCCTGCAAGAATTTTAAAGTGAAGCCTTTATCACAAACAAGCAGAGAACAGTGTCAGAGAAAAAGCAAATTAATCCTCTTTGTCCGTCCAGACAGTCCAGACAAAGGAGTCTGGTTGCTTTTAATAGTAAAACGCAGCACTACTGCAACCACCTGTTTGGGCATCAATATAGCAACCTGTCTACTGGAGCTCAATTTTCCCATTACACACACAACAAAGCCAAGCCAGTGGTCTCGCCCTCCATAAGACAGTTTGGAGAAGATCCTGTTCGACGAAAGAAAGCCACAGTTTCAGTCGGAGTGGAGCAAGAAATGTGCGGTGAAAGATTTACCCGGCTTAATGTAGATGTTGTCTTAGACAATCAAACAAAAGAGCTTCGGTTTGCCTGACATGGATGATCGCAGTGAAAATGGCTTTTTTTTCTCTCTATGTTGTTAGTGTAAATAGTACAAGATCATTTACGCTGCTCGAGCCGTCAATCTGTTCAAATTCCAGTTGGGAAATTTAAAATCAGTAAGCCAATAATTTTTCCGGCCCTTTAGACAGCTGCCTCTCATTGCCTGCACTCACAATGACCAAGTTCACCGTCCTGCAGCAATCTGAAGCCCTAAAACCAACACGGTGTCTTAGAAATGACATTACTATGCTACCAAAATGCAAACATAGCAACTTTTCTTAAGAAATACCATTTCTGGCCGGCTTACAGTCTGACACAATGTAGTTTTTGAATACAGCAATACATTTATTAGTGAAAAGCAATTTACACAGACATTCTGTGTGTGGTTAAGTTTAGCGAACAAAGGTGCTTTAGTTGGAGAAAGATTGTGGTTTTGTTTAAATATATGTGTTAAAATGTTCCTAATTTATTTAAATGTTTAAATGTTGTTGCTACAAGCTGAAATATTGCTGTAGTCATAAAAAGTGCATATTGTGTTGCGAGATCAAATCTTTCGAAAGAAATACGGGCTCTGGGAACATTTTAATAATTATGATTATTTTATTGTGTGGGCTCCAGTCCCATTTAACACAGCTGCCATTATTAAACAGAGTTTTTCATTCATTGAAAACAGAACACAAGTCAATCAGCTATCACATTTCCACCACAGCAAAGAAGGATAATTTCCACAAGAAGGGGTCAGTATAAATCATAAGTATACTGTGTGCGTGTGTGTGTGCGTGTGTGTGTGCATAGCAGTGATGGTCAGCCAAGCAGAAAAGACCCTCCACATAACCCATTAACACACTCTCACCTTTGACCTTCACCCCCCACAACCCAAACTCCACTGAATGGCTCTCTAATGGAGGCCAGACTTGAAGAGTGAGTGCATATGTTAGTGGGTGTTTCGTTTCCACATGCACCCAAACTTGTGTCCATCTGCATGCGCATGAGAGCGTCCGACAGACGGAGAGAGGGAGAGTTAGTGAGTACAAAGACAAACCATCTCCAGAAAGTGGAGGAAGTTTACACAGCAAACTCTGCAGAGCTCCAGGAGCTGCTCTATTTATAAAGACGGCAAAACCTCACTACATGTGTGTGTGTGTGTGTGTGTGTGTGTGTGTGTGTGTGTCAACGTGTGTACACAAGAGTTTCATGTGCTGTTTGTGTTCTGCATTTGCAGAACCATGTGTGTCTCTGTCAGTGCATGTGTGTGAGTTAAAATTAATAAATACGCACAATTGAAGGCTTCCTGTTATTTGGTGGTAAAGCCAGAGGAAGTTATTTTGTGGTACACTGATAATTTTGGTCAGAACACCGAGCTATAAATACTGTCAGCGCTACGAACCCAATCCCGCCTTCCTCTCCTTGCTCCAGCCCTCCCAGAAATGGAAAACTTGTGTGCCGCAGGAAAACAAGCGCAAAATAAGAATGCAGGGAGTTGTTTTTAGATTTTTTTTTACAACCTCCCGCTCTCCAGGCTGCTCTTGTGTCAGGTTCATTGTGCGGTACGTGCTTTGTGTGCCAACAGACAATAAAGTTTCTAAAATGCACCGACTTCTTCATACCCAGTGTGTGTGTGTGTGTGTGTGTGTGCTTTTGTCTGGACTGTCAAGTGGCGCTGCATATTCTGCGCCTGGAGCCCTGTAACGTCATATACACACAGAAAAAAAAAGCAGCGCCACTGTCACTCACCATAGATAGTTTAGAACTACTCATAATAGATATAATACAAGACAAATTGTCCAAGAACCAAGAATCAATGGAAATCAATCAATCATACATGTAAACCCTGAACAATTTACATTTATAATCCTCAGATAACCAAAAAACAGTTCTTTGGCCCCATAACATTCATCTGATCCCAAACAATAAATGCTGTCACTATTTAAACAGTCGTAGCCCATTTACAGTTACTAAGAGAACGTGTAGCAATGGTCTCATGCTTGTTTGCGAATAAGTAAAGTTTTCTCAATGCCTCTAAATACTGAATTCATTTGAATGCTGTTTTGTCATCTCAAAGTTCTTTGTATTTAATGGAGATGCAGTCAAAGTTCGGTATTTTTCCTACTTTCCACAAATCCCATGAAAACACATTAAACAGCGTCGTGTTTGCAGTGGTCATAGTTCCTTCATTAAAAAGAATATGGGCCCTATAGGTAATTTGGTCAAATGATCATGAATACTCGCACATAGAAATGTCTATGAATCCACCCTCACAAATGTCCTCTACAAATGCGCAATGATCTCCTTTTTGCCATTTTTTAAAATTAAAATGATATATTTGTTCTGATTTCAGACTAACACATTTCGCTTCTGCTTCTTTCGTGTGTTTTGTTGGTACAATGAATAATGCCAGACTTTCTCCTGAAGGGAAACAACAAACAATCTGAGAGAAAAAAGGAGATGATTTGAACAAGAGGGAAAACATTGGTGGTTTCAAAATGCTGACATATCACATAATCACAAAATGTAAAGAGAACCATGCATCCGCACGCTGGGACACTGGCCTGCGACACATGCGCAGACTGACACTAATGTAGGCAACTGGAAGATGCATGTGGTCACTGCACGAGGCATGCCAGGAAATTCTTTGTAGGGCATGTTAATATTCCAGATGCTTTCGGATATAAACAAGCCTCCAAATCAGAGAAGGGGAAATTGGATTTGAATGCAGCACTGCGTGGCGATACAGAGATGTTTATCTCTGCCTGCCTATCTGTGTAGCCGGATGGCTGAGTGGCCACTTAGTGTTTACCTACGATAAGGGCTTTCTGTTTGACTACCAGTTAAGCTGCAGTCAACAGAGAGGCCACAGTGGGGAACTTTTTAGAAAAAAACCCAACTGTTGCTCATAAACGAGTCCAGGTTTTGATCTCCACGCTTCAGACCTGCATCAAACAGGATGGGATAGGGTTTATGGGCTTTATTGTTCTTTAACACACAAGATGGGTCTGGCGTTTGCTGTGCAGAAAGCCTAGAAACCTTAACGTAGGTTCACATATTTTCAAAGTCAAGAGTTAGGTGCCTATATGTACACAGGAGGAGGTTTTTCTTGCTGTAACAATTCCTCCTGCTCATACTGCTCATGGAGAGTTTGCTTCCTACGGCCCTTTTGTGTGAAGTGGCAACTTTCTATTAGAAAATAAACATTTGCTTCAATTGGCTCATAATTCAATCATAATAGTTTACTCTTTCACAACTGACTTACATCAAACTCCTGGATAAACTTATGGCACTTCGAAGCATTTGGGGCAAATTTTCTTTTACCTTCTCAACCAGGTGCTTTGCACTGAACGTCACCCATTGGAGCAGATTGTCAGGCGAATGAGATTTAAATTGTTTTTGGACAACAGTGGCAGTCAATCGCACAGACCAATAAACTAATCCGGGTTGCAGAAGCCGAAAGCCGCTGATCTTTGACATACGTAGTCCCAGGTCTTCTGCTTTCTCAGGACATGTTCGTAAGCTCTTGTCTTTGCAGTGTAGTATGGAATATATGTAATTAGTAAGGCAGACGGTTACTTTATACGAGAAATTAATCATGTTACATTTTGAGGCTCACGTGTTTGTTCTCACAGACTTAACCTCATGTGTTTTACCTAACTGTAATGCTTAACTTCAGATATTATGAAAATGAGGGTCAAAGCTCTGCAGTAGTGGTTTGTGTGCAGGTTGTTTGTCTGAATGGCCTCTCGTCATCAAGGGAAAAACATGTAAAGACTAAAAAACTTCAGGAGAAATGTTGATTGCGTGCCCCCTTTGCTGCCGGTTAATCAACTGTTGTGTCTATGATTGCTTAAGACATATCTGAGGCAGCAAGCCAGCAGCCAGAACTGACGGCTCATTTCATGGTTTTACTTTGAAGAAAACTAAGAAGGAAGGCTAGACTTCGGCCGCTCCAATCAGAAGTCCACAGGCAAACCCTCTGACCTTCCACAAAGTCCTTCTTGGACTCCCTAAAAGAGTGCAAGAGAGTAGCAGCCTGTTATGGATTCATAAAGCTGGACCTGCGATGGCTGCTGTTCATTGTGAATTAGACCTGGCTTTGCAGCCCTGTGGCCTGTGTTGAGCTTGACAGACTCAACTCGACATCAGCAAATATCCCCTTACGCAGTGCAAGCAACAGCAGTTAGGAGAGAACCAGTTTCAAAAATCTAGATCCAAGCAGAAACCGCAGTACAGGACGGCTTATTACTCACCCCAGTATGTAAAGTCAGGCTTTAAAAATAATGGAAAAGGTGTCCAGTGCAGTGTGCGGCTGCCCTATTTTCTGCGTCTTTAATGAGTCATCGGGACATAAAATAAATCACGGCCATTGTTGGTGTGTCTGGTAACAGTAGATGTTTTCGAAAAGAAATGTCCAGTCGAGACCATTCTCCTGTGACAGGGTAGGTAATTTGTACCTGCTGCCAAAAACTACCAGCGGATACATATGGCGCTTTGGAAACATGGTGGTTAATGGGTCACAAAACATTGGACTTTGAGTCATGTGACAACCCCGTCTCAAAAATATGTTCCTGTACTAAACTGCTCTACTAAAGCTTTACGCATTTTTGTAGCGAGCAAATTTAAATTATCTTTATGTTCTGATGTGTGTGTACTTTTAATAATGGAAAGGAAGTTGCAAAGAGGCGGCTGGATGTGAAAATGAGTTTTTCCTTCATTTCACCAGTTCTTAATCTTCTTCTTCGGACCCACACCAGCTGCTGTAAGTGCCTAAACACAACCAGACAATGCTTTAACAACACTACAGCCAGAGGAACCTTTTGTCGATATGTTCAGTATTAACATGTTTGCAACTTGCCATTTACGTTACACGTCAACATGTTCTCTACATTCTCACAGGAAACGTAATATGGATGTCACTATGTTCCTCTGGAAAGGATAATCACGCGCCGCTTAATTGTGAAGGAATGCAGTTTTTATAAGACAGATGATGTTCGATGCCCGTGATGTCGGAAGTATTGCTTTTTAAGGTTTTTCCTAACCCTAAGCACATTTAATCAGTGAATTTTAACCTCACCTAAACCTGATGTCGACATATTTTTGCGGCGCCATTTTGCCTCCATTGCAAGCAAAAGTATCCAGTCTTTTGTCGCCTGACACCAAAAGGATGCGATTTCAGCAGACGCCTGCCTCCCTACAGGGTGGTGCTAACAGTTTATTGGGTCGTTTGAGAGAGTAGGGGCAAAGAACAGGTTGGTCCAGTTGAAGCAAAGGTTGTCAATCATAAGCTCAGCACAGCACACCCTCAGATTTACCACTGACAGCTACTTTGACTTTATATTTGCAAATGCATCCCATTTGCAGGTATGTAATATGGTGATTATTTGCATATAACATAGCAGTGCACTTGCACCTGTGCTACCAGTTACCAGTGTTTACTGAGTTTCCCCCCATAAAGCTCCTGTATGTATTGTATGTAGTCTTGCTTTATACTAATTACTTCTGCATACTAACACATATGAATTGCCTTACTGTTTTTGTCTTTTAGGAATATGCTTCTCCTCCTCCTTCTTTCAGTCTCCAACAGACGGTAGTTACAAATGACAAGTGTTCACTCTGCGACGTCAGTATCGTTCCCCTCGGTCAACTCCGGTTTGTCCCGGGACTTTATCCCTGGGCAGTATCGGAAGTCACTGTTTACTGATCCCATAATTAAGGCTCATTCAGCTGAGGACATCTCGATTAGCTCTGCTGAATGCCTGGTTCTCATTTGGAAGATGGGACCAAAAGGGAGAAAGGAGGGAGGTTGGGGGATGGAAAAGGGAGGGAAGGAGGGATTTTTATTTTAAATGAAGGTGACTTCTGACTTTTTTACACTATTCTATCTGTCCTCCTCTGGGAACTTGAACCGATTTGGGACTAGACTGTGACACAGATTGCGTATTGATTTTTATATTTGCATGACATTAAAAGTCTAACCCTAGTTATCTTGTGCTATAATGTGGCGAACTACGGTTGATGGCCTTCTGTCCTGGGGAAAGTTGACACAGTACTTGGAACAAACACCTGATGTGTTCTGGTGTTTGGGTTTCACTTAGGATATCCTTGGAAGCATTGCATGCAACCTTTCAAACCAGCAAACGAGCAACTAGTGAGGAGTTTCCTGAGATCTCAGCAAAGCTCTCCTGTTAACATTGTTAATTCTATGGGCGCTGGACATGGTCGCACATAAGGAACAACGGCATCACACACTGAAAACATAACGTTTCTCTCGCTGTCAAGTCTTTTAAAGGAGTCATTAGACATTTTGGGAGATACAGTGAATCTAATTTCTCTTTTAATATGCTAAGCTAAAACTTTCCACTATGAGACAGGCTGTGTGTGGAGCAACTTTAGCAGGATACACAGGATCACACTCAAACTTACGCTGTCATATGTACTAAAAGATATTCGGGCTAAACACTTACACTCTATTTTTATGTGTAGGCAAAAACATAACACTCCGACACACTCACACACACACACACACACACACTGTTATGTGAGAGTGTAGAGTTCATGTAGCAGATTAGAGACAGTAGAGTCAACAGCGCTATAGATAGGTTGCTGATAAAGTGTTCCCTGGCTTCCGCTGCCCTGTATTTACCTAACGACAAGTGGATCTCTGTGTGTGTGTCCATGAACACATGTGGTTATGTGGGTGTATTCCAGTTTCTATTGCGACACAACAAGGCTCAGTGGCTCATTTTTCACGCTGATGTTTGTCCATTAATGTATGGTTGCAGCACTGCTCGCGCTGTTGCAAGCGTAAGGGGTGCAGCCATTTTTGTGCTCCATGCAAGTAATAGAGAGTGTACTTGGGTGAACAGTGGAAGCACAAGGCGCAGGACTGGTCCACATGAACTGTGGTGTTTTCGAAACTACAGTTTTCTCAAAAGCAGCTACTTGCAGCTTCAGCCTGAACAGCACAGTTCACTGGTGATTGGAGAGCGAGGTAAAAAGTGATATGTTTCTTCAGCTACAAGTTATTTTTGGCAGAGGACACAGCCTTAAAGGGAGCACCGGTGGGAAAAAAGCATTTCCATCATCAGATAGAATGATGTTGTCATGGGGGAGCACTGGAAAAGCAGGGCTACCATGATCGCAAACTGCATAGTATGAGCAACAAGATAATCTGACCTGAAGGTGGAGAGGCTGAATCTTTGATTAGTAAGGATTTATCACTCTCTTCTTGTTTAGTCCTTCTCTGTCCCTGTTTGTGTTGCATGTGCATTTAACTTATCAAAAAAGAAGAAGATGTTTGCTTCTTTGTGCATTTCTACAATAATTAGTTGTTTCTTAACAAGTGAGCAAATATACATACATGTACGTACACATTTAACGGGGACTTTAAACATTGGACACAGAACCAGAAAAGTCATCTGGTGTATTTTCTGCTCATAATGCTCCTACAGTTTTTTTCAGTATATGTGGTCAAATGACTAAAGGTAATGGAAATGCAAATAGATAAAGAGAGAAAAACAAGATAACAGGATGTGGACATTCATCAGCAAGGAGGAAGAGCTCCAGCAACGTAGCGTGAGACAGACAATCGGACAGACGGGCAGTTGTTGCACTCTCCGCTCTGCAGTCTCTAGTTGAAAACGATGCGTAGGAGTCATGCATCAGTGAAGGAAATTGGGAATGTGAAACATGCCAGATTAGAGAAGAAATCTGTGGGCCTGCAGACAAGCTCAATGGCTTCAACCATGGGAAAAAACGCGCTCTCAGACATGCACATACACACACACACACACACACACACACACACACACACACACACACACACAACTGCAAAACCCATTCAGATTTTCAACCACCTGCTGCATTCCACAGCCAATAAGTCAGCTACTTGAGGAGCCAGCTTTTAATCAGCCAGTCGGTCAAAGAGGTTGGTCAGTAAAGCAGCCGTTCATCCCGTCGGTTAATCGGCAAGACAGTGAACCAGTCAGTCTGTAAACCATCCAGTTGGTTAGTGGGAGTGCGCATTTACTTCCAAACTGAAAAATCTGTCCACTAAAACTGGATTAGGCAGTGACATACAATTACAAGTACAAACTAATCACTTTCATGTCCAATGGGACGATTCTGGGAGACAGCAGTGCAGCTTTGTAGTAATACCACAGATGTTAGCTGAGGACTGGTCAGCCTGTCAGGTGGCCAACCAGCCACCCACACACTGAGCCAGCCAGCACAGGACAAGAGCAGAGGAAGCAGTCATTATGGAGGAAGCCAGGGAGTCTTAAAGCCATTATATGCCCCTTGGAGAGAGGTAGTCAAGAGGCAGCACGGCTGACTGGAGCGCTTCAAAGCAAGACAGAGTCCGGCCACCACCGCAACCACCTCCACCAGCCTGCATGTTCGAGGGGAAGCGAGTTTACAGGGTGAGATAGGGGTTACAGGGCCAGGTGGATGAGACGGGATAGATGGAGGAGAGGAAAAATGTCCTTTTCGGGGGGGATTGTGTGCAGTTTCATCTGCTGAGGTTTATGAAAATGTGCTTTCTAATGTGAGCTGTGAGCCACTCACTGGTTTTATGTTAAGATGATCAAATGCATGTGAAGTGATAAACCCATGGGAATTATTACACAGCCGCTGTAGCATCTTTGAACTCTGAACTCTGAACTTTGACCAAGAGTGGGTGGGGACCAAAAGAAAGCAAAAAGGACATTAAAAGGAGATTGGCTATATATTTATTACTGACACGGACATATAACCCAAATCTGAATAAATGGTAATGTCTGTCGGATGCTGATACATTTGCCTTATCAACTTTATATATTATTTGGTACAATTCTGTTTACAGTTTGTTCCTCTGCCTCCAATCGGCCAAAACACCTGGACTGTACTGGAAGTATTTCGGGCAGCAAGAGAAGAGCTATTATTATATTTCAATTAACAGCCTGAATCCCTATGTTAGATTATTTCAAAGCTGAAAAATGTTTCTCTTTTCGTCTTCATTTTTATTTTTTGGGGGAGGAAATAGTTTGAAGGGAGGATATTTGTGGTGTGATGGAGCATAAAGACAAGGAGCTGCGGTGGCGAGTTGGAGAAGAGTTTCAGGATGGAAAATAAGAGGTGAACTGTGGAGAAAGAGGTTTTGATTGAATGAAAATGATTTGGCTGTGGAATAGTAAAAGCTTAAATAGGAGGAAAGATGTGGACAAAGTGGTGCAGATACAGACCACTTCCTGGCCACTCTCTAAAATAAAAACATGCTGTGACCACAAGATGTTTTTGTAATTTTCTTTTTTTTCATGCCTTCACAATTCTTAGTGAGACTGACATAAGAACTTTAATCACTGAAGCCCATAAGTGAGCCTACAGCATCTTCATCTGGCCTAATAATTCGGCTTTGTTGATTTGTTAATGCCCTTTACAGTCTTATTTCCAAGATCATGCGCCTGAGGAGCTTCTTCTAATCTATAGTTCTGGTACATGTTGTCATAATCATGACTGCATAGAAGCTGGAAATTCAAGGCGTGATGTTCAATGTTGTTAGCGGTTATTTCCCCACAGGTAGCATGTGAGTTAGAGGAGAAAGAGAAATTCTGTTGTTGCATGTTGTAGCATATGAAGTTTTTCCATAGAAGTTATGTGTCTCAACAACTAAACTGCAAACTCAAACATTTTTGTGGATATTTTTAAGGGTTGACATTTAATGACGTGTTGCAAGTACACTAATACTGAAAATATGAAGAAAAAAAAAGTTCCCAGATCATATTTTGCAGTAAGGTGTTCAGTTTATCTGACTGTGGCATAACAACTTTTTATGCTTGTAATTAGCTGCTGGCAGCAGCTGGTTAAGATTTGAGAAACATCATATTCGGGTTCAATAGAGAACAAATTCACACACTACAATCTTTCTCTAACCTTAACCACAGTGTTGTTATTGCCTAAAAGAAACCGCAAGTGAGATTCTGGGGTTGTGCTTTACGCGGCCACTTCCTTGTAAGTTGATTTATTAAAAAAATTTGGTGCTTTGATCCTGGAACGTAATCACCCGCTTTTTAGGTTTTAGACTAAAAAGTAGAGTTGGCCTCAACACAGCTGAAGTAAAATTTTTAGTTTCATCAACTTCTTTATCTCTTTTTTTATTCCCTTCTGCATTTCCTACTTTACCCCTCCCTTCCTTCTATAGCAGTCGGCCTCTCCTCTTCCTCCTCCCCCTGCTCCTCCTCCTCCTCCTCTTCTCCCCGGCACCTGTGCCCCAGCGGAGGGGGAGTTCCGGAGCAGAGGAAACCCCTGGGGCAGCCAGGCACCTCACAGATGGTTAGCAAATTACACCTTCATTACCTCTCGTCTTCTTCTTCCCTTTCCTCTGGCCGGTGCCTGACAATGACTCGCTGTTCCTGTGGCACTTCATATCGTGTGGCAGTGGCCGACCTGACTGCTCATAAAAATAGCACCTATTTAGGAAAAGAAAAAACGTTCATCTCAATAGTGCTTTTGTTGGATATTTGCGAGGTAGGGTTCTTATAGCAATTTAGATTAATATTGAAATTAAAGCTATGTCACTAATGTACAGTCATCACTGTAGTGTAGTGGCACATGTTTGTCATCGTCAAAGGACAACTGGAATGCACTTGGTCACTAAACCGTTGCGCAAATGACACATAACACAAGTACAAAGATATGTCCCAAGAGGCATTATGTAAGCCGCAGATTGTCATTAATCATTATAAAGGGTTTGTCTTACAAGTTAAGCCTGGCATGAAATTTTAGCATGCATCCAGTGTTTGCCAGTTTTTTTTGTTTTTTTTTTATTGTTGTATATTGCTACATAGGGACATAGTTCTGTTGTTTATTAAACGCAGTAATGTTTCTTTAAAAGGGGGACCTCACCAATTTTTCAACTTGCTTTGTATGGCTTTAGTTTAGGCTGTAAATAAGCATTAATCCTTCCCTGTGACTTCCCTGCTTTAAAATAGTTCCTCCAAATGACATCACCCGGAGAAGTTTTTATCATTAGGAGTTCAGATGGTGTCATCTGGGGGACCTCTGGACCACGATCACAAACTCAATAGTGTGAGCAACAATATGGCATAATCTGAACTGAAGGTTCCTCCAAGTGATGTCATCTGGAGGCATTTTTTAGCTAGAAGTAGAGAGATATTTGAATATATATATATATATATATATATATATATATATATATATATATATATATATATATATATATATATATATATATATATATATATATATATATATATATATATATATATATATATATATATATATAAGTTTAATGGCATTTATACACGCATCCTGAAGACATTTCTTCTGTGTTTGCATTCATGCATTCATGCCATAAAAGTGACTTAACCATAGAATATGCTGAACTTAGGTTCACATCTGGATTTTTGCAACTTGCAGCATTAAGGATCTAACTTTACAAATAGCAGGATACAGAGCTTCCAGACAAATCCTGTGCCACAGACTTCTGTCCATGGCTGTGTGAACGCCCTGCTCTCAAAACTCATCTTTGAAGAGAAAGTCACTGATGGATCACGGTTCCTCCTTCAGTTTGAATAATGACCACATTTAGTTACAATAGAAGAAAAATGGGATCGGAACTAGGTTGAATAGTTCATTTTGCAGGCTTTGTACATCAGTTGTAAGAGGATAAAGGCATCTGCCAAATGACAAAACGTGAAAGTATTTTTGTCCATGTGATTTACTGATAATCACAAATCACATTTTTTATTGAACCACATTGCACATGAGTATGAAAAGATTCCTGACATGATTGCATATCAGCCATGGTTGGAATATTTGGCGTGTAGCACTTTTCTGGGACATTGTGTCTTACTGTTGAGCCTTCTTAAGACGGTTATTTTCAAGACACTGCATTTTTCTGCCAAAAAGGGGGGAAAGGAACTTGACAAAAGAGCTCAAATAAAAACATCTAAATGCATCTAATTTTTTTTTCTCAAGTGAGGACAAAATAAGGAATAATCATTAACATAGGAACACAGCCTGTACTTTGACAACGTTCAAATATCTCCGAATCAGTGATCTGTGGTTTTTCTTGCATACGGTGAGCAGCTGTTTGTCAGTTTGCAGTGACCACTGAGTGACTCACACACCGTGTATCTTATTTCCGTGCCACCTCCAGGCCAGCACGAGAGGGCCAAGTGCATCCATTAGTCAGGCCGCGGACGGCATGGAGTAATAAATAAACGACAGGACCCATTTGAAGACAGGCAGATGTAGTGGATCAGGTCAACAGATCAGTCTTACTGAAAACCTACTGTAGGTGAACAAAACCAGTTGAGGGTAACGAGAAAGGAAGTCAGGCGACAGGCTGAGGCAAAAGAGACACTGAGGGGAAAGTCAAAAAAAAATCACAAGCAGGGGTTTAAATCCGGGCCATCGGGTATCAAGATGGTCCAATTCAGACCCAGTGAGCCTTTGCCTGATAACATTTGACTGATAATAATCTGTAATCAATTCCATCAATCATTCCAATTCCATCAAATGGAAATATGGAAGTGTTGGGTTTTCAAGATTACGTTTTTCTGTGGGGGGGGGAGACAATCTCATACTTCATAGCCCGAGTTCGTACTGATCGACCCCTCGAAGGTCAGAGGGTTTGAGAGCAAGTAGATAGTAATCTGCATCATACCAGAGTCGGAGACGCGGGGTGACGGCGCACTGCCCAAAAAGCAGCGGAGCAAATGGAGAAGCGAGACAGAGAGATGGAGAAAGGGGGAGAGGGGGAGAGGGGGAGAGGGGGGGAGCCAACAGCCGGCCAGAAGTCCTTCAGTGCTGCTGCAGTGGAGTGACAATGAGAGCGGCGGGATTATGAGTCATACACTCCCCACTCCCTCCCACCGACGAAGCCAGGTTACGTCGATCCTGACTCATTCATTCACATCCGAGTGTCGAGCCAACTTTTGTTTTTTTGTTTGCACAGATGAAATCGTGCTACTTAAAGAGACCATCTCTTGGTAGAGTGCTCTGACATACTTGACCATGCTCACTGGCTGCAGCCCCATTCATAAAAAATGTTCAGCCTCTGAGTACGTGCAGAAGAAGACACACACACACACCTCCAATGCCTTATTTGGTTGTACTGAATAACTGAATGGGATGAGGAGTGTGTGCCACAGCTTGCTCGTACCACCCAGCAGATCGTGCATACTCGTAGTACTGTAACATCATTTTGATAAATTCCTGTGAATGTCTTCCTCTACTTTATGTGACTTCCTTTATAAATATTCACCTCTATTAATCCCCCCCCCCCCCCCCCCCCCCCCCCCTCCCTTCCATTCCCTCCCTCCTCCATCTGCCTCGCTCAGTAGAGCAGCGTCTACCTCCATGTGGTTAGCTCATCTCCTTTTTCTTCATCTTCTTCTCTCTCTCTCTCCCTGGTTAGCTCATCTCATCGCTAGGCAGTCAGCCTTGCAGACAGCTAATTATAGGCTACACCGTGGAGCGCAGGGCCGGATGTGACAGCATGCTGTGTTTGGTGTGTGTGCGCGTCTGTACATTGTGTTTGCGTCCTTAAGTGTGTTAAGCACAGGTATCAACATCCGTGTCACTGTTGCTTCTCTTGCGTACATCCTTTCTGCTTATGCGGGGAGTGTGATTATGCACGGTGCGCGTTTCATGTGTTCCTTTTTTTTTTTTGCCTGTCTTTGTGAGGACGCCCTTGAGTTTCATATCCTCAAGGTGGATGTCTTGCTGCTCCTTACATGCAAAAGGTTTGTGAATGTAATTCCATCACTGAGGGTCCTCACAAGTGCGTGTGTGGACGAGCCACCAGCAGGATATCCAATCCCAGCCCCTCCCACACTGTACTGCAGCTCTGACTCATACGAGGTGGAGGCAGAGACAGGGTCTGATGACTGGCAATGAGCGTGCACACACACTCATATACATGGTCTATATAGCACAGAGGCATGGACAGAATATGGACACAGTATATACTACATACAGTGCGTACATGTATGCATGCTCCTTTAAAGCACTGTGTGTACTTAAACAGATGCTAAGTGACAGTATATAGTCTGGTACAAGTATCACATCCAGTATACTGACGTATATTTAATTATTATTACACCTGTCTGTTTTTTTTAAATAGCATTCCATCTTGTCTTTACAACATATTTTAGATGGTTGGTCTATGTCCAGCAAAACCTCTTAATTGCCTTATTTATTTAACGGTCCCAGGTGAACATTTTAAGTGAATGGCAGCAGGTGTCTGTTAAAACAACATCACACACTCTCAGAAATAGGTGGCACATTAGAAGTCCATCCTGTCCCCCAAGGTACAATGTACCTGAATGTACCCCTTTGGGCTACTTATTGGACCTCAAACTAACTGTATGTACCGTTCAAGGGCCAAAACATACATAAATGTACCATTTTGTTGCAGCTAAGGTACAATTGCATAAGACAGTGTGTTCTTTCAGCTGCTTTTACAATTATTAAGTCAATTATACAATTGGGGGGGGGGGGGGGGGGGGGGGGGGGCAGTGGCTCAGTTGGTCAAGTGGCCGCCTACAGACCAAAAGGTCGGGGGTTCGAAACTGCGCTTCTTTTCTGCCGTGACCATCAACGTATACTAGTTTAAAAGTCCATGCACACACTCTGACTCTGCAGCCTCTGTCATACTGTACATATGGGTTTAGGCCGCTGACTCTGCTTCCTCCACACAGGACTTGGTGGTTGGTTTCAGGAGTTCTTCAAAGTGCTTCTTCCACGGACATCAAATGGAAGCTAGCGGCGCTCCTCCCCTCCCGCATGTCGAAGTAGCCCTTACCACCTGACAGTTTGCCAGTTCTGTCTCGCCGACAACCAACAGTCCTTCTCTGTGACCTCTCCAAACCCCTCCCACATTATCCTACTTCATCAGTCTTCTGTAAACACCTCCAGCAGGTTTTTGACATGCCGCCATAATTGCCACTGACAACCCTCTGACCACAACTCAGAGCCGCTGCCTGCACAACACAGCCCAGTCAAAGTGTGTCCCTCCCCAGGATTCATGAGACATTCTTCCAGAGGCTTGGCGGTGAGGTCGGGCCTCAGCCAGGCTTGTTACCAGTCTCCCACACCACCTGATGAGTTCACATTGGATGGCCCTGCTCTGCCCCTCACCCAAGTTTGTTTCAGCCAGACTTTAAGACAGCCAGTCTCATAACAAGCATCATGTTCAGATCAGGCAGGCCATTCCATGCCACCACCGCCTTATTCGTATCCCAAGAACAAATCTACAAGACCGAGATCATTTACCCGCTGCACAATTTCCACCATGCCCACCCGCAGTTGCTGAACCACCGAGGTACCCGCTGTACTTTTCTGTGTGAGTTCTTGCATCGTTTCTTTAAGGTTGAGGTGACCCCATCGATGAAGTTTCTGCTTTAGACAGAGACAGCGAGGGTGCACGTGGATCTCACAATGAAAGACAAAATGTTCACACACTACGCACTTAGGCACGTATGCCTGCACACACACCAAGACAACAGCAGGAGCTTCACACCTAAAGGATGAGATCAGCAGTAAGTGTGTGTGTGTTCAGATGCCACGGAAAGTCTCTCTCCTCCTCCCTCTCTTTCTTCTTTTATCACTCATTCTTTTCCTCTTGTCCTGCTCTGTGTCTGCCTCATGGCGTCCTGTGTCATCCCCTCCCCCGCTGCAATAAAAAGGAGGCAGAGCTCTGTTCATTCATGCATTTAGCCAGTCAGCTGAGGAGGGGAAAAAAAAAAAAAAAGAGCAGGACCCCTCCTTTTTCTTTTCTCTCTTCCTCTTCCTCTCTGTCACCTCCTCCTCCTCCCTTTGCCCTTCTCTATCTCTTCCCTCTTGATCCCCCCCCCACCCCCACCCCCTATCCCCCTCCCTACCCTGACAGTATGACTCACAGACAGCCCAGTTCCCTTGATGCACTGCGGAAGCGTAATGTGACGTAGCTTCCATCTCTCCCATTCATCCCCCCTCTCGTCATAGCACAGCTCTCCATTCACAAAACGCTGTGTGCTGGGAGACAGAGACAAGCAGGTGGATTCACAGCGCCTGGAAAAAAAAAAGATGGGTTTTTACACTTAGCTCAGCTGGCGACGTCAGTTTAGCGATAAAAGCAAAATGTAACAAAGTGCAATGGAAACAACCTCAGTGAATAAATCGTGACACACGTGAAGTATATCACTCATCTCTTAGCCTGAAGAAGAATCACCTCCACCAAGTGTTATTTCTCTATTCAAAGTATATTGAAATGTGAATGTGCATTTATCTGCATTTTCTTCTGCAGACTTTCTCACAATTCGATTCAGATATGTGCTACATTTGGATGTAGATATATTGAATACAGTAATAGAAATTAAATGCATCGCATACAATGTTACACGTCACAATAAATGTACAATATGATATAGAAGAGTGGATTCATGATAAAATTACTGTCTCATCTTCTAACCCATAAAATACCATTTTATGCATTATCCCATTGAAGTTTGCCCACAACACAAAGACATGATAAATTGTTATAAGACAGGAAAAGCCGGGAGACTTTAAGACCTTACTACAAGATGAAGTCATGGAAAAAAACGGCGCCCGATAGAGGAGCATGTTTTTAACAGACACTCTTACCTGGAAGAGACAACATGACAGATTATATGATATTCAGATACATCAGCAGAACTGATCTCGTCAGCACTCCGCGGACGTTTGCAGTAAAGTGAGAAACAAGGATCATTTTTCATATTAGAGACCGAATAATGCCACCCAGCAAGAAACAATCAGGGAGAGATGTGATGACGTTACATTATTGCCTATGGATAATGACCAGAAAGATGCTGACGGGACATTAAAGCGTTTATTTGAACGCAGAATGTGATGTGTTTACAGTAAAGAAGTGACACTAAAAGCCAGAGGCAGCACATCGCATTGTGCTGGCCCTCGATAAAAGGTCTACGTTGTTTTTGACTGCAGACTACCTAAGGTCGAATAATGTAACATTATTACTGAAACATAATGTCAAGATCCCCGGTTGTAAAAAATAAAAAAAAGGGCTCAAATTCATGACTACTACTTAACTAGAATTCCATGTGTGCTGCAATACACCACTGTAATCATATTAAATGGAGGTATTCACAATAATTACATACTGTTTTTCGTTCCAGTCAGGATGTACAACGATTAAGGCCTTTTTCTCTATATGTGCAATTTGAAGTAAGAGGGGAGTTGTTCTTAACTTAGCTTTCTGTAACCAAATAGCTGGGAAGTTAACTAACAATTTCAATTTCTCCAAACAAAATTGTTTGCACTATTCACATGTAGTTTGGTTGAAATTCAAAAACAAACAAAGGTAATATTTTCTATTTCTCAATAAAATGCAATGTACAATATACAATTCCATTGACATCCAGTGACAAAGATACGAGTTAAGATTACAGACGTATAACTTGTAGCTATAGTAAAGCCTATAGGGCCTGGGTGAGCAAGAAATGAAGAAAAAACAAAAACGAGCATCTTCTGAAAATGTGATCTTTAAATACTGCACAGTGTATGTACTTTATTGGATTACATCACTAGGGTAACCTACCTACTAAACAGTCAAAGTTGCCGGAGACAAAGCCTTCAGCTTCTTATTTTACGACTGCACGGCTGACTTTCAGGTTTGCCCTGCTGGTTGGCTGAAGATGGGAGCACAGCAAATCTCAACGTACAGTATGATTCACCACAACAAAGTGTTAGGGAGGGGGTTGGTGATGTCATTGGTGGTGGTGAGGGGGGAGTCATGTGTGAGTCAGAGAGGAAAAAGAAGAGGAGGAGATGTAGGAGGAGGAGGAACAGGATAAGGAAGAGATGTGGGTAAAAAGGAAAGAAAAAAAAAAGAGGAGCACCTGGGGAGGGGGAGAGGGGGTGGGGGGGGTACTTGCTGTGTGTGACCCATGGTAACAGTCAATGCTGGCATGCGGATGACTCACCACTGCTTTACCAATCTCACTTACACACACACACACACATATATAAAATACAGGGATGCTCACATCAAATGCCATGACACACAAACACACACACACACACACACACATTAGAAGCAAGTAGACTTCCACACAACGTAAACACATCGATGCACACGCACCACATGAAGTGCAGGAAGAGGAGGGGAGGGGAGGGTCAGGATGACTCACACATCAATGAGAACACCCCTCCCTCTAGCCCCAGTCTCTCTCTCTCTCTCACACACACACACACACACACGCAAGACGAAGGACATATCATTTGGATGCAACCCACATCCTCCCCACATCCTGGGGAACCTCCCATCTGAATCTCTCTGACAGCAGGAGGCTCACACTGAATACAGTTTGCCTGACATGATGGGAAATCTCTGACAGGATGTTCTGATTTGAAATAAACTCCAAATGTAAAACGTCTGCAGTGGAATGTCTGTCAAACAGGTTTCATGTTTTAAAGATGCCCAGCTGTAAATACCAATATATTTTGGTCTGAATACATTTTCGCATCTGGGTATAAATTATGCACAAGACGATTTGATCTGTGGAGATGAGTGGCGTTTTCCTAATCACAGTAGTTTTTACTCTAAATGATCCCAAACTGAAAACCACATTTCCCAGACGCCTCGTCCCATAACAGCATGAATCATGAGGGTTTCTTATATCTCTGACTTACAAAAGAGGTTTGACACTTTACATTTTTCCAATCTTTTACTTATACAAAAGCCTGAAAAAAACACAAATTGATGCTGTAGTACTGCCCAGGGTCACATAAGTCTGACAATACACGCATTCGTTTATATTAAATGAATAAAATAAAATTTGGTGTCTCCAATTTTATGTATCCCATGTGTGGGTGATTTTGGTCATGGAGGAAGTGAAGACAACGTAGTCGTGCACCATAGTTCTGTACGGCCTGTTGGAAGTTGAAAGCAAAAGTTTGCATGACATTATGATGAATTAGCAAAAACAGTAAAGAATTCATTTCCATCAACATAATATTTAATGCGCATCAAGCTGAGTGTTCCTTCTAAATAAATTGCTAAATTAATAAAAAATGAACTAAGGCGGTGCACTAATTTAATTTTTTATTGTTTTACAATAATTTTGAATGCACTCCTTGACCATTTTTGATACTTCTGATGATAAAAAGAACATTTCTATTAGTTGAATGTGTGTTATTATTATGTTAAGTGCAGCGTCAGGTTTCCCCTAACACTGAACTGTATGTAGGACACAAACGTAACACTAACCCTAGTGCAATAACTATGCACATTCAGCCAGTACAAATGTTTTTTTAACATCAGAAGTGACAGTGGCCAAGAGTGTATTAAAAGTTATATTAAAACAATGGAAATTAAATTAGTTTGAAAAATAAGCTCAATGTGCATTAAACGTTACGCAGATGAAAAAAAATTATGTTTACTCTGTTTGCCATTTTAAAATCAAAATCAAAATGGTGACATAACCACACCAACTGCAATTCTAAAGAAGTAGCTTTGAGATTTTGACACCTACTCGTTACTCTTGCTTGGATTGATATAAATACAGTAAACGGACATGAAATGGAGGGGAAACGGTTAAGCTGGCTCAGCATCTTTAAAGATGACAAATGAACAGACTGAATACAAGTGTAGAAATGACTGAATGAATTTACGTCATGCACAGAGCCACGTTAGCGGTTTCCAGTTTTTTGAGTTAACTTCAGCCATTATATTTAACATACGGACACGAGTGCACAGATGAGGTCAACGTGCTCCTCCAGTTCACAGCACGGTTACGATTCTTTGAGCACAGGACGTAGGATTTTTATCTTCTTTTGAATTCAAATTGGTTTTGCACAAAAAAAAAAGTCTGGCCCAAAAAAAAAAAAAAAGACAAAAAATTATTAAAGCATGTCTTTTTGGAAAGATGACTCACTCCCAGTCTCCCCCCAAAAAAAGTCTCTTATCTTTTGATAGCTAAAACATGCAAGCAGTGCAGGCACTTGGCGAGCACGAACAATTCCCATCAATTACTCCAAGAAATACTTCCGCCTCTGTAAATCGAGGGCAGCTGACAAGACGGACAGCTCTTGGCACAATGGAGTTGTTTTATGAATGACATCTGGATAACAAGAACACCTGCACCGCGTGACCCCGTTAGAGCATTGGAGAAATGACGTTTGAGAGATTCAAGTTGACTGAGGCTGAATTTGTGTGAGATGTGTTTAATAAGGAATTTTGTTGTTTGTGTGTTTTGCCAGAACACACAGCTGAAACTCAGTCAGCAGTTAAACCCATCTGCACCTGGCAGATTGAAGTTTGTTTATCCAAGGTCATCTGGCGAAGTGGGGGTTCAGTGTACCGGTGTCGACAGTCTGCCACACTCTGACCTTTGCCCTCTGACATACACTACTCACAAAAAGTCAGATATTCCACTTTCAGCTGAAATTTCACAACGCACCTTAAATGCACCATAACATTCACAGGCAAACTTAATTTGACCTTCTCCAAACTTCTGAATACACATGGGTCCAACTGTTCAATGTCTTAGTACATACTGCACAACATGCTGTTCTCCAACAAATAAAAATAATAAATAATAAAATAAAAAATCACAGACCACTAAATGTTCCGGTTCAATGACAACGGTGCTTTCTCATCACCCTGTTCACATTTTGACTTCACTTCACTGTTGTTAGCTTTTGTTTCAATAAATCATTTGTGATATCATTGCATGCTTCTAGTTAAATTCCCTGCTTTCATGATTTTCCATATATTGCACCCAAAAGTCATAGATATCCCTTTTCGTGAGTAGTGTATATTTTTGTACCATCAACCTTTACCTTTTTATTTATACAATATTTTTAAATGTTGTGAGTTTTCCAAAGTACAATGTACACTTTTCCGTCCGGTGTTACGAACATCTGTAATTTGTGACCAACAGCTGTTTTTTTTTTTCCCCCTTAATAATGCACTGCAGAAGAAATGCATTCAGGAAATCCCATTTTCAAAAAGTAGCGGTTGTGCAGTGACACAGAAGAAACAAAACTATTCACAGGAACTGGAAAATTTTGCTCAAAATGTCAACCAACAGAATCCAGTAAACTTGTGACAGATTCAGTTTTCTGTCATCAAATCTAAAAGTACTAAAATAGTTCCAACAAGTAATATTCCATACATGCAGCAGTATCTAGTATTATGAGGCTGAGCACAAATGTGGACTTCTAAACTGGGTAAAATCTGATTTGTTTCCATGTTCTGCACTCAGAAGTCATTTATTCACATGCTATACTCATTTTAGAGAATTGAGAAATACATTTTTCCCCCGTGCCCTTTGAAAGATGACCTAAATGGAGCCAGCGTCGTGTTAACCGAGCACCACTAGAGGCCAATATCCTGCCACAATCAGGTGGGGAGGCCTGCAGGATGATGTGACACCATACGACCGTAAACTTTTCCTGTGAAAACAAAGACTGTTTCAGTTGGTGTCACATGTCTTCCAGGTGGGGTGACCTATACTTTCTGATCCAACTGCAAGGAAAAACACTGCTGACATGTATAATTAGCACTCACCAGTAAATCATCGTCTTGTGTGTTCAAATTTAGCACGGCTAAAAGTAGGTCTCATGTTAGTGAGACTGGCTGAAGACTGTTGGATCGTGACCTTATAAAAGCCTCAATGAAACATGAAACATTCGAAATTTCGTTTAAATTAGTCCAAGTGAGGCTGATTTCAGAAAACTCATTGTATGGTGTTTTTTCTCAAACTTCATGATTCAACTGTTACCTTTAAGCATTTCAGAAGTCATTGTTAATCTAGTTGTCCAAAGTTCTGAAGCACACACACACACAAAAAAAAAACCTTTAAATAAACTCCAGCAATACCAGAAATAGCTTTTCGTTCAAGGAAATATCAGCATATTGATCTTGACCGTTCAGTTTGTACAAAAGACAAAGTTATGGTTTTCTCCAACATGAATAAGTATTTAAGTACTAGCTAAAGTGGCCAGTGTTGAATTATATTTTCACAGGAAAAGCCACAATGGTTCCAGTTTAATTGCAACCCTTTAACAAGCCAGACACTTTAAAGGCTGGCAATACATTTTTTTTTTATGTCTACTTTAATACAAGGAAAACGTACAAAGTAGGAATCTCTTTTCATTGCTGTATTCTTTATTCTTCTCGGGAGCTTTCCTCAAGAAGAACTTTGGAAATACAGTCATTCTTCCCTCACTGAAAATGAGGAAATGGAACAATGTCTTTGTGACTAAAATTTGGCATTGGAATCGTTTATTTCATCAAAAACCGTCTCATTGGAGATTTGAATCCAATGAGAGACTTTTAACTTACTCCAGCTTATCTCATGTGCTTGAAAGAGGCCTCAACCCCCAGCCTGGCCCAGAAGCTCTGCTCCTGGCTACCTCAACCATCCCTGCATCTTTATCCATCAGCTGAAATACATGTGTGGTAAATAAATGAACCATTGTGATTACATGAGGAAGAAACTCTGAGTAAAACTCAGCCCCTGATATTCTTTAGATATGGTCCTCAACCATTTGCCAATTTTCCCTTTTCAGCCTTGTTTTAACAGAATTATATACCATTTTACAAGGAGAAAAAAAATCAAAGCATCTTAAATTAGCACAGAACCACCTTTCTTTTTACAATTAACTTCAGATACTGTAGAAGACTGGTGGAAAAACAACCAATACTGCCCCCTGGTGACTAAAGAGGAGGATGGTGCATGCAGTTGCTGCTACCAACAGATTGTAAAACAGTAAATAAGGCCTTAACGTATACATCACACATTTCAGAATTGCAACTAGCACTTAACAGTTCACTACGAATAACTGAAGGGGTTTTACAGATTTGTCAGCATTCACTGTTTTACACTAAAAAGGGGGTAATAGACGTACTGTCCAAATCACGTCAAGCAGAGGGGGAAAAAGTTCCTTTCTCCTTTGGCAGACAGACAGTGTGCCTCATAGAAAGAGAGGAAAAAAGTGGCAATGCAATGTGAAGATTTGTGGTGTCAGTAAATGAAGAGGACTCGGGTGCGAGGCAGAGCAGAGAAGGTGTCAGCCATCTTGCGGATTCTGGCGTAGTTGATGAATCCACGGAGAAAGAGCAAGATGCCTAAAGAAGTAAAAATGGGACTGAGATTAGATTGACAGTAGTAACTAGTACTACAGTAGGTAACACACACAAGTCTATATCCGGTCCTGGCAGTAGTGAGACTGTCTGCTCTGACTGAGCTTTTAGGCTGATCATAATAACCCCCGAGAAAAGATACAGCACAACCCAAAACATGAAACTGCACTTAGCAGTGAAAGTACACATTGAATGTAGCTAATAATATGCATCTTTTCCAGCATTCATTAATTTACATTATATTTAATTTTCCAGTACACTATGTTCTTAGGCCTAATTAGGTGTTACGAGCTTTTCACTCTCAACAACACTTGGCAACATGGCTGATAGTGTGCAGACTAGGCAGTCATAATTAGTAAATACCTTAAAGTGAAAGCAGAAAGCCTCATAAATAGTTATTTCTTAGAAACCAACTCTTAGAATTGCTGCATTTTTACAGTAAATAAATAAAACCTGTAGTAGTTTTGATCACTGAGAAGGCAAACCAGCTGTAAACAACATTTTTCTGTCCACCTCACAAAAGCAAGTTCAGTATTTATCCTGCTTTTATGCATTTTGTGCTGGGTAAATGGCTTATAGTTTTTCCATCAGAGCTCCCCGTTACAGCTTGAATTGACACTGCATGAAAAGTGAGACTGACAAACAGTTAAAAAAAAGAATAATATGAAAGGCAATTATACAGCTCCACAAGCAATTCTCTGTGTCACTTTTGGTTCGTGCATATCTCATCATTTCATCCAATCGGGGCATTTACGTGCACTTAAGTACCCCAGTTACAGTCGGCCGTCTTAGGAAAGCTGATTTCTTAACTGTTGTGTAAACAGGAAAACTGGTTTCTAAAACTGAGGTAGTAGCACAGGAAAACCTAATTTTCCTAGCTAGCTTTCTCCCACAGAAAGCCAATTTCTCTGCCATGTACGCACAGTTCCAGGTATCTACTAAGCTTTCTCGGACAGCAAATGTGCATTACAAAGGGCTACAGGCAGGAACAAGTAACTGGGTGAAAGGCTGAATGAAAGGAGAGATTACAGGGCGATGCCGCTTCTTTTTTCAAGTCCACGTGAAATCTGACTTAAAACTAAACTGACCCAAAATACCTCAGAAGTCTAAATAAACAGCTTTCCACTGCTTTTTTTTTTTTTTTTTAACTCAGTCTGATGATTGTGTGTCATCTGCAGTGTCTCTCCCCTCTATTTCCCCTCTCCCCTTGCAGGGACATGAATGCAGCAAAAAACAAAGACAGAAGGTCAGAGCAGCGTTTACTGTTACTATATAGTTGAAATCCGTGAGCCAAAGTTCCAAAATAAGTCAGAGGTTGAAGAGAAATCAGATTAGTTGTCTGCTGCATGTATGCGCACATATCCAGTAACCGGGGTTCTTAAGTAATCATCATTCCCCAATTACCTGGGAAAGCTGATTTCGCCAAGTAACCTGGTTGCTTAAGAGCACGTAAACACAATAATTGTTAATGTCAAAGTAATGGTAATTTACGTTGGCAAAACCTCTCTGAAAATAGAACAACAATTTTATGTGCTGCGATCAATGTAAAAATTGAGTTCAAGTATAATCAAGGAACAACGACTCCCTCAGTAATAAGTATAAAGTCAGCAAATGATACCATAACATTGTTGTGATGGAGCTCAATAAAGCTAAAATCCGTCACAAGCAAAACAAACTCCATTTGGTTCATTTAAGTTCAGAGGTTGGCTACTTACCCAACACCAAGAACACCCACCACAGCCAGTACTGCCCATCAAAGTAACCAGGGAAGTATGTGGAAAACTAGAGTCCAACAGAATGACAGAAATGACTGGTTAGAATAAATATGGGCTGCACTGGTTTCCCTCAAATGGTTCCTGCATTTAAAGAGTGAATGAATTAAGCAGCAAAGAGATCTTTGAGGAAATACTGCAGTGCCTACAAGCCAAGAAACAGAAACATTAAAATACCATAGTGTGTTTAGGGCTTTTGACTTGTTTGTGAATAATACTTAAAGCCACACTTTAAGTGTTTATAAAGTATGTGTGCTCTGTAATGTCTGTTTTCCTTTGTGGGGGATCGTACCCGGACTATGAGGATCCATTTGATGAGGGAAAGGCCAAAGCCTGAGATGGCCCCGTAGCGGCCAGCCGCTGATGTGGTCAGACAGAAAGACAGAAAGAAACCGATCCAATTGAAGAGGAATGCCACTGCAAGGAGACAAGGGTAAGTATTATAAAAAAAAATTTAAAAAAACTGGGAAATGACTGAGTATATTAATTAACAAATAAGTTTAAATAAGACAAGATATATTTTCTGCACAAATATAAGAAAAGAGGATGGGAGCTAAAAATGAGAGAATATGCTAACAAAACATGAGTAGATCACAAGTATTATTGAAAAACTAACTGAAGAAAGTGAGCATGAAGATGCCGTCATTGCCTATCCTCAGCTGGTCAGCATCTTCAAAATCATCTCTGTTCACAAAGTCTTCATCCTGTGATGGAAAAAGCAACAGAATTGCAAAAGGAAAAAAAGAAAAGTGAGCTATTGAGGCCTTTAAATAATGTGTTCCACAGCACAGCCAGGCAAAAGCAGAGTTTTATTATTTCTTCAGTCTACACATCAATTAAACCAATTAATTTAATGACTTCACAATGGAATATTTAAAATTGAACAAATACACCACAGTGGCAAGCACCTGCCAGGAGAAACCAAGCTTTGCTGACGACAGGGAGTAAGTACACCACAAACAACCAAAAGACTAATAGAAACATCACAACACAGCAGGCCCATTTAATACAAGGCTTCGCCCAAAGCTCTGAAATCAGCCAAAATCCATATGGGAAACGAAGAGAACCGGTGGATCTCGTCTAACTATTGGCTAGACACTAGCTAGTACCATACAAAAACACACAAGGTAGAAGGACTACTGAATACTGTACATACACACCGTATGCACAATAAATCTGTTTTTTCACACACCAAAACAGGACCACTTCACTCCCTCCCATCATTCACTCTCCTCGTTACCTCCAGCGTACTGCGAATAACATCATCAAATGTCTCCAGGCGTTCCCTGTGCTGAGGCTGCTGCTGAGCGCAAGGCAGTGCGTGGCAGAGGAAACACATAACCAGTAATCAAACAGGGTGACCCCACATGTAGAAAGGCACAATGTATAACAGTGACCACAAGAGGTCAGAAATTAGCTATTATTTTCAGTGGTTAGGGAAAGTTTTTATTTCGCTATCAACTTAAACAAGAATACATAATTGTTTTTCCTTTTGTCGGGTAAGTGTGAATTCCTGTTGCTGCTAACAGAATAGAGACACTGAGATGGCTCTTGTAAATAAGCTGCTTGTGCCACGCTCACACGGATGAGGTTAGATTACTGGTGTCCTTTTCTGAATAGTCACTCAACATCTGGTAAATAAAAGGACATCTACAATTTTTATGGAACAGAAATTCCAGAAATATGAATGTTAACAAAAGAACGCAAATGTTTCCCCTAGTGACTGTGTCTTTAAATCTTTCACAAATTTGAATGTGTGTAATTTGTAATTGAGCATACTTCCACACATTAAGATACACTGAGGCCTGGGACACAGCAAAAAGCTTGGCTCCCGTGGGCTTTGACATTGATTGTGGTCATTTCATTTGCACAATGACAGTAAAATATTCCTAATTGGTTTTTAAACATGTTGATCTACAGTTAAACCAGTATGATAGCAGATCAGATAAGTGGAGCACACACAGAGGCTTCTAATAACAAAACAACACTGTGGTGGGGTGCTAAGTACTTCCTGCCATGCAGACAACACAGGATGTGTGTGCAAGCCTGCCCACAGGTATAGAGGAAGTAAGCAATACACTCACTCTTCCTGTAACAAGTGGAACAGTAGTCTCAGCTTTTGCTCTTTCTGCTTCATCATAGGAAGGTAGCGTAGTTGCTACGTTGTATGATGGGGGCTTGGGGAAAGCCCCATCTTCCTTGTAGTCAAAGTAGGCTAAAGAAAACAAAAGCACAATTACAAAGAGAAAGAGAGAACTCTCACTAAAATTAATTACTAATGCAGTTTTATTGATGTTGGACTAGATAAAACTGTACATTCAAATGCAGTCCAAAAGAACTGCCAGAGAACGTCTTGTTTAGACTAGTACACAGTAGATTAGCATTCACTGGCTCAAGTAAACATTCGTCCTCAAGTTTTCCTCATGCAGCGAAACCTAAATGCAATTCTGTCGTGTCCCCATTGCATATGACAATATCTCCCTATCACAAATTCAATTGGATGAGGGGGGGTCTTACCTGCATTGTCCACTTCAATGCTGCTGTATGGGGGTGGGGCATCAGCTGCTACCTGTGGACTTTCTTCTGGGTCCTCCTCATTGGACAACTGCGGGATGTAAAGAAACCACTCCCTCATTAATTTAAGCCGATTAGCAAATGTGACTGCACTGGCTATTTTCATTTGCAATAGATACACAAGTCCCACAGCACCTGTCTGGAGTTAGGTGAAGTTTGCAACACCCTGGCTTTCCTTAAATGAACTTAAAAATAATAAGTTGTTCAGAGAAGATCATTACAGAACCGGTCCACATCAAAAAAAAAAATTTGAACCATGAACCATTTCATATTAAATGCAGTAAATGTGTGACCAGTTCAAATCAATTATAAATCAAGCCAGCTTATTGCTAAACCAGACGTTTAAAACCAAGTACATTTAATCCATGAACACTTTTGACAGTTTCCAAAGGCCATTGACGGTGTACTAAATACCAAGTGTAAGGTCCCCAGCAGAAGGTTTACAGAGGTGTTAATTACAGGATGACAACAGCTTTGTTTTCCGTTTGGTGTGTGTGTCACACTTGATATTACAGGTTTCTAAATTTCTCAGAAAGCAACTGATATGTTGCTGTAAACTCATAGGATTTTATCACAGGGGATTCTCATCACAATAGTGATGAATAAATATAATCTTGGGTCAAAGGAAATGATTCAACCATCTTTAAATTGATCTTAACTGACTTGTTCCTCTTTAAGGACTATAAATAAAATAGCATTATACAGAGAATACTTTAGAAAATAATTTCAAAAAAATCAAATCAAATGAAACATATGTACAACTTACTGTATCCTAAAGCTAATACACAGTAGAGAAATTCCCAGAAATAACTAGTCATAAATTCTGATAGTGTTTGTATCACCAAAGAGGCTGCATTGTCAGTGTACAGACAATACAGTGTGAAGCGCAGCAAAAGTAAATAAAATTAACCCCCCCAGAAAAATAACTAATAGATACAGCCTTCAGTCCCTTAATCAGCTCTTCCTACATTACCTCCAAGAATTCGCAATCTTGTGATTGTGACAATTAACTCAACCAATCCCCTGTGAAGTTTGCATGACCTTGCAATTTAAAAACATCCCAAAAACATTGCATTATGCGTAACAATGTTTTTTGTTTTGTTTTTTTAAAGCTGTCTACCTATCTTTTGAGGAATGCTCAGATGAAATTCACAGTTATATACTTTCACATAAGGCAGTAGCCCATTACAACCCGCCTACCACTGAGCAGTTTCACAAAGCAGCTTGGATTAAGGGGCTTGCTCAAGGGCACCACAGTGACATTAATGAGGGAGGCATAATCACCTAATCACCCACAGATCATAACTGGCCTGCTACAAGTGCAGTCTCTAATGTCTCCGCTCATTCATTATTACTGTACTCGGACACATGAGCAGATATAATAATGAAAGTCTTCCTGCCCCACATCTACCGTATAAAGAAGGTTTCTTAAAGCACATGACTAGTGAACGAACACATTCACTGTTGTAGGTTATGAGCTATTCAAACAGTAACATTAATTAATGGTACTAGTACTCTACCTAACAGTGAGGTGCAGGTGCCCTAACTTTCAGAGGGAGATGTATGTTTGAAATCTTTGACCTGTGTTAACAGCTGCAATTACATCGGTCTTTAAATTACGATGCATTTGCACTCTGTAAAACTTTTATCCGTATCAAGTCATTTTAGTCTATAATTAAGTCCCCAATTTTTTCTAAACATAAATGGCAAAAGTAAGTGTTCCAACACCATTTCAGTGTTTTCTTAAATCGAGTTTCATTTGCATTAATTCTGCTTGCTCAGCAACATGACTCCTATTTCTTGTTTTGAGACATGTTCAGTTCATTCGGTCCAACTAATACAGTGCAGCTCAGGTGATTTCTGATGGCTGTATCTGAAGTTGGTCTACATGAGCACATCAATGGCCATCTTTTGCCCGTTTCTTTGTTTTTTTATTCTGTGGTTTCTTCCATTTTTTTTTCTCTATTAAAGATTATTGTGGGTGGGGCTATATGATTTCCGAGCCTGCAGAGCCAGGTATTCGAATATGGAGAGCAGAAAATGAAACCTAATTTTTAGATCCTAATTACACCCAGAATAATTGTGGCCTTTTGCTGTTTTAGGTTCAACTGCAAAATAGAGAATTAAGTAACCTAGGTAACAAAGAGTCACACAATGACCAGCTAGCTCCAGCATTAAACGCTACTTCAATGTGTCAGTCACATAATCCTGTAAAATACTTAATCTATAAACAATTCACTAAAAAGGAACATTTCTACCATGCTTTCAGTGGCTGAATAAACTTAATAAAAAGACGTATGCAATTTTTAATGTTTGTAACGTTGAGTTTTACGTTTACATTTTGGTATTAACGCCACACGGAAACCTAGTTAGTGGAAATACCTGGAGTTTACTAACGCAAGCTTTAACCACATAAAAATAGTTTGCGTATACGATAGCTAGAGAGCTAACCCACTAAATAATAAAAACACCCACAAGCAGAAAATATCCGAAAATACGGTAAAAGGTGACCGTTCGCGTACTTTCAAGAGCTCGCATTAGCCAGACAGGAAACGCCAACTTTAACGTTTAACGCTACCTTAGCTAGCATTGACGTAACCCTAGTAGCTTTAGCATACTTGCTAGCAGCCAGCTTCAGCCGATGAAAATGACAAAACACGACGACGACAATTCACCAAACTAACACAACAGCGACCGCAGAAGCCGCCTTGTTGAGAATGACACCTTGCGCTCACGTCCGGGTAAGTGGTGGGAGCTGCTTTTTTTTTTTTTTAAATCAGCTTTTAAAATGTTCACAACACAACATTACAGCTGACGTTAAAAGGCACAGCTTCAACGCGTCGTTAGAAGTCAGCGACCTGTACGTACCTGCTGATATGTGGCGCTCGGTTCGGCCATTTCGACGCGAAGGGCTCGTGATCAACAACAACCAAGACGCCCAGAGAAAAGGAAACTGAGCTATGCAACAGAACGTCAGACGCCGTAATCCCAGGGACCGCCACAATAAAAGACCAGCGTGTCCTCCGTCTGTTCACACCGCCGTCGAACCGCTCGACGCAAACCACGGAGCTTCCTGTCAGCGTTCTGAAATAAGGTCCACCTTGAAATCGAGTCAGTCTATTTGTCGCATATTTTAAAGACGTTGAAGGAAAAGCTGAAAATCTCTGAGTAAAAAGAGAAATAAACATATTCACAGTAACAGCTGTTTTCACGGTTGCAGTTTTCGGTTCAGTTCAATATAAAGGGACAGATATTACTTTCACTATTCCACAATAAAGATAAAATCGTATGGTTAATTATTTTTGAAATGGAATATTTTATGTGTTTCAATTTACACATCCTCATTTAAAAGCTGGTGGTCGAGCCATAGGCTGCGGTTTCTATTAGTTACCTTCACTATAAAAGCCATAAAATGAAGGTATTCTATGAATCTGTTCTCCTAAATGTAGAAAAGCC
Source organism: Channa argus (assembly GCF_033026475.1). Taxonomy (NCBI): domain Eukaryota; kingdom Metazoa; phylum Chordata; class Actinopteri; order Anabantiformes; family Channidae; genus Channa; species Channa argus. Next base: position 8,387,562 of record NC_090218.1, read on the forward strand.
TTCAAACTTGTAAACATATTGAGGCATTTATATTAAAGCAATAGCCATCCTCACCAGTTCGTTCACACTTTTCCTTTCAAAGGCCACGGTCTCAATTCTTGGAGATCCTAGTTATGCTTTTATTTTGAAAGAGAAACAGACACGTTTCCGGGGATGGCTCAATGCGCTTTCTCACCACGCAATGACGTCACTAGCCACAACAAACCCTCTACACACCCCCACCCCCGCAATTTTAAACGTCAGTGAAAATGTAACACAATTATTCAGGAAAAAATTTAAATAACGTAAAAACAAAAGTTAGCTGTCACTCAAAGTACATAACATGAAGAATTCTGTCTAATTCATACATAAACCACTGATTATTCTTTTCAAGTCTTTCACGTCAAAACAAACGTGTCACGCGGCCTAAAGCACATAGATCTGTAGATAGGTCTACATAGAACACCCAAACATTCAGCAGTAACCAAATTACTATACATATTTCCGGTAATGTGATTAACATCACTGCCATTTTTGATAGTGTGTGTATGGAGCAGTGGTAATACCCTCCTTTTTGCACATTCCCCAAAATATCAATTTCCACTGGAATAGGAAAATGCAAACTACTCTAATAGTCAGTCTCGTTTCATCACACAAACACGTATCCAAATGGTTGATTTTAGGGGATTTTGATTTCACCCTGTGGTTGATTTCTTTGAGTTTAATGTTGAGACATATGATTTATTGGCTCAATTTGGGATTCATACCTGAGTTGAAAAAAACTGTGTGTCGACCATGTTAAAAGCATTTGTTCACCAAACTTTTTATACAGTGATTTTAAAAAAAATAGACCGAGATCAATATCCATCTTCAGACTCCATGATGATCAATAGTTACTGGAGGAAAGTCTTTATTTTTTAAACACACCAACACTATGGGCAATAAAAATAAAAGCTAAAGAAATCTTGTAAGGTTTTATTGTATGTTCATCTAGAATAAGACAACAACAATACCTGTGACACTTTGGATCTAAGGTCAAGTGTTGGAGTAGTTAACATTTCAAATTAATTTCTAGTCTGGTTACTTAGAATTATGGTACCTAAGTAGCACGGGGTAAGTGGTGCCTATGTGCTTTTGGTTGTAGTGGTGGCAAACAATCTCCACGTCGTACAAGCTGAAATGGACCTTGACACGCTCGTTGGGCGAGGTGAGGAAACAGAGAGTGTAGAGAGCGAATTCAAACTCGGGACTGACACCGATGAAGATGCTGCCTTTGGGCTTTATACCGTTCTTCCAGCTGAACTGTAGCGCCAGGATGTGTTTGTTTTCGTCAGGCTGCAGCAAGAGAGAGTGAGAGAGAAAGAGAAAAGAAATAACCAGTGATGAAAGATAAATTCGGAGGATGCTGAGGGCTAAAGAAACAAAAGGTTAACTTGACAAAAGCAGCTGCAAAGTCATCAGTCACGAAAGACGTGAGACTGACACTTGTGCTTTTGCACAAGTCTGAGGTGGCAGCATGTCATTATCAGTAGATGAGCATGAGAAAAGAAATACAACTGTTGACTTCCATGTATCTAATAAATTTGCTTCATTATTTCATCTGAATTTAAGTATTTTTGGTCAATTTTGGTCATTTTTGACTTCCTATCTTGTGCATTTGGCGTTTCAGTTCAAAAGTCAATCAGCCTGCTCTCATAATTTTCATGTACGGTATCATCATTTGACTTAGTCCTATTACTTATGACGAATATGTTTCAATGTTATCAGCCATATTTTTTAATCTATGGATTAGAACAAAAAGAGCTTGTTGAAGATTGCCTCAGCGGTCAACTCATTTATTGTCTGACATGTGGGATTAGTGTAAATTATGCAAAATAGGATATGAAAAAGATTAAAAAAAGAAAATGGAAATGTGTGGTAGCTCACCTGCAGTAGTTAACAAAACCTGGCTGCATAAGTTATTTTAAGTAGAAAATGATGACGCACAAACACACGACTTTGCATGCATTCATTTTACATCTTAAAGATTTAACTGACCAACAGGCAACAAAGTTGTTCTGCTATACAATCAACTTACCCAGTTTAAAAAAAACAATACATCACATGCTCAGCGCAAAATGAAAGCTTTGCATATATTTTTAAAAACAGGAATAATACAATAGTATTCATCTTATATGATCTGCACTATACTATATCGTATAGATAGAGAGTTGCTGAAATACATAATATATAAGTCCAGAAACACACAGTAACAGCATACCTGGGGTGAATTTGCATTGACACTGTAGCCCTTGTAGTCGATGTGTCCCAGCTTCTCTTGTAGGTAGAGCTGGATCCAGTTGTGAAAGCCAATGACAGTCCGCCCTCCTCTCGTCTCCCCGACAAACACATGTTCAAACCCTGATGAGTCTGGCCTGACCAGAGGAAAGAAACGTCACACCATGGATAGATATTGCTGATATTTTGTAACGCTTATGTGCTGTGCACTATCCATATAGCTCATTATTCTATCTGAAGGATCTTGCCCACTTCTTGTCATGTGCAGAAATACTTTTTCCGCAATTCTAATTTTATAGGCTCATGGTCACATACTACTATAACTCTTAACTGGGCAGGTTCTTGCAAATAATAAAATGTGATATCATCTGGTATTTGGATACAACTAACTGTTCAGCGGCTGGGGTTTCCACTTGTAGTGATACACAGACCCAGTCCCAACCCCTAGCGGTGTCTATGTCGTGGGTGCTTTGGCAGATTCCACCCACCTACTGGATCCTCTCCTTGCATAGAGCTCAAACCAGATCCTGTACAGCTGCTTCTTGAATTGTGTCTCATCCTCCGGAGAGAGGCGCTTCTGTACGAGGTATTTATGGGCTAACTGCCAAAAAAAAATATTGTCTTCATTAGTTGTTATTTAACATATGAAACAGCTCAGACTGCAGCTGATTACAAAGTGTGTATTCTGTATTCAAATACAGCAAGTGCTGCAGTGTTTGCAGACATTGAGTGGTAAGTTAACATTGTGAATTGTATGAATATTTTAACGACTGAACAACTCCTAGTTAGCTCTCATTAATTTTTTAGTGGAAGTTGGCTTTTACAGGAAGGGTTGATTTCCTTTCGTACCTTCATAGTAGGAGTCTGAATGATGGAGTCCAGGAACTTGTGGTTCTCTGCCACCTCCTCAGGAGTTACAATTTCTGGCTCACCAGTGTCACTCACGTAGTTATCTAACAGGGAGATAAAGGCTGCCGAAGCAAGTGTAGACAGTGTCAGTCACTGTTAGTGCATTTAAATGTTGCCCATTCCTAGAAATACAAATATACTGTTATGACAGTTATGACAACTACACAAAGCTGAATGCACAAACTTCCATATCAGTCAACTACTGACAGGGAAAACCTCAAAACTGCACTTTGTTACATATAATTTAATACATTTGGTATGAAAATGTAAAGTTGTCTCTCTGTTGATATTCTGATAGTGTGTTGCTGTAGCCTTTTACACAAATGCGCTCTTTAGAGCCACGTTTACTGCTCTTTAATCATTCTCAAACTGAACTCTGAATAAGATTGTTGTTTCCCCTGCAAGATACAGACAGAAGGTAATGATTGTATAAAACACATACATACACAATACAGATATATTCACATTGCTATTAAATGCACATGCCCAAGAAAGAGAAGAAAACAAAACAATGCGAAGCTCTAAGAATTGTTTTAACCGTACAACAATTGCATATATTAAAGTTGATATGACTGAATTTGCATAGGAAACACAGTGTATCTGTGGAAATGTAAGTGTAAAGGAGCTGACAACTAGGTCCTAAAGATTATGGTGCTCATGATGCCGTAACATGACTAATGAGGGAGTATTAAGATTAGTACTTAGTGTACATACACAGACACATTACTTCCAGACTTACTTGCGTTTGTATATACATGTACTCACAACCATCCACCAAAGCAAATATGAATGCTGCCTCTGCTTGGTTTCATATGCAACTCAAAATGAATCTGTGAACACATTGCTAGACAGAGATCTTAGCTTGCCTCATTATAGCGAGAAAGATTTTAAGAAGACGAGCAGCTTTCTGCACCCAGCACAGTGAACTCTGGGTGCTCTGTGATTATGCAACATGCCACGGTTCGTCATAAGGAGATTACAAGTAGATGAAAAAGCTTTACTCTGAAGTGAGGTAACGGAGGATAGTATTAGACTGAGTGGAACGTGTGAGGAGCATGTCAATTCAAACACTTTTGAATTCAGTAGTTGTGTAAAGATGCAGTAACACACTAGTGCTACACCCAGAAATCTAATTTTACGCTGCTTCTTCCCACGGAAACAAGGGAAAAACCCTGAACATGAATGTGTCTTGACTAAAAGGACGTCACGTGATTGTGATTTAGCAGTTCATGTTCAAAAACAACTCCCAACCTATCTCTGACCTTGATGCGCTCACCTAAAAAAGTCTCCTTTTTGAAGATATTTTCATCGACAAATGTAAACAGAGGATATACTGCTCCGTCGTTGTTGTCGTTGATGGCCATATTGTCTCCCGCTTTGCCCTGCAGCAGAAAGAGAATCACTCAAGCTTTCAAAATGGACTTGTGCACATGTAGGCTCACTGCTTCCTGTTCTTACCATACAATGGCAATTTGCTATTCAAGTGACATTTTTCTCATTTACTTCAACATGCATTCAGAGCTTGTAAAATGGATGGACTGTCAACTATAGACCATATTGTGTACTCATTTGAATCATAGAAATATCCTACAATGAGTAATATGGGCATTTATTGAATATGCAGGTGATGAAGTATGAAGGTAGTGCACCTGCAGAGAAATCCTGTAGTCTTTTCCAGGTTGGAGTCTGTTGATATCGTTGTCCCATAGCTCCTGAGCCAAGGCCGACAGCTCCCTGTCACCCTCAGTCATGATACGTCTGCTCAGTTGTGTTCTTGGTCCCACAGTGGAAGTGCTGTGGATGGTTTGGTCCCACTAGTTCTCTAACAGGGGAAGGGAACAGTTAATGACACTTTTGTTATGGCCTAGTTTTCAAGATCCTGGTTTTGGTTGTGTCTTCTGCCAACCCCCCCCACTCCCACATTAGCTGCTTATTCAGTTCTCCTGTTTTCTACTTAAGTCAACCTGCCTGTCTCCCCTTGTGAGATTGTGTGTTGCTCAACTCTCCATCTTGTTTATCCCGTCTCTGAAGATCCTGTGGTGTTTTGACCTGTTTCTGGTGGTGAGAAACTGAAGTTTTCAAGAACTGAATCAATATGAAGCAAGTGTGTTCAAAAGGGTTTATTGTTTTAATGTTTTAAGTGTCTGACAAAGTTAAAAATGGTGACATCTGCCTGTCAAATCCCTGGTATTACATGGAAATGGGTGAAATAAAACATGAAACAGGTGATCAGAATACAGCACACAACGTTTTATGCTGCCATTGTTCTACTAGAAGTTATCCGTGGCCACGGCTGAGTGTCATTACAAAAGTTAAGAAAGCTCTGTGTTCTGTCCAAACCTTTGTATCGTCCAATAACCTTGGGGATTCTGGTGTTATTCAACTGAAAGTTACTGTATGTATAGGCCTGTCATTTTTAAATTAAAATTTCTGGAAATCACAAGCACAAATATTTAATAAAAATAGTCATCTAATAACTGCTTGACACATACACACCAGTGTTATTCAGGTTAAATAAACAATTATCCATTATCCTGCTGAGTTTTGGTTCTTTTTCTTCTAGCAGCCTCCCCTACAAAGCGGCCATTCTCTTTTTTAACTGCAACACTATCTGGGTTTCTGTCTTTCCAGCTCTTCATAAACTACACTATTACAGGTTTGTAATTTCTCATTTTTGGGGATTTATAATCCCTCATACCTTACATGCAATCAACATAACTTGGTTTGTCTAATGTTTCATAAAGATTCAAGCCAATGTCTACATTTTTTTTCATGAATTTACTAAAATATGAACATAGCTCTGGGTTCTGCTTGTACTGCTGCTGGATGGCAATTTTAAGTTATTCATTTTTACACCAAGATATTTTAAAACGATTAACAATGTCTATCCTCTCCGTATTACATAGAAACTTCAATTTGTTGATTTCAGCTTTCCGAGCACCAACGACATGAACTTTAGTTTTCTCTGTATTAAGTACCAGCTTACATTTCTTGCACTACTCACATATGTGATCTAATGTTTTCTGCAATCCGTTTTTCGAGGACATTACGATTGTTTTATCATAAATCAATATCATAAGTTATCTATTATTAACAGGTTGACAACCTTGTTGTAGCAAATGTTCTTCTAGATTGTTGTTTTTTTTTTTTTAATTAAATTAAACTTTCAATCGTCTAACATCCATCCAGGTCACCACCACTTCAATCCACAAAAACATGGCTGACAGCACATCACACATCCGTCACACTGAGCTCTGGGAACTTCACCTTCACCATCTGAGCTCCACATCCCATTAGCCACATGAAAATCCACTGACCTTTTGTCTTGGAGTCTTGTCCTTTTTTGCTGTCCGTTGATGATGGTGACGGGGATGATGAAAACCAAGATGGTTAAAGGGTTCGTGGAGTTCCTCACAGCGGGCAGCTTTTGCCTGTATTCGTGAGAGCAGGTGTCTTCACGGGCATAGTAATAGTCCAACCAGCCAGTCAGTCAGTCAGTGTGGTAGGAGAAAGACAGATAGACAGGGGCTGATGGGGGATGAACAGAGAGCACGAGGCAGGGGATGGGACAGTACAGGAAAGAGGGGGCACTTTAAAGGGTTATCCCCTGTCAGCAACTCTAGCCAAAGGGACTACACAATGTTGTCGTCGCTTTTCAGTCTCAGGCTAAAACAACGTGGGCGCTTTGTTTCTTTAGTATTTCATTGTTCCTCTATCTGTCACAGCACAACCTCTGGATTACAGGATGCATTTGGGCCACGTTTCAGATGATAAGATGTCGCAGAAGAGAGCATACTCAATGTTACATTTTGATATTTTCATTCTAAATTATCTGAAATCTTCAGATGAAAGGTTTGGTCAAAATCTAGCCGGGAAACTGAGGAAAGATCCTTTAAAAAGGCAGAAGCATCAGTTGAGATGTCAGGTTTGTCCAACACGTTCTTTTTTTTAGCTTTGCCTTGATTATCTTTAGTAAAATGAAAAGCTTCCTTGACACTTTGCAACAATTCTGCAATTCCTTTTATGCCTCTGCTTAGGCGTCTATGATGAATTAATTAGGTTTTGGTCGTCAAGACTCAAGGTTACTGCTACTCACATCTGTCCATTCTTGTGTGTACAATATCACAAGAACGTCTTAAGCAAATGGCTGTTGGCTGATGGCAAAAACAAGGAAGCACCGATTAGATTTTGGGGGTCAAAGGTCGAGGTCACAGTGACCTGTCTGTTCATACTTGTGAATGCAATATGTCAGACTGAAGAATGAACTAATTACATTTTGTTGGTCAAGGTCCCTGTGGCCCCACATCTTTTTCATTCTCAATGCCAAGAAACACGACGCACAAACGCCTTGAGAGAATTTCTTCAGATTTGACAGTCCAATCCACTTGGACTCAAGGATAAACTCTGTGGGATTTGATGGTCAAACCTTAAGGTCTCTGGGACATTATGTCTGTCCCGTTTGTCCCTCCTATTCTTAACTTAGTATCACAGCATGTTGATTCAAAATTTCAGGGCAGCAGTGGAACTTCTAAACTGAATGCAGGCCATTTAAAACGATTTACAATGTAGGACACTCTAAAGGAGGGAAAACATTTTTTTTGGTTTAATTACGGTCATTGTTTGATTCTCAATAAACATTCAGTCTTTGGAGTAACACGGGGATCAGCGAGCCATCTCTGTCATGTCTTACAGCCACCAGCAGGTGATTCCTGTTGAATTACACTTTCCCATTTTGCCAGATCTGTGTCCAAGAAAATACCGACCGGCATATTTTACCACTACTCCCTATATGTCTTTTCAATAACAATATCTGTAAGTTACTTACCGCTGTTCTGTGATAGTAGAGTTATGTCATTAGGGACAGTATTTGTCCTTCCTCGCATACCTTAATAGAGGTTCTCCTTTCCAGTCTTGGAGCTGTTTTGCTCCTGTCAGCCTACAGGACATTAAGGTTTTATTAAAAAAGATGAAACCTTCTTCTAGCCCTGTTGACATTCTTCCAACCACTATACTGTTAAATGCTATTGATTCGCTTCGTCCCTGTATGGTAAATATGATAAAGTTGTCTCTTTCAACTGGCATGGTCCCCTCCTTTTTTAAAAAAAGCTATAGTGAACCCCCATTCTTAAAAAGCCAAACCTGAATCCTTCCAGGTCCTTTTAAGCCACAGGCCTATATCTAAACTGCCTTTCATGTCCAAAATTTTTGAAAAAGTTGTAGCCCAACATCTTTTCGATTATCTGCATTATCATCAAATCTTGGACGTTTCATTCAGGTTTCCGCAAAACGCACTCAGCAGAGACAGCGTGAAGTGACATTGAAAAATTGTTTTTATCATTTACGGGATATTTGTACAATGAGGAAAATGTTGTCCAATGTAGATTTAGACTCGATCATACACACATTTATGTCATCTTGATTGGACTATTGTAATTCACTCTTTACTTGTCTTGACAAACCTGTTATAAATCGTCTTCAGATTGTTCAGAACTCAGCAGCGAGGCTTTTACCTGGAACCAATAGAAGATCCCACATCACACCGGTTTTATAATCTCTTCACTGTTTACCAATCAAATTTAGAATGTATTTTAAAATTCTAGAGCTCACTTAGAGCCTTTCATGGCAACGCCCTTGAGTACATTTCTGACCTGTTGACCCCTTATGGCTCCTCTAGAGCATTGAGGTCATCAGGTCAAAATCTGCTCATGGTCCCTAAAACCCATTTTAAAACTCAGGGGGATCTTTCTTTTCAGTCTGTGGCTCCCAGACTGTGGCAGCCCTGCCCCTGACTCTGCGTGTGGCTGATCCTAATTCTTTTAAAAGGCAACTGAAGACACTCTTCTTAAGTCAAGCTTTTAGCTGACTGGGCTCTTATGCTTGAGACTATCTGTTACTGGTGGGATGGCATTGTGCAGTAACAAATCTGCTTGATAAAATAGACTAAATGTTAATTGTTAACATTTATTTTGAGGAACAATATCTTGAATGCATTCCAAACATTTCTTAAACAAGATGTGAAGTGATAACACATCTACATTATTAGGAAAGTGAATCACTTAACACCAAACAAGACTGCTCCCCCCCCACCCCCCACTTTTCCAGGCCAGCATTAATTCTGAAAGGATTGTGCATGTTTGAAATGGACGAGCAAATAATTTAGCATTAAACCCTAGATTTCATGAAAGTTTCAATTTTTTCTGACTGAATGTCCAACTCACTGCACCAGTAAGTCCTCCTTTCAGATTAAATGTGTCAAATAAAAAAATATAGTAAATATAATGTATACTGTCAAATATTCTATGGCCTCCCATTAAACTTATATATGGCAACAATAAAAATAACAAAGGAGGGTGTAAAATATTTTCAAATAATTCCTAAGTACCTTGGCTGTTTATTAAGTGTTAACCACAATCACTGACTTGACAATAATCACAATCCGAGTAACCCCATCAGAGAATAGGCATCCATCAGCCAAAACCTTAATACCACCTGGTGGTTTCAATAAAAATATGCAAAACTACAAAAGGCTGATGTACCATCAACATCAGTTCGACCTGTACCAACAATCATGTTTCACCCCTTTTTATAATTAGTTTCTCTACATGTTTTGCCATAATTACCATGATCAGTATTGTTAAAAATACATTGTTTTCTTAGTGGAGCACTGCTAATTTTGTACACCAAGTAAAATGTACATAACCTGCTTGGTATTTATACTACATTAAAAGATCTATAGTGGAAAATTTGTTTTTGTGTACTTCTACCACTTCTGTACACAGTGTATTACATTTTGCAGTGGGCCTGCATAGGTGCAGACTGCTCATAGTGACAATATTAAAGACCACCATTATTAATGATGTGGCTGAGTGATGTACTGCACTCTATTATTTCAGTACATCCTCCAAGTGCAGCAAGAAAAATTCCTAACATTCTTTTTTCCAACCTGCTTGACTTGTATGTCATGTAAACACTGAATATCATTTCCTTAATTTAAATCATGTCAAGTCAATCATATCTGAACATAGCTTTTACAAAATATATATATATATATATATATATATATATATATATATATATATATATTTATATTTATATTTATTTATTTATTCTAGCTTGAAAAGTAAACAGCGTATACTCTGTACATAGCAGACTGTGGGGATATAAGGTTTCCAATGGTGGTGGTCAACCACAACACCCTCAAACTGAAAGACAAATGTCCTTGTGTGAAATACAAATGGTTAATGAATCTTTGACTCACTGTTGTAATCCTGTATGCTTGTGTTAGAAAACGAGCCGAGTCAGCTTACGGAATTTACTTAATTATCGATCTCGAAATTGTTTTCAATAGAAGTTACCTATGCCATAATTTTGCTGTTTAACAGAAAGATGTGAATGATCATCATGAAGAGAGGACATCAATCTGTAAAATTAAATTCACCAATTGTAACGGAATTTACAATTTAAAGCTCAAGGACACTGTCATATTTAAAAGATTTAATACATGTGTAGTCACTCCCTACATCTCCAAGCATGTGTCCTGAATGGTCTTAACCAAGACTCTAAAGCTAAAAGTCAACATTTGTTTGTTACTGCATATGTGACACCCGTCATATATTAAGCAAATATCAACAAGGCATCGATTGCTTTATGCCCAATCTGCCGGATCATACTCAAAACCCAAAGCATAGCACTGTGGTTGTTGATTATGATGGCACTGTTGTGTTAATCAAGGCATGGTGACAGTGTGATTGTGACAGATGTGAAGTGATGGTGATAAATGAGGTAAAGTGCATTCAAATGGAGCAAACAGCAGCGAGTTACTGCACTGATGTCAGTCCTCCTCGTCACTCCACAAGGCTTCTTCATCAGGATCCACCCCATGGAAGAGTCTACAACGGGAAAGAGAAGACGCATGTAACCAGTTGTTCAAAGATCCAAAAGACAGACAAATGGCTGAAGTGAGACAGCCCAGTTATAACTCACTGGTTGTAGCAGGGTGAATGTGGGTTGTTGAAGTGACTGTACGGGTTGACTTTGCTGAGTTGGCCCAGGCACAGCCAACAGAAGTATTGTTTGCATGAGGTACAAGTCATTTTGTTACAGCCATCCACTTTCTAGAGCAAAAGAGACTAAGCATGAGACAGAGAGGACTCAGCAGATATGAGATACCATGAAAAGCCTTAACTTTAAAAAAGAGATAATCTGAGGCTGGAACAGTACATTGTTTTTAATATATGAATAGCTTTTGGAACAATTGTGTGTCACGTTTGAACAGACTGGTGCAGCAAACACAAGTTAGTTATATTTGTGTTCAATGTGTGCATAATGCTAATCATTAAAATAAATGCTCTGTTCTAGCACCCTGTTTCCAACAGGGGGAGCCAACCTGTATATTGGTTCCACAGCGTGGACAGCATTTGCAGTTCTCATTGAGCCAGTCCCTGCTAAAGGACTCTTCCACTGCTTTCTGGATGACCCTCTTCCCAAAGCGTTGCTCCATGAACTTCTTTGCCTCCGATGTGGCTGACAGGTACTCATCTCTGAGGTTACGCAATTCATCTGTGAGACCAAACACAACAATTATGCATGGGCTCAGTGTTGGGATTGGTATGATGTTATATCAGTTGCTTTTTTTCTTTAAGGTAACTCTTTGTAATATTTTACCATTACAGCAGCTGCAAACTATATTATGTGTGTTTAGCTTTCAAAGCCAAACACACTGTGCAGTTAGCTTTAGCAAAAGTAATTTTTGCACTAACAAGCCCAGTAACAGTGATATTTATTACACATATGCCAATTAGCAGTTAACTCCTTTTATACAATGTCATTTTACACTAACTGAACTGAATTTGAGTAGCTCTTGATGGGGAAGTTCAATACTGTCAAATATAGTGTCAATCAAATGGTATACACAGCATGCCTCACACTTCACAATCAGCAAAGTGCTAAAAAAAATTAAAATAAATAAATAAATTGCAGCAATCACCTGCAGTGATTTTACAGTGGGAGAGACCGTGATAGCCCAGCTTGCAAAGTGTGCAAAAAGCATACTGGCAGGCAGAACAAATGCCCATGGTCGTATCTGGCTCCACCATGACAGCAGTGCCGCAGGACTGCCGGGGACAGTAGACCACATCCGCCATGAGATCTAGGCTTGACTGGAGCAGCAAACGGTCATAACGGGCAAACAGCTCCTCATCCACTAGCTGCTTCACCTAAAGGATAATGGCACACAGAAGCAGAAGAGGAATCTGTTTATTACAAGAGGTTTAGTCATTTGTAATTTCAAGGAAGCACATATTCAACTGTAAAGTAACTTTTGAAAAAATAAAACTGATATTTGCACAAAAATTTCCCTATAGTGCTGCTTCCTTACTTGCAGTGGAGTGGCTAAGGAGGTACATTTGGGCTCAGGGCAATTAAGGCACTGAACATTGCCGTCCCGTATTTGGATTTGGAAGTATTCCGTCAGACAGGCCTTGCAGTAGACATGCTGACACTCCTTAAAGCAAAGACAGTCGGACCCCAGCTTTTCTACAAAGCAGATCCCGCAGCAGAACACTTTGTTGTCAAACGCCCTCTGGCGCTGCACTTCGTCAAAGTCCAAAAGTTGAGGTAGGAGCTCGACACGCGGGTCCATCAACAAGACGGTACGTGGGTCCAGTTGAGAAGAAGACGAGGACTGCGCTTCAGAATTCACTTCCCCTTTTTTCTTCTGCTCGGTATTTTCAGAAGGACCTCCACTCTGTGTCAGAGCTGAACGCAATTGACAAATGTGTTAAAATAATTCAAAATGACGAAAATGCATTTAAAAAGAAGTTTACCTTATAGGAAAATAATATTGATTTTATAATGTCACAATTCACAATATTACAGTTTAAAAATGCCTGTTTCTAACAAATACTTGAGCAAAATAATAGATATCCAAGTAGAAGAAGATTTCTGTAAAATAGAAATTCTGTTAAATTTCTGTTGTCCTTAATTAGGACTTAACAAGAACATATCGGAAGCCCATTTTCATTTGCCTGGACCTACTTCTTCTTTTACAATAATCTTAACATCTACATTTAACATATAATATCCTGGTATCAGCTACCATTACGATTAGCTTAATGGAAATGTTTCCCCACAAGCAAACGAAAAAAACCTTAACTATATACCTTAATTTAACAAAATAAAACATGAGTACCTGTGGCTGCAGACTCGGGTTTCCGGCGCTCACTGACCGTCTTACTTCCTCCCCTGATAACCTCAAGAGGCGACTGGATGCCCAGAAAGTCCAGGACCTCCTCTTTGAGGAACTGAATCCATGTGAAAAGAATCACACAGCCTTGGTTTTCCTCCCACAGCTCATCCAGCCTTCTGCACAGAAAGCTCATCTGTAGAGGTAAAATGGAAAACGAGAAGAAAAAGGTAGTCAGACCGACGAACAATGCAGACAGTCTTTCTAGTGATTCCATTTCACATAAAAGACATTCATTTTCCTTCAAAGTGAAGTCACTTAAAGTCAGTGTTGTCCTATGCTTGGGCCAAGGAACTACACAAGCCTGCACAAGTCTTACCTGTGCCCTGGTCATCCATTTAGAGCTGAGAGTGAAGATTGGTGGGGATTTAGATGGATAGTCCGCAGGAAGCTCGAAATTGAGCACCAGAGGTGGTAAGAAGCAGACATTGTATTCGCTTTGCTTGTCTCCTGCCAGACAGAGGTGATTACATTCCTTATTAGAGTGTTTCTAATAGAAAAGGTCATAGCAAGATTTGAAGCGAATGTTATTAAAATCATGCAAATATTCCAGGCACTTGTGGAAAAAAAAAGCTGTAAAAGTGACAATTCTAAAACAAAACAAAAAAACCCAAAATAAGCATGTTTGAAATTTTGCCACAGCTGTTCTGTGCTTTTAGACTCTTTCAGTGTCTTTGTTTGAAATCAGGTCTCTGTGAGCTTTGTGATATTTATACTCTGGACTGTACAATTGGGGTCGTCTTGCTGCTCAATGTATTGCAGACAACATAGGAAGCAAAGAATCAAACGCAGGGCTGAACAACTTATAGTTTTCTAATTGATACAGTAATTTAAGGGAAACAGTTTTTAAACTCGACTATTTTCCAACCTCTAGCGGGCCAGCAGAGATCCCTGATTTAAGTGATTGAGAGCATCACTACATATTGAATCAAAATACTGGCCGTCAACACAATGACAGCTTTGCTCTAATGGAATTACAAAGCTTCTCTGACTACTGTACCTTTCACAACAACTTTGAAATCAGGAGGAAGCTCCAGACATATCTGGATCTCTCCTCCCTGTGCTGACTCTGCTCGGTGGAAATCTTCATCATAGATACTTGCTAAAGCAAGCAGCTCGTCCTCCTGGGCTTCCCTGTCCTCAGACATTTACATTCCTGCAATTACACCCGTGTCACAAAGTCAGTATAAAATTGTTCTGAGGCAGCACAAACATGCATTCGCAACACAACCTTACACACACCTCCTCTTTATATTGATCGTTTAACTTTTATGAAAGCACTATGAAATATCTACTCTTGAGCAAAGAGTAAGTATCATTAGAACAGAACACGCCTCGATTGAGTGAAAAGTAACATTACATCAGTTCTCCTCATCTTACATTAAGCTAATCTGTTAGCACACCAACCAGTATACGTTAACTTTATTCCTAGTAGACTTAGCCTTAGAGTTAGAGTTAATGGGACGTTAACAGTCGCCTAACTTACAGTGAGTGATGTTGAACTCAGGATTAAGCTGACAAACGTCCCGGCAAGACATTTCTGATGAAACTGGAGGACTTGGTAGATAGGTAGCATGAGGTAAAACATTCCAGCTAGCTAGCAGTGTTAGCCACTGTAAGCGGTGGCTATTGCTAGAATCGGCATATTAAACCATTAAACAATGCCTACGCTTCTGTAGTACTAAACGAAGATACAAGCCTCTACATGCCCCAGTAACTTTCAAACTAAATAAAAAAAAAAAACAAGCTTCTTACCTTATCCCTCCCACGTACCCACGTTAGTGACTCTTGCCCTCAGACAGGATCATGGCTGTGAAAGTTGGCAACTCCGTGTTGCCAGATTTGACAGACAAAACGTACTCTAATAAAAGGCCTATCGTGTGTCGTTTTCTGTTCCCACCCAACTGCCTTAAAAGCATCGAGGGAAATGGCTTTTTTTAATATATCGCGGAATGTACTTGACAACTATCAATTGCTATTTAAAACTATTCCTATCTAAATAATCAAAAAATTAACTTGTAACACTCCGTCAAATTTAGTAAACCAACCCAAGCCAGTAACCAACCTAATCTGGCAACACGAGCACCCATATAATACGGTATTAGAAAAAACCCAGCAGAGAATTTTGAGAGCAACAGCTGTGTATCGTGCATTTATTTAGTCAATATATACTTTTTAAAATATTTTTATATTAAAACCACCAGGTGGTATTAATGTTGTGGCGAGTCTGTGTAACCTCCTGAATTTAACTTTTTTAAAATTTGGAATAGAAGCAATTACAAGTTTTTCATCATTGCCCATCTTTACACAGGTGCAGTTGTTTCAAATTGTTGGCTTATTTAAATTTATTAAAATAGGGCGGTGACACCACTCTCAAAAACAAATGAAAGGTAAACAGAAAAACAAAACCTTTATTTTTCTAAAAACTAAATATTATCCCCTAATGTTGGTCGATGAGAAATTTTTCACAATGCAAGCTTTTTTGTCCAATATTTATTTTTTATTTGTATTTTTTTTGGTGATGCGGTAACAACAGCAGCACCCAGAAGGCGATTTGTTGGACCAGCCGTCACACGCTGTTAAGTAGAAAAAAATATTACAGTGCTACGAACAACCAACGAACCATAGCTTCTGAATGAGAAAAGCCAAACAATGAAGTACTGCATGAGGGTAACTTAGTATCTAGTTTCAACATACAGTAAATACAGTACAGGTAGCCCCAACAGAAACTCCTTCCATTTTCTTAAACTAAATACATCATAATTCAGCAGTTACAATTACTTGTATGAAAAAAAGCACTCTGTGATGTAAAGCTTGGAACAATCAGTGTTTACAAGTCCAACCATATCTATATCTTAGTTTTAGACATACTGCATTATTAAACGGAGGAACAACTTTCCTTTCAAGGTCTCAAATCGAACATTCTTAGCTACAGACTAAAAATAATCTTTAACTTAATGGCCATTAAAGCAACATGAAGAAAGCAGTTTCCACCCAACATTCATAAATTTTATGTCAAAGAATTTAATTCAATAATAATATTAAGCAATATTTTTGTATTCAAAGAAATGAGAAATTACAAGTCAAAGAGGCTGACTGATGAATAATATCAATGAATTCTTCACGAGAGAGGCTGCCGTGTCTTTAAGAACGACGGAATCTGAAGAGAGTAGCAGGTCAGAGGGAGGTGAATCTCCGGGGTGGAAGCTGCAACAGTTAGTCAATGTCCATTTCAGGGAGCTTGTTCTCTGCCGTTCCCTGCTCCGTGCCTGTGGATGTGGCTTTGTTTGGGTTGCATGGCTCGGTCTCTGTTGGTTCTGGCCCATTGACTGGCCCATTCTCTGTCTTCTCCTCTGTAGGAGGCTCCACCTTGGGCTTAGGTTTGGACACCACAGGGTTGCAGGAAGAATAAAGCTCCTGGACAAGGAAAAGGTAAGTCTTCATTAAAGGGCAGTAGACTATTTTTGCTCACCTGATCAAAGTTTAACAGAATTTATGTCCATTTTTGCAATGATTTTTTACTTCACATGTCTTTGTAGCTACTACAAAATTGCGACCGGGCAGATGATTATAATTCTATTTTTGTAAATGAGTCATGATTTTGCAGACCTACACACCCTCCTCTGAGCTAGACAGAGTCAGTAAGACTCCAACTACCCTACAAGGGGATTAATTGAGGACTCAATGTTTTTCCATATATCCCCAAAGTGTAACTGAAAACCATCTATAAATCCAATCACATTTTTATTCTGAGAGGAAAGCAAACCTTTTGCATTTGGTCTGTCATGTCTCCGCTCCTTTTTTATTTCTCGGGTCAGTGTTGATATTGGTCTGCAAGAAACCAGATGCATCCCAAATCTACGTAGGTTTGTAGGTTTCTAAAACCTGGTCCACTTTCTGGAGGAATTATTTTTTCAAGTGATGCACAATAAAATGCATACTGAGCCCTTCAAGACTTAACTGACTCCAATGGGACTAAACGAAGCCCGTTAACTAGATGCATGACCATTGTGACATTTATAGCAATGTTCTTTCTGTACCTTGGCCTTGGCTTTGATCTCCCAAACTTTAACCACTGGTTCTAGAGTGAGGTCCTGCTTGTTCTGCTGGTTCATCTTGCTGTTTAACCAGTCCATTGTATCACTCACATGCTTTTCCATCCGAGTCACCTCTAACTCATCCAGGTGATCATATTGCTCATCCTGTAAAGGAGAAGCATGGTTAAATTTAGACACCTGTTTTTTGACTTCTCATCTCTGAAAGTTATAGAAAGTTATAAGATATTACAGGAAGTGATGATAAACTAACCAACAATCACTGATAAACTGCCAAGTGTTTTTCTAAATATTTACATTAGAGCTTCAGGAAATCTGAAGTGCACAAGTTATTAGTAAAGTCAACAGGAGTTCCTGTTCTTGCCATTTGGTAATGTATTACTAATGTAATTCAACTAAGCCAGTCTTTTTCAACCAGTGTGACGTGAGAGACTGTCAGATGTGCTGGGGGAAATTATTCAATTTCATCTAATTTGTCCAACCGTTTTTGAAAACACATTAATTGTCTGCAAATAATATGCCATTGTCAAGTGTGTGTGTGTGTTTATACCTATAGGTGGCAGCACATAGCTAATTGCCTTGTACTTTGAGACAGGAGAATTAGTGATTCGTGGATGTGACAGGTGGTGGCATTGTGGCTAGTGAGACTATGACAGTGATGGAGAAGTTTTTAAAAAGGAAAAATGCTAACTCCGAACTAGGCTCTGGACCAAATTCAGACCCACATGAAGGCCCTAGTTGGATTTGTTGTCAAAAGAAAGCAAAGACGGTGACCTTGAGCAAAGTTGTCTTGCGCGAGGCTACACAGCGAAAGCTATATTTCATTTGTATTTACTTTCACCGGGGATCCAACAATACAGACTCTGTTGTGCTTGGTGTGTGGTGAAAAGCTTTCCAACAGTGCTATGGTCCCAAGTCAGCTTAAACCATCACCAAATGAAACACCCTTCACTTCATCACAAGATTGCTGAATATTTTGTTCGCCTGCGTGAATACACGGAGAAACAGGCACGTTTTATGAGAAAAACCACAAAGGTAAATGAGAGAGTTCTCAGCTACCATGTTGCTGAACTTGTATTGACTTTATATCGTTAATATAGGCTACAGAGTTTCATTTTTTTAACATTTTTGGTTGGTGGTGTGCCTTGTGATTTTTTTTTTCAATGAAAAAAAATGTACCATGGCTCAAAAAAAAGGTTGAAAAACACTGAACTAAGCAACCACTTTAATGAATTAAAGATGCTCTGTGTGAAAGCTCACCTTTGCCTTATAAGCTTCAAGGATTTTCATATACAGCTGGATTTGCCTACCAAGCTCCTCAAATGCCCTCGGTCTCTCCTCAGCTTCCATGTATCTGTCATGGATAGGCTGGCCAATTTTCTGTAGAAAGAAACAACAACCAATTTATTCAGCCTGCCAAAAAAAACAAACAAGAATTATTGTAAACTGTTTAGAAGTTAATAAGAAGATTTCACAGCCACTGATTACTGTCAACACAAGTGCAAATCTGTACAATAAACAATTAAATGTCTTCTTTAGATGAATATATTGATATTTTACTTAGTAAGTACACTCCAATCACATAATACATGCATCCCTGTTTACCTTCAGTTCGGCTAGTTTGTCAATGTAAACTTGTTTCTGTTGGTCCTCTCCATCTTCATACAGCCAGTTCTCTGTGTCCTCCAGCTTTAACGAGAATGTGTCACGATCCTAGATGTGATACAAAGTTTCAATTAGTTTCAATTTCCATTTTACAAACACCTCCAGTAGATAGCATGAAAGGGAACAACCTGCATGCATTTTAGGTTTAAACTCATTGAAAGTTCAATATGTATATCACATATTTCTGAAGCTATGTCCAGACCCACAGATTGAAGTTCTCTCTGTACTCACAGCTTCATTCACAAACTTCTCCAGGACACCGTGTAGTTTGTCTCGCATGTCATACACATACTCTTCTACGCTGTTCTTTGCATCATTCCTCTCCTTCTCCAGCTTATCCTGCATGATCATCTTGCCCTGGAAGAGTTACATTGAAAGGTAACTGTCAACTGTAGATAGAATTTAACCACTTAAGGATGGATCAAGACAAGGTACAGACTGCACCTTAAGACATTAGATAATAAAAATAAGAGCAACTGAATCTGTTGTGAAATGTTCAAATTATGTGGTAATGTGTCTGGTACTAAACAATACTATATACTACAATAACGTAGTATATAGTATTATATATACACTATATAGTATAATACTAAAAGGCTACACTGTGGTAAAACTATAAATTATACAGTGACCATCTTTCACAAATTTCTGTTTGAAGAAGATGAAATTTGACCAGTACGTCAGCAGTTTACCAGACTGCTTTAACAAATACTGCATGTGCAATCTCAACTCTCCCAGTAACTTTTAGAGCATTACCTCATTCTCCACAAACGTATTTAGGACTTCATTGGACAGCTGCCAGGGCAAGTTGTTCTCTATGGGCAGCTCCACTGTCTTCGTTTTCACTTTGGGTTTCTTCGCTTGAGGGGGCTGGTCGTTCTTCTTTTCCTGCTTCACATCCTCTGTTGTCTGAGAACAAGAATTTGTTATTTTTATTCTATTATGGATTTTGTGTGGAGAAGTAGTAAGGAAAAGCAGTTTAAGCAAACAGTTAACATTTTTACTTAATTACAGGTTTGTATCTCCTTACACTGAAATAGCAAAAAAAAAGAGTAAAACCTTTTAAGTTTTTTTACTATAACTTCTTTTGACCCTTTTCATTACTCCTAAATATAAAGAACAAGTTTACTAGCTGAGTGTGCAGTTTGTTTTACTCTTTTTGCCATTTCACTGTAAGGAGATGCAATGTTTTGTACTCAGCTGTACAGTTATACTTTTACTTTAAACTTGAAACTTTGCTGTAAGATTGTTTTTGTGTAAATACATCCATACAATACAGTTCATTATTTCTGTAGTGTGTGTGAGTGAGAAAGATAATGCGCAGCAAAATTGTTCACTAAATGCAATCACCCAGTGTAAAAATGACTATGTTAACATAATAGTTAGTATACTATGCAGCGGTTACCTTGGTGCTGGGAAATATGGCTGAAAATGTAATAATTTCCATACCACACCAAAGCATGCTACTTGTGTTAAATAATTATCTTTCCATTTAAAAAAATAGACCAAAAATGTCATGGACTATTAACGGGTAAATAACAAATGACAAATAAGGAATTTTGGTGTTTAAATTTAAAAAATAAAAAACTGTTGTGTGCCACGAATAATATTTCCTGTGCAAAAAGTGAAAACCCAATGCAGAATTTAATTGTGTTGAATCTCTCTAAGAATAATCTTATACTATTACATAATACTTAAACGTAGATAGTTTCGTATATTTTACCCTTGATACATTAAGGCATTCTTTGATGATTTGATTATTCTTTGATCGCTTTAGGGATGTGTTTTGCCTTTGGCTTATTTTGTAAAAGACATTTGGATTAAAAGATCAACACCAGACTAACATCCTGGAATGTCTGCCATTTTTAAGAAGGCAAGGTGTGTAACTGAAAATGATGCTCTCTACATTTATGCTGAAATCACAATTCCACCTACTTTTACTCTACCTTTTTCCTGTGCTCATTGACTTTGCAGTTAGCATTTGCACGGAAAGGATGGGCTTATGAGAAGTGGAATTTACCTATGTTCTATACAGCCCAATAAACTGTCTCAATAAACTCAATAAATAATATTGAGTAAACATTGCCTTATAACCCAGCACAAGGTTACCTCCATTTCCTCTATCTCTGATTTCTTGTCTGTGTGGTCTCCAGCCTGAAGTTTCTGATCCTCCAGGTCCACTTGCATTTTGTTCTAACACAGGATAACAAAAGACAGGACGTACATAAACGACATTTCATTTGCAATTTTAGATTAGAAAAAAACGATCACGAGTAAAAAATTTATTTTTTTTATTTTTAATTTAAACCCATATCTTTAAGAAGTCATAAAACAGATTTTAGAAGATTCAGTGGATTGTTTTAGCCATGTCCCATACGTATTTGATTATGCTCACTGAGATTAAAACCAAAACTCCAATTGAATTCTAAATCTCTGAGACACAGTAAAAATTATGTTTTTTTAATCTCACAGAAGCAGTGTAGAATATTAGAGAATCAGAAGAACAGCATTTTTGGAGGCCAAAAAAAGCAAAAATAATGGTAATTGTGGTTCAACAGCTGGCACTGCAGTGCAGATTGTGATGCCAAAATGCCAAAATGATGACAAAGGCTTATTAAAAAGACAAAAAAAGCTGAAGCTGTTTTTAACTTGTAAAGGCAAGACATGAATTCCAAAGTGATGTTATAACTATTAAAAACCAAGGTGGGGCCAGAGTGATGTGTGAAAGTGATCTACGGGAGAAAAAGTAACAAAGCCTCAAGTAACTCTCCTGTTTCTTTTTCTCTCTCTGTCTCTCTCACACACACAAACACACACCATTAATCTCATACATCAAGTGGAAATACATTAACATATACACACCTCCTCTTCCTTTATTGTCTGGTCCGTTTCCATTGGTTCTTCCCCATTAGCTGTTTTTATGACCTCTACAAGGGATGCGCCCGCTACACTAAACACGCCATGAATGTTGACTCGCACTTTCACCTTGACCTTTGTACTCTCCCCAGATGTCTGTGGAACCACGTTCTGAATCAGGAACTGGCCTGTAAGGCAAAGGAAAAGAAAAGAGGTTCAATCAGGTGAAAGAATCTACGATTACATTGATGAGGTAGTGTGCAGAAAAAAATACATTACTCCCCGTAATGTGGCAGAAATCAACTTCATATCAAACAAGCTGAATGAAGTTGGGTGGTTTAGTCTTTATAGCACATACTTAAAGCTTATAGGCTATAATTATATCTCCAAAACAGCTCCAAGCATTCTACCCTGGAGCTGTTAGGAGCAGGGGCATGTGTCATAGTTATACTTATATTTTTTTTTTAATCTAGGTATTACTGCCAGGCTGTATACTTAAATTAATACAGGATTTCTAGAAGGTATTTTCTGTACAACACTTACTGAGGGCCTTGTTATTAAAAAAAAAGAAAAAGACTAATTTCATACTTAATGTTCTAGCTTTTATATACATGCATCTGGTACGTGCATTAACAGACCATGACAAATTGGGAAGGCCCCCCTACCCTTTTATTCCTTATACTCTGACCTTTGCGAGTCTGAAATAAGACCTATTAGCACTAACTTTACACTGGACCCAGGGGCCCTCTGGCCTGTTTAGGGCCATTTGGTAATCCATCCTTGGTTGCAAGAAATCAATTGATATTGAGGTTAAATTTCCAGTACCTATAGTGGTAGTTGGGTGGGGCAGCTCCTTCAAGTTGTTGTAGTAAGCTTCAAGAGTGAAGGGCTCTTTCCGGTAGAAGGTCAAGACTTTCGAGAAGGGAGCTGCATGGTTCTTTGGGAAAACTTCACAATCACTGTTGGGGAAAGAAAAAGAGCTACAACTTAGATCTTAAATTAGAGTTTTTTTTATCATAAATATGAATTCAGTGATGTCAACCATTTTGTGTGTTAAACAGTTTGTGTGGCAAGTAATCCTTCAGGTGCAGATAAATGTATCAGGGAACAATGAGACCCGGCAGCTGTAGCTTTAAAAACATGTATCAAAGCATTAATGTTGTAATTTCTGCAGAGCCTTGAAGATTTCAAATAAAGCTCTTATTTTATTGAAGAGAGTTCTTTATATCAACCCTATATCTAAGAGATACAGTTATGAGACTGTCAATGAGAACAATGCCATGGAACAGTACAGAAAGAATATATATAAAAAATATTCCAACTGCTATCACCACGTTGTTTTTAAACCTGACTCGTTTATTTCAATTTATTCAAACTTAGGTTTACTTTGCCCCTTTAGGCAGATCTGAACACAGCAGTCACGCTTTAGAAAGTGTGAAGGAGTACTGCAAATGAACTATAGGTTTGAAAACAACCCTTGGACATTAAATGATGACGCTTGATGTTCTCTTCAACAGGTGTATGGAAAAGAAGCAATATTGCCTTTTCTCTCTGTGAGATTCAAATTAAACAAACTGTATTCCTTTATTAGGTGTTCTCAGTGGACATTGAAAGAGATCGTACCTTAGTCCTTCCTCTGCAGCCGAATTCCATTTTAGAGAGATGGAGTAGGGGACAACATCTGTAATGGAGAACTCTCTGACTTTGAATGCTGGTGACAAGATAGCACACTGAGGAGGAAAAAATACGAAATGAAAAAAGCTTAACCATTTGTATTTTGTTTTCTTTTTTATCACCAGTAACAAATAATTTAGTACCTAAGACAAAAATTACATTGGTAATCATTTGAAACATTTTTTACACAAATTACACTAATAGTAACATGTCACATAAACATTATACATTATATATAATGTCATTCATCTTGATTAGGATGTTCTGTGTGTTGCAGTGGTTCTAATTGTGTGTGTGTGATTATTTACATACATATATGTATTATATTGAATATACTCGTATTCTCTTATCACTGCCAGAAGGTGAATATGCCAGTATGCCATGTCAGTTGCTAACAGGAACAAAGTGTTAATTATGACAGGTGAGCTGTACCTGCAGAGCGCACCCTCTGGCCACAGCCTCATCTGCATTCAGGGTGGTGCTCAGCTCTTTGCCAAAGAATTTACTGATCCGCTCTTTGATGGCAGGGATTCTGGATGCACCGCCGACAATCTCCACTCCACAGATATCTTCTTTTTTCAGCTCTGGATACAGGAAGAAGGGGTAGGATAACACATAACAGACTTGATACATTTAGAGAGTCAAAGAGCTGCTTTCTAAAACTCTCTCATATAAATAATAGTGAATTGTTCATTTTGTTGGCTGTGAGCAGTCTAGTAGTCATAAGAGAGGAAACATTACTGTTTTGTTTTTTTTAAATGCAGCTTACAGTGAACAAGCAGGAGGAGGGGGGGGGGGGGGGGGGGGGTCCAGGATTGATTAAACAGGATGCAGGCGTAATGCCAGGTTCAGCAAAGCACATGACTACATTTCATCCATGTGAGCGTGCACGTGTGGTAATAGTCCAGGTGCTATTAAAGTCATATGTACTCACTGGTTTGTTCCATGACGCTGCGCAGGGGACCCTCTACTTTGGCCAGCAACTCTGCACACATCTCCTCAAACTGACCCCTGTGGGCACATGGTCACAGATTATTAATAGATGCAGACTCACACACTCACACAGTCAGGAGAATCCAACATGAGAAACTAGAAGTGTGAGATACAAAAGAATGTACTGTATTTTTATACAAATTATTTCTGTTTATAGGCACAATTTGCTAATTGTACCTTAGTCTACTCCTATGAAAAATTATCAGAGATGGCAAGCTGCCTAATTTTCACCTTATGACATAGGGCAAAGATAGCACAATCAATCCACAGATTATGATGTTTCTCACGTTTTCATTTTAAGACAGCTTTCCTCGTCTTTTTAATTATTAAAATAACTTTGAATCTCACCTGTTAAGTTTGCTGGCAACATCAATGTCATTCATAAAGCACTCAATGTTGAGAGGCAGGTCAGAGGAGTTGGCACTCATCAGCTTCTTGAGCTTCTCACACTCTTGGTAGAGCCGTACCAGCGCTCGAGGCTTGGATTTCACATCCAGCTTGTACTTCTTTGAAAACTCCTCACAGAAGTGATTGACCAGGATGTCGTCAAAGTCCTTCCCACCGAGCTCTGAATCAAATGCTGTAGCTAGGATCTGATGGTGAACGTAGAGGGGAATATTAGAAGTCATGGCAAATTATTAAAATACAGGATAAACTGATACTTTAACAATGTTAATCTGTATAGGTAGGTTCTGAGGCTGTGGCAACATTTGAACTTATACCTACAACTCATTTAAACAACCTATTTAGCTATTGAGGTAAAATATATGATCAGTTCGTGTTTTGATCTAGGTCAGTTGCCCACATAATTGGCACATTTCTCAAAAACAGCAGCGCGGTACTCCAGCATGCCCTACAACATTTTCTTCTTTAGTATTGCTTTTCCAAACAGGCACAAATTATTCATCACTCGCCTTGAGCTTTCCCTTGTTGAAGGCACAGACTGACACCTGGTAACCGGAGTGGCCCAGGTCCACAAACACCACTATCCTGGGCTTCTCTTCTGGAGCTGGCAGGTCCTGTTTGTAGATGCCATATGCCAGAGTCACTGCAGACAACAGGCATAATCTGTAGTTAATTTGCCATCTCAGTGCAGTGGTGAGCACATTCTGTAATTTTGTGACATTTCTTTCGATGCCCACATATAGAATAATTCAAACCTGTACTCAGCAATAACTTACATATTGCCACACACTTAGGTAAACGTTGATAATTAAATACTATCAAAACTAAAGAGGTGGTGTGTAAATTGTGTAAAGACCGTAAGAATTAAAGGGTTTCTGTGTACCTGCAGTGGTCTCATTCATCAGTCGCAGACAGTTGAGACCTGCGATCTGAGCTGCATCCATGACAGACCTCCTCTCTGCATCCGTGAAATAGCTCGGAACCTGGAAGGGAAAACAAATATAGTGTTAATAGAAAGGATAATCGACTCTAATACTGATACAGTGTCAGAATCATGGATTTAACAAAAATACTAATAAAATGGTTTACTGTAAAGCACTGATAACACACCAAATATGCCCAAAAGCTAAAATCTATTCCACATTTCTTTTGTGTGAATTATTGTTTTGGAAACTAATAATGCAGATATCTAATATGTATCTCCTAAATCATAAGATGTCTGGATAATGTTACTGTGCTATTACTATGGGTGCCAAAATACAACATCCCCTCGACCAGTAGCTAAATTTGGCCACTGGATACATTTATAATAGCATGTAAATCATTTCTAAAGGTGATGTTAACTCCAGATTTAGGCCCAGTGAAACTAACAGCCACTCTGTGTGAGATCTGTAACATTACATAACAGAAGCTGTTGTTGAATTTATGTACTGAGCACAGCATGGAACACATGCTTCCCACTCTTTTTGAACAAGGCGCAAGAAAGGAAATTAAGCTTTCAGACAGGACATCTGGTGAAGTTTTGAGGGTTCAACATGTTAACAGGTGCCACTTTAACAGGTGGCAATACATGCAGAGCTTTGATGAAGATTTCACTGGCCACTTTGTTACACACACTGCTAGTCTATATAGCATATAAAACATCCACAACACTAGACCTAAGTTAGCTGACAGCTTTTCACAAGAAAACTAATGCCCTATCTAATTTAGAAGTTTTATTGATTTTCAGCCGTCCTGCTGAAACTATGAAACTGCAGGAATGCTTACCGAGATTACACAGTCTACAACCGGTTTCTTCAGTGCATTTTCAGCGGTCTCTTTCAGTTTGGTCAGCAGCATGCCAGTGATCTGCTCGATGCTGAACACTTTTTCTTCATCCATGTACATCACCTTGAGTTAATTACAAATAAGACATATTGTTCAAATCACTTAGAAATAGCTCTAAATTATACGACTTTTGCAGGAACAATTAAAGGGGCCACCTGTTTCATTGGCAGAATTTAAACTGGCTGAAATTATAGAAGCCATGGCACCACAATAGGAATAAAAGAAATATCTAAAAGTTGTTATATAATTTGTAAATGTGCACACTAAAAGTTGCAAGTGGTCATTTTACAAGCAAATACAGGTTGATGCAATCTTCTGATATGACATTTTATTCACATCATTTTCTCCACAGGGTCACAAAAACATGCTGGGGTGTGCATTTTGCTGTATGCAAAGCACGCATTGTCATTTGCGGAATTGCTAAAACGTCAGATATGTTTCGACCAGCAATTACTACATTTTACATATGTAGGCATCCAGCTGATTTAAAAGAATAAAGCAATGACCATTTTACGACGGCAAATGGGCATTTTGTCATTAGAGACATATATAGAGAAATATATATCACATAAGCTATATAACAACATATGGATATATCTTGTATGAGAGGGGCAGAAGGACCTGTTTCTAAGATAAATGCAGAGAGAACAGAGTAGAATGGGAGAAAAAGTATTACACGAGAAGCACACGAAAATGGTCACGTATAAAGTATTGCATTTTCTATGCTCTGTTATTGCTATGCCTTTGTACTTTTATTGCCACAGTTTAAGCACTACTCTTTAATTATTAAGGAACCCCTTATAAAGAAAAGAAGCAATATCCTTAATGCTTACTTTTATTCCGGTGGATCCCGAGGGCATTGGTGCCAGGTCGTACACCAATTTAGACTTGGCTGACTGTACATAGGGGTCTGAGAAGGCCCTGCCATGGAATCGCTTGAAGCCCTGAACTGTGTTCTTATAGTTGGTCACCACCTGACATGCACAAAGTAAAAAGGGAAAAAATAAAAGGAACTGAAGCTACAACAACAGTTGATCTTGATGCATTCTTAACATTAAGATCTTAACATGGTGACTGGTTTGGGTTTACCTGGCTCTTTGCAGCTGCGCCTATAGAGCGATTGCGTGGGCCAAATGAAACAAATGACCTGGAAGACAACCGAACAGTGTTAAGGTACAACCTGACATGCTAATATGAGCAGGAAGTAAAAACTACTTAAGTTATCAAATGGTGTCAATTCATGCCTACACATGAAATGACATTTCAGAGCTTAAGCCACATAAATCACATTATTTTCCAGGACCTCCCCTTTCATGAGATATTTGCTTAAAATAGTAGAAAATGTAAAAGTAAAATTTTTCACTGTGTGGAAAAAGAAATCGACTTTTATTAAGGCTAAATGATCATCTGTTGTTTTTGAATAAATCTCTGCTAGAACCAGGATTACACAGCACTCATTAAGACTTATCTGTCACACAATACTGTATAAACACAGTCTGAAGTGGTATGCTCAGTCCACTTGTGTCCCAGTGGGTTGTAGTCTATACATGGCTGTTATCTTCATCCCTATCAAATGCGGATGTCAGAGCTACGGTCACTCTCAAAAGGGGTCAACCCAACAAGTCTTTAAGGACATGGGCTCAACAGGCAGCAGACCACAGCTTGGTTTAAGAACAGGGCAGGAAATTTTATGATGTGAAGGAAAGAACACAAGTACTAAATTAGTTTCTGTGAAAACTGTACAAATAATAGTTAAGGAGTTAAGAACTTAAACCCTTATTACACCTAAGAGATATATTATTTTGCTACTTAAAATATTTAAGCAACAAATTTAATTATATAAATGATTCATATTTTCTTAATTGTAATAATTAAGTTATTCCAATCACTCAATTTTACAAAAGAAACTGTTTTGAGTTCTGAGCACATGAGGTACGCTTTAAGTGAACAGAACTTTATTCATGTTTGTGGGCCAGTTTAAAAAAGTTTATTTCCCCTTTTGACAACCATTAAGTTCTAAAAAGTTGAAAACATTATAATCACAAGACCCATAGGGTCAAACCATTATCCAGAACCTCCTCAGCAGACAAAAATCCAACAAATTTAGAAAAAAAAGCGAATGATTCTTCACCATTCAGACGCTGTAGTCAGTTTGGCACCTACAAGAATTATTTAAATGATATATTTATTGTTACAATCCGTTGTCATTCTCTTCACAAATAAAAAAAAAAACATAAATGCAGACACTATAGATTAAGTATTTTTTAAAGGCGAACTGCCTAATTAGTCAACTGATGGGTCAACCTCACATTACCTGGCAACTGTTATAACTATTCTGATTTTGAGTCATTTTCAGAGGTTAAAACTAGTTTAAAAAGTAGCTTGTTGCAACCCTTCATTGTAAGATTATTGTGTAAACCAAATGTTTTGACTAGAAAAAAAAGTCAGAGATCAAACTGAGTTATGAGGAAAATCAGTGGCATATTATCAATATTGAAAATATTATGTTATTAGTTAGTCATGCTACAGTGTATTTATACTGTCTATCTTGGCTGTTTTATAGTAAAAATAAATAAATAAAAATTATGGTAAACCACTTTTTGAAAATCAGTTCACAATAATAATCTCAAACATTGTTTCATAAGACCTGAACCGATTAAACAATTCTGATTAGATGCACACAATACTTAAAAATAATAGCAAATAAGGAAATAGCCTTAACAGCAGATGCAAATAAGCAAAGAAGACCTAAGATGAAAATAGGTTTTTACAGTAGAAATGGTCGCTACTGGTAACAATATATAAACAAAGATCGTTTCTAAAGTGGATGTAAACAGTGTGTCTTTACGACAAATCACTCAACTCATAGAGGCGCAGCTACATTTGCTAGAATATTCCAACAAGCTGCTTGTTGGTTGGTGTCGTCATCGAACGGCACATAACGCAAGACGCACATTTTGTCACACGGGGCACACCGGTTGGTTGGAGCTGTGGTTTACAAGCACCAACAACCCTTATCGGGAAACGCAAACACCCGCCCGCTCGCGTTCGCCGGGCAACTCGTGGTCCGTTATCGAGCCGCAAAGTAACGTTAAAAGCAGCGATTCGTTAGCTAACCTACTAGCTAGCTGGTGGATGAACGAGCGGTGTGAGCAAAGGGCGAATTCGAAATATTTTAACGTCCCCCATTAAAATATTAACAGTCGTTTCAATCATTTACCTAGGTTTCAATAAAAGACAGGTTAATTCGCACACAGGGTTACAAGTTCAGCGAATAGTAGCCAGTCAGTGCATTCACGTGCACTGACGTTACCCCATCACCAGCGAGGCAACAGCCATAAATTAAAGGTGTCTTTCCCGGACACCCTGGAATATCACACTTTGGTTACTTACGGTGTACATCTGTCGCTGTACTCGTTAGCGACCGTCTCGATCCCTCCAGCTCGGGCAACAGCTACATAACAGCTCTGAAAGCCCAAGTCAAATCCCACTACTGACATCTTCACCGTCTGTGAAATGTAACGTTATGTACAATACGACTTTGTGTAAAAAAAAAATATATATATATATATCTAACGAAGTTACAGCTTTAAAAAAAAACTATACGTTAGGTGACTTTGTATGTTATGATGCGCTATATGAAGTAGGGCTACTTCTAGTCATAATCCACCCCGCTGATGTTGCCGGTCTCTGGGCTCTGTGCTGGCAGGCTGCAGCAGCAGGGTAGTCTTACTGACTTTTCGGCGTCTTCTCGGGAGTTATCGCGAGATTTCCACACTTCTAGTTGTCTCTGGACCATTCTACAACCATGTGAAACATTGTTCTCCAATACTCGAGAGTTTACGCGGAAAACCACATCACTTGTATGGACTGACATTAACTCTGAAAGCACACTGATAATAAAATCGAAATGAAGTAAATCTGGCGATCTAATCGGGAGGTGGGAAAGTAAAAGTAGGCTGATGTCATAATCGCTTTTATAAGATTACCAGGCTTTTTAAAGCGCCTGAGTCAATATACTGTATCCGGTGCAGTGTTATTTAAAACCTTTTTCTAAACGTTTAGTTCATATGTCGACATTTAGGCTATTTGAGAATTTTTTCAAGTATAATATCAGTGCCATATATTATGGACAGACAACAAAATAAATTAGTTACAAACTAAATAATTTAGTTCTTTTATTTACATATACATTGAGATGAAAAACACTGCTGATGGATAATTGTCTTTTTGTTTATTTGGCCATTTTCTTCTTTTTAATTTCTTTGTTGTTTTTCAAACTAAAGTAATTGTAATAAGAAGAAGCATTTCCAAAATGGAAAACCATTGCAAATGCTTCAGACCTTAAAGGGTTTTCCAACCAAAGCTGAAAAAAAATGTTTTTTTTCTGAAACAGCGTAAATGTTTGCTTTTGCTGGATGTTTGCTGGAGCTGAACTATTTAAAAATAGCTGAAAGTTTTGCTTTTGCTAAAACAGCCGAAAGGTTTACTATAAACATGTAAAAAAAAAAAAAAAAAAGTAGAGAATAAACTGAATGAACGTTAACTGTTTTGTCTCAAGTAGACCTCTAGAAAAAAAGAAACGACTATGACCATTTCAAAACATCACGTCAAATTTAAACCATTTAAATCTGAATGTGGAAAAAGTTGAAGAGATTCTAACAATTGTCCGAACCTGGACCTGCAGGTACACTAAAACCATGAACTAATTTTACCATTTAAGTGCTAAAAAAATTATAAAAGTATCAAAAGGCTTTTGAAAGTGTGCTTACTCTGTGTGTGTGTGTGTATGTGTGTGACTCTCCACTATGTTTTATGTGGGAAAAAAATACAGCTTTTTTTGGACACAGCTATGAGGCTGTTACCGTGGCAACGTCAGCTTTCAATCTTCTGAGTCACTCACATCTGCTGAAGACAGTTATAAACTGCTCAGACTTTGCCTCTCAAAATGTGAAAAAGTATTAGTCCTATTAACAAAATGTAAAAACTTGACCAAACACAGTGATATACTTTATTTGAAGCTATTCAATAAAATAAAGACAGGGCTCTGATTTTAAAACAGCCCCCGTTTGTGAGTTGAGATGAATTTGTGGATCTCCACTATAATGGGCTCCAATAGGAGTTTCAGACGGCACTCTCTTAAATACTGAAAGAACCGTTACGAAGCATCATGTTAAATTTGAAATCTCAGTAGGTCAAAGTATCAGATCTAAGCTGAAAAAAGCTATTTTTGCTGAAATAGCTGAAACAAAATGCCATTTCCTTAGGTAAACTTCAAAGCCAGTTAGCCTTAAAAACTCCAAAGGCAAAAACTTCAAAGGCAATTATGTGACGTAATCGATTACATCATCAAACCAATAATTAAAAAAAAAGCATAAAACTTTGGAAAATTATAAACTATATTGAAGAGCCGTATACAAGCAATAATGTTGGTTATATGCTGGATGTATTGAAGTTTTAACAGAGTTTCTAGCTGAAAGTTTGCCAAAGTAGCCAAACACCAAATATGTAAGGAAGATGAAAGTCATATATATAATAATAATAATAATCAAGATTTGAAAAACATATACTGTAGTATCTTGAGTGAGGATGATTTCAAATTAAATCTGATACAAATAACAAATCAAATGGATAATATACCTGTCACTGCTGTTACCAACGCTGCTGAACAGTTTGAAGAAGCAAGCAATGAGCCCAATATGAGGTATTTCAGTGGGAATGCAAAGGCTGAAGCAATACCACTGTGCTCCCCAAGCAAGTGCCCATAAGCCAGCTTCCAGTTCAGAAAGTCAGTGTGCTTTGCTCATGGTAATGCAGGGCCAGAATGACATTACCGTATTTCTGGTTAAACATCAAAGGTTTGTCTACTGTACCTCCTCAAAATATTCCCAACTTTAGTGGACTTCATCAGTGCATTTCAACACTACACGTTGAAAATAGTGTTGTTTTCACATGGAACGGCCAAAGGATACAAAAAAAGCCAACTTTTGAAGGAGCATTTTGGCAATGAATACAAGATAACTGTAGTCTGCATGGATAAGGCCTTAAGTTGGGAAACAATTCAAGCTTATTAGAGTGAAGCACCTAACATTTGCTCTTTTTCTCACCAGCTGTGGAAATGCAATGACAGTATGTTCTCCTAATCCATTTGATTCAGAAAAGAACACCAGCATCTAGCACAATGCCTATGATGTGTATTCGCAAAATAAAATATCTAAGTAAAATAAATAGTATCCATTAGTGCATTTGTGCACAAGCGTCAGTCAAATGCACATGTGCAAATTTTCTCCCTCCTTATTATTTATTTTAAAAAAAGTCCCTAAAAAATGCCCACATAATAATGCAGTTGTATTAAGAAGGACATTTTAATGTAAATGTTTTAACAATTATACATTATATCTCTTATGAAGACACGTTTAATCCTATTACAACTCTTTTTACCTGTTTGTCATTTATAATCTGGCTAGAAACCTTTTCCATATCTTTGTTGTTACAAGAATTTGCTTTATTGTGTTACATTCATGGTATTAAAAACCCATTCAAAAGAAATGAGAGATGATGAACATGTAAATTCCTGACATAAAGTAAATAGGAGTGGGTGTAAAGCCAGTTGAATGGTGGGAGGGTTCACTGAGTCGGTGACACAGATCAGTAAATGCTCAACCTCAGCAAATGCTTGCACAGTATCTGAAGATACGGAAATAATACGAATGACAAAATGTATATACCCCTATATTATTAATTTGTGCATTGTAACTTTTATTTGAATTATTTAAAAAACAGGCTTTTGTGCCTTTGAAGCAAGATCCACTAGTAGAAATACATTGACTCACACAATTAACACTGAGAATGATGGGTTTTGTAAATTGGCTGTTAACTGATCTACACTAAATAAATACTGAATCATTCCAATTTATATAAGCCTTATAATATTTTATATTTTTGATTGTCAACAGATTCCATACAAGATTAAAACCAACCGTAAGTGAATTAAAATGGGTCAAACGTTCTTTTAGGTCAATGGACGGTAACAACATGTATTACAGTAACAGTAGTAACAGTAGTTACAGTAACACGCAGTACCGTTAGGGGGCGCTGGAGGCAACAATATGACCCCGAATGCATAATGAGCAATTCTTAGCGAAGAAGAAAAAGTGAACCGCAACATGGCGACTCCCATGCACAGAATCATAGCCAGGAGGCAAGCGTGAGTATAATTTATGTTGAACTAAATACGACTACGTCCATTTAATGTGAGAATATCAATGTTTTACACACGCGTTATATGCGCGATGAGGTCGTCGAACTTCGTGTGAGATGGACGAGGTTACTTAACCGCCGCAGCAGGACGAAGTGGCAACGCAAATGCGCCACAGTCTTTCCCTTAAAAAACCTAAATACAGCTTGTTTTTTTTAATTAACTTTGACGCTATTATATTTGCAAACATTTGATTAGCTTCTGAGCTTGGGACTAGTATCTTATCCTACAACACTCATAAAACATTTTAGCGTTAAATGTATTCGACGTGCTAGTGTAAACGATGCCGGGCTACAGTAAGAAGCGCTGACTTTATCGACCAAAGCAATTGTTTTGCCATTACGGTCATTGTTCTGCACTATAACTGAGTCATACGAAAAAACACAAACCATTGCTTTAGTTTATATATCGGCATTTAAGCTCATATGAGAATCAGTATAATGCCAAATAATGTAGACCAACATCACAATACAATAGGGGTTGGGGTTACTAATAATATACATACTTATAAAATAAAATTTTGAATTCTTTTATTTACATATACATTGAAATGAATATTGTCTTAACTAGAGAATTCTATCTAAACATTTTCAAATTTGGTGTATTGCTTTTATACCCATGGAGTTAAGTTCAAATCAAGTTATTACAAGCTAAGTTTGCCCTAAGAAGCTTCACAATCCACACAACATATGACACACACTGTCTTTAGACCATGTAACCTGATGAGGTAAATGTCCCTTCCCCAACAAAAAAACCTTAAACATGACCAAGTGGAATCCACAAAGGCAGGTTTATGGGTTTATGGGTCAGGTGTTACAATCTAGGCTAAAACGTTAGAAAGTTTGCCTTTTATAATGTTCAGTCTCCACAAAATCATTAAAAGGAACCAAACTTCACCAGCTACAAACCATGTCATTGTTTACCCTTATTTTGTCTTTCCTTGCATGCAGAGAGGCGAACAAACAAAATGTGCGCTGCCAGAAGTGTTTGGAGATGGGACACTGGACCTACGAATGCACAGGCAAACGGAAATATTTGTACAGACCATCAAGAACAGTTGACATGAAAAAGAAACTCAAAGATAATGAAAACAACCTTCTGAGCATCACTGGGTAAAGCATCTCTGTCATTAACCACTAGTAACAGAAAGGCAGTCTCTTTCATGCTGATTTTTGTTTGTATTCTAAATGATCAAAGCATGAATTTGCAGTCCTATGACGATTGTCAGGAAAAATATTTGCAATCTGCTCTTGGCTAATACAGTGTCGTTCTTATTTTATTTCACTTTTGAGATTTACAGTTTTCCCTTTTTGGCAATTATCAGCGTGAGACATTAAGTTGCTGTGAATGTCATCAGTCTTTCCTAGAAAGAGTGAATTCATTAGAGATTTAATATCTTGTTAAGGAAAAGCTGATTGTTTGTCCATAAACGTTTTAAGTTGTAAGCGAACATTTGCTGGTTCTTAAAAAGCTAATGGTTCTAGTCAAATAAGCCAATAAAATTTTGGCTTTTTGTCCCTTTACAGACCAGAAACAGAAGGCACTGGTGAGAAGAAATTGAAAAAGAAGTAAGTAAGATGCTTAAATTTGAATCTGTTACTAGATATTTTATGCTCAATAAACATGAAAATACTTAAAAAAAAATAGGTCAAACTTTATTTTAGATTGTATGGTTTCTGATTTTAAAAACTGCTGATGTGTCATTACAGGTTAACCACCTGTTGGAATATATGGTGGTTAAAATAAGCTCCATCAAGTATTTTTAATTTTTGTTGTTATTCTTTTTTTTTTGTAATAATTTTTTTAATAATTACTGCACTTTTTTGTCATAAGTACCATCAATATTGTTTAAAATGCATTCTTTTCTTAGTGGAGTACTTTTACTTTTGTACTTTAAGTAAAATGCACGAACATTTTAGTAAGGTAAAAACAGTGATAAATGATAAAAACAATATGCATAAAATAAGTAATACAATTAAAGGCCCAGGTACAGTGTGTGTGGCAGTTCCAACACAATAACTTGTGTACTTAAAGTGCAGTGTTTGTGTGTGTCTCTGTGTGTCTCTGTGTGGGCATGTAGTGGTTAAGTGTTAGTGTGTCCAGTGTATACTGTAGTAGGAATAGCAGCAGTTTATCAGTAAGTTTGAGGACAGCTGTTAATGCGTGAGATGGCCTGAGGAAAGAAACGTTTTTAGTGTCTGGTGATTTAGACAGAAAGAGCTCTGTACCACCTTCCAGAGGGGACAAGCTGGAAGAGCTTGTGTCCAGGGTGAGAGGGGTCAGTGGTGATTTCCTTTGTCTGCTTCCGGGTTTGCAATGTGTACAAGTCCTGGAGAGGGGCAGGGCAGCACCAGTGATTCTTTCTGCAGTTCTTATTGTACGTTGCAGTCTGTTGTTGTCCTGTTTGGTGGCTGCTCCAAACCAGTCTGTGATGGAGGAGCACCAGACAGACTCAATGACAGCAGTGTGGAACTGGATCAGCTACGCCTGTGGCATGTCCAACTTCCTCAGCTGTTGTAGGAAATACATTCTCTGCTGAGCTGTTCTGAGGATAGAGTCAGTGTTACCTGAAGACATGCGAGATGGTGGATCCCGAACATTTGAAGGAATTCACAGTCGACAAAGGCCTGGAGCATATGATGAGGGGAGCCAGTGTGGAGGGGCTTTTCCTGAAATCCACTCTCATCTCTATAGAGTCTTGAGCATGTTCAGTCCCAGGTTGTTTTGACTGCACCACAGCACCAGCCGATCTACCTTGCGTCGATATGCAGTCTTTCATCATTTCGGATGAGGCCGATGACAGTTGTGTCGTCTGCAAACTTTAGGAGCCTGACATTGGATTCGCTTGAGGTGCATTCGTTTGTGTAGAGAGAGAAGAGCAGAGGGGAGAGGACACATCCCTGACGAGCAGCAGCACTGGTTTGCCGTATGCTGGATATAACTTTTCCCATCCTTACCTGCTGTGCTCTGTTGGTGAGGAAGCTGTTAATCCACTGCCGGGGTGAATACAGTCTGGGTGTGTCTGGAGTGGGAAATGGGTGAGTTGATGCAGCTGATGTGGTAGTGATCTCTGAGCTAATGCAGGTGGGGGGTGTTGGGCATTCTGTTTTTTGTTCTCCTCAGCAGGTGGGGAAGGCCTCCTGTAATTTGTAATGGCCTGCGAGGCCCTGCACACTGTTGTGGCATCACTGGCAGAAAAGCTGTTCTTCACCTTTGCAGCATAGTTTCTCTTTGCCACCTCGATCTCCTTTTGTCAGTGAATTTCTGGCCTTCCTGTAGAGGAGTATATCCCCACTTGTATAAGCTTCCTCTTTAGTCCTGCAAAGCTGTCTGAGTTTAGCTGTGAACCCTGGCTTGTTGTTGCTGTATGTGTGATAGGTCTTGGTTGGCAAACATGTCCTCTCAAAAACTGACATATGATGTCACAGAGTCAGTCGGTTCATCCAGGTTTTCAGCTACAGCCTCAAAAACACTCCAGTCTGTGCAAGTCGAAGCAGTCGCACAGCTGCTGCTTTGCCTCACTGGTCCATCTCTTCACAGTTTTAACTAAAGGGTTTGCCGATTTTACCTTTTGCTTGTAAGTCGGCAGGAGATGAACCGTGCAGTGATCTGAGTGACCCAGAGCTGCTCTGGGAACAAAGCGATATGTGTCTTTCAGTACAGTGTAGCAGTGATCCAGTGTGTTATTGTCCCTGGTGGGACAGTTTATATTCTGTTTATATTTAATCAGTTCATAACTCAGTTTTACATTGTTAGAATCCCATTACACAATAATTAGACACATTGTGACATGAAAGGAAATCACAGGTCACAGGTGAGTTGTAGATGGGTAAGTTTAGTTTAAATATGTGTAAAATCAGCCTCCACAGCATTACTTTCTAGCTCAGTCCCTCTGCACACGGTGGATAGAAATGCGACTGAACAGCTACCTCTAGTGGAGTCTATTGATTAGTGCATGTCACTA
Source organism: Channa argus (assembly GCF_033026475.1). Classification (NCBI taxonomy): domain Eukaryota; kingdom Metazoa; phylum Chordata; class Actinopteri; order Anabantiformes; family Channidae; genus Channa; species Channa argus. Next base: position 8,425,667 of record NC_090218.1, read on the forward strand.
AAGTAAAAATAATCTTGAGACATTGGCTTAACCGCATATATCCACGTTTTCTAATTTCTCGTTATAATACTGTTTAATCGCGTTGCTGTGGTAATGGTTTCTAATTCTGTACTTTCGGTGCCTCCCCGTAAATGTTTTAGCGTCGTGCTTAATTCTAAGTGAAATGTACAGGAGGACTCAGGAGATTGTGTGGGTAAACATAAACTTTAGGAACAAGCACAACAACTGCAGTTCACATAATTGTAGATCTTACATGAAGTCAGATTTTATTGTTAAGCTTTTCAAATGGTAGATTACTATTGGTAATCTCATTAACATATAGAATGTTGAATCCTCTTGCTTGGGCCCAGTGCTCTCGATAGCCGTGCTAGTGTGTGAGCGCTCTTGTTAATTTATCGTTCCCAAATGAATCCATTTAATAGTCCTTTTTTCACAGCCACCTTTTTATTGTTTGGCAGCTAAAGCACAGGTGGAACTAATAACTTTAACGGTGGGTTTGTTCCAGCAGTTATTAGACGGCGATAAGTGATGTTATTCGCTGCACTTGTGTTTGCCAATGTCTGCTATGAAAAAAAGTCTATTTAACCTTAGTTTGACTCAGTATTTTCCACTTGGTCACATGTGCTGCTTCCCCTCAGTTTGGAAACTGCTGACTTGCACGTTGATTATCGACTGTTGGATGTTGACTGCAAAAATGTTACAGTAATAAAACCAAACACGCACTATACATTAATTTAGTGCGGAAAGTTTGGTTTTAGCATAAATCCTGATTTCATGTTTGGTTTGGTTTAGTTTAGTTGTGGGGCTTAGCTCCCACAAAAAAGACCTGTGTGTGTGTGTTTGTGTGTTGTGTAATTGTTGTGCATGATTTTGTGGCCACATAACTGGCGTCTTTATCATACTCCCAGACAGCACGTTCGGTTCATCAGCCTTTCACTGCACCAACACCCTCCCATAGTGACATTTGCACACTGTGACAAATGAATTACGAATTAGTTGTGAAATTAGAAACGAGCTAAAACAACGTAATCAAATAACAACTCGAAAACAAAACAACTCCAATGCTTCTCTTATCTCTTCCTCTCCTTCCTTTTTTGTCTGTTTGAGTTGAAAAATGGGATTCTTTCCTTTGTATAATATCCCAAGTCATCATGTGCAGCTGATGCTCTAAGTTTGTCCTACTTTCTTAGCTGTTCTGAAGTGAAACAGTAAAACAGAAATTTTGCAAACTTGCACTCTTATTTCACAATTTCCAAAGTAGGTAAACTGATTGTGTCAAAGAGCCAACAAAGCACTTTTTTTTTTCTAACACCCCTTTGCTAAGTCAGAGCTCAGCCACCCTCACAGTGCATGAAACCCCTCATAGATTGCAACGGGCACAATATGAAAAGTGAAACTATACAACAGCGCCCCCCCCCCCCCATTTTCTTTATTCATGTTTTTCTCCTTTGCGCTCCACCATTTAACTCTCAGGACTAAAGACTCCAGTGACAGCAGCAGTGATTCAGATGGCTCCTCCAGCGACTCATCGTCAGACAGCAGTGACTCCTCCAGCTCCTCCTCAGATGACAGTGACAGCAGCAGTGACAGCGATGATGATAGCTCTTCCTCATCTTCCTCCTCCTCTTCGTCCTCAGACAGCTCAGTCACAGGAAGCAGCAGTGACTCAGATCAAGGACCCCCAAGAAAGAAGAAAAAGAAGAAATAAGAGAGGGGGGGGGGGTCTGCTTGCTGATTTCCCTGAGTTAATATTAGCTGTTCATTTTTTTCTTAGATGTTTTGATATGCATGGATACGATGTACTGCTTGTGTAGTTTTGTTAGCAAAAAATGGCCAGAAATGAGAGGAGAATGAATGAGAAGAATGGTTTCCTTACTACTTCTGCTAATGTTATATTTTCTCAAATTTTTGCTGAGAATAAACCTTTTAAATATCCGAGGAATCTAGTGGGATTACTGATATTGAATCTTTGATTTTGTACCAAAGTATATTTTTAGTCAAACTGAACCTGTACAGCTCACAACCTTAATAAAGCAACACCATGTCTAGTATTGAAAACACAATAATACAAGCTTAAAAGTTCTCTTTGTAAAATTTTAAATTGCTTTCAGTTTAAAGGATGCTGTTGCTTGTTTCACTGTAAAAGAAACTAGAATACTCTGTCAAAGAGAAGCACTTTATAGTGAATTAATGAGTGAGTTTACAGCGAGATTGGTTATAACATGGTTATCTAAAAAAGGCTCTCCTGGTGCAAGACAGTAGAGTGTGTTGTCTGCTAAGAAATGCATAATTATTGGCAGTTACTAAATGCAAGTTATTCTCAATAAACCCAAAATGGAAGACAAATTTCTTAAATAATCACATGTAGCATATGTTCTATTTAAGTAATTAGAAGTACAGATGTAGTTTATAGTGAAGAGTTTATAGTTATAGTGCACAGTTAGCTGACCCCTGCATTCCTGAATAGGTTTGGGCAAACGTGTCTGATCATCATTTAGGACAATTTATTGACTTTGTCAAGGCAGCTTGCTTTCTTTGAAGAATTGATGTGTGCAGTAAGGTTTTTAATGAAGTGTCTCAGGTGAAAAAGATATAAAATGAGAGGTTATTTGTGTCATCTTGGCAAGATTAGCCTGGTTTGATGTTGACCGCAAAAATCAAGCCCCACAATAACTTATCACCTAGAACTGGGAGATGGGATCAGAAGAGTAGTTATCAATATAATCCAGCGCCCCGTTGTTCGCAAAGGTTATGATAAAATGCTGCATGTTGTAATCTTGGATCAGGTTATCGGTTCTTCAAACCCACTTGAGAAGTGGATTAGAAAAGCTGGATTTTATCATGTGTGAAAACTGCGGGCTCTCGTGGCTTTAGACCAGTTCAACACTCAAAGCCCTGATCATCAGGTTTCCCGTTGGCTACGTGTTAATGATTGGAGAAAAAAAAAGGAAAAAATAGAAACTGGCGAGGTTAAAGATGTGTGCATTAATATAAAGAGATGGAGCCAAAACGTTTCTGACACATTAAATATGGATTCTTACTGCCACCACGATTGCATGTCCACTAATCTGATTATTATTGAATTATTTGCATATTCTCTGTATATACTCTGACCATGGACAAGCAATACACGGAAGAAGTGTGTGAATGCGCACACACACATTTCTAGTTTCTTGAGGTTAACTTGCCAGGAATGTCATCAGACTGCTGCAGGTGACAGAGCAACGTGTTATTAAATTACTCTGACCTACGTAGGCTATTGTTGCTCAGCGCAACGCCCTTTGTGTTAAAACTGCACATTTCATTATTATCACTGCGCTGATTTTAATGTTAAGAACAGCGCACCCATAGTTGGTTGAACATCACGTTTAAACGCGAGAATAAACCCGCACACTTGAGTAAGTTTGAGATTGTGAATCTGTTGCCGGGACAACAACACGCTCAACATGACTTTGGAAGAACTAGCGGATCCGGGATCATGTGAACCCGGCTAACCCACCTACGAAAAACCGGGCCCAAATATTTACCAATAAAAATAGCAGACAATGAAACGCTGCTTGCTTTTTTTTTTTTTTTTTAATTACATTTCCGCCTGAACGTCATGTTTGGCCAACCTGTGCGTCACAGAATTGTTGCATTCACACTACATAGGAATTATAGCGATTGTTATATATCGTTAATTAGCATTACGCTTGATACATTGCCGCACGGCGACTGTAAGACTCCCTCATACAAATGTAAAGGGTTGCCTACTTTTGACATCGGTACACTGGAAAACAAAAATAGATTCTCTGTCAAATTTAAACGCTAATTTCCAAATAATAATAAATTGTCTGTTAATAAAACCCAAAAGATCTTTCCAAACGACCCGTCTTCCACGTTGGTCTAACAAGATAAACGTTCTCTGTCACGTTTACAAAGAAATCGCATGACTTTCTCTTTTCGTGTGTGATTGTTTTAACGTATTTCCAACTGCAACTGAAGGCAGCACCGCTTGATGCCATCCATGCATCCAGTTCTGTCTGTGGTACCTGCTGGCTACTTAACTTAGCTAGCAGCATTACCTATCAGTGACTTCTGTGCAGGAATAATATGATAAACGTAAGACTAAGATGATTTTATTGTGTTTTTCACTCGATGTACAGTTGCGTTTTGAGGAAAAGATGGAGACCACCCATTTGCTTTTAGTATTTTAGCTGTTGTAGCGTTTTGTTTAGTTCATTTTGCGTGTTACTGGAAGTGGAAAAGACAAAGAGAAAAGAGCTTTCCAATAGCTAGAATGGTTTGGGCCTAAAAAGAAGACAAGAGGTAAGGATGCTCCATACGGCAAAAGACTCTAAAGGCTGATTAACTGTACTTAGTGGGTATCTGGCGGTTGTAGCGGATGTTAATTGAAATTTCCGCGAAAAATCAATGGGTTTGACGCTAGCTAGCCGTTAGCCTAGCCTCCAGACCCTTGTAGCATGTTTGGCTAGCTAACATTACGCTAAAGCAAATATGCAGGTAGCTTGTGCTGTAGGTATCGTGTTAGCATCCTGCCTTTGATCTAGCTTTGTGCTCTGGTGGGATAAAATACGGATTGCTGAGAAAAACAAATAACGCTGTAAACAGACTCGTACGTGCTACCTTTTTATGTGTGTGCTAGTTTAGGCACACATAAAGGCAAACGTCGCAGTGGTTGGTGATGGTTCCTGTGATGTTAGCTAACAGGTCATGACGTCTGATGTTTATGTCGGTTTAGCCATGGTTGACATAAACTTCAACTTTAAGTTTGTTAACTGGCACGACTGTGTTTTAGAGACATAGTAGATGTAGTAATACATAGAAATGATAAACAAACAGTAGTTGCTCACCATTTATGGAAATAAACTTTATGAATTAACTAGAGTCTAACGTTAAATAAACAGTCGAAGTTGTGCAAATGAAATGTTTATTTTATTTGCCCGAATGTACTTGACGTGTTAGAAGTAGTATATTTAAACTAATTCGAGGCTCATAACCGTCGTCAGGTTGCTCACAGTGACCAGTAAAAACTTTTGGGTTGTTTTCCAGTAAGCACTGCCCATCATGTCCTGCTCTTACTATGTGAGATTACTGTCAGTGCTTCTCCTATCAGTCCCTGAAGGCTGACGAATTACCTCAGAATTGCTACAGTGCAGAATAGCAGCTCAACAGACTTATGTGTTTAACATTGGACTAGCAAATGGGCAGCTGAAGTGCTTCTTTAGGAAGCCATTTTATTTGCCACAGTTGGGAGGGGGGGAGGGCCAGAAAATACAAAAGTCCAGATTCACTCTCAGTATCACTGATCAATCAACAGCTTTGTCTTAGTTTCACATACTATTAATGGGGGGGCCTGAGGTCTTAAACTTACTTGGCACAGTAGGTGAAGATGGAGATTTTAGGCTGTTTGTGTTGTGGCTGCATTTTAAGCTGCAGATTGTTTGTTTCAATTTCATATGGACATAACAGGAGAAAATATTAGGCCTTCATAGTTAATTAAGACACAGAAAACATCCCCATAGTCGTTTAAACAGTGTCACTAACTACAGCATTTACAACATTAAGACACTAGTTTATTTAACATTGCCAGGTAAATATAATTTTCTGCTTAAAGTAGTATTGAAGTAAGGTCAGTCTATAATACGCTTTAAGTTTCAGGCTGTAACGGATGCTTGATATTGAAAATTGAATAATTAAAACAGCTTTACATAACTGTAGTATGCTCTCAGATGGATTTTTACAACATGTTATGAGAAAAGGTGGTCTAACTGTCATAGTACTTCATATTTATTTTTACTTTATAGAGTTTTACATTATGTTACTTTAAACAATTTTGTATTTGAATAAGGAGGATGGAGATGGAAGCAAGTGACTGCAAGATTATCGGGCTTGTGTTTTTGGATTAATTTTAACAGAGTGAGTGATGTTCAAAATGAGGTGACTCCTAAATGACAGTTTTGGTAAATTGTTGTAGTAATAAAATGGTTCAAAGCAACCAAAGTAAGAAGGTTATTGAAATACTTGTAATTGTTTGTTAAAAAGGTTCATAATAAGACTAATGTGGTCCATGTATAAAACCATGGAGATTTTCTACTTATTGTCTTGTGCTCCCTGTGATGCAGCTCGCAATAAAATCCTCTTCACTTCCTGTTTAGGCTCTGCTCTGTGGTTTTAGTGTAACTGTTTCCTCTGTAGCCAAGCAAAGGGCACATGTTCATGTTCTGTTGAGATGTTATGGTGACTTGTTTGTCCATTCCAGACAGAGGAGTGGGTTCATATTTTCTTTGGCTTAGACGTGACTATTGTACATTGTGGTAGTAGTGTAGCGTGGTCTTGCAGGTTGGATGTTTGAAATTATGCAACAGCTAGTTTTAGCCTGTTCAGCGACAATCAAGTGTACAAACTTCTCACTTAAAATGAATAAGCATTGGCTGAATTAACCAAATTGTTGAGATTACTACTTTATCTTGCCATCACAATCATCTGGTTTGTTTATTGTACAAAATCTCCAGTTAGTTTAGAACTCTGTCTTATTTCTTTTGCAAAGAGAACTTTGTACAAAGTTGTTTGAAGACTCTTTCAGAGCCTGTCAGTTTAATTAGCTCAAATCTAATCGGAAATCAGCAGCCCTTTTTTTTTTTTTTTTTTTTTTTAAATCTCTCCATACTGTTGCGCACACAGCAAAAAAATATGCTGCTCACTGTGTCCTGACCTCGTGCATTTGTTCTTCAGCTTTTGTTCTCTAGGACGTGAGTTAATCTCTCATGTGGCTACATGGTCCCGTGGAGGTGAAGCTCATTAAGGTCTTTTCATTTCACAGATCTGCCACGAGATACTGTCAAACAGGTCTGGAAATTATATTATCAGTAATAGCTTATTGCAGCGCTCGTACTTCCGATGCACTGCCATAAATTCAATTGCCATAACAATTTCCGAGGTAAAGTGCTGGGTAGGTGACATGAAAAGTAAAATATGAAAGTGTGAACAAGTAGTAATGCTTACATAAATAATCATGGATTTCATTATTCCTAACGTGAGGAACTAATGTAGTGCATGCACTGTAACGTGCAAACTTATGAATTATGCTATTTAATGTTCACCAACTGGTGATTTGCTTACTGTTTATGTTTAGCAATGGAATGTATCAAAGCATGTGGGGATGCAGAGGTTAATTTTGAGGCTCAGCATAGTAAGCTATAGTTTAGTGTTTCTATTTCTAGGTAGGACAGAAACTATAGTGTCAGATTTAGTCCAGACTGTTCACTGAGTAATAAACTTGTGACTGACATATGGAAAACTATGAAGCAATCCAAATTCCTCAGTAGAGATGGAGTAATGTTTGACCTTTTGTTGTTGTTATCTTGTGTGATAAATCTTGCTGCAGTATAAATTCGCATGGTGTCTGCAGTTTTAATGGCCTAGCTCATGTTTCAGCTGGGTAATCGTTATTAGAAGGTAAAATTACTGTGACTCAGGAGTGGTTACATGCCTTTCTTGGGCTGATAATGCAGAATGAAGTATTCTTGCTTCAGCTCTTAGTTCAACCTGAAATAACAACATCTAGGCTTGATCTGTAAAAGATGTATGTAACCATCAGCTACAATTGACGATGCTTTTGCAATTTAATGCAACTAACTGGGTTTCATTCCTGCACCTAGTACTCCTTTTATTAAAACAGTGGTCAAATATAATTCAGTACTTTAGCACCTCAAGGTGCTTTCACACCTTTGTGGCAAATGTTCCACTGTGAGACATGTCAGCCTCTGCTACTAAGACTTTTTTTAGAGTTTTAACATGACACAGGTTAACACTTTTTTACAGTTTTAGAACAAGAGCTATCCAAGATCCTAAAAGCCCAGTTAAATGTGCTGTACATGGAGATTTTTAAACTGTACTTACAAAATAGTATATTGAGTCAGGGCCTATGGCGCTATTGTAAATGTTAAACTTCACCATAGCTCACATATGAGTTAAGAGGGCCACGTAAAATATATCCTCATAAGCTTCATATCCAAGTGCCCAAATAAGTAGGCTCCTTGGAAAGGTGCCAAGATAATTTACGTTTGTGTGTGACACGTACTGTGAACGATTTGTGTCGAAAAAAGTGCCCTAAAGGTTTTTCCACTTGTGTCAGTGCAGCAAGTGAGAGCATTTCCATTTGATAAGGTAACAATCTTAGCTTTTAGGTTACAAAGGTGCCACCAACCTAGAGGCTTGCAGTTGAATTTCAAGCTGTACGTAGCGTCATCATTGAAATATTAAAACACTGCTAAATGAATGTGATTACTTGGTTTGTAGGTGAAGAAGTATCCCAGCACCAGGCTCTGATTGGTAAATGCTAGCAGTTCCCCTCCGATTCAGATAATGCATGCCTGCTGAGTGGAGACATTTCAGGCTGTGAGTCAGTTCAAAGCTTCAAACCTGCCTGAATGAATGGATATAAGCCGTTGTTTGGAGAACACGTCAATCAAGGCTTGGAGACCTGTTTTGATATGTTAATTGGAGCTAAGCTGAAGCCACAAACAAATATTGTCGAGCTTTTCACTGAAACAGGAACTAAGGAATTCTTACAAAACAATTAGCCTTAACCTAATTTTGCCATCCTCTTCCTCAAACATCCTCAGCTAAATTTTTTGACATTTGACATAATATTAATGTTTTTTACTCCTGTTCTGTAAATGAGAAGTTTCTACCACAGTGGTACTTTTTTTTTTTTTTAAAGTATCCTTAAAAAAGTAATTTGCTTGTGTAGTAAAGTGTTAATTCAGAATAAAAATTCAGTTTTCAGCAGTTTCTGATTATATTTGTCCTAACTGCATGGGGTCTTAACAGCACTCCTCCCCAAACAGCTGCTTATATGAGGCAGGTTTGCTCCATTTGAACGGACACTCCCTCTAGAATTCCTGCAGTCCACAGGTTTTTTTCAAAACCCCCACGGGTGGTGACACTGGCTGTAACCATTACCCAGAACTTGTATTTCAGATGCATTAAAGTGCTATTTTTACACTGCATCTATCAGATAAAGGGAATTCTTTAACAGGTGACTGGTTGGGGCTTGTTAACCAGAGGCAATATTTTGTTTAATATTGAAGGTTCTTCAAACGTTTGATCTTGTGTGGTCATCTTAGGCAGCACAGTGTGTCTCAAAGGTTGCAAGATTTCCAGCTCATCAGTATTACAATGCCTTTTATGTGCAGATACATTTCTGTTTAATGAGCTTGGAATATTCTTGGTTGTAAGCCAGCAAGAATAGTCACCTGCTTCTATTCATAAAAGTAAATTCCCTATAAAATTGATGTGCACAGAATAAGTGACCAGCCCACGGAAGTAAACAGAAATTAATAAGAAAATTGTTTTTTTAGATTACATTTCAAAAGAAAATGATTCAACACAACAGTAGTACATAAGACTAGTCAAAGGAAGTTTCCCAGTTTTGTGCTTCATCATTCTTTATCAGAGCTTTGTTTTCAGACTTGTTTTTACTCTTGTGCTCTTTGCAGTATCCTGTTTAACCACAATTAAACAGCACATCATACTGACTAGGTTACAAAAAAATGCAACCCAAGCAGTAATGTATGTTTTAGGGCAGCCGTGGTGCAGCAGGACCTTTGATTTCAGTCAGGGGAACTGGCACCTGGTCAGAGTGTACGGGAGGCACAACAGGAGACAAAATGTATGCTGCAGAAATCAGAGTTTTCTTTTATACATTAGGTCAAAGATGAGCCGCATGTAGCTGTTTCTGGCCTAGAGAAGTTTATGGTTCACGTGCTTGTTTGATAACTGCTTTAATCGATTAACAGAAAATGATCACCAGTTATTGCGACAGTTGATAAGTAATTGTTCAAGCAAAGTGAAACTCAAATAAGAAGCTTTGATTATTGTATTTGTCATATGTAATTGGAAACTGATTAATTGGTTGTCAAAATGAGACAATTGAAGGTATCATCTCTAGCTCTGCAGAGGAAAATCTCTGAAAAAGGATTGAAAAAGGCAAAAAATTTTAGGAACAAAACTAACATTTTGTATATATTACAAGCGTTAGAGGGTCCCAGAAAGTGGTAAAATGAACCCTGAAAGTGAGAGTACCTACAATTATAAGGGAGAAGGGAAATGGCATGGTTGTTGTCATTTGTGAGATGAGATAAGACCTTGCAACATGTGATAACACATTTGTTAACATGTGTCATCATCTTTTGTGGCTGATGAAAAGGTTTCCCATTTGTTAGAACCTGCACATTGGATACTATGCGCCGTCTCTTTAAGAGCCAGGACTGGTGCTTTGCCCTGTGCCCGGGGCATAATGGGGGGAGGGGGGGGAGGGGAGGTTGTTGACGGGAAGCTTAGCTCTGATTGGTTGGGGCTTGGCTGAGGGCAGTGACATCACATGGAGGAGAGGCCCTGTGGTGTAAAATAACATCTCCTTTTATGGGACAAGGTGGACCGTACCATTCTCAGAGAGAGAGGGGGAGGATGTATTCCCCCATCACTGCTGCCTCAGCGCTGCTGTCTTCCCGGTGGATCTTGTCCCTAATTGTCCTGTAAAGCTGTTTTGTAAATTTATATGATTGTAAGCCTGTCTTAGACTAAGCTTAGTTTTATGTAGAGTAATCCTCCTTTTAAACAATCTCTTACTTTTTCACTCTTTGCCTTAATCATCTTTATTTTATTCTATCGCTTCTGCATTATTATTAAATCAAAGACAAGTGAAGTAAATTAAACAGTGAAGTTGTGGGGGGAAATTAATTTAAAAAAGAATGTTTGCCTTTTAATTTAACTAGTATGTTTAACAAAATTATCTTTTACGTATTCCATTCTAATTACATTTACCTCTTAGTAATTTGCCAGCTTTTATCCAAAGAGACCTACAAGTGAGGTACAAAGTAGGCAGAAAAATCTGTCAGGAATAATAAGGTAAACGTTTTGATGTGGAACTGCAAGATTGGACCGATTGGATGTGTTTTTTGATAAGTTTGAATTCTATAAATATTTACAATCAAATTAGTTAAATATGTCAAGTAGGGTGGCTGTAGCTCACCTGGTAAGGCAGTTGAACATGGACTACAGGGTCAGGGGTTTGATTCCCACTCCTGGCTAAATGTTGAAGTGTCCTTAGGAGACACTGAACCCCAAGTTGGTCCTGGTGGGTCAGGTGAGCACATTGCATTGCCACCACCATCAGTGTGTGTGTGAATGGGAATCAACATGAGCTTTGGATAAAAGCGCTATATAAGCGACTATTTACCATTTACCAAGTCCATCAAATAGAATTTTCAAAATCAAGAGATGGAATACTAGCTACTGACATCCTTTAGCAGTTCAGCTGTTGTTTCTTTAGATCATGAAATAATTAAAACGTTGCTTTATTTACATATGTGGAAAAACAACCTAAATAAGCAAAAGGCCAGTTCATCAGAATACAGTGTTATGGATAACTAGGTGAAAACTAAGAACTAAACTTTAGTTTTAGCCGAGGCTGTTTCTCAAGCTGGATCGAGTGAAGCGGGTTAAATAAACGCTGCCAAGACAACATTGTGATGTCTGTCGGGCAGCCTGATGTAAAGAAGATGTCCGATACCAGGTGGTCCTTTATTTTAACTGAATGATGCCTTTCGGGTGAAATGTGTATAGGTGGCGTCTACTTTCTCATCTAAAGATGGGAAGATAGGCACTGATCGTTCTGTTAATACGCGGGCAAACGTAATATCGTGGCTCTTGTCACAGCCCCGCTGCTGCACAGACGGTGTTTTGTCAGTTTCTTTATTTTTTCATCATACTGATCCTCACTGTTGACGCTGAAAATGACAGACTGGATCAGCTGTCATTACTTGACATTAATTCTGGGACTGAAATGTTTTGTTGCACTGTGTGTCTGTGTGCTCTCAGTGGGGAAAACAGGCTTCAACACACCACCGCTGTGTGTACAGCTAAAGATTGTACACGAGTCAAGAGGCTTCGCTCATCACATACTGCAAACCTGATGAAAAAATTCTGACCGTCTTTGTGTAGTTGTAACCTGAGTAACACGTCTTACAAGAATGTCTCCGCATTTTATGTCTCCTTAAATCAGATTTATGATTTCGATAAACCAGTCAGATCAACTTTTAGTTCCTATTAGGACTTCTCAAACAAAAGTCTGTTGGAAACGAAGATGTGCCAAAATCAGCGCGCTCTTAATGTGTAAACATATATTTATTCAACTTGTGCTAACCAGTCATCTGCTTCTGTGTATACAGTATAAAACAATCTCTGGCCTCAACCTAGTGATTTGTTTTTGAGTTTTAGGTATTAAGAAAACTGTGAGAGCAGGTGGCAGTTTGTGCAAAACTGGGACAAACATGAAGGAGGCTCGTTGCCACAACACTAGACAAGGTTGAGACTTTAAATACATACCACTTAATATTATCTGTGACAGTTTGGAAATAATTTCTTTGTAGTACTGGATGAGTACATAGACGAGTAACAGGAATGACTCATTACTACGTACAGCATGTAAGGTACGTGACTGACAACTAGGATAGAAATAGGTGAAATCTGCAGTCAAGCTTGCAAGTAGGTTCCCCCCTAAACTGTGTAAATCCCCACCTGGTGTGAAGCATGGGGAATTCCCCCCCCACCCCACCCCCCATTTTGAAGATGAATTTTCAGGCCCTGATATCCATCATTACCATAACTGTGTTTTATTGTTGCATTGAGCCTTGTGCTTGCTTAAGCGCTTCCTTCAGATAATTCATATTCCTAATTAACTGCGGCTAAATGATTCCTCTGCTTCTTGCCGAGCAGTTTTTCCTCATGGCTGAAGTTTAAAATTGGCTCACCATTGTTCATTTAAGTTAAGAGGCACTGTTAGGACTGTCTGCTGCTCGTGTGAACAGAAGGAGCCAAATCTTTCTCCATTGTCCCATCTTTCACTCTTAACATTCACACACTCACCCATATACTTATCCACCCTCAACCCTCTTTTCACTTTAATCATTCTCACGCCAAGAGAAACAAAAGCTGAGGCTGCTTCTGTCGTTAGCTTCGCATGTGACTACCCCCGCTGTTTGCCGACGTGGTATCTCCCGAGAACAAGGAGTCACCTCCCCTCCCTAATTCAGATTTGTCTCCACTCCAAGGAAATACACTGTACCTTCGAGTTGAGTAAAGAAACTGTAGTTACTCTTGCAGCTGGAAGCCTACGGCCGATACTTTTAGAAAAGGGCCAGGCTGTCTTCCCTGAAGGAGGTTGGAGTAGAAATTTAGGCTGACAAGTAATGACGAGAATACTTTTGAATCCCTGGGAGATCCTCTGAACCCTCCTCCCCTCCTCCTTCCAATGTTTCAGTGGTTGGGGCCATGGCCTCTCAGTCAGGGTAAGAAATGCATAACTAGTTGGCTGCTTTACTTTTGTCTGTTGGTGTTGAGTAGAAATAAAGCACTTCCCTTTTCTACTCTCTCACTCTCTGGCTTTCTGTGTGTGTGTGTGTCTGTCTGTCTGTGTGTGTATACATACATACATACACACAAGTCCCAGTCAAATGTTTTCTGTTGGCCTTACATAATGGCTGTCACAGAAGGCCAGTCCTGTTTTCATGCTATTCAGATAACCATCAGTTCTTCCCCTTTTTTGCATGGGTTCAGAACATGGCCTAGCTCTCATTTTATGACTTAGAAAAAGGGAGATGAGCCGATTAATATAGGTACAGAGTGAACAGCTATTTCAACCCAACAGACTTTGACCTTTTTAGTCTGGCCCATACTGGTGCGGTATTAAGAGTAAACATAGCTGACCGGTACATTTTGATAGTAATCGGTATCAAGCTCGTGTTACATAAGATGTGATTTGCTTATGCAAACTTTTTGAAACTATCTGCATTGCTTACTTTTCTTTGCTGTGCTTTAAATCAACACTCCACTACAGCGCTCGGGCCCTGGATGCAGGCTTGGCCAAATATCCGAACCAGTGTTGATTTGTGATCTGTGCTTCTTATATTTTCACTTCTAAAGGAGTAAAATGGATGTCACGGTTTGCCTCAGGTGATTACCACACACAGCTGGTATTGGGATTAGCCACAAGTAGTCAACAGGTAAAGAGTGGCTGACTTTGAGCCACATTTTATGTCTTTGCTATTTTTGTTCTGCCATCTTAAAGGAATAAACAATACACTCAGTTTGGCCCATTTAATGGTGTATAGCTTACAATGCTTAGAAATTAAATTGGCAAGTATATTAGAAATACAGCCTGATATTAGCCAATTCTGGAGTATTATGTCTACAACTGGGCTCATCTTATCCACCATGCTGCAGAAGTTGCTTTGTCACGTTTCTTTCTCCATTGCATAATGTTTTTATGCAGTGACTACCCTGTTGTCTTTTTTGATGCTAGGCCACACTTCCACACACAAACCTCCCATCCACCATACAGTAAATAGTACATGTTTTGATGTGGGACAAAGTGGCAGTGAGTACAGAGGTTTAGTGGGTTGACAGTACTTCCAGGAGTCACACAAGTTCACGTGTGTGTGTGTGCATGTGTGTGTTGTCAGTGTTTTTGATTTGAACACGTTGGGAATCTGTTCTTGATATACAACCACTACAGAATGAACTTCTATTACATTTAGTCATTTAGGAGACGCTTTTATCCAAAGCGACTTACAAGTGATTAGCCCACTATGATAAAACAAGACTCAGCCCCACATTGTATTTCTTAAAAAAAGTCAGTGTTTTTCTATTTGGTCATCTTATGTAGAATTTTTGCTACAAATTAATAGAAAAGGTGTCTAGATATGAGTGGAACGTTTACAGTTACGTTGTAACTTTTTTCATTATTCATATAAAGGCTTTGTTGAACTGTGTTTTTATTTGCTTCTCCGTAACCTGGTTAGAGTTTTACTGCTGATCAAACTGCAGGCCAAATTAAAAACCAGTTCAGCTCAGATACTCGGTCCACATTCACACAGCCACATCATAACCCCAACAACAAGTTTTTCACATTCTTTACTCCATTTGGGCGCTTGGTGTACTTCCTTATTTATTCAAAACCAAAAGCAGGCTTTCCTTTTTTCATATGGAGTAGATATTAGTTTAACATGGGAAAAGCGAGCTTATGATTAATTTTTCATTTTTACCAAGATAAATTCTTGGGAGATACAACACTTGTCAGTAAAGTTATAATTATAAGAAACATCTGGCTGTTAAACTCTATAATGTATACACCCACATTGTTGAACCCAGTAACAATTGATCCTCCTATTTGCTGACACAGTAAGAATGGGTGTAACGCTGTAAGAACCAACAGATAAGGCCAATTAGTTTGGCAATGTACATAAGCAATGTTTACAAATGATTATGGGCCTGAGGCCTTTGATAATTTAGCACTCTAACAGTGGTCCGCTCACACATGCCGTCCTCCTCCAAAACATCAACAGACTCATGTCCATGCTTATGTAGTACCGGCAATACTAAAAACAACCTTGGAACATCATGATTTAGTGTCATATGTCTGAATACAATTGGTGAAACTTTTACTCCAGGCTATGACATCAGCTTTAGCATAAACCGCATGCGTGTGTAAGTATTTAAACAAAATAATTAACATCATGCAAAATGTGCTAGTTGCAGTAAATCTTCCACGCTTAGATTGAGTAGATGTGGAGTTGTTGCAAGTTTATATTCTTTCCCTCTAAAAGTGTGGTTTTTCCACAGCGTTCAGTCCAAACTGTGGTCACTCAGCAAAGGCAAACAAAAGTCCAGAAATGATAGCAGTGAAGGTGGTTATGAATAGCCCAGATCCTTTTTTTGAAAACTTTATTTCTTCACGGCCCCGTCTGATGAAACGGATGCGAGTGGCGCGTCGCTTCTTGAACTTTGGTTTAACGTGTGTAAATCATATTGTCTGCTATGAGTAACAACTGATACTTTAGTTGGGTGCTGATGATGTTAAAACAGGCATAAGCTTAGTGAAGGGCTTGGTTGGGAAATGACTGTTGAGATTCACTGATAAGCTTTCGGATAGCCAGTCAGAAGTTGCAGCGAACTTGGAACCCAACTGTTTTGGGCTCATTAGCTGCCACTTTTGTAAGAATATTAGATGATTGTGGGTCCTTATCAGTTTTGATGTTTTGGATGTGTCACTTCTGACTTGAAACTCACAGTTTCAATTTCCTAATCTAACTTGTCTTTCACAGCTGTAGTGTGACTTTCCTGTGTGTGTAGGGTTTTATTTTCTTTGGCAGGAATCTTCTGCTCATCTATTTATCTTGTCATTCATACCCAGTAAAGGTTTGAAGCACCTTTTGCGCTGTGTTTATAATCTAGGAGGTGGCTGCTGCATAATCGCACTCTATCAACAGCCTTAAAATCATTGTCACCTGCAAGCTTTAGGCAGAGCGAGAGGTGACACGCCTGACTGATAATTTGCTTGTAGCTTTTGTCGTTGCTTTCTGTTGAACAAAGTGTACATTTAGTTTTTTGTCAGGCTGGCTCTGCCCTATGAAGACTAACTTGTTCCCTTGTTTTGATATCCCAGATACCACCCAGCAGAACGTTTCGTGGGACGTTTTAAAGACCTTCTGCGTTTCCTTTTGTTGTTTGAGCAGTTTTATCACATGTTCGTGTGTTTAGTATTGTTTCTGTCTGTGGTGTGAATCCATGCATCTTTTTTAGGATACTTCCCCTAAATAGCTTTTTTTTTTTTTTTTTGTTTGCACCACACACATTATGTTCAGAAGGACATTGAGGACAGAGAGATGTGTTTTTGCACCAGTAAAGGAGGCAGTGGCTTCAAGGTGCAATTTGATAGCAGTAGCTTTTTTTAATTCTCTTAACAACCTCTTATTATTTTTATGCTATTCCTGTGAAGAATGTGATATTCTTTGGATGTGATGTTAATGAGTGTTAAACAAGAGCTTTCACTGTCTTTTCCAAAACACCTGTATTGTAAGAAGTAGGACATCATTGCAGAAGAAGTAGGCTACTCCACAGTGTCTAGACTGTCCTAAACCTATTAGAGACTACTTTCTCTGCAGATCATCTGTGTGATCCACCCTGTTGATGGTGTGTGTGGTGACATTAATGATGGTCTTGTTTGTGGCTAGCCAGAAAAAGAAAAAAAAACACACAACTTGAACTAGACACAGGAAAATGGCAGCCAGACCGTGTCATTTTTTGTGAATAGTTTAAAACTTTTATCAGTTGGTGTAACTTTGCAAGCTTTATCATAGCACAGGAAAACTAAAGATTAGCAGTGTTACTAAACTCAGGATCTAGGTAAATACTTAAAGACTTGTTACGTGTTTCCTTCAATGGCCTCGCTTTCATAATAGTGCAGTGACATCACAAATCTATTGTCTCCTTTTTTGTGTGTATTTATTTATTTTGTATTAATGCTGACATGTTGTTCTGCTTGCGCTTTTAGCAACATGAACCGTGAGGACCGGAATGTGCTCCGAATGAAAGAAAGAGAAAGGAGAAATCAAGAAATCCAACAGGGAGGAGGAGAGGCCTTTCCAGCAAATTCCCCTCTCTTTCCTGAACCCTACAAAGTGGTAGGTTTATGTACGTCTCTCAGTCAGTGTTAACATGTAGGTCTCATTGATTAGTCAGGTTAGAGGAATTTGTGGTTGAGACAGGAAGGGACAACTACTCATACTACCAGAAGTACAGCTTTGTCATAACTCATTTCAGTGGCTTTACGTTTTTTCCCTGCTTTGTTAAAAGATGAATGTTTAGCTTCAGGCTTGGTCGTTTTTGTGTATGCTTTATGTAGTTTGATTCAATTCCCGCATTGCTTGTCTGAAAATTCCTTTTTACTTTTACGTCAGTTAGTCACTACAGGAAAAATCTTAACAAAAAAGGTTTTGTTAGCTCCCTAATTGAAAAAAATGACAAAAATTCAAAGTTTTTTTTTTCTTTGCTAGTAATACCCCCATTTTGACAAACATAAACTAGGGGCCAGAGCCAGCAGAGAGCTGGTTCAACTAGCTCTGACCCAGCTCTAAACCGGCTCGGAGCTGTTTCCGCTAGTGACCCTTGTAAGAACTGCTTTGCTTCTCCACAGACTAGAGAGCCACCTCAGAGCGGAGTGGCCACTGTCATTAAGTCACTGTAGATGTCAGAGCTTTCCCAGCAAAACTGACGCTAAGCACAACAAGAAGCACTACGATCTATACAAACTGTAATTATCTAATTATATAACATTGTTTCTTAGAATAATGAATGTCTACAGTGTTAATGTTAGCCTCTATTAGCCTTAGCCTTTAGCTAAATAACTAGCATCAACTGTGCTGGTGTCAATCACATTCCAGTTATACAAATCTAGTAAATGATACTCAGATTTCTAAACTTTACATCAAAGCTTTAGTTGATTTTGTTGGTCCCAGTAATCCCACCTCCAGTTCTTGGTTCTAGATCAGCAAAGAGTGGTGCCATTCTCGAACAAGTTTTCCTGCCCAAGAGCCAGTTCTTGTCCTGTCTAATTGCAAAGAACTGCTTCAAAATTAGGCACTGGCTCTGAACCAGCCCTGAAACTGGCTCAGTGGAAAAGAGGTATATGACTTTCAAGATCCTTCTTTCTTTAGTTTTATGTCCAGCTGATGGAGTGAAAGTTAAGTAGGGCAGCGTTTGGATAAATAGCCGTATGAAAGTTGTTAAATGCGACACAAGCCCTTCTGACAATATAGTCCACCTTTTTTCAGACTGTATGCTCTCACATCGAGACTGACAAACTACAAAAAAGTTAGGTAAATTGACAACAGCTGTTTTTTGTTTAGCTCGTTTTTTTTTTTTTTTTTTTTTTTTAGTGCAACTGTACTAAGTAAACACAAGATCATGGCAGCTTGCCTTCCACCTGTGTCTTCTTTCTGTGTTCACACACACATAGATGTAGGCCAGCCAACTCCCAGCTCCTCCTCAGCCACTATAATCATAAAGAGGATTTTCGTTCTCTGCTCCTGTCTAATCTTTGCCACTAACTAGATTGAGCAGGGGTAAGAGGCTCCTCTCCTTAGTTAGAGCTAGCCATCAAAGTGGTGGGGAAGAATGTGTCCTGACAGGTTGGGGATAGAAAGGGTACCAAAGGTGAGTGATAAGTGCTGGCCTGTGTGTTTAGGTGGACAAAGAAGTGAAAAGTAAAACGCTGAGTTTGAATGAGGAAAGGCCACTGACCTTTGCAAAAGAAAAAGGCTTTTGCAGTAAATAATTTCTTTTTCCACGTTGGCTCTGTTTTTACAAAATGCTTTTAAGAAAAGAAACAGTGACATGATGTCTCCGGCTTGACTGAGTAACCCCCCCTCACATTTCACTAAGTGGAAGTTTGCTGTGTTCTGCTGTAAAGGCCATGCGTGCGCGCAGCTGCAGCTGTGGCCTCAGATGTAGACCAGCAGAGTAGTAACATTTTATGGTGCCGAGTTCATTCGAATGTAACTAATTTCTGAGGCTGACGCATATATATATTTTAAAAATAAAGATGCCACCGATATGAATGTCAAAAAGGTATTTTCAACAAACTGTTGAGGTCTGACCAACTGCAGAAACATCCATGTTTGCATTTTGACTGTCTCGAGAAGCATAAAGATGGGGCAAATTGGACCTGTAACGAATCTCACACTGATGAAAGGTGGAGGGGAAATCTGCATCAGTGTTTTGCGCTCATCATTTTTTGTTATTATTATTTTGACGTTTTACTGCCTCAGGGTTTGTGTTTCTTTTGTCAGTCAGTAACCAAAACAATGTTTCTGCAGTCAACACAATTTTTTCCTAAAAAAGGTTCCCAAGATTGTTTCAGTGGACAAAAAGAGCCACGTGGAAAAAGTTGTCAGTTTTTTTTTTTATTTTTATTTTTTTTTGCAAATGTTCATTACAATATGTACAAATTTGAATACAACTTTGTTTTGACAAAGTATTTCGTAAACACACTGTAAATGATCTGGTAACAGCGAGGTTTGTAGTAGCTTTTCCACTGGAGGGTTAATACGTCATAACAAAGCAAGTCATTTATGCTCATACTCCCGAATGAAACTAACCGCCCCCATTAATAAAAGTCGGTGATGCTACAGCTGCACACATATGAGCCAGGCCATGCTAGCAGGATGTAGTGCACACCATGACCAAGCTAGTTCCACTTCCTGCTACAGATAACGACTTGTGTCCTCACCTTCTGTGTGAATCTGTCAGACAAAGTACAAGTCTCTGTGGTTGCCTGTGAAACTGGATAGTCTGTGGAGGTTGATTGGTGGCAGGTTCCCTGGGACTCGCAGCATCAAAGTGATTGATTAACCTCTGTGTTGGGTAGACCCTTATCTGAGTTCACAGACGGGTGTGGGCTGATTTGGCCTCAGCTTGAACAAACTGTGTGATTAGGCCTCTCTCTCTCTGTTCATGTTGTATGTAATGGGTCATTTTTATATATTTTTTCCCTTCTTTCTGGTTTTTAAGGCAAACTGGGGAGACACAGGTTTAAAAAAAAAATTATGTATTTTTTTTATTTTATTGGATTAAAATCTGCATCTTTGCTGTGCACATTTTGGTTCTATTTAAGTTTCTGTTCAGTACTGATAACCTTTACTGCATTTTCAGTGTTTTTATTGAAAAGCCAAGTGTGGATACTGTGCCCATAATGACTGTTCTGTCTTTTTTCCACATTCCCTCTGTTCATTTCTCTCATTTACTTTCTTCTTAATTAATTGATTTTCTGGTATCTTTCTCTAATTCTGTTTTTTCTTTTTCTTCGTCATCACACTGTCCTCTGCCCCACCTTCTCCTTTCCCACTGTCTTCTCTGTTTAGTCCAGCAAAGAAGATAAGTTGTCCAGCCGTATTCAGAGCATGCTGGGCAATTACGACGAAATGAAAGAGCCTATTGGTGACACACTTCCAAAGCTTGGCGGTAAACCTTCTAACAGTTCGTCTTCCTCTGAGGAAAAGTCAGGCCCACCGTTGTTTGGTGGGGACCAGCGTGGTGTCAGTGGCGGTGGCAGCAGCCAGAGCAGTAAGTGGACTCCTATTGGCTCTGCGGCAGGTGGATCTTCATCCCAGTCCCAGAAACGCTCAGGTCTTCAGGGTGGGCACGGCAGCCAGCGGGGCAACGGTGGCAGTAGCAGCAGCAGCAGTAGCCAAAGACACGGAGGTGAAGTGCGGGAAAAGAAGACCAGTAAACACAGTGTAGGGTCAGAGCACTCAAAATCGCACACATCAAGTCCAGCCAAGGGCTCTTTGAGTTCCTCCAGCAGCAACAGCCACTCAAGGAGCTCCTTGTCTACCGAGCAGCCCCACAGCAAGGAGCGCTTCCGCTCCAAGTCTCCACGAGACAGAGAGGCCAACTGGGACTCGCCCTCCCGAGTTCATACGTCCTTTAGCAGTGGACAGCACTCAAGTCAGGCCTTTCCCCCATCTCTCATGTCCAAACCCAGCTCCATGCAACAGAAGCCCACAGCATATGTGCGGCCTATGGACGGCCAGGAAACGGCAGAACCCAAGAGCTCACAAGCAGAAAGCTACAGTGGACAGTCGCACAGCAGCACCATGGGTGAGATGAAGTCCAATGGCAAGGCCTCACTTTCCAAACTCAAGATCCCCACACAGCCTGTAGAGGTAAGGGTTGGTCTAGCTTTGCTTAATTTACTCTCATGCAGATAACTATCACTACTCAGTAAAGGGTATTTTTTTAAGGTAGTTTGTTAATTATAAATCTATAGTAGTGGAAGTTCCGTGAGCATGAATTTACAATGATGATTAATACAATGATGTATCAATTATTAAGTCACCTTAAAGTGTTACACGCGGTCTGACCGAACTCCCAGGCCCCGTAAAATGCCTATAGAATGACTCGCGGACATCGAAATAGAACTTACCTCTCGCCTGCTACACTGACATCATGTTGATCCCGAACACATGTGCTGAGCATGGTGTTTTCTGTCTTTAGGGATCTGGGGATGCCAACTGTGTGGATGAAATTCTGAAGGTATGTACATAATTACATTTTGGTAAAAATGACTCGATTCTACGGAATTGAGTCAGTGAAAGTGGGCATCACAGTGCTTACACCTGTGACAACTCATTTATTCTTTTTTCCTGTGTGGTTTTATATATTTTTTTATTTATTTATTTTATTCTGTCTTTCAGGAAATGACTCAGTCGTGGCCCCCTCCACTGACAGCTATCCACACCCCCTGCAAAACAGAGCCCTCCAAGTTTCCATTCCCTACGAAGGTCAGCATGGCTCCCCTGGTAGATTCTAATGATTATGTGTCATGATGAATTAATGAGGCGTAATTATTTGCTTATTACTTGTGTGTGGTGCAGACAGACCTTACACTACACATGGGATAAATCCAGAGAAACTTTTTTTTTTGGTAGTGGTCTGCAGAGATGGGATAAATATTTAATCTGATACTTCATTTACCTCTTGCATGTAAACATAAATGGCCACAAACACATTGATTTACATTTTTTTTTAGCTCCAGATTGATCAGACAGAATTTATAGAAAAGGTTTTAAAAAACAAAATAACAAGTTCAGTTTGTTTTGTTGTTTTGTGTTTTCGAATCAGGAGTCGCACCCTTTTCCAAGTGGACATAGTGAGTATTGCACACATTTCAAATCCATACCTTGACACGAATGGTCCATTATACTGTAAATTTGTACATTTTATCTTTCTAACGTCAAATATTTAACGGCATACATGTTGCTCATGTGTCCCTGCCTTGTGTTTTTAGAGCGAGGCAGCTCTTCTAAGAGTTCCAGCAGTCACCAGCCCAAAGCTTGTGAAGATCAACCCACGTACGTACCTAATTTTTTCCTTTTCCTTGTTTCTCATTTTGGGTTTGTAGGGGGGTTTTTTTGTTTGTTTGTTTGTTCATTTTTTTTTTTTTTTTTAATTCAGGCACCAGAGAGCAAGGCACAAAACCAAATATTTATGATGAGTTAAGAAGCCTAAAGTAATCAGACATGCATTGATTGCATAGCCTGTAGTCCTACTGACATGGCCCTTACTCCCAACCGGCAGCAGTTACGCTGCTGTAATAGAATTGAAAGAGTTATTTGTGTATTTCAGGATGCTAGAAGATGACCTGAAGCTAAGCAGCAGTGAAGACAGTGATGTTGAACAGGATTCTGCCAAGAATGTCTCAAGAAATACGTCAGCAAGGTAAAGCACAAAGCACAGTAAACTTGGATGCACCTTAAAACCTGGTAGAAATCTGGACACAAGTTAGAATTTTTAAGTCTGTATTTTACTTGCCAATTTATTTAATGTGTTATGTTCCTTATCCCATAGAAGACGGCAAGGTTTAGTAAGTTTCTCTCCTGTGTATTGTGTATTTTACGTATTGTTTCAGGGCTTTTGAGACATGGTCTCTCCTGACAATCTGTTTTGATCACAGATTTTAATATATATAAATTTATTATCCAGCTTATGTTGTAGTGTTGGGTGTTTTTGAACTATAGAAATCAAAAAGTCTTGGCCAAATAGAAAGTCAAATAAAATTAACTTTGGTAAAACAAAACAACTTGGCAATTAATGGCATTCGGATTTGCCATAAGTTTGGAAAGTTGGTTTGGACAGGTGATAGTGTAAAGACTTGTGGGATCTCAAGGTGTCCACCTTTACATGAACAAGGCTTGAAAACACTGGTTAGGATACAGTTGTTAGTATGCTCAATGTGACCCCTAACTGCAATGTGCAAAAATAATAATTAATAATTTTATTTAACTCTTCTGTAACAACAGCAATAACAGTGAAGAAGCGGATCAATCAAGGGATGACTCCAGCAGCCACAGTGGCTCTGAGAGCAGCTCGGGCTCAGACAGTGAGAGTGAAAGCAGCACGACAGACAGCGAAGCCAATGAGCCCCCGCGACCCGCATCACCAGAAGTAATGACATGACTGTCACATTCTACATTAATGATCACACACAGTTTTTGCTTACAAAGACAATTTATCACTTCTGTTTGTTGTCTTTTACCCATTCAGCCCGAAGAACCCATGGCCAACAAGTGGCAGCTGGACAACTGGTTCAAGAAGGCTAAACAGTTCTCCCCAGCGTCTCCAGTGGACAACAATAATGTTCCCACCAAATGCAAGAAAGAGGGCAGAGATAACAGCTCAGGGCGTGGCTATGGTAGCCAGGGAGGGGGGTCAAAAGACTCTGCGGTACCCACCCCCAGCAGGGACCTACGGGCGGCACAAAAAGGTGCAGAGGGTGGCCGTGGCCGGCAGAAATCCCCGGCCCAGAGCGAGGGTAGCACAAATCCACGAATCCGTGTGGGTAAAAAACAACCTAAGAAGTCTGATAAGCCTCCAGTGGTGGAGGAACCTAAAGGGGGGCTGCGAGTGGAGAGCGAACCAGCTCCAGAGATACCGCCTCATCGGCCCAAAGCTGCTACTAAGGGTTCACGGAAACCAAGCATCAAAAAAGAGCCCAAATCCTCTCCGAGGCCCACCACAGCTGCTGTCACCGCTACAGATAAACGCAAGGCCAAGGCACCCACTAAGACTTCTCAGAAGTCTCGAGAGTTTGTCGATACAGACTCTTCATCATCAGACTCTGAGGGAAATGACAGCATTCCATCGTCGTCGCAGACGCCCAAGTACACAGAGAGTATCAGGACTCCTGTGTGTGTGTTTTCTCCAATGGAAGAGAAAGAGCTGCTGTCTCCACTCAGCGACCCGGAGGAGCGCTACCCTGCAAGGCCGCCACAGCAGCAGGTTTTACTAGTAAAAATAGGTTAGTCCAAAACGCTGATAGGCAAAGTAAATCTTACAATAAAGTAACACAAATTCCCTCTGTAGTATGTGCTCTTCTTTTTTACGCTAGATGCAGAGCACGTGTTTACTTTGGACCAAGCAAAACCTTAGCGACCCTTCCTTTTCCCTTTCCTTTTTTTTTTTCTTGTAGATCTCACCTTGTTGTCTAGGATCCCAGGGCGGCCCTACAAGGAGCCTGTGGAGATCAAAGTGGAGCGGGATGACTCTCTAGACAAGGACAGCAAAGACTTTAGCAAGCAAAGCTCTGAGAAGAGCTCCAACAAGGCAAAGAGGAAACACAAGGTAGAGTCATTTTGAGTGTGTTTACATGCACTCAAGAAATGTGTTTATTAGAAATCCACATATAGGTGCAGCTAAAGATTAATCAGATTTATTTTTGAAGCCTGTCTTACAGATTTTAACTTTGTAGTGAAAATGCTGCTTCATGATTTTGTTTTCTTTGGCTGTGTTCATGCTGCTATGGTGCTGCAGGGAGAGAGAGGGGAGAGATCCACAGTGCGAACTGTCTGAATTAAAAAAAATAAAAAATCCCCAGGGAAAGTGACTTATGTTATTATGTAATATTTTCTGTTGGACTTTGAGTTAAAAACGAGGCGGCCTCACTCCGTTAATGATCACTCCCTCGTTCTTTTACTCAGCTGCCTGTAACCTGCATCTGCAACCGTTTGTTACACAAATGCACTGTCAGAGAAAGCAGATTAGAAACCTGGTTACACATATACATGGCAGAGAAATCGTTTTTCTCTGGAAAATTCTGCTGTGAGAAAGCATTTCGCTAATCCCTTACCTCAGTTTCAGAAACCCGGTTTCGCATTTGACGGTAAAGAAATCAGCTTTCCTGAGAAAGCTGACTGTTGCCTGGTTACTTAAGTTTATGTAAACGCACTGCATGTGTGTTCCTTTTACTTCAACATCATAAACACGTTTTCCAAGACAGGATATCTTGCAGTCATGTTTGAATGTAACAGCAGATTGCTGGAATAATGTTGGACTGTACGTTGGTAGAGTGCTAGGTTTCAATTTTATATAAATCTTCCGATCAGTTGCTGTAGCATTTGCACACTCCAATAAATCTCTCTTAATGTGTCCGTGCTTTTTGTTTTCTTTAGAATGATGAAGAAGGCACCAAGCCAGAGAGCAAGCGATGCAAGATAGAGGAAAAGTCTCTATCTCATCACAAAAACAGCAGTAAAGAGTGAGTATTCTTCTTTTTCCTTCTGCTTTTAATTTACAGTAAACCCTGAGCACACCAGGAATACGTCGTGTGATAGCAGGACTTCAGTTTGCCCTGGCAAAATGAAGATTGCCAGATGTTTCTTTCTCTATTCTTATAACTCTCAAAATAAACCCCATAAAGTCTAATAAGCATCATAAAATCAAAGCAATAAAGCTCAGTGAGGTTGCTTGTTTTAATGTGCCCCTGTTAACCTTTATCCTAACGTCATCTGTGCCGTGTTCTTGGTGTTAAGTTATGTGGAACCTTTAATATTTCAGTGGAATAATGTAGAGCTGCCACAATAGGCCTTTTAAATGATATAAAAACGCATATATTGCATTGATGATTTATATCGCACCAGGTCTAAGAGGTCTTTGGAGAAGAAAGAGGAGCCGGTCCCCTCTCCTTCCATCTCAGGTCCACAGCGGACGCCCAAGGCAGAGCAACCGAGTCGGAGGAGGACAGTAAGCCAGTCCTCCACATCTTTGTCCAGTGGGACGGGAAGCGGAAAAGAAGGCAGCCACAGCACGAAGGGCAACTCGACCTCCAAACACAGAAAAGGAGAGGACAAGGGACGCAGCACACGCGATGGCAAGGTGGGTGCGGGCAACGTTATTGCCGGGCATTTGCTGTCCGTGTGAATACCTGGCAAGTGCTGTGAACGCTGCCGAGTGTGAGTGTAATCTTTCTGTGCAGTATGCCTGCGGGAACTTTACTAACGGAGCAAGCATAGGAAAAGAAAGGTTGTTGCTGGGGGAAGACTGGGCGTGTTCAAGAACGTAGTTTGTGTATGTGTGCACTTTATGTGCGTATTAGTGCAGAAGATTTACATTTTTTGTATATAATAGAAGTCACTAATGAGTCCGTATTTACGCCACGTCGCTAACCTGCAGCTAACCACTGCAGACTGATATGCCCATAGAGCACACTACATTTCAAGCACATTTCCCACCTTCCAATTGCCACCCTTTTCTACATTTTATCATCCACTTCAAACACAAGGCCCCCTTTTTTCTGAAACTTTATTCCCTCTCGCATGCTCTCTCCACAGGAGAAATCCTCAAAGGGCTGCGATAACCAGCTGGCTGTGCCCCCACTCTCCACGGAGGGCTCCAAGTCTCAGAGATCCAAGCTGGTGTTTGAGGACAGGTAAGAGGAGCTCTTTCGACTGTGGATAACCCCCCTCAGCAGGACACACAGAAAGAACTGCTGTGGAGATCTAGAGTTGCCTTTGATGCATAAAATTGTACGGGATTGCGGGGGGTCATGAATAGATGTGCCTGCATGCAGGAAAGATTATGTAAATTTCCATTCTTAAGGGCTCGCTGTGGGGAGTCTGTCCTTTTCATGCTGCGGAAAAGAAAACAACATAGTTTTGCTTCTTTTTTTTTCATTTGAGAAGTTGGATTTTTATCAAAGAAATCATGTTTAAGGAGATTGGAGAATGTTTTTATTGCCATTAACTTAGTTTTTCTGTTAATAATTTTGTTTCAGAGTCCATTCAGCAGATCACTACTTACAGGAGGCCAAGAAACTTAAACACAATGCCGATGCACTGGTGAGAATCTAATT
Source organism: Channa argus (assembly GCF_033026475.1). Lineage (NCBI taxonomy): Eukaryota > Metazoa > Chordata > Actinopteri > Anabantiformes > Channidae > Channa > Channa argus. Next base: position 8,453,199 of record NC_090218.1, read on the forward strand.
GCTGTAACTAAGATGTTACAATTGTTGCATAAATGAACATATCGATGTCCATCAATGCTGAACTGTCGTGATTGTCTGTTTATTTACTCAAGATTCAGTTTCCTATGCCAAATTTCTTTCTTTGTGCTCTCACAGTTTGTGAGCTTTACGTCAAAATACGAAAGGGAAAACTGTAAAATACCTTCGTTAACATTTTGTTAAAGATCCAAAAAAGTATAATTGACTAATCTGTTGCCAGTGTCATTGAGTTAAAAGATAGCCTTGTGTAATCTACAGTCACGTGTGGATAGCATTTAGCCCCCCCCCCCCCCGGCTGTTGAAACAGTTTGACAAGGAAATGCAGTATGTGACTCAATAGGTTAAATACTGTCCAAAACTAATAAACTAAATAAAACTTTTTTTTCCTTTTTCTTTCACAGTTGGACCGTTTTGAGAAAGCGGTTTACTACCTGGATGCTGTTGTGTCTTTTATTGAATGTGGTAATGCTCTGGAGAAGAGTGCCCAGGAGGCCAAGTCTCCCTTCCCCATGTATGCTGAAACAGTGGAGCTCATCAAGTAAGGAGAAAAAATAATTACCGTCATCCTTGTCACAGAACTGCAATTTAAAGGGGAACAGCAGTGTGTTTACAGACTGATCGTTGGAGACCACTGCTTTGTAGAGAAGTTGTGTAAAGCTTTTTGAGGGAGCTGTGCAAAGTCTGAATTGTCGTAACATTTGGTTGACCATTTGGGGCTAAAGACTGGAGTGACAAAGGCGTGAGCTTGTCAACTCACTGAATGAACTGTCAAAGGGCAAGTTGCATTTTGGAAAATGTAGGCATCAAAATTCAACAAGGATCAAGCTGCACTGAGTGAGTCAGCTGAGGCCACTAGTCTCTTATTGTAACCACACCTACAAGGATGAGGTGAAAGGGTATAAAATTGTCTTAAGTTGAAGCCTGGATGTTAGGTAGAAACAATGGGCTAAACAAGGCATAGAAATTGTAACACTTTAATATTTTATATCAGAAATCAGAATAAACCAGCTATTTCATAATACCAATAAATGCAAAGAAATGTATAATAGTCAAATTCAGATAAAGCAGAGTTCCTTCAAATCTGACCAATTCAAACTACTTCTACTAACTCCCTACTGTGGAGAGATTTGTGCTAGTAGACGACATTTTCTTATTCATTCTCTCTCAGAAATCCAGAATGCTCAGGTCTGAGTGCCTCTGCTGGGCTGGGAGTGGATCAGTTTCAGCAGATAAGGCCCTGTATTCTGGCTTTGTCCTTCCATTTTGGCCCTTTAGCAAACACGCGAGTGATTATGTCTCTGACATTCTTTTGGTAGTAGCCCCAAAGCTCCCAAGACTGATCCATACCTCCCATAGATCTTTCCAGCTGAAGGTAAAAAAAAAAAAAAAAATGATCCCAAGATGTTGGCTCATGAGCTGATCTCCCCTTTGTTTTCAACAACATAATTAACTCTGATCACTTGATGGAAAAACGCAGCCTCCTACCTATAAAGCAGAAAAATTGGGGAAGAATTTCTATAATGTACTGGGGCTGCTCTAACTATGCTGTTAGCACCTTTTTGACTTTTGTCTTTAAGGTGAGCTGTAGTTGGCCCGAATTTAGTTTGCTTTGCCTTTTTAAAACCAGAAGAGTCTCTCCTCTGTGTAGTGCAGAAAATCAGCGAAACACACTTCCAAACCAAATAGCTTCCCCTAAAGGCTAACTGTTTGTTTTGTCTGTACACTCAGATACACTATGAAGTTGAAAAGCTACATGGCCCCAGATGCCACTTCAGCAGACAAGAGGCTAGCTGTGCTTTGGTAAGTATGGTGACTGACAAAGGTCTTACATTTCCAGTGCATGTGCTGAAGGTGTTGTCTTGTCCGTGGGCTTCAACTCACAGTACTGAAGGTGCTTGCCATTTGATTCTATCGTGTATTTAAACGTGACACAATCTGTGGTCATGCCCTTCTTTTCAGAGGAGTTTTAGATCATTATTTACCATTTCCCTTTCCAGCCTACGATGCCAATCCCTCCTCTACCTGCGGTTATTCAAGCTGAGGAAAGACAGCGCACTAAAGTACTCGAAAACACTCACTGAACACTTGAAGGTACGTTTGTTTCCAGCAGACCGAAATCTACTTTTACTTGGCAAACCCTAAGACAAAATATTAATTTCATGTGCATGTGTTAACCCGCTTTCTCTCTGTACATCACGCTCTGATTTTGTTTCTGCAGAATTCTCTGAGTAACACCCAGGCTCCCTCTCCTGGAATGGGAAAGTAAGTCATGTCCTCCAGAATCTGTGGGGAAATTAAAAGTAAATGTAAAGGGGACATTTGTGTTTTCCACACTGTGAGGGGGGGATGTTAAGGAAAACTACTCTACTTAAAAGCAAATTTGGCGTTTTTAAAGTATGAGAACTCTGCAGTAAGTTCATAGGCAGCAATTCCATAAATTCTTGCTATCAACGATTTTCTATTTGTGTACCTTGTGCCATTTCTAAAAGTAACATTTACCTAACTGCTTCTAAGCCTCTACTGACCAGTCATCACCATGTTGGTACGTTTCCCAATGCAGTAAGGCAGCAGGTATGCCCTCTCCAGTGTCTCCCAAACTATCCCCTGGCACGGCCGGTGGCTACTCGTCAGTCAGCAGCAGCAGCAGTAGTGCCAGCTCTTCTGTGACCATACCTCAGCGTATTCACCAGATGGCTGCCAGCTATGTCCAGGTCACCTCCAACTTCCTGTACGCCACCGAGGTCTGGGACCAGGCTGAGCAACTATCCAAGGAGCAGAAAGGTAAGATTTTCCGTCATGTTTTTTTTTTTTTTTAATTATTGTTTTGCCTTTCTGTTAGCTTAGGTAGAGCCTGGTCATTGAGGATCTCTGCCCTACCCACTGCCTTGATACTACCTTGATCACGTGTTTTCAGTCAGTCAAACGTGGGAACATACCATCTTAGATGAGAATTGAGTGGGGGAAGATACAGTGAATTGGTATCTTCCAGGTTCCGAGTAGCGGCCCCTGAGGCCAGGATTGCCCACAGAGGTAGAGGTTACCAACTACAGTCTTAGTAAGGTGCTCAACTCTGTCATTTAAATTAAGCTTTTGTCGTCTTTTTGATATTACTTAGCTAGTCCCTCCAACTTAACCCACCATGAAATCAAAATATTCTATGTAAGCATGTAGGTATACTTCTCCACAAGGATTATTGACTAATTATGTGTAAAACAGACCACGTGGAATCAGTAGTTCATTTAGAAACTGGCAGCAGTTTGGTGTAATATAAAAAATATGACTCCCAGTTTTACATATTAGAGCATTTACATTTTATCACCTTCATTGCTTGAATGTCTGCGATCTATCAAACACAAATTAAATTGTTAGTATTTGTGTTTGTGAGAGGGAATAAGATCCCGACTTTAAACTTGGCTCATTATTAATGGCTTTTAAGTTGATGTTGCTCCTGTCTCTGTGTCTCCTTTCTCAGAGTTCTTCTTGGAGTTGGACAAGGTGATGAGTCCTCTGATCTTTAACACCAGCACCATGACAGAGCTGGTGCGTTACACACGGCAGGGCCTACATTGGCTGCGCCTGGACGCAAAGCTTATTCCCTAGCAAGGACTCGCCCCATGCAGACTGCTTCCACACACATCCACACCTCAGCCTCTTGTGTTCAGCAGCATGTGCTCAAAGACACATTCTTGACCCCAGTGAGACACAAACACAGTTATGTACTGTATGCACACAGACACACACACACATTTAGGGCTGGGTATCACAAAAATAAAAATTTGGTACAGATTCCGACCCCTTCAGTTCAATACGGTTCCCGCTCAATAGTTTTCTTGACGTATATTTAATAAAATCATTATTGACAAAAACGAAACTTGCATTCCAACTTACCAAGCATACGACTCGGGTTTTACCCTGTTCTTGGCAACTGGCAGAGAAGCTTGCTTATTTAACAGCTGTTATAATGAGCAATTTTTATGGACTTGTTACTTGTGAATGCACTTACACACGTTGCACGTGAGCCATGTCTCACCTCAGCTCGGCTGTCTGTTCTCCTCCTCAGCTGGTGTGTGTGTGTGTGTGCGGCACTGAGTCCTGCCCACAAACACACACACGGCAAAGATGGAAAGGACACACCCCATATTTAACCCCACGACTATATTTTCTGAACCGGATTATCTCACTTTCTGCGTTCTTCCACTACTAATAGGCTCAAACGCTGAGAATCCATCAGCATTCCTACTCGGTGTCGCACTTGCATGCCCAAACTGTTTTTAACCTTCACACACACTCTAATTTTTAGTCGCACATCTGAAACTCTTGCACTGTCCAGCGTTGCTTAGGGATTAAACTTTGCTTTTGTTGACAAGGAATTTTTCAATACACGATAGGATGGAAGCAGTTCGGTTGGTGCCATGAATGTATTGAAGTTCAATACCCAGCCCTACACACAGTCCACCTCTCCGCCTCCTAAACACACACACACACACACACACACACACACACACACACACACACACACATTATGAACTCCTCAGACATATCTCCAACACTGTGTCCATTTTCTACACCAGCTTGCCAAATATAAACACTGAGCAACTTAGAAACATGTCATACCTTCGACGGCACCACACAGGGAGAAGCATCCAAACTGCAACGCCACGCTTCATACTGAATATCGACATTCTTACGAAACCTTTCAAGGCCGTGTTTTTATCTCTCTGGCTTGAAAGTGCGGAAATGTTTATTATAAAGACACTAAAAATGGGGTTTGGTTTATAGGCTACTTTGGCTTTTTCTTTTACTTTGATTCACCAAAGTACCTCCGACAAACACCAAAGGTGCTTTAAAATGAAGGTTTCTCTTTATGGTTTTTGTGCCTTGTATGTGAGCTACAGGAACAGTCATTTGTCATATTTGAATAATTGTATTTTTATTTAATCTTTCCTGTCTTTTTGGTTTTTGTTTGTATGCCAACAGTTGTGATTTTTAGCCATTTAATAATTATTGGTAGCTGGCAACAAAGAATTTTTTTTTTTTTTTTTTTTTTTTTTTTTTTTTTTTTTAATATGTTGCAGCCTTTCAGTTTTTAATGAAGCCCCACATTTCAGAATAAAGGTGGTGGTGGGCATCACTTATTAAGCTAGAGGTTAAGGCACTAGAGGTTCAACTTGTATGCCTGCGAAATTTAAGGACTTAGAGCTACTGTGCACTGCAAATTATTACTTCTGACACACATTTTTATACATGTTATATTTATCAGTGTATTCGTCACCTTGTGTTTCAGAATCACAAACTACTTTTATTCCTGTCCGATATGGAAATGCTGGTCAAATGTTAGTCTTTATTGGATGTTAGGAGCAGTGATCACTAGTGTGAGCATTCGGGCTCTTAGCCTTAAGAAATTGGCCACGTTAATGTTCTCTCTAAGAGATTTGTTGCTTCTCTGAAGCTCCACAATACAAGTCGCCTCACTCATAAATGGTTTTAAATGTGTAGCTTGATGATTCATTGAGAAATTTCCTCCCAAGGAGTCACTTCCAGACAGTGTTATTCTTTTCCGATTCCCCTCGCTTGCTCAGTATATTTTTCTAAGGAACAGCAGGGAGTGTCTTTTTAAGTATTGAAGATTCACGTATACAATGCAGATATTTACATTGCAGTTTATAATTACTGGGCCTGTGTGACCAATAATTTGACAACGTCATCTAAAAGGAAAGATGCTGTTTATAGAAGAAAACCCATCAGTGACGCAGACTAGCAGTGTTGCATATATAACTTATTATGTTTTTGTTTTTTTTTTTGTTTTTTAAAGAACTCAAATTAGAAGTATAACAGCTAATATAGATTTTATTATATATATATATATATATATATATATATATATATATATACCAAGCAGTTGTTTTCCTTCTGGCCAAGCAGAGGTATAACTTTACAAATGCATATGTTTAAAACAGGGTGCAGCAGGGCTTATAAGATGCAAAGTATTTGTATATGAAATTGTTCCTATTTAAAATTTAATCATACTTGTATTACAAGACAGTGGGTAATAAACGCGTCAGGTAGTTGTTAATATGGTTGAGCAGGTGGGCCAGAAACGACAGTAACTGTGTGCGTCAGCTGTCCAGATGTGAACATTTCTGTTATTTAAAAGCCTCATCGAAACAGACAGTGGTTAAAAATGAAGACATTAACATTGCACCCAGGATTTTAGTGGACCTTTCTGGAGTTTTGCAATGCTTAATGACATGAAGGACTGTCCTTTCTTGTTACTTTCAGGCCTATTCCTACGAAAACATGCTGGAAATTCTAAAACCTGGGCTGAATTGTATACGTGGAAAACAATTGGCTGATTAATGTCCTTGACGGCGGATACGTTTGAACAACACTAAAAGTGCCAGGATGTGAAAGAACTGTGTGATTCTTTACTTTTCTAGCACTTTGTCGGTGTTTTAAACCTTAAATTTTTTAATTTATTTTTTTACACCATCTTGACAAAATGAATCCTAATGATTACGGTTTGGCCCAGGTTTGACCTGTTTTGTGTGTTTTTATGTTTTCTTGCCTGGCTCCCTGACCTTTATTGTAGGAGGGGATACTGTTATTTCCTCTTGCACTTGAAAAACAGAAAGTCAGAGGAGGTATTATTTTAATCTATGCAGGATTTTTTACAAAAAAAAAAGGATCAGTTTCTGTGGAAACAAAGACATTATTTTTAGGCTTGGGATTTTTTTCCCCACCTTTTTTTTTTCTTTTCTTTTTTTCTTTTTTTTTTCCTGCCTCAGCGAGAAACCGATTTAACTCAGTCCAATGCCTTTAGCTTTTGCAATTTTGTGTACTGGTTTAGTATATAATATGTGTATATAGATCTGTTTTTATAACCAAACACAGATGGCTTGAGCCATTTTGTACTTAAAGCCGGAGGCCACTTTTCTCATAGGAATTCCTCTGTGGGTTTTGCCAGCCCAGTCAATGTCTTCATACACTGGTACACTTTGTAAGTACAGGTCTGCGCCTTGTGTTCCCTACACTATCTTATAGTCAGATGTACAAATTAGCATTAGATTCATTTAACTGTTTGCTACTCACAATTATTTATTTTTCTGCCCCTTTTGCTTAATGTTTTTTTTTTTTTTTCTATTTTGCCTTTATAATGAGCACCATTTTATGAAATAAGAAGATGTAAATGTTTTGGGGTTGTTTATGATGAGATTTCATTGTAAGTAATTAATATTCTAACTTGAAAGAATCCAGGGTAACATTTTTTTTTCTTTTTTTTTTTTTGCCATTTATTAGGACTTGCATGTTTCTATTTAAATACAAATGTATAAATTGTAAATGTAACATTTCTTTTGAGGGTGAATTTCTACTACAGGATAAAATTTTTATTAAATTTAAAAATGCTGTAAATACATTTGTGAGATACTTTATGCAATCCCCCCCCCCCATTTGTGGGCTTTTTGTGTTCTTCTTCCACGCTCCTAGAGATGACATCCCAGTCTCCTAAACTCTGTATATCAAGTTGATTTCTCTCTCATTCTATTACCGTGCTTGTATACTTTGTCTTCTGCTTTACTGTCTCAGTGTCATGTCACCACATAATCATTAATGTCTCTAGATCCAAGTGTGACTATTTTGTCTTCTCTGTATTTGATATGGAGGCGTGTACTTTTCACGAAATGTATATTGCTGATTTCATGGGATGGACGGGTGGCATGTACAGCCTGTTATGTAAAACCACATCTGTTTCTTCCTCATGAGAGAGATGTATTTACTGACCCTTTTAAACAATTGGTCCAACATGTCTTTTGAAACAGAGGTATTTCTCTACGCATCAGAACAGTTGTAGCAGTTTATACAGTATGTTGAGTGACACCTTTTTTCTAAACGTCGTCTCTGAAGTGAGACCAGCAGCATACGCTATGTAAAATAGTCTAAATTGGATTAGTTTTAAGAGAACCGATGATAAAGATGCTATATATGATGGATGCAATATGATTAAAGGTACTCCTTGAGTTTGACCTTCAAACTTAGGTTATGTAATTTAAAAGCATTCTTGTGAAGTGAGTATTAATTGTGACTAATGAGAGTCTGTCCTGAATATTCTTTGTATTTTGCCGTATTGAGAATAAAATATATATATGGATATGTTTAATGGAGGCTCATTAATTTTGATTTAATTTGAGGAAAGCAAATGTGTAACGCGTGCATGGAGTGTTCCTATGGGCCAGGAGTCATTGTTCACATTTTGCTTGTTTGACCACAAAGCAGTGCAAGTTGACTCGCTAGGACTAAAAGTATTTTTAATCGCGCACGAATGGCTAGAAACCAAAAGGAAACACCCCAAAACACACACACACACACACGCACAATGTCCAACAACAGGGATTAGAGAGCTAGAAATGTTCACACAGTGACTAGAAACAGAGACACAACATCCAAAATCGGTGACTAAAAACAGACCTGAAAAGCCTGAAGACTGCCAGAAGTGACTAAAGGCAAAAACAACGTCCCAAAGGCAAATATAAAAAGACCACAAACATACTCCAAACGCCTACAGAGAAAAGGTGGGGGAGCCCTCCCCCCTGTCTGTACTCAAGGCCCCATTTTCTCATGATCCATCCACAGTGTAATGCATTGGAAAGTGTGCCAACTGAAAGAAATGTTCTGCTCTGTGCCTTAGGACAGACTGTGAAAAAAAAAAAAACTTATATAATGAGCAGTCATGGAAGAAGTACTCAGGTCATTTAAATAAAAGCCATCAGTACTACAGTGTAGAAATACTCTTCAGGCAGAATGGCTCACTTCACATCAATAAATATGATATTTCAGTAAGTATGCCAGAGTTAGCCAGAAGGCTATTTTTAATCTGCATTTCCTGCACAGATGTTAAAAGTCACCGTAAACGCAACAAAAAGAGTTATGTAATTACAAAACATATTAACATTCAATAAAAAGTACCGTGTGCTGAAAAATTACAACCGAAACACAACAGCGAGCATCCACCAACAGGAAATATAAATATTAAATAATAATGTATTCTGATTTCGAATGGTGGTGGGATTAAGATTCCAGTCAGAAGCAGCTCGAACAGAAAGAGCTGTTTGGCCAAACAAGCTAAAGGGCATTTAGCTTGTCCCCTAAAGGGAATAATACAGTGCCCCCCCCCTGGCTGCACCAGTGGTTCTGCTATGATCAGTTGTTCGTATAATAAACTGACCAAGTGGAGGACATGACAGACAATGAATAATTTTATAAATATGATAAAAAAATTATCATATTTGACCATGTTTTCCCAGCTGAGTAATCTTTATTTCTGTAATATCGAACAATGATGATAAGTGTTTTTTACAGTTCATTTTGATTGTAAAGGCTTTAGGGGTGTAGTACGAGCTCGTGACCAAATGATCAAACAGCAGTACATCACGTGTGACTAGACCATGAAACGCATCTTTGCTTTCTCGGGTGACATTTGATGTCGAATGTGTCTAAAGTTAGAAAGGCTGGATTTGATCCGATCACAGACCAGTTTTACAAGTGAATTAAATGACATTTTAGAATCAATTCAAACAGCAACACGCTTGGAGCTGGACACAACCTGCAGCCTCCCTCTGGACGCCAGGCATCAGACATCAGGTTCAACACTGGAGTTACTTTTCAACTTGGTGAAGAACATTGTAGAGACGAGCACAAGAACAATATTAGCCTCTAAAATATAATGAATTCAAAGTGGGAAGGTGAAGAAACTTTATTGTATTATTGCAAGGCATGTGGATGTTATAAAAGAAAGTAGCACACTAAGGAAGGTACATTTCAGTATTGTTGTACACATCAGTGAGTATTAACACTGCAAGTGGTGAGATTATCATTCTTTGCAGTAGTCAGTAAAATAGTTGATGTATTTTTATATCAGCATTGTATCATGTCTTTAAATACAGAGTACATGGTGAATGATTTGGCCTCTTAGAAATGAACAGAACCCTTTGGATTTAGACCAGTTACACTGGGCCTGCAGCCGGTTCAAAGAGTGACCTTCAGTTTCTGGATTTCTTGAGGCCACAGTAGCCCGTTTCAGATTTGCTACACAGGTGCAGTTTACAGCAGCAGTGTGTGAGCGATCATTTGACTCTGACCCGTGACAGCACGGGTTTAAACAAGTCCTAAGCTTCAAAGCGAACGACAGAGTTACATTATACGGGGTATAATGTTGTGACGGCTGACAACTGGCTTCAGTTCTCAGTCAAGAAATTGCCACCAAGTGGTCATTAGTGATACTGTCATTGCTGTCATCTTATCAGTTTTAGGCGTTTGGTAGTTATGTCTTGTCTTTACAATCACTGTGATTGTTGGGAGCACTGAGAGCAGTATAATACCAATTTCCTTTTTTTTCTTTTTTTTTTAATCAATTTCATCAATTTCATTTTCATACATTTTGAAGCCTTCTCAGATTATGGCAAAAGCTTAAAACAAACTATCTTGGCTAAGTATTGGTTTAAAGTTTGATTCAAGTCAGAGTAGAAATACTCATATTTAGACATACTCCAGTACAGCTGAAAGGCAATGTTATTATTATTATTATTTATGTATGTTATGAGAAAAATGTACTCATAAATGTACTTTTATGTACGCATAAAATTAAAAGTACTCTATTATGCATGCTCTGTCAGAGTTAACGTATTTATGTACTGTATTATGGTATTGATTTACCATAACGCTTTAACGTTCATGTCAACTTTGGTTGACTTTGGTCAGCTGTACTACATTCTACTTCCTATTTACCTGTAGTTTTTCAGCTCTGCTCTGCAAACTTACATTGGTAATTGAAGATGCTAAGTAAAAGGAGTGAATTAAGAAAAGTACACTGTAAAGCTTAAGTGTAAGGCATAGAATAAAATAAATAAAGAATACTTCAGGAAAGTACAAGTTCGTGCCATTGTGTTTCTTACTAATTAAAAGCCATTTTATGTGTAAAAACACCTTCTGAGATCTGAGATTGTATAACGAATTACAACAATTAAACAAAGGTATTCCAACTAGTTTACGTAGCTTTGCATTGCAGAGCCTCTTACAAATGATTAGCTGCTTCCAATCCAAAACTGTGCAGCCCTGAGAACATTAACTCTCATGTAGAATCTGACAGGTTTTGTTATTTTTCTTTTACACTTTGTATGTTTGCTTTGCTTTTAGTTTTTGTAGTTTTGTTAGTTTTTACTCACAGTTGTATTTAAAAGGTGAGCATTCTCACTGATGAGCCTGTAAAAAGCAAAAAGCTAATTTCTAAAGAATTTTTCCATCTTTTGATTTGTTTTTTACTCCTACCTCATTACATTTTGAAGCAAAACATTAAAACATTAATGTACCAATAATACATTTCTTTAGTCATATCCATGTAACAAAATAGTGGCCCACATTTTTTAGCTTTACAAAAGTAAAGGTAAAACTTTATGAAAAGAATAAGCAGAGGTTAACAACAAGGCCAGTTTAATAATTTTGTTAAAGGGAAAGAAAAGAAGTCTTAGCAACAAAATGTACGTAAAGCAGCCTTTTAAACGTAAAAGTATTGGTTGGGCAGAATGGCTCCTAATTATTAGGCTATATGATAATATTTTAGTGTCACTTTAATGTTGCAATATACTTGTTCTTTCAAATGTAATATAGTAAGACACTGCAAAAGATGGAAATGCTTAAATTATGTAAATGTACATGTACATAGTTACTTTATACCACAGCATTTAATACTTTAAGGGCCTAATGTTTTGCAGTTTTAGATTTTCCGTCAATGTAATCTACTTGAAACCGGTGATGGTTCAGGTCAGAAAGAATTACTTCCTCCATCACTGATTAAAATCCTGTCCCTTCGGTTTCAGCTACAGCCTCTTTTTAGTCAAGCACATCAAAACAACACAGCGACGTTCCAGGTTTCGCTGCTCCGCCATTAACACTGACCCACCAATGGGATGTCGTGTTTTGCCCAAGGTGCCCGCCTCCCGCCGCATCTGATTGGTCGACGTGTTTCCCATTACCTTTCATCCACTTGTCTCTCTCTCTCTCTCTCTCTCTCTCTCCGGGGAGTAAAGGTAAGCTAACTGCGCCGGGGGAAAAAAGGAAATCTCATTACCAGCGGGGGTGCGCGACAAGGCAGGCGGGTGGCTAAAAGTAAACTCAGGTCGCCAGTTTATGAGTGTATTTCACTGCTGCTCAGACGGGGAGAAGAGTAACCCGAGAGGACGACAAGTTGAACCCAAGGCAACGGCAGGTACGTGAAGGCGACTTCGCTAGGCAGCAGGTGCGATGGCTCAGTTTCGGGCTGTCAACTGTCAACATGTTGCTCGCTGTTCAACGCGGAGGGACGCAGCTTTGTCCAACTGAATTAGCTTCTCTCTTTAAGTTTGGAAAAGTTGTCCCTGCTGACGGTGACAAAGCTGCAGTTCAAGTCTGTTTCGAGCTAATGCCAGAGAACAAACAGTTGTTGTTGCTCTTTGTGACAGAATATCACATAATCCGTGTCTCTAGAATCTAGTACTGATTACTTTGGAGACATACTGTCCATTTTCAGGTATTTCCTAGCGTCCTAAAATGTCCCTCTGGTGAATATAGTGCTTATACGTTACAGTAAGCTTTTAAAATTATATATAATAGTCATAAAGTTAAAATGACAAACTGTCTTTTTTGTGGGGGGGGTGATTGGATAAAAAAGACACCTAAAGACACGTGACTTTTTCTTTATTCTCTTATTTGTCCTTGTCTGAGCGAACAACTAATAGACTAGTGAAGAAAAATTAATGAAATAAATAATGAAATAAAGGTGTATGCAGGTCGTGTAAATAAGTCTTTCAGTGGTGCTGTTTGCCTTTATCATCTGTTGGGCCTTTTTTTTTTCTTTTTTTTTAGCCTATTTGTGACGTTTTGTCCAAGTCGCTCAATTCCACAGTCACAGACATGACAAATAACAATTTGGATAATTGTGTCATAAAAGCAAACTGCTCTGTTTATAGCCTAAAGCCTAAATATTTTGCACTCTTGGTGGGACAAAGTATGCTTTAAAACAATCCAGATAAATGAAAATGATAGTTTGTTGCATCCCTCTAATGGCTAGTGGGGACAGGAGGGAGACAAACAAACCGAACTACTGTTATTGCAGCATTTGGTTGCCATTGGCATTGGCATTTTTTTGTGCGTGTTGTACATTCCTTATGTGGCATCCGTTGAGTGTTAGTGCTGTAAGAACAATCCCTAAACTATGTCCATCCACTTTATACCCGTCCCTGAATTATGCACATGAGGGCCTTTCTAGCTAATGACTGGGCTATGTTTTATTTAAAGTGGGAACAAAAGGCCAGATACACCAGATACTGGTGTTTTGTGCTGGGGCTGAAACTTAAGCACTCGTGCGGTGCGTTGGTCCGATGGTGGGAGCTGCAGGCGCACACTGGCCTCTCTGTGCCCCTGGCCGCTGACCCTGCTCGACCACCGCTGCACCCACAGAGGCAAGACCTGCAGGCTGCAAAGAGACCCTTTTTATCCCACAGATGTTAATGCAGAGGAGATGAGCATGTGGTTGGAAGACATGGATATTTACACAGACGGTGACAAGACATGTGAATCGAGGGAGGCAGAAACGCATACACACAAAAAGCAGGCCTCCACCTTCGACATGCAGGTACCCTCATAAACAGCGGGAGATCTGAAACGCATCTTATGTTGCACTTTTTAGTTTGGATGAAGTACTGAGTCACAGACGCGCTGCATGATAATTTGACTCAAAGTTAAAACGTGCTGACTGCACATTTGGTAATTGTAGCATATAAAGATGGAGGCAGAGAGTAAATAAGGTAGGAAGCCAAAACAAATGATGGAGGCAAATAAAAGGACAAGGCTTTAAGATAGTGGGGCACAAAGCCTGTGGGCCATACATGTAAACTTACCCTGGGTGTTGTATCATATCTTTCAGTCTCTGTCTTTCTTCTGCTCCTAAATGTCTGCATAGTATGGTTTACTGTGAAAAAGGCTGTTCCTGTTTTGGGACTAAATTAAGTGAGGTGTTGTTTGACTTGATGGGGCTGGTCGTTTTTCTAAAGCGCGGAAACGTACTTGTACGACATGTGATTGTGTGCTTACAATACAAAGTATGTTTACATCCTTTCAGTGACCTTTCACACAGCCCATCTCTGCAAGGATGAACTAACAGGTTTCACCTGACATTGGTAAGGTTAAATCAGGTTGTGATACGTCGTGTTCATTTCTGAATACGCTGGAGGCGCTATAGCAATGGTTACATGACATTTGAAAACGTGAAGAATGACATCCAGGTGAAACGGTGGATTTGCTGTGAAATAAATTTTAGACGGGGGAAAAAAAATTAATCTAAATTAATCCCAGAGATAAAGCAGCTAAAATGAAGACAGAACTTTGCTGAATGACTTAATCTGCTCTAATTAAATCACTTCCTATTGTTTCGCTTTGAGCTCTGTTGAAGATGTGAGAGTACTAGACGTTACCAGCTTGTTGGTTTCTTTTTAGTCCTACCTGTATTGTTCGTTTTCCTGTAATGGAATGATAATCTTGCTGTAATCCTACCTCTTCCTTTGTTACCCCACATGACGTGAGGCTTTCATTGGTGCATTTGCTTTTTTTGAAAATAAATGCATCTTGCATTTATTTGCATGCATCTGATTACTCATTACAGTAAGGACTTGGAATTCAGTGGCGTTTTCACAGTGAAATAATTGACCCGACCTGGGTGTAATCAGATGAAAGAAGGTACTGGTAACTGTATCATGTGTCAACTACTAGCGTGTGACTGTAAAAACCAGCAGATGTAGTGTCTTCACAAGAATGTGAGAGGAATTAACTTAACAGGAATAATTATAGTGGTCACAAAGAGACCTTTTAATATAAAAAGAATGTGCTTGTAAGACTGCAGCTGACTAAAAATTGCCTTGTTGACCAAAGTCCATCAGACTCAGACAAGGACGACATCTATTTAGGACGACATATTGTCGATACTGGAGATAAGACTGGGACATTATGTCTTGCTGAAGTAACTGTATATTTTGGATTACATCATGTTATAAGATAATATTTAAACTGGTGATAACGTGGTGACGAGTTAGCATAAGGCATGCTGTTCTGCTATGTGAAAGTCACCGTGACGTCACTTTATTTCTGAAAGTAATGCTGGTGGAAAACACGATAAAATGATGGCTGCATGTGTTTAGGGGGATTAATGCACAGGTAAATCAGGTAAGTGTGAATGCACTACCGAAGAGGGCACAGGCCAGGCCACAGGGGTCAAGTTGGTGTTCACATGTTGTTTTAAAGAATTCTGTTCAAGAGATGCAGAAACCGAGGTAAAAAGACTCAAAACTGATGAAAAAGGCTTAAAGTTATCAAAAACAGACACAAATCATCAAAAAAAAAATAGAGGTAAAACTTCCCAAGAAAATGTAAAATTACTACAAAAAGCCTCCCTACAATCAGAAAGACTTCCCTGCCTGGCTGGTTGACACATTTTCTCATAATTCCATGCAGGTACGTAGCTACATAGCTCATTTGCAGTAACCAACGGGAAGGTCACTTTAAACAGTAACAAGGGCTTAGAGGAGAAAGAAAACAGCATGCTTGAGATGCAATGTTCATGTTGAAAATTCCCCAAAGCTTTTCTTAAGTACGTATGAGCCAACCAGGGTTTCCTCTATTTTTTGTTTATGTTGTGTATTGTAAGGCTAATTTGATGAAGTACATGTATAAACATTCTGATGATGTCATTAATGACATCATATGGCTTTGATGTTTGCCGTTTATAGTTTGCCCTTGTAAGTTACCTTTTATAAGTTTGTTGTTGTGGAAGGAAACGATGTATACCAATGATTTTGTTGCAAGAGAGTTCAGTTCCGCTCAGCTACTGAAAGGAACAGACGTGGACCACAAGAGAGACGGGAACTGGAGCAAAGGAACTGACTACAAGGTGGAAGCGAAAGGTTCAGTGTGAAGCTGTGGAGGCGAACCGTTTCTAACCGAGTTCTGTGGGTTTAGCCATACTTTGGGAAACGTTTTTGATGAAACTGTTCAAAGTTGGTCATACAACGATCGAAATATGAACAGTAAATAACAACATGTTAAAAAGAGGGATTGATAATTGAGGCAAAAGCTCCAGTTACTAATTATCACTTTATATTTATGTTGATTTTTCTTTTCAGTTTCACAGAAGAAAACAGGGAACAGTGTGCTGCATTGAAGTGAATGTAATGTGGCTCAGTATGAGGCAGAGATGCAAAAGGAATATACTTATTCACGGTTTTTATTCAGTTTCGCTGCCCTCATCAGTTCCTGTTTTACAAAGCTCTTCAACCCAACTGGACCTGCTTAGCACAAAACAGCAGATAGGCCCAGTCAGCTGATGAAACATAAGTGGAGCATTGCACAGCTAAGAAGCTAAAGTTTGTAGCTAAAAGAATATGAACCTTTTTCTCCAATGGCCAAAAGCACATCTCTATGTAAATGCTTGTGTCTGCTGGACTTACTTACTAAAATAGTTGTGATGTGATACTTTGATATCTATTTAATTTCAATTCAGTGGCATTACATTTCATCGCTAAAGAGTCAGTAAGTCAGTCTTGTTACAGAGTCAAGTATTGGTTTAGTTTTTTCCTGTTCGCTGTCACACCCTTTTGCATGACTGATTGATTCATTGTCACACACTCGCAGCCTTTGCCGGCCAATTTCCTGACCTTTTGTTTCATCTCCTCAGTTATGTCCGAGCTCTTCCCTGCAGGCAGGGGTCTTTTTTCTTTTTACCTGGGTTTGACCAGTCAGTTGCCTGCAGCCAATCTTTTGTCAGGGGAACAGAAAGGCCTCTTCAGATAGATGTGAAGGAGACAAATGAATGCCAGAGGTTATCTCGGGCTCATACGTGACTCCCTGAGGGCAGCCTGGCAAGCGTGTATGGTTATGTGTGTATGTCTGCCTATTCTGGTTATCTGACATGACTACACCTACACTATTGTAGGATTGTAGGCAGTGTGATATGTCATTAATGTGTCAGGGTGTGCGAATCAAATTTAGATAGGCAGCTTAAATAAATAGTTAACCAATTTATTATTTATTTAATTTTTTTTAAAAGAATATCTGTCGCAGCAGACAAAAAAAAACTGCAGCAGTGTCGCAGTTACAATAAGAAGGAACTACGCCTGCCCTCTGGAGCTTTCTAATAAACAAAAATGTTACATTTTCCTGGTTTAGAAACATGTTGAGTGCATTTAAACTTGGCAATCAAAGCTATGACAAGTGGCTGCTGGCAAAAAATGACTTGACTGAGTGGCAGTGCCTTGAAAAAATCAAGGCCTTCCGATAAGTCACAGGGAGGGAGAGGTGGCAATGAGAGAGAATATCTTTTGCCTGGGTTTGAAAGTCCAACTATAGGGTTTGTGTACTGTACCTTCACAATAAAAAGTGCCAGCAGGTCTGCTGAAGGGCCCCGTTTCATAGCCACTGATGAAAAGGTGCGAGTGAGGGGTTGTCACTGAGACTTGAACCGACCATGGATGCTGTAATATTGACTAATAAAAGAGGCATTTACAGTTGTCTGACATGACTGGAAGTAGAGGTGTGTGTGTGTGTGTGTGTGTGTTTGTTTGTGTATGTGTGTGTGTCCATTGGAAAATGGAATGGTTTTGACACCTGGGTTGTGTCTGTTTTTTATTTGGACTATTAATTGGTTATTAAAAATAATCCATAACTTGGATTAATTTAAAGTAGGGTCAAAATATTGGTCTTACTCTTTAGTTATCCAAATAGACCGACAAGTGGTCATTACATTAAGTGTACATTCAGTACATACTTCGAACCTTTGAGAATTTAGTTTCATGCCACTTAAGACTAATGTTTCATTAATTTTGGAGCATTATTTTGACATTATTTCGATTACATTTTCGCATGTAATAGATATAATTAATTGAACAGATATTCAGCAGACTGATCGTGGAAATAATTTAGATTTGAAGTACCAAATCAAGTATCTACAGTCTGACAAGACCAAGGCAGAAAGATACAAGAAAAATGTAGCATGCAGTCAGCTCAGACTGTTTTGTATATTATTAGCAGTAATAATAGAAATAGTGGAAACAAACATTTTCCCATTTTAAATGGCCTGACAATACAGGAGTCTGTATACAGTATTTCTAACGTTTTGACTACCACACTTCATTTTTCTCTCCCGGGTTTCAAAGTCCACAGTGTGTTGCACAGTTTACTGGTGAATTTTAATCTCTGTGTGATTTGTTTTACAGCCTTAAATCTCCCCTTAACTCCACCGCCCCTCCTCCTCCCGCCCCTCCTCCTCCTTCGACCCCCCCCCGGAGGTCGGAAACCTCTGCTGTCTGTAGTAAAATGAGCCCCTTGTGATCAGCTCCCCAAAATTACCCACGGAGAAAGACACAATGGATGTTAAAACTCATTTGACTCCTGAGTGTGATGATCAGTACTATTAAGTTTCCGTATAAGTTTCAAAAGCTGGACAGTTAAAAAGTTTAATCTCACCAGAAGTGTTGATACAATGAGAGATCATCTCCAGCCTGCCGTTTATAGCCTGATGTGTAGGTGGGTTTCCGTAATTATTAGCACATTATACATTTTGTTATATCAGTGGAGCTCCAACATGTGCCCTACCAATTGATAATACCTAGGTGGAGGTGGGGTGAATGCAAAAAATGCATTTTATTATTACAGTGCAGCGTAGCAAAGAACTACTGTAGAGTATATCGGATAAAATAATAATTTTCTTTTTCATTGTTAGATCATTTTCATTGTATAGCTTTCTGCTGCATAAAGCAAACTTCTCAGGGGCAAAGCGCTTATCCGGGATTACTAGTTTGAGAGAATTATCAGGGGGAAAAATGTTGGCCGTGCTACATTGATCATCTGCTTCTTAATGGCGTGAAGAATGACAAAAGCAGCTAAATGCTAAGTCAGGGTTCACCTGGACTTCCATTTATGCGATTCCAAGAGCTGCTTAAATTTCAGAAAGTGCTGCTTTTTTGTGCAGTATAGTTTTTTCAAAATTTCCACTTAGTCTATTTTATTCTGCATGTATTTTACAGAATTCTTCCCCTTTAGAGCTGATGTGAAGACTGAGCGAGAAAGTGATTGGCTGCATTTGGCTTCATAGATATGATGGGCGTTACACAGGCTTTGTTGCACAACATGTTAATTTAATTAATGATATACGGTTAGGTTTCTTTTTCTAATTGATCTGTCGTTGGCTTTGTTTTGTAGAGGTGTCCCTAGCTGATCGCTACTGGGTCAGATCCGGGCATATTTTAAAGGATTGGTGTTAACTAAAGTAAAGCCGATCAAATGCAGATCCGTCTTTACTTTTACCCTGCTGCAGCAGTTTTTAACCTGAAGTTGGAGACCGTTGGGTTAAGAAGTAGAAGGCGGTCGGGGAGGTACACAGAGTGGAGCAGTACAGAAAAGAGCTTCTGCTGTATTTACCTGATATGATCACAATGCTCATTAACCGTATGTGCAACAAAATTCACCAGTAATTTATTAGACAACCGCTAAACAGAAATGTAATGTCTTTGCTGCTTCGCCCACGGTCAAATCACTGATGCCGCCTTTTTCACCCCATGCACCTAAATGAGGGGCTACACAGTAATGCTGGGCTTGTTGAAGTAATTTTAGTGAATCATTGTGAACAAGCTCAAAAACACACACCGTACTTTTACGAGTTCCCTTCCTGCGATGACGTGATTGCAACAATTAATTCAACTAGTTCCCCTGTGAATTCTGTGTTAACCTTGCAGTTTAAAAAATCATCATTAAAAACATCTGTCACAAAATCAGGAAAAAAAGGTTGGTTGAATCCCAGAGGAACTGATTTATGCAGCGGTCGCCTCTTACTGTGGATGAATATGTTGTTCAGCAGGATTTTTTATCTAAATTAACTTACTGGGAGTTAGGGAATGCATTATGTCAGTGAGTGTCATAGCTCCGATCATCAAATGATATTAGCTTTTTTTTCCTAATCGAATTCAAGCAATAAATAACCCAGCAAGATTCACTGTATATTTCACCACAATTGCAAAATGTTTTTGCCATCAAAATGGAAGATTTAGCAAAAACGGATTGAGTTTAAAAGCTCATCAGCAGCCTCCGCCTTAATTTTTAAAGTCTCAAAAATAGTGTCTGTCCACTAACTGTGATAGTGTGAATTGATTTGCCTAGTTATTTTCTTTCTTAACCAGGTGAATAAAAAAAGCAAAGTAAAGATTTATCTGTCAGATGAAACATCCACTCTAGTCTTAAATAGTAAAACTCAGCAATAGTTAAATGAGAAAGAAACATGTAGGATCCCTTTTACCCACAAGAAACCCTTGACTTCATCTGCTTAATTATGGATCATCACTTCCACTTGGATTATTCTAGTCCAGATCTGCCAAAGGTAATTTTGCAAAAAATTTAAAAGTGAAAAATGTTGGTCACTTGAGTTTGGTTAAT
This sequence comes from Channa argus, assembly GCF_033026475.1. NCBI lineage: Eukaryota > Metazoa > Chordata > Actinopteri > Anabantiformes > Channidae > Channa > Channa argus. The sequence goes on from NC_090218.1 coordinate 8,473,716, forward strand.
TTTACCTGATGTTTGGAGTGTGTTAATCTGATGTTGCTCGTCCGTGGCCACAAGTAGATTGTAAGAATCTGAATTGTAAAAAATATGTCTTGTCTCAGATCTGTTCTTGACAGCAGTGGCAGACATGTTGGGGGAAGTGCAGGAGGTGAATATTAACCACTTGTCCTAACACAGTGTGTCTCTGTCCGTCTGGCAGGTTAGTTTGCAATTCAAATCTCTGGTGCAACACAAGCAAATGTTTCGTTGTTGTTCGTCTGCTGCTGGTGCTGCTCTGCACAGCAGCATGTTGTGTATCTCTTCTGTGCTTTTCATGCGTCTCTTAAAGGAGTCTGCTAAGTATAAAAGGAGAGTTTAAAAACACACCTGCTCACTTTCATTATCCTGTAGTGGACCCAGTTTCAAAGGGAGTTCACTGGGAAGGTGTTTCCCTTTAGAACTGGTCCGTGTATAGCTTCTACTGTATTACTATCCATGGCCTACAAGTGTCCATTCATTCACTGTAATTGCCTGGTATTAGATGGGCCAAGGGAGCAGTAAGGCCAGACGAGGAATGCTGTTGTCTTGGAGCCCAGCCGGTCATTTAGTACTGTAACCTGACTTTAGCCACTCCAGGAGGTCGAACGATTACAGGACGGGAAAACACCCAGTTCTAATTATGTAGTCTGTGTCTCAAGGTGAATAGGGTAGTGTGGCCTTCTGTGACTGCAGGAGGGAATGTTTTTAGTGAAACACGGTGTGAAATAAAGAAACCAGGGCCATGGCCACAGTGCTTTCAGCTGATGAAATGACTGTTTGAAGAAGCCCTGCTTAAATCAGATTATCATGCAACTAAATCCAGCTTGCTCTATGTCATTCATTGTTCTTGCTAAACATTTATTTTCAACTCATGCGTTAACGATTGGTGCGTAGGCGCTTAAAACTTACCCATGGTGCGTTATTAACCTGGCACTTCTTCCCTTGCATATTCCCCTCACTTAAGGATTAAATATCTAATTAAGTCATTATGTAATGGGTATTGGTACTAAAACTTTGTCCTTATGATATAACAAAGCCTCATGATATGAAATAATCAAGTTGTCTTACTAAATATGAATAGCCTGCCTGTTTTTCCGTTCATTGCATACGTGACATTAAAAAAAGCTAAACAAATTTGAGTGGTATTTGGATGGTTAAAAGGTCAATTACTCCGTAGTTACTCTGTTACCCTGTAGATAGAGCTACACTGATTAGTCATCAGAGAGTTTATCTTTGACAATTGTAATTACCAATCACAATTATGGTTGTTTTCAAATACACATGGCTAAAATGAAGGGATTCCATGGTACTGCAGGTAATAATGAGCTGAATAACTTCATACAAAACGAGACATTTGCAGACATCACCTTGGAGTCTATTGCACAGATGGTTGGATGGATTTTGTTTTAATTTGTGGATAAACAAATAACATTTAATGAAAATCATCATTTAGAGATTTTTAATAATGGAAAAATGGGTATTTGCATTTATTTTCTTTGAAACTCTTAAGTCCCCACGTTGCTTTATCGATTCCACCCCACAGGTTTATGTTCCTGTGATCCTTCTGTATGCACAGTTGTTTGTTCTACCAGGAAGTGTCCTGCAGACTGTCCTCTTATCAGGTATGTTCACCTGCTGCCTCCACAGGGCAATAGATGCCGGGTGAGATCATTGCACAGATGAATGTCAGTTATATAAGAGATACTTGAATAGAGCAGGTTACCTGATGCTGTTTTGAGCACAGATTTCAGTGTTTTGAATTATGGCGTTGGATTTGGGAGCAGACAGCGTCTTTGCTGTTTGCTCAAACATGTCGACATGAGCACTAACGATGCCATTGTGTTATAACTGCTTACCCAACTGAATCTCATACAGTAAGTTGCTGATTATTTGAATTCAATTTGCATGTTTAGTTTTAAGGTGCGCTGTGTACAAAATCTAGCATGAGGGCTTTACCTGCTGTAGCTGCGGTAGATGCTTATCAAGCGCATTCCTTTCCATGTGCCAAGCACCCAAACCAACCAACCAGTAATAAGACACAGAGGGTCCAGAGTGCCACGCTGATGGTCACCATGCGCACTCGGTATAGACGGATTAATCATTGTCAAAATACTCACATGTTCTGTTCCTGTTCTGTGTAACACGACAGTCACACTTACACAATGAACTGTTCTCTGAGGCTAGTGAGGGCGATGATGCTGATGATGGTTATTGCATTAAACTTTGGCCCTTGCAATCTTAGCTCTTAGATTAGCCTTTTAGCAAGTTTTTTTTAAATTAAATAAAATTGCTTTAGTATTTCGGAACATATTTCACTCTAATTACTCCATTTAACTAATACAAGTGTCCTAACTTGGAAGGCATCACCATACTCTTTTGAATGCATCATCTGGGGATGATTCATCATCTGCTCTACCTCAGTGTCAGTATAGAAGCCCTCGAGGAAATTAAGGAGTATATACTAAGGCAAAAATCAGATATTTCCTTGTTCATGGTCCTACAGTATAATTTCAGACTGTGTGCATGAGATTTCCAATAACTACGTAACACTGTTTGCATAGAAGCCATAACATGGTAAAGGTCATTAGTTTCACAGCCAACACAACCTTTAAATTGTTGTAGCGATGATTGTGTTTTTCTCATAATATAACAATATATTGTTCCCGTTCAGGGGTCGCCATGGGTGAAATCCTGCATTTGTTGTGTATCAGCGGTGCCCGACCATAACCCATTGTATAACAGGCTAGAGATCATTTCTGCAGCCCTGCAGGGTAGAGAAGACTGAGCGTTAGTGCTTCATCCCTCAAAACTAAAATACTAGAGGATTTGTAATATTGTTTGGATAAAACGAGCACTATAAAGGAGCCATGGTGTGTTCTGGGAAACAGTGATGGTCTCTTTTTTTTTTTTTTTTTTTCAGGGATCACAGATATTGCAAGATGCAAAACAATGGGATGATATCCAGGTGAACACCATACTGGGCTCAACATTATGTGTCCTGCATTTTTTCTCTTCAAGGACAACATTCTTCTGTTATGATTGCGTCAATGAGACCCTTTCCCCTTCAGAAAAGGACGTAGGCCATTTGTTGTGTGTGTGTTTATTTTTTTCGTTGGTTTATTCTGCGGTGTTTGTTAACAGTTTCCTGCCAGGTCAGGTCTCTTCTTCCTCACTTTCTGTGTTTTTTCTTTTCTTTTTTTCTTTTCATACATTCCTTTTCCTTGACCCGCCTGCTCCCTTGATTTTGGAATTTTCTCTCTTAATTCTTAATGTCCTGGTTTGTAGAGATCCAGTGAGATGCTGTATCTTGGGCATGACACTAGTAGTTACCATCTTTCATCAAGAAAAGCTTGGTTTTGCTTCTGCACAAAGTGCAAGACAAATTTGCTGATGTTGTTATGATGCTGCATAATTTTGTTCATCTATAAAACAGGGTACAAGGTGGCACGTTAACAGCATCTAGTTTTTTTATATAGTGCCATCCTGGTTCGTGGTTATCCAATTGCTGCCATAATTGCCCATTTATAATCATTTTACCTTTGACTTTGACCCAGTTTATTAAGGTAATTCTTAGAAAAATCTGTGCTGCAAGGATGAACATGCACACATACATGCACACAGTGAAACCCGCCTTCAGTTTTGCACTGTTTGAATGCAAAGGAATTCCTACAGTATCCAGTTGTCCTCACAGTGACTAGATCATATTGCAGCCCTCTGGGGGGTTCCTTAATACAAAAGTAATTGTCTTCTCAGAAGCCACTTGAAAGTACTAAGAAGTTTATCATTCACAGAAGCCTGTGTTCATTTTTTTGTCTAATGCTGGCAGGCATGATGCAGTTCCTGGTTAATGGTTGACCCAGGAGGATACAATTTTTTTTTCTTTTTTTTTAATTAAAGAGTGTGTTATTTTATACTGTTATTGACCTTGTTGCATTGTGTGAGTGTGTGTGTGTGTCATTATGTAACTATTAATTGCTTAACTGAAACCTACATGCTGTACAGATAGCAGGGCTGCAAATAAAAGTGTGTGTTACATTTGCACACAACATGCATTTGTGTGAACAGTTAGGTGTGTTCACATTCACTATTAAATGAAGTAGACTGAATATTAATATTGTTAAATTAAGTATTTGGGAAAGATTATTAGAGGAATGTAGAGCTTATTAGAGTGTGACAGCTTGTCTTGGTCAGCTAAAGGCTTTAGACGCAGTTGTGAGCACTGCCCAGCAACATGCAGTCACAGTTTCCTTCTCCTGCACACATGGACACAGTTATAGCTCTGTCTTTTTCTGTGCTTAACACAGACACACACACAGCAGAAATTGCACTGCAGCCATTGGTGATAATTCTGCATGGCAACACGACCTTCCCTTTCCCTCTACTAGATGCTCAACACCCGGCCATTTCCACCTTTTCAAAAACAGCTTCCTCTCTGTTTCTGTTTGATCGAAGACAATGGGAGTCATGTCTTTCAGGTCCTGTGGGAGACTTGATCCAGAAGTGAAGTCATACCCGGGCATTTGTGCATTTGTGATTCCTCCTTTGCCCATTTTATCCTCACATTAGAAAGGATTTCTGGTTTGAAAATGAAAATAGCAAGTCAAGATGCAGAATTATAGTTTTAGCTTAGGAAGCAAATCAGTGGTTGATAATGGAGGATCACATTTTGAGTTGGTAAAGGATATAATAACTCATGTTCCAATGAAGGCCTAATCCAATGGAATTAATAATTAATAATAGTGTGCAAGTGTGAGTGGTTTCTGTAGGTTGAGGTTAGTGTATAATATCCTACTTCTGTAGCTTTGTTCCACTTTGGGGTCAGAGGTATCTGATGCAGTTGTTTGGTATTCTGGTCTGTCAGTATAATCTTTATCAGGACAACTAAAGTTCAAACATTTCCTTTCCTAGCAGGAGATGTGTTCAAATGTCTGTGTCTGCATACTGTACAACCAAAGAACACGTCCTCCTCTTGTTCCATGGACCATGGAGCCAAAACAATGCAGGAAACATCATTTTGACTCCATGGTGCATCGTGCTTGCAAAGACAGAGCTACCCTACGAAAACATTTTTATTAAAATGACCATTTAGGGAATTGCCATCCAAAGGGTATGCGATTTGCCCAGTTAGTGTTGTCTCAGTAACTCTAATCAATACTGTAAAACCTAAAGTGATATTCTGTAATATTATAGGTAGATTTGAAAGAGATTTTGGAAGTAGCTGAAAAGTAGACTATGTCTACCACAGGCATTTTTTACCTCACATGTATAATTATTAAACTTCAAAAGATCAATGGTTTTCAGCTTGTCCGTTCAGGGGTCGTGGCCACGGTGGAACGTGTTCCGCACGTTGATTTGGCATACGTTTTTTTATGCCGGATGCCCTTCCTGCCGCAACCCTCCTATTTTTATCAGAGCGGCACCAAAGTCACTCTTGGTGGCTGGGCGGAGCCACGCCTGGTGGGGTGGGATTCAAACCCGTGACTCTCTGCATCCCAACCCAATGCTCTACCACTGATCCTCCAGGCCCCCCCTACATGTCTAATTATTAAAGTTAATAAATCTCTCTGCAGTATTATTTGTATTTAGTATTTTATTGGTCACTTGGCTGGGACAAATAAAATCCACCTTGGAAAAACCATCTCCTAGGCCTGAATGCTTGTTATTTGGCTCGTCCTACTGAGGAACATGGATTCATTAACAGGTATTATTATTATTAAAGTTAATGAAACTGTAGAAGCAGGCTTACTGAAAAAACCTCATTTAACTCTATGAAGCTATTTGTTACCAAGTGGCTTACTTCCAACTCTGTTACCATGTTATAAGTCACGGGTTTTCCCCCGTAGTTGTAGGGAGAAACCTAACCTGTTTCCCATTTGGATTCAGCTCAGCCCTCCATCTTCCCGGACTCTATCCAAAGACTGATTACGTCTGGTGTTCACAAATCCACCGATCACCATGTAAAGTTCCTCAGTAGGCCGAGCTAGATAACATGGCCTAAGAGCTGGTCCTACCAATATAGACTTGATTTGTTAAAGCCAAGTGACAAATAATTATCAGACTGCAGGAAAAAGTTAGCTGCTACACAAAGCTGTCAAGATCCAAATAAAACAGTCTTGCTTGCATTGAACAACAGGGAGTAAAAAACAGACTATGGACTAGTCTAATTGATTTTTCTGAACGGGCGCCCAAGTTAAAGTTAATATGTGGCCATTTTAAGTCATATTAAAGGAGTGAGTACCCTAAAATATCATTTATTCAAATAATCATAATTGAAAAGCTTCATATGATGTTTATGTAAAATTTACACATGGTAAAAGATTCTGCTAGAGCTGAAGCAATGCTGATGTTGGAGTGGCTTTAAACTGACCTGCCTGCACCTGCTGTGTTCACAGCTCAACAGAACAGATCCCATGTTCTAGGCTGGCAAGGTGCGTACTGACACTGACACTGCTAGCTCAGCTAGAACAGTCAGTGAGTCCCAAACGGCCTTAAATGTTCCTCTAGTGACTTTAAGCTGCACCAGCTAAGACAACAACAACTGTTCATGGCTGCTCAGCTGACTACCATCTGTAGCAGCTACAAAGGGTGGTGCTCAGTCAGTCGGCATCATGTCTTTCCCATTATGTCACCCTCAGTCTCGCAGTCGCCCTCCTCCCTCTCGACTGTTGTATTATGCTGGATGAGAGGCTCCTTTTTGAAATTGAGGGTGTAGTTACATTGTAATTAAACCAGTGGTAATTACATGCCCATGGGTTTTGACCAGTGAAACCTTTACTGGGATCAAAACCAATCCATTTACCTCCTCAGTCAGCTGTCCGAAGCAAAATCATTGGTTTTTACCTGCTAGTTGGCTGGTTATGATGGAATCAACCACTTATGTTTCATTTTATCTTGTTGTCTCTGTCTCACCTTTGTCCTCCCTGTTTTTAGTTTACATCTTGTTTTGTACAGTACTTGCATCTTATCCTCCCAAGGTTCTGTCTTACATCTTTGTGTGCATTTTCTCAGACGCATTGTGGTCCAGTCTTGTGGCTCCATGTTGAAGGTCATGCTGGAACACATAATTGATTTTTTTATTTATTTATTTATTTATTTTTTAAATGCCCCCCTGCCTCTCCCCAACCTCTCCATTCAGTGTTCACTCTCCCATTCATTTGTTTTATACATCTTTATGTCTTTGGCTTTCAAATGTTCCTCACCATGTGAGGTTACTTTTAAACATACTGACTTCTAATTGTCAAAGCTTAGTCTTTTCTCTGTGTCCACCATGACATAGCTGTGCTCAGTTGCCGGGCAGAAAGTGGTCATGAGCTTATCCTTGTTTTTAACCCTTTATTCAATCCTGACCCCGGTTGTTGAGTTATTTTGTAATCATGCATTTAATCGATTTCAACGCTACATCCTAATTAATAAAAATAATAAATAATAAAAAACATTAAGGTTTTGGAATCTGACGGTGTTACAAGCAAGTTTGTGTGGTGCAACAGTGCATTTAAAGCTCTCATAATGATTTCCTCTGATTTTAATTTGATAGCAAGTGCTGATAGGTTAGTGGTCCCTAAAATGGCCTTGAATAATGAGCCCTGCATGCCCATTCCATTCTAATTATTTCTAAGTTGGTTTGTTCCTTGTACACCAAACATACTGTAAACTTCATCTAATTAAAAACAGGTCCGTGTATGGCAACTTTAATTAACTCTATTGAATTTGTCGAATGAAGTGTGATCCAAAAAAAACATCTAAAAAGAAATTATATATATATATATATTTATATAAATATATATATATATATATATATATATATATATATATATATATATATATATATATATATATATATATATATATATATATATATATATATATATATATATATATATATATATATATATATATATATATAAATATATATATAAAAAATAAAAGCCACAACATTGATACTGATGGTCTTAATATTATCATGGAGGATAGGGGCCAGCATGGCTACGCTGAGCAGTCAAATATCCAGGCATGACAGTCCTGCTCCTTGTATGCCTGCCATCCACCCCCAGTCACCTCTTTGCAGCCTGAATTCCTTTATTAAATATAGCAGTTCATTCATTTAATTCCACGTTTTAAATGGAACAGGATTTCTGTTGTTTACCTGGGAAGAGATGTTGATGAGGATGGTGGCCTTCACCCTTTCTGCGGCTGGATAATGAATACCTGTGCAACATTTTTATAACTATTAGGTCTTTGAAACACAATTCATGTGTTTAAAGTACAAAGCGGAGAGTGGTAGATGTAAAAGGGGGGGAGGAGGGTGATGGTAGGGGATAGTTAGTCTTTGTGACAGTTGTTTTTACTTGGGTGGAGGCTGGGAGGTCACCCATCCACCCACCAGTCCCACCACCACTGCCCCCTCCTCTGCTCTGTCCTCCCCTCCTGCCTTGGCTATTCTCCATGTGCCGGGCTCAGGGCCTTGGGAATGAATGGCGCCCGGGCTCTGCTCCGTCTTTGAAGCCAGCCAGGAATGCGAGGCCTCTTTTTTTTTTTTTTTTTTTTTTTTTTTTTTCCCCCTCTCTGTCTGTTGTTGAGGCGGCCGGCAGCATTAGCAGCTATCTGCAGCAGTGAAATATTCCCTCCGCTGTGCTCATTGTGCATCGAAGAACCGGACGTCATCGGCTGTCCAATCAGTGGCTCCCACCAGGCAGCCTTGGGTCTCGGTGGGGGGAGAATATACCGCTAGAAGTCTTCCCTCTAATATCTGGCTCTCCTGGTTACTTGGTCTAGTCCCTCTTTAGAGGTAGAAAGATGTTCCCATAGAGAAACAAGGATGGACTAATCCTTATTCAGGTTGAAACTTAGGAACTTATTTCTTTCTAGGATGGACACCAGTAAAGTCAGTGACTTTAAGTTTGGGTGAGTTTTTTTGTTTTTGTTTGTTTGTTTAGTTTTTTCTATTTGTTTCTTGCTAGGGGTGCTCTCTAAACTTTATAACCGTTCATTCAAACCAGTCTGCAGGAGTTTGATCTCTGAGTTGTTCCTAGCCTGCCTCGCTGTTTTCGCTGTTGATCAAGTTACAACTTGAGTTCAACTTTCCTGCTGTCATTGTTCAGTTCTCTTGTCTCCTGTTGTTGTAGTTTGCGTGTGAGGGTATTTGTCTGGGCCGGTCACCCCCTGCCTCAGCCTCCCTCCCTCGCTCTCTCCTCTCTGTACATTTTGTCACTGCCTGTCCCCTCCATCACTTCCACTTGAGCGCTCCCCTGTTTGGGAGCCTCTCACTGTTCGCAGGGGGAAGAGGGCTGCAAACCACACACACAGACACGCCACAGATCGGAAGGCCCTTCATAAACACATGGAATCCCCTTTTAATACTGTAGTTTCAAAGGCTCGTGGGAGCTGGGTTTTGTGTGTATGCAAAGCGACCACCTAGGATCATCTTTCACTCAGGTTTTTTAGCTAAGCCAACAAACTTGCCAATACTAAGAACATTTTAATAATTGGAATTAATTACAATATAAAGGGGTTTACAGTTGTCTGCTGTCATTTTTTGTTGGTTGGGATTTCTTTCATGGGCAAATCTAAAAAGAAAAGAGTGTAAATAATTTAATTGGTTTATTCTAAATGTGCAAACTTTTATGCATCATCAGTTGTAACACCAACACTGTGGAAACCACTGTTAACTGTAACAGGCTTCCATGTGGTAAAGAATTACAGGAATTTTATATCTGCAAATTATTGTATTCTCTGCATTCTGACAGTAAATAGAGGAACTACAGTGAAGAAATCCCTTTTAAGATAATGTATTCAACACAAACTGAAATTAGAATAGACGTACATCAGTATTAAGCAGTCCATAAATGTATCCAAATCTTAATAAATGAGTGCTGCGGCAGAGTTTTAAAGTGTTACATTATAGGGATTCATTTGACATAAATGTATAACGCTACACTACGATGCCCTATATATTATAAAGTGATATGTGAAGTATAAGATGGACCAGGACAAGGAGTCATACATCTGTCTTGTGACCTAATCTTCCCATATTTCTACTGCTCCATATGAAATTCCTGACATTTTTTTCATGCACGCTGCCGTGTGCTCTGCCAGCCTCAACGTTACTGACTTACTAAACAAAAAACAAGCAACAGGAAACTGTGTGAGCTGTGAAATGAAAATCACATAAATTGTTAGCTTCACATACTGTTAGTAGTGTTGAATATAGTGCAAGTGGACGTGGATAAACTTAAACCAGGCAATTATTAGTTAATATATGTAAAAGTTCTTAACCTACTCTGATATTTTTAATTGCCATGTCGTGTAAGTGAACGATAAGCATAACATATAAGAGATGGAGTGAAATTTCTCACTTGAGAAAATGTAAAACGTGTCACTCACGGCTTCCTTAAGCAGAAAGCACTTTCATGAAAAGTGCAACGTACGAATACACTTTTCTTCAGTGTTCTCATTCAGCCACGTGTGTCAGTAATCTAGTGGACATGCTAAAACACACTGGCAGCAGGGTTCTTGTGACTACACAAAGCCTTGTGATATACTGATTATCTGTCATTCACTGAGCTTTTCAATTGCGTTTTTAAAACCTATTTTGCCAAACAATTTCACTCATGAGCAGTCATTTGCCTCAGATGAATAACTGCAGCCTGTGTCCTGAGTTAAGATTGCCGGCTGATAACCAGTCTGTGCTGTGTTTGTGTTTCCTCCCTCAGGAGCTACTGAAACAGCTTTGGAGAGGCTTTTAATAAACAGAAAGGAGGCAGGAAAATGGCCTAATTAGCCAGGAGTGAAGCAAACAACCTGGTGCAAATGTGTTGGTGGTAATTTCCCCAGTTTCACCCACGAGGCAGACGAATGCATCAGAGAACATACGCGTACGACACATTAACAAAGCCTGCCCTTCCCTTCCTGCCGTCCACCGTGGCCCTCCATGGATTCTTACAGCTTCCAATTTGAGAGAATGAGCAACGTGGATCTGCATCCTCTGAGCGTGCCGATCAGCCGGCTCTCCCCTGCCAAGTCCAACAGCAGCATTGTTGACCAACTTGCCCACCATCAGCACGGTAAAGGAGACTCTGCCTACAGCTCCTTTTCTGGTGGTTCCACTGCCCCAGACTTCCCTTCTCCCTTTCTCACAGATGACCTACAGTCCAGCTCCTTCAGCCACTATGCTGATCTGAAGTATGTTAAGTCCATTTATCATCCATCCCAGGTACTGCACTCTGATTCAAAGACCATGGACCAGCTCTATCGCTCTGTAGAAGCTATTTCTCAGCAATATTGCACCAGCACTAACGTAAACCACCACAATGCCAATGCCAGCTTACACACAAATAACAAAATGCTATCTAAAGAAGAGGTGCCTTTGGGAAATTCATCCCAAAATGCTTATGCTCGTGTCCATCCCCCTCCAGTCCCAGCACGCCTGGATAGTTTCACGGCCACAAAAAACCTGGAGAACAGCAACGTGCACCACCAACAGCCACAGACTCAGCTACCGCCTAGACCCTATGGTCGACTCTACGCACCGCCCCATGGTATGAACCTTACGAGAACTGAAACACCAAACCCACATATAGGGGACTCTAGCTTAAATTCTGACCCGGTGTGCTCAGTTTGGAGGGACTCCCAACAACAGCAACCACCAAGCTACCACCCCCACCTCCAGCATCATGATCAGACTAGAGTGCCGTTGACCCAAGAATGCCTTTTCTCGGATAGCAAAGCTGCGCCTGAGCAGCAGAAGTCAACAAGCATCTTAAGTCGATCACCTCCCCGAAGCACAAGCCAGCCCGAGCACTTGAAACCCAGACAGCGCTTAACCAGTAATGGAGACCATCACAACAAGCCTTGCGGTAGCCATTTTGAGAGTCGGCGAAAAAGAGCACACTCGGCTCACGATGGGCTTGGGTCAGAGCAAATGCAAAGCAGCCCCTGGAATGCTGATTTTATCAACAGCAGCATACAGCATAAGGGTCAGTTCTACTATGTTACAGGAATGTTTAAGCTGTCTGATTCTGGTATAAGGACACACTCTGCATCTTTGTGTGGGTCCGAAGCTGCGAGTGACAGCTCCGAGGTGTTGGAAAAGTACCAACTCAAAGAAAAGCAAAGAAGCCACAGCACAATGGATAATTTGTTTAGACCTTTCCAAGGGAGCTCTCGGACTTCCAGTTGTACGATTCCAGATGAGAGAGAGACTTTCATGTCTGCGCCCCAGGAGAAGAACCTGTCCTCCTGGAGTCAGAATCAGGAGAATCATAGACCATCACTCATCTCGACACAGTCCTCTGGAAGCCTTGACTCATTAGAAGATGTGGACATGATGGAGAGTCGAGACATCAGCCGTCACACTGCCACTAACCCTATATTCTACTGTGGGCCTGACAGAAACAGCCCCCCGCATGCAATTGTGCAAACAAACGAACTGACTAAATCGATAAGCAACGGACAACCAAATCAGCACAACAGAGAGGAGCAAGCAAAGAGAGGGAAACGGCAGCCTTTGGGTGATGTGGCAAGTGAAAGGATAAACAAAGAAACCACACCACTCCTATACCACCTAACTGGGGCCAACAGGGCAGCGTTACAACTTAAAAAGGATCCTGATTTCAGTCAAAAAAGCATGGAACCAGTCCTTAACAAGACAAGACAGAGAGATGTGGCAATAGACGATAATGAGAGATCTTTACAAGGTGACACAAGCAGCAATGATGGAGGCAATGTTGAATCTGTTGCCTGTAACACTTTGGACGACTCCTATAAAAAGTACTACAAAGAGAAGCTGAAAGATGCCCAGTCTAAAGTCCTGAGGGAGACATCATTTAAAAGGAGAGACCTGCAGCTGTCGTGGCCGCACTGTATCAGGCCAAAACTTGAGCTGAGGCCTACAGTGATTCATTCTTTCTCCTCATCACAGGACTCTGAAACTTCCACAGACACACTAACTCCTTCTGTCACTTCTGAGGAGACGGAGAAGGGAAGCATCAAGGAAGAGGCAATGGAGAATCAGAAGAAAATGGAGAAAGACACTGAAAAGGAAAACGGGAGGCCAGCAAATGTAGCCCAGCCCCAAGTGGCACGCGTTGGAGGTAGGAAGAGACTGACTCCAGAGCAAAAGAAGATGTGTTACTCTGAGCCAGAGAAACTCAACCAGCTTGGAAGCACCCCCAGCCACTCTGCTTGCCGCTCCTTTGGCAATGAAAGCGACAACATGTTTGCAGCTGAATGTCAAGGAGAGGAGCGTGAGCAGCACAGAGAACAGGGGCTGGTTGCAGCACGTAGGAAGATGTTTGAGACTAGAGGTCGAGCCCTTTCAGCCTCAAGTGCCTCAAAGACTAACCTGAAAAATCTGCAACACAAGGCCCTCGTTGAGTACATGGAGCGAAAGACTGGACAGAAATTGGCAGAGCCGCAGCAACCAGCATCCCAGCTTCTACCTCCAGCCAGACAGAGGCACTCTCTTGGGGAAAAACCATTTGACTGGGGTTCCAGGCCTCTATCAGGAAATCATGAAGGCAAAAATGCAAAGAAAGTGAACAGACCCCACTCTGCAGGGCGTATCCTTGATTCCTCCACCAGCTCCATCAGGTATGAGACGGACACACAGAGAGCAGGAAAAACAGTTTGATGCATTTTTCATCAAGCATTCAAAGTGTTTCATTTTCACCAAACAGGTATGCACAGTTCTTCTCAGCACAGTCTTGTTCAGGCCAGTATGCTGGCCAGTCAAATCAGCCCAGATGGAGGGAGAGCCAGGGTCCATCTCAGGTGAAGTCTGCCTCAGTGGAGAGTCTCTTGGACCAGCCAGAACCACTTAGTTTCTTGAGGAACAGATCTACATCCACGCCACATGCATTTCAGGTAAGTCTTTCTTAATTGAGATATCCTCTATAAATAGGTATAACACCTTAACTTTACATTTTCACTTATTCTAAAGGCCACAGTCGACTGTTTATTTTACCAGAAAGCATCTAGTCTATATCTAATTGTCCAGTCGAATGTTTGTTTGTTTTTTAAGTCATGTGTAGCTTTTGCTGTGTGGGACTAATTTCACACTTATAATTGTTGTCTTTTCTGGGTCTGCAGAATGATGACTGTGAGGGGGATCCACTGCCAGTTAATGCTACGAAAACCAGGAGGTATGTACCAGCACTGCAGACAGACTGGGGCATTTTTGTTGGTTTTAGGTCACGAGAGTATTGGGTTAGTAACGTGTGCGACTACAAATCTCAACTTGATTTCCTTGTGGTTCTGGAAAGTCAACACCCGCCTGCTCCTGCAAACCAGCATTCCTTTCAAAAGACTTATGCATAGACTGCAAAATAAAACCATTTTCAAGGAGTTGCCCGACTTCTCATAACTATGCTGTGATGTTTTGGAATGTCAAATTACATTTCTATGATGCATTTGTTTTCACCCTCAGAACATGTACATACCAAACGTTTTTGTTTTCATTTAAAAGGCAAAGACTTCTAAAATAATAAATGTTTATATGGTATGCATGGATTATGGAATACATTTAACACTGAATGTCAACTTCAGTCCCCAGAAAAATGCCACTGAGGATCACTTGGTAAAGCCAGAACCTGAGGGCTGGCAGCTTGTCCGTGTGGTTGCACAGCGGGGGAAGTCCATGGAAGAACTTGGGGCTTCAAAAATAAACAAAACTTCTGGTCTGAGTAAAAGTTCTGAACAGCTGGATCAACTTTGGAGCAGGTCGACTAGACAGGCAGGACCAGACAGAGATGTACCATTCATTGTTGAAGCCAGAGGAACCAAGGGGCAAGAGAGAGGAAGAAAGAAACAACCTCTAGTGGAGGTGGGAAAAGAAATGGAGATGGTTATTCATAAGAACACTCAGGGACAGAACCAAACCCAGAATAAGCCCTTGTTCAAGCAGAACTCAGAACCCCAGGAGATTGCAACAGCAGGAACAAGGAGTTCGAGTAGACCCACATCCCCAGCCCCCTGCTCCTCTTTGCGGGGCAGAGTTCACTCCGGATCTCCTGGATCTCAGGGCCCTGTCACAGATGAGTTCAGGTCCAGTGACACCTCATCTAATCCACCGTCTCCCAGAGCTCTGGAGACCAGCGAAAGGGAGATCAAATCCACATCCTCCACCCCCACTCGGACAAAGCTTCCTTTTGACAACAGGCCCTGCTTCAGGTAAGTTGATATTTGTTTCCTGCATGAAACAATTTGATTAATGGCCCCTACCACAACAGACTGGCAATTGTTGTACTCTATCTGTATGTATCACCTGTAGACCACCTCACTACGCCACACTAAAGCAAACGCTTAGCAGGTGCTTGTGATTCTGCAAATATAATTATGGGCAGGTCTTAATCACAATTTGTTAAACTTACAGTAAAACCAGAACGTCTCCTTCTGTGAGTGGCTCAGAGCGAGAGCAGTCAGTGGATGAACCCATTGACGACGCCCTACCACATGAGGTATCTCTGAGCTGTGGTGTTACCACAGATCCATCGCTGTGGATACTCCCTCCCGAAGAAGAGATCAAAAAGGACGTCCATACTGCCCCACAGACCGATGAAAATTCCTACAGCTCAGCTCCAGAAACACAGACAAGTGAAACCTCTGTGTCTCCTTGCATCTCCGTCTCCGACGCAGTTGTCAATCAGCAGGTGGAAGAGGAGAAGAGTCCAGAAATAGAAGATGAGAAGTTGGGAGACACCCAGGAGGTGAAGAGGAGGGGGGCACCAGAGGGAGAGACGGAGAATCTGGAGAGGCCTGCTGACAGTCCTCAGTGGGAAGAACTTGTAGAGGAAGTGGTCAAAGCCGACCAGTCACTGGCCAGAGTGCTTTGTCCGCTGGCAAATCGTAAGACGGCGCTAATGCTGATGGAGCAGCTGCTGTCCGAGGACACGCTGCTGATGGAGGAGCACTACAAGAAGAAACAGGAGCAGAGAGATGCTGCGGAAAGGTGAATGTTAATGCCATGGATTATAACCGCAGTTGTGTTATTAATTAACTCCACCAAACCTAAGAATGCAAATCTAGTGGCCTCTTGATAGCATGTTACTGCCTCTGATAGAGACAAACAAATTATTGTAAAATGATAAATGCAGCACAGAAAATAGGTGTAAACTAATTTGCCATAGAAATTTAAGGAATTTCCCAAATCTTGGATTTTCCATTCTGTCAGGTGACTACATAAACTTGCATTCACCCAGCTGTGTATGTGGAGAGAGTAATCCATCCCACTGACGCCTTTTAAAATATGACGTGGTGTTGGTGCAGATAAGACCAAATGAATTCAACTTCCCAGATTAACGCTTCTCTGTGAAACTCTGTGCCTTGCTGAGGATGCACGGAACACAGTAGCCTGTATGTGGCACAGATGTGATGAGAATTAACTACAAGCAGAAACCGTTGCCTAAATGCTTCATTGTCTTTTTCTAGTACTGAAGCAGTCGAAGGGATTCAACCATGTCCTGACGGCCTTAAACCTCCGTGTACGGAGGTGCTGAGCAAAACTGACATCACTGAGAAAAAGGTAATTAACAATTTATGAAATTGGTAAATGTTTTTCATAGGAATTAAAGCATAAATTCGAATTTATTTAAACACGAGAGGAAAGAGGAAAAACAAAGCGCTTTAAAGCCATATATTCTACTGTGGTCTCATTGTGCTTTTCCCTTTTTAAAACATTAACTTGGTGGTGACGTTACAGTATATTGTTACCATCTGGATGCCA
This sequence comes from Channa argus, assembly GCF_033026475.1. Classification (NCBI taxonomy): domain Eukaryota; kingdom Metazoa; phylum Chordata; class Actinopteri; order Anabantiformes; family Channidae; genus Channa; species Channa argus. The sequence goes on from NC_090218.1 coordinate 8,490,448, forward strand.
TTTGGCATGTAAGTGGGCTCATTTTAAGCAGAGACGTGTGGCTCTTATCACACGATGTACTGTCTGCCTCTTATCAGAGCGTCTTCCTCTGCTCTAATGTTTGGCTTAGCAGATAGCTGACTGCCCTGAACGTTACATTTTTTTTTTTTTACAACTTTATTCCTAATCCCAGGACATAACATCTATCAGATATTAAGATTATAAATCCTATAAGTGACAAATGTTTTTGGTTTCCAATGTGATTTCTTATTCTACATATCACACACGCTGCTTCTCTGTGCTTGAATTAACAGCGTCGGTTAGTGACGTATATTGAGGAGCGTCTGCGTTCGCTGAAAGAGACGCACGCCGCTCTCCAGAGGGAGGTTCAGGAAAACGTGGCCCGTGGGGAGTCTCTGCAGGTGCTGGTCCGTGACCGGTGTCTGCCCGTGGAGCAGGAGAGGTACACCCTGTTCATAGGAGACCTGGAGAGGGTGGTCAGCCTGCTGTTGTGCCTCTCTGCACGGCTGGCCAGGGTGCAGAACTCCCTGAGCACCGTGGACCAGCACACGGATGCTGATGAAAGGGTGAGGAACCAAAGTGGCTTTGCTCTGCGGATCAACAGGCTTTTAAATTAGGTCTTGAAAGTCTGTGGCAAGAGCATTTTCTTTTCAACAGTGCATCTATCTTCTAGATTGATTTAATTCTCCTTTTATTATTGTTTTCTATATGCAAATCTTGAAACTGGAGAATAATATATTGGTTTTGTAGAATATGACCCATGTTAGTGCGTCCGGTGGCAGAACTTAAAAAACTGACACAATCTTTTTTTTTTTTTTTTTTGCATCATTCATTTTATCTCTCTCTCTCTCTCTCTCAATAGATAGATAGATAGATAGATAGATAGATAGATAGATAGATAGATAGATAATGTTTTTGTTTTGTGACTTATGAGTAGCGGTGTAAAATAAAAAAGTACATATTCTTAAGTACTATACTCCAGTAAAATGCGTCGTCTTCGTCTTCTCTACATCTCAGAGGCAAATATTCCATTCATTCAGTTTTATTTATATAGCACCAAATCACAACGGCTCCACAGCACGACTTAAAGTAATCAAAGTTATAAATATTATATACAAAACTTGTGATCATCAAAACCTGGGACAAGGCTGTTTTAAAATCTGCTCCATTTTTAAAAGCTGCTCCTATTAAACTTTATATTCTAAACATATCATATTCATTCATGTGAAATACGATATACCTCAATAAACAATAATTTTACTTTTGGCATATTTTGAGCATTTGTACTTTTACTTACATGTAGGAATCGATCTAAATCTGTTGTTGCTGCCTCTTGTTGCTTTGTCTTCCCTCATAGTGAAAAGCATTGTTATTGTGGATGAGTGTGAGGCCCTCTATGTCCTATATTTCTTAAGGGTATCTTCCTCCATTACACCTATAAATAAGATGTGATAAAAATGTGCTGATGTACTACAGTGCACCGCCATGTGCTTTGGATATTATGATCCCATTTTAGCTCCTGTACCTGCCTTAAAGCTGTTTACACATACACACTCATACATGTGAGTTAAAGCATACTGTCAGCATGCAGCCCCAGGGGGAAACACAATGTCATGGAACCTTATGTGTCTCATGATTCACTGCTGCTCATTTAAAAAAAAAAAAAAAAAAAAAGACAGGACGACCATCAGAAGTGCATGGCTGCGCCCGTGCCCTCAGCTGTACTCTCCTTCTGTTTACTTTAGAACAGCAAACAGGCCACTTGGGAAAAGTTGAAGGGCAACTTTAATAGAGTCGAGGTTTCTCACTGGGTGGAATTCAAAAAATGCTGTAATGTTTATCTGTGTTAAATTGCCAATTTTTTTAAATTTTTTTTTGTTTTTGCTTATCTGTGTTTGCGTCAGAAGATTATTTCTGATAAACCACCATTTGATATACTGTGCTTCACTTTAAGTCGTTTTTTTTTTTTTTGTTTTTTTTTTTTTTAAATGGTTTTATATAGTGACAAAAACCTTCAAAGATTTCAAAATACTGCCTCTGAGATATCGCACATAGTTATGTCACAGGATCGGACTTGGGCTCTGTGCTTTGTTTTCCCTCTGAATCTCCTTTTTCCATTATGTGTCCCATTATTTTCAGCGTCAATTCATGTGTGCATGGATGCATTCGATTTCTAGATTTATCCCTGAAAGGCCTCTTTGTTAGTTTGTCCGTCTGTAAAAGCCCCGCTGAATGTCGTGGGCTTGTTAGAGCCTCATTTGTTTTCTTGCTTTTTATCAGCAGCTCTGGTATTTACACTGAGTCACCGAAACTCCAGCCGGGTTTCGATGACATTTGTATCTTCCCTGCCCTCTGTTGACACAAGGAAACACTGCACCTCTGGCCGTTGGGAAAAAAAAAAAATCATCAGAATAACTCACAGCTCGAATGTCATATTTCCTTTAAATGAAAACAAAAATCTGACACTTGGGGTTGGAAAGTTAGGCTTCTGATGTGATTAATTTTCATATGCTACTATTCGATATCTAGATTGTCCAACCTTTTATGCCTATAGTGGATATTCTATTCAGAACATATGCATTGCAAGAAATGTACATCAGAATATGGATGACATTTCAGAGACAACCCTAAGTCTTGTCCCCCAGTGTGATTATCTGCATGTATTCTCTATATCAGGTATGACTTATTATCTTCCTCTTCCTCTCTCCACTCAGCAATCTCTGGACAGTCGCCACCGTCTGCTGTGCAAACAGCGGGAAGACGCCAAAGATCTGAAGGACAACCTGGACCGGCGGGAGAACCTGGTCTCCACCTTCCTGTCACGCCAGCTGTCTGCCGAGGAGCTGCAGGACTACCGGCGCTTCGTTCAGACCAAGGCCTCGCTGCTCATCCGGCAAAAGGACCTGGAGGAGAAGCAGATGCTGGTAGAGGAGCAGCTGGAGGCGCTTTCCAACAGCCTGAATCTGTGAGGGGGAGAGAGGCAACAAATACTCTGGATTTCTATTTTCATTCTTTACCCGTCTCGAAAGAAGACCTGTACTGAGTTCTGGCTGTGCTGTGCGTGCTCAGTTTGCCACCTAGAGACGCGGAACATGGATTATAAGCCCTTTTACTTTCTCCTGTCCATTGAAAGCACTGACTGGGCTACAGGGGAACCCACTCTGCTCTCCTCTTGTCACCACAGGCTTTATATAAGATGAGTAATAAAGACTTACAGTGAAGCCTTTCCGTCGCCTGCAGAGGATGCCCAGAAGGCTTCCCCGACTTTTACTCTGCACAACCTGCAGTTTGCATCTGAACACTTTCTCCTTATGTTGTACATGTTCGCTTTGATTTGAAGCAGACCGAACTGTCCTCCTGTGTGCCTTCGCATTAGTGATGCTGTAGAACACTTATTTTTCATTAGCACTGCTGTGTGGAAACTTTGCACGTCCCGTTAGCAATTCAGCAACCGTTCTTCACTTTTCATTAAAACACTAGCTCTAGAGTCTCGTCTGTGCCCCTGTGGAAACCTGTTATAAGCTTTAAGATTGTATTTTGACCAGTGAGAAGGCTTCAGTCAAAGAGTGTACCCTTAGAGGGGGCAGTGTACTGTGCTGTGCCAGTGAAATGGACAATAGATGTAGTAGATTTAATCTTGTTTTGGTCATGGTTTTGTTTTATGTTTTTCAAATTTAAGGCACTAAAAACCAAAAAAGGTGAACGAAAAAGCACTTTGTAATGATGCATATGATACACACGCACAGTTCTTCAAATCAGATTTGTTTTTGAAATGCTGTCAAGCCTTATTCCATCCATTTAAACAACATTTCTATTATTATTATTATTTTTAATTTTTTTTTGGGTCATTCTTCCTAAATAAGAATTTTGAAATATGTACATGTGACCGGTACATGAGTAACACCCAGCAACATTAATGCTTGTGTACAAACACTTCTTTTTTAGCTAATTTCCTACTTTATCGTAGTAAGTCTTGATGATTCATGCTGGAACAGTTGCTCGTAGAGGTGCTAAACCTCTTTAAAGCAGATTAGAAATAAGCAGCAATTATATCACTGAGTATTTTCTCCCAATGTTCCTTTGTTGCAGAGGTGACACGTGATACTTGAAACACTCTTTCACAAAAGAAAAGGCCACAATCTTCACTTCAGGTGTCTTACACTAATTGTCTGCTCTCCGCATGCACAGCCTAGGCCCCCAGTAGGCACATGCAATCTTTAGGTTTATTCAAATTGATATTATACAATTTTACTTTCTCTTCAACTTTTAAACAATATTTTTAAGGTGCAAGTTTTTCCTCTTTAAAATTTGTCGTTAGGTTTTATAGTTTTGTGATGAAGGAACCTGATTCATTTGACAGTGGCATGAGTTGCCCTACATTAGAATGTGTGTGTCTGAGATCCTGATGGTTTTAATTTTGTAGAGGTTGTAGAGTTGTATAAAACAAAGACAGATGTCGTGGTGGTGTCTTGTGTTGACTTTGGTTAGTTTTCCATAAAACTAAAAGTTTACAAAATGATCAAAATGTTAAATATTGTCCCTCAGGAAATTCTTACCTGTTGGTTGAACAACCACAAACAGTTCTCCTCAGAAACTGGAAACCATTTAACGCTGAGAGATATTTCCACCACCACTTCTCCATTTCTCTGGAGATTTATTCCGCCCCCACCCCCCAGGTCAGTTTGCTAAACAAATGTATGTTTGTTTTGGCCTTTGCGTTGATGCGGGGCTGAAGGGTCACAAAGACTCATGTTTTTCCCTGCAGCCTGCTGGGATTCTAAAAGTATGGAAAAGATCAACATTTTGGTGAAAGTGAGGAGCAAAAGGACGCAGCACATGGATACATGCTCATTTTTATTGTTGCCATGTGTGCACACAAACATTTGACAGCTTCCTGAGTCATTTCTCCTTCCTGTCATTCAGTCGAAGGCAGCAGCCACCGAAAACGGTCCTGTTTTTTGAGTGGGATTGTGTATTTGTCCACTTTTGTTTCAAACACTGGGAGACACGTGACGGTCGATATGAGGAAAGACAATGCATCTCAGTGGCGGAATTAGAGCAGAGACGTCTCTAAATCAACTGTGTCTGCTTTATTTCACACCATTTTTTTTCTTTTTCTTTTTTTTGTTGAGAGTTTGAATTGTGTTTTTGTGCCAGTTTGGAGTTATAAATTCCACATTGTAATATTGTGAATAAATTAAGCTCTCCCTCTCCTTTTGTCTCCGTTTTTTCTTTTTAAGCTTTTTTTTTATTCAAACAAGTAGTAGAAGTACACAAATGCAATACTCAATTAAGTATTTACCTTTACCAAAAAAAAAATAAAAAATACTCTTGTGCAAATACAAATACCACTTTAAAGTCTTTACCCAAACGTATGTGCTCTAAAGTACAAAACTACAAGTGCTTTACCAAAAATACTTTAATGTACTTTAAATGGAATTAAATTTGATCCCATTGATGGCATAAATGTACAAGTCAAAACCAGACGTATTCAACGAAATGTCAAAGGTTGAACATCACAACAAAGAAATGTCATAGTAACTTATTAACAATAAGGGCCTTATCTAGCAACTTGGAGTAGAAACAAAAACAGAACAGTACTTGAGTAAATGTACAACCTCTGATAAGCATGTATTGAACCTGAACAGTAGCAGTACAAAAAACAGATTACCTGTCCTCTCAAAAAGTCCACAGTAGTGGCAGTTTTTCAGGTCTAACTTTACTTCCCAGAGTTCAGCTCTGCCCTCTGCAGGCACATCAACACACATCCTCTGGAAATCCAGTCATTACGGCCCCTGAACTGCAGGAACACTGGTGCAATCAGCAAAAGTAGTATATTCTTGTAGTGGTGTAAAAGTAACAAAGTGGTAACAAAGTACCCATTTGCTTCTCCCTCCTCTCTGCTCTCTTTCATGCCTGCCTGCTCTAATTTGTCCAGCCCAGCACTGGAGTGTCATTCAGTTTGTGAGCAATAACAAATTCTTATGAAAAGATTGTACGAAATGTACTGAGGGGAAGAAAAAAAAAGAGAAATCTTGTTGGCAAGCAGCAGAGGACCCCAGGGGGGCTGTGAGAGACACCAGACAGCACTTGGTGTCCTTCACAAAGTAAAAAAAAACTACCAACAAAACACACACTTGTTATCAGATTCTCCCTGAAATCAGCGAGGACACAAAGCACAGCTTAGGGGATTCTAAACAAGTGCAGCCTTTGTCAGACACTAATTGCATGGTAATTACAAAGACGGCGTAAACGATGGAGCATTTGGCGGCGTGCGCTGCAGACGCGTTGGGGAACAGGACGGAGTGAACACTGCAGCAGCACTTCTGAAACACTGCTGGGAAATGAGGCGCTTTGCTGCTGATAATCACTGACTGTGTCCACCGGCTGTCTCTGATGCAGGGACAACAGAAAATGGATGAGACACACAACCTCCAGCTGCAAGTCTACACCACACCGGGGGCAAAAAGTGGGATTCTTTTTTTTTTTTTTTAATGCCTTCATGCTACCAAATAACCGTGTTAAACTGGTCGTAACATACAGCGTCTGAGTGATGTCTGGAAGTGGTGGATGAAGACGGATGACTCAGCCTGCCAGGTGCTCAGATTAGTGTTTTCAAAGCTCAGTTTTCAACATGAACTCTGAACCCTCCACCCACAGGAATGTCAGCACACCTTCAGTCTCCTCCTCCAACTTCCCAGCTTAGTTATGAAGACCAGCACAGTCTTTTCCCAAGTTAAAACGCTGACTGTGAAGCTGTGCTCTTTTTTTAAACATAATTTATTGCTTCTTCAGTAAAGTAGATCTTTCTGTTGGAAATAGTTTACTAGTTTATTTACTAGTAGTTTCATCCACTCATTGACTTTTGAATATTATAAAGAAACAACAAATGAAAATGGCCTGGATCTTTTATTTTGAAACATTTAAATGAACATAACTGTATCATAGTGATATTTTCAATGAAATGTTTTCTGTCATTAGCATCACACACATCTTTAATCTTGTAATTAGTCTGGAGAAAAGTCGTCACTCTGCTGTTTGCCAAGAGCAAGCTTTTTTCTTGTATAACTTTTTCATTATTTCTGGAGGGGTTAGTGCTGCTGCCTCACAGCTAAATGTTTGCGGGTTTGCGTCCCCGGCCCACCGTGGCCTTTCTGGAGTTTGCATGTTCTCCCCGAGTTTGAGCCTGGTGATTTTTCAGTTGTTAATCTTTATTAATTCATCGCAATCATTAATTTTCAATGATTTATTGGAATTGTTTTGTGTAATTATGGTTGTCACACCTCTCATTGGTCATTTTGTGTTGCTCTGTCACTGTCCACTGAACCTGCTGCATTACTGCTGAAGTCAGACAGAAGCCCAGAGGCTCCAAATAAAACACATGTTGTTTGCTGTGAAAGCCCTCAGATAACCGTTAGAAATCTAGATTTTAAACAACAAACTGTGGGACAGTTTTATCAAATGTAGTTGTGTATAGTGAATGGATAGGTGTTAGCTTAGCTTAGCATTTGGACTGGACACAGGAGGAAAGTAACTAACCTGTCTTTGAAAGACAAATTAGAAAACTATCCGGAAAAAACAATATTTATTATGATGACATTATTATTACATTATTACATTGTGTTTGACATGTTTGAGCATCCTCTGCTAAAAATACAAAGGCCAACATATTGTTTCTGCATGACATTAACTGTAAAACAGCAAATTTGTTGTGTATAAAATATCAAATAAGATACAACTAATTTCTTTGTGAGCTTGTAGTTGAGGAAATCAGCTGCAAAACATGCATCTCTCCTGTTTGCATCCGTACAATGTACTACACAAAATTTATCGTTGATCATAAAACTCATGTTGTAACTTATATTGTGCTGCTTTCCTCCACTATTCTGACTGCTGCTCCTGACCTTTAGCCTTTGTCCTCAAAGCAGCAGCAGAAGCAAAGCGAATGCTTAACAAAACCCTAAGGCTCAGAGATGAAACATCATCTTGACATGAAGACAATGTGTGCTGCTGGGGACATGACATCCTGAGACACGAAAGAAGCAGTGGAAGAGGACTCGAGGCAGCGACAGAGGAAGAGTGGAAGAATGTTGCTGACCATTACTGAAGTATCGCTACTTCTTTACCCATATTTGATTTCCTTTCCAGACATGCTGCAACTGTGCTGTCGTCTCCTTTCTGCAACTTCTTGTCTTCGTGTAGCTGCTTGTCAGCGCTAGTGATGCCATGAACACACGAGACGCTTAACACGTGCAAACACACACTCGGCTGGTTATTTGGCTGAATCCCAGCCGTCGCAACAAGCTGGAAGATGGAACCGAGTGTGTGTAATGATTTATGGAACCTGGACACACCTTTATAAATAACACACCCTTTACTTTTTCTGCTAAACGTAATAATGAATCTCTTATGAAGTCAAGCGATGAAGAGGGAAGTCAAACTTTTCATACATTTTCTACCACTTTATTTTGTTGATGCCACAGGTTCGATTCCCCTGTAAGTCAGCACATCCTCATTTGTTTAGTTGGTGCGAGTTTGCCTTGGGAAGCTTAACAGTCTGAGCGTCTCAACGCTTTCGGTTCAGCTCTTAGTCATAGATGAAAACGCAGAGCAGAACAAGTCAAGTCTTGATCTGTCGAAGCAGCAACAACGTCTCCTTTGTGGCAGATGAATTTCTTCATAGTAGTGATTCATTTTTCAAAACGGAACGCAAAGAATAATGGAACATTTTGAAATCGAGGTACTAATGGATGGATGCACACAAAACACAGCTCATTTACAATGGCACAGATAAACAGGCAAGGGAAGTCTCAGTGACCTACTGTGAATGTAGTAATTCGTGGTAACATTTGCTGATATCTGATCCCTTCCAGTGCTTTTCAAGTTTCATTTTGTTAATTGGGCTGAAATGCAGTGGAAGGACTGAAATTCCACCAGCTATTAGCAGTTCTTGCAAACAGAGTAAAACAATGACAGACGGTGACTGATGAAATGGTTAAGAGGAGCTGCTGTACAGCCTTTGATTCACACCTATATGCACCAATTAATCTCTAGCTGCAACTCATAAACACAGCGTATAGAACTAAAGCTTGTTCTGAAACCGCATCCACAGGCTGCGTCTTCCAATCAAGTCTTGGTTTGTTTTACATTTGAGGGAAACATCTGTTGTTTTTTTTTTTATTTTAAAGTCACGGCTTGATCACGTTGACCTCACGACCAAACTGTGCATAGAAATAAATGAAAGAAAACATAAATAATTGTTTCATTGTCATTTCTTTTTACATTGATGAGCAGAATAAAGTTCTGCCTTTACATAAAGGCATCAGACACAATTCTGTTTCTGATGCTCCTCTCCTCCCTTTCCTCACTGGGGTCATTGCTCAGGGAGTAAAATCCTGGTCTCAGCTTGTCCTTCTTCTTAAAGCCTGTCACGTGTGGTTGCAAGAGACGGCTTATGGAATGTCGGCCTCTGGAGAGATCCTGGTTCACGTCCAGCAAATGTTTCTCATGCAGGACTCTGTCTTGTGCCGGTTCGGCTTTGACCTCCCCCATCATCATGTCTCTCAGGGTCCCAGAGATGTCTTTGCGCAGATAGTGGTGGGCCTTTTTCCCGCAGTTGTCCCTGATGTGGACATTGGACCCGTACTCCCCCACCAGCATGGCCATGATGTACTCCTGGTTGTGCAAGGCAGCAATGTGCAAGGGAGTGTATCCACCGTGGGTCTTTGCGTTAATGTCAATGTCAACTCCTCCTTCCCTCGATATGTCAATGATCTTCACGAGCATGTCACAGTTTCCGCACTTTGCTGCCCAGTGCAGAGCGGTGAACCCTGAGATGAAGTCCCTCTTCTCTGCCAGCTGGTTGTCTCTCAGCAGCAGGCCGTAAGCCTGGCTCCAGTGGCCCGAGGCACACTTGACCAGCCAGTCGTGCTCTAAGTGCTCCAGGGGAACCAGTGAGGGGATCCGTGTGTCTTTGGGCTCCACCGGCGACCTGGTGCTCTTCACCACCCTCCTCAGCTGAGGTGAGCTGATGCTGCCCTCAGACTCCCTTGGAGTTTCAGGGGGATGACATGGGTCCACCTTCGGTGTGTGGACCTCCACCCTGGGAGTGCTGGGGGGCATTCTTAAAGGCAAAGCGTAGGGTTTGCTCTTCACTTTGGTGGTTTCATTTACCGCCCACCTTTTCGAGCAGTTCTCTCCACTTATGTCAAAATTCATCGACCTTTTAATTCTAATATCTGTATATTTGGTGTTCTGCAATGCCAGCTCGATAGGAGTGAGCAAGTCGGTAGGATTTTCCTCACTTTCACCTGCCACTTCTTGTTCAGGTTCAGCTGATCTCGCCCCTCCTGCGTCCTCAGACCCTTCAGCCTTCTCGCTCCGCACAGGTGGGCGCTGCTGCTCACCTGTCAGCGGGATCTCTTCGTGTCCACTTTTCTCCGCACGGCTCTCCGAGGCCGGGACAGAATCCAGTAAATGCTGATACATTTTCTTAATGGCAACATACCGGACCCCATCGATTTCTTTGACCACGGCGACGCTGTTGACAGAGGTCCGGAAGAGCTCCCTGTTCCGTTCTCTCTGAGCGGGATCGACGCAGTCTATCAAACCTTTGAACTTACTCACCAAGTCGGATTTCTTCACTTTTCCCCCCTCCGCTATCAGCAAAGACAGGATGGCTTCTTGCGTCAAAACCATTGTAGAAAGTGTTTGAGTAAAGTTCGGACGGAACTGACGGTGTCCTGTGTCCCGTTGCACCTTGGAAGCAGTAACCTTCGCCTGGCGCTCACTTCTCTCCTCCCCACCTGGAGGAGCCTTTTTCCGGAATGAGCGCAGACGTGGATACAATTTGAATAATAAAAGCTATGCAAATATTTCCCTACAGGCAAACAAATGGCCGCACTGAATGGGAAACGTATCTTGTTTAAACAGCCTTAGAACTTCAAGACCGTATATTACTCTTATTCCCATTAAGCCCTGGGCCATTTACCAAACACATGTAAATGGGAAATAATAAAATGCTATATTGTATTTATTGCACTTGCACGTAGATTGCACGTACTTAAGGGTATTAAGCTCTGATGTAGAGTTATGGCCGTACATTAAAACCGAATACAAATAATTGTTTTACAACTTTTACGACCACTATACTACTACACACTTTTAGGAATTAAAATGGGTGCAAAATACCAGTGTGTATGCACCACGTTTTCTATTAAAAAGCATGGATGGATTACTCAACGTGCCCACCAGGCACTGGCCCAGGGGCCCAATGTGTCAGGGTTCCCATGAGCTGGACTTGTATCATGTCGTATTTGTAAGAGCGCATCTATTAAACATAAAATGACCGGAAATAGTTGCAAAGCAGCTCAAAATTGAAAGTAACATAAACATCCTAAAATAGAAAAAAATTACAAAAAACAAACATACAATGGCCAGACAAGGACCTAAATTGTCCAAAATTAGACACAGAATTACCATAAATAAATAGCTACCATCAGCAAAAACAAGCCCCCCCAAAAAAGTTAGAACAAATTATATTACTTATTATAATATTATAATATTACTCAAAGCAGTTGAAACAAACAAACAAACAAACAAAAAAACAGAAAGGGAAAAGCAGACACAAACTGTCCAACAAGAGACAAACACAAACAGGTCGACCTGCTTCCTCCAAATGATGTCATAAGGAGGTTTTTTGTTTTAGCAAGAAGCAGAGAGATTTAAGTAAAGCTAAAGAAAGTTTAAAACTATTCATATACATGGGGCTTTCCAATCTAAGGGAAGTAAATTTGAAAAACTCTGAAGGGTTGCTGCTTTAAAGAAAAAAATGTTTTTAATTAAAAATTATAATAATTATATATACAAATAAATATTTAATGTAAATTGGCCCCCACTCAGGCCAACAATATACAATATGCAACAGAAACGTTATAGACTGAATAAGACACGTTAATACAATTAAACGGCTTGCTCTGATTGGCTGAGCAACATTGTAGTCCACCAATCTGTGGCCTCATTCATTAAGTTATGTACTATCTTGACACCAACGCATCCATGACTTGAATAAAAACTATTTTATAATCTCCGCTGCTGACGCAGACGTTACTGCTCGTCTTCCTGTGGCGCTGCTCCCTCCTGTCCCGGAAACGTGTGCAGCGCGACATTCCTGGACTGAACGGCAGCTCCAAAGAAGCGGCCATATTGGAACGTATCCGTCCTGCCAAAGAGGCAACGTGCCCGTCAAGATAATTTACGTCCTGCTTTTCAACGTACGCAGAAAACGTTGACTGTCACAGCGCCGTGGAGGCACATGAAACTCCCCTAGTTTATAAAATACCAACATTTATTCGGCAAACACTCCTAAAAAAGAGAAGCTATTTTACATTTAAAAGGACCGTCTCGCTAACGGCTGCTGTTTCCTGTAAAGCGAAGGAGAAGCGAAGCAGCCGTGAGTTGTCTTGTCGCCTGGCTGGCCGGAAGCCTCCCTACCCAGCTCGCAAACAGCTGCTCTTCGTGTTGTGTCCGTCTCCTCCTGTCTGTCAGCCCCGCTCACACGGTAGTTTAGGAGGCTAGTACGGAGAGACGAGGGCTGCTCCACACACACACACACACAAACACACACACACACCATACATTCCGCACCATGGCTGCCACGGACGTTGATGTATTTTCGGTAAGTAAAAGCTCGTGTATTTTGTTTTTTAACCACCGCCGTAACGTTACTCGGTTGGAAGCGAAAACATTGTGAGCGCAAGTGATTGGGATTAGTAAAACTGTGGGTGTTAGCTGCTGCTGTGTGTGTGTGTGTGTGTGTGTGTGTGTGTGTGTGTGTGTGTGTGTGTGTGTGTGTGTGTGTGTTGGGGGGTGTAAGTAACGCTAGCTAACTAAGACTCCCCCGCTTCTGAAAGCCTCTTAATGTGGTCGAGATGGTTGAAATGAGTTCTACGATGGTTTCACTTCAAGACAAATTCAAACCGCGATGCTATTGTCGACTATCGCGTCTCGGAAGATTTGTTCTTTAAATTGTACAGTTGTACTACACATGTACACATTACTGACCGTATGGTCCCTGTGCCTGTATGCACACTACAGTGGCTAACTGGCGGATAAAACTAGTTTAAATTAGCATATTGTCGCTGTCATATCGCAGACACTGTTGAAGATGCTTCGATTACAGTTTGGTGGTGTAAAATTTCCACATTGGGATGAATTTACCAGACAGCACTTAGTAGTAAATGAGGAGCCTCTGTGCTAACGATGTGTGGACCTGTGATTTTACTTCAGAGGTTCAGAGGTGTGAATTTTTCTTTGAGTCATAATGTTATATTCAGAGCAAAGGCCATGTAGTTGTGCAAGCCGATGCTAAACAGGCTCTGGCTGTTTCAGTTTCTCAGTACAACAGTAGTAGGTTGGGTAAACTATTTGATGAGAGTGAAATGCATCTGCTTTATTTTCATAATGACAAGCCCTAGGTGTCAGTCAGGTCAGACTACGAGGGAATGGTATGATGATGCAGCACACGTCATGAATGTTATGTCATGAAAGCAGTCAGTCAGTCACACGACAAAGCATGTTTGTTATGATAAAGCAATATTATAGTGATAAGGTGAACGTGCAGGAGGGGATTTAGAGGGTGATTAACTTTTTGGCAGACGCTTGAAGAGATCCTTGTGGCGGTGAATTGGACAGTAAGCAGCACAGAGTTGCAGGGATAAAGAGATTAAGAACACACTGCAAGCCACTCCTACCACTTACTGGTGCAACACATCTGAGTAGAAAGGAAAGGATCCAAGAAGAGGATGAAGGGGATATTGCACAGTTTGCATATTTTAAATAGGGAATTTCTTATAGAGGGGGTACGGGTCACAAAAGATATTGCTGTCTTGAGATTTCTACAACGTCTCTTTTGGAACACAAAATTAGGGGATTTAATGAAGAAAAGTCCTGAGAATGTAGGGAAACAGATCAGTATTGGATCAAGACCAGCGCGGCCTCAATGTTTAACTTCCTGTTGAACTTTGTGAACTAAGTGAAACCTTATTGAACAAACTGACGCCTCGTCTAGCAGTTTGTGTAAAGGGCATGCTGTTAATTATGTGCAGCTATTGATAGGCATGTGTGGTTGGCTGCACTGTTGGGCCACATCAATCCTGTCACAATGAAAGTTGTATGTTTGAGATCACTTTCTAGGCCACATAAGGTGATCAATGTGGCCCGAAACTTGTTTTTACTCAATGATTGCATTAGAAAATGCAGCATATATGGGATGTTGTTAATTTAAATGGTTATGCAATCAAATGGCTTTTAGCATATTAAGCATGGACACTGCTCACTGACCCTGAAGAGTATGGTGTCTCTAACGTGCCCTGCGTGCATAAAATCAAATTAACTTACAACATGGTTCAAGGCAAGATATGTGAAATGAGAAATAATGGGGCAAGTCACTTGTACTTTAAAAGAGCAGCTTTATGATAAATGTAATGTTAAGTACTGTATGTGCTCAGATATTGTTAAGACTGTTCTTTAATCCTTTGACACAAACTTTAGCATATTGTTAAACAGGTTTTATTAAATTCATGTCAGATTTTGATTCGTGGTTACTGATGGTTGTGTGCCACCAGTGCTGTATGTACAGACCAGAGCTGCCTTTAGGCGAGAGTGTCACATCCAGTATAGTAAATGAGTAGTGACAGCCAAGCTGCGGCCTCTGTGGTGATGAGTCAATATCCTTCTATAGAATAGAGTATTCAACTTCCTCAAAGATAAAGCTCTGAATTTATATATATATATATATATATATATATATATATATATATATATATATATATATATATATATATATATATATATAAAAAATCTGTTAAAATGGTTAATGGTCTGCCTTCCTGTCTGTCATCTTTTTTGGTCCTGTTAGCTACGATACAGTGGAGCAGTACTGTGGCCATACTAGGCATGTGGTTGGATGTCTGACAGGAAAGAGCATGGTTTCATGTGATAAGTTGCTCATCAGAGGAAAGCTGTATCATCCGTATCTCAACCATCAGCATTTTTTTACCATTACAGCATTACCACATGTACAAACGGCAACAGCAGAACGCATATAGCACGATACAGGTCTGGTATGTGCTTAATAAATACCTTTTAAAAGTAGGTTGTCATTCATTTTCCAACTTGCTTCTAAACAACACCTTTAAAACATGCCAGCACACCATTATTTGTTTTTTCCATTCTTCAATTTTTCTATATGTGTATAGTAGTCTAATTAGTAGTACATAACTAATTTGTAATTGAGCCAGAATTGTTCTTCCTAACGTGGATGATGAGACATGAAGTAATGATTGTCAAAACCTGTACTCGCCCTGAGATGTAACTCAGACAAATCGTAACAGACACCTCATTTTTGGTTCAGTGATTTGAAGATCCAAATATGTCAGATATTTAATGTGTGAAATCATGTTCTCATATATTTCATCATAGAAATAATATCGCTCCCTTTGTAGTTTTCTTCGGTATTAAAGTAATCAATTCTATTTTTTTAATTTATAACTTTTCACTTTTTCTGACATTTTATTGGCCAAACCATCAGCAATTTAATTAGAACAATCTAATGTGTAATCTGTAATGAAATAATAATCAGTTGACTGGAAAAGTCCAAAGTGGCAGCTGATGCTGTTGTTGATAACAGTCCATACACCTTACAACAATATCTTAGGTAAAAGAAATCAATGAAGGCCACGGTGAGGCGTCAGTGTGTCCATCATAACATTTTCTTTGCATACCTCAACATGTGCTTGACTCTAAACTGTATTCAACAGTGTGAAACTAAAGGACGCTAAACTAAAAAACTAAATGGAAATTAGGCATAATTATTTCATCGTATAGACTTCTTCATTTTCACAATTGTACTGCTGATATCCTGGCTCAGGTGTGTTCAGTAGTTCAGAAACTGGATGATACCTATTCACCTTGTGTTCCCCCACTCCACCCCCATTTAAAATGGTATGTTCCAGCTTTTGACACGCACCTGATTCAGGTAATCAGCAGTGGGGAGGGCAGAGCTAGTTGGAAAGCCATAAGAGCAGTGGTCCTTGAGGACTGGAAATGAGAACCCCTGTATTTGTAGGTGACTAATGTTAGCTGCTTTTTCTTCTTTACATAATGGAATGAATTAATTTATAATCGTATACGATATGTGCCTCATTTCACTTAGAGCCACCTGGGCGTCTTCTGCGCGGCCATTTCCTGCTGGCCCGAAAACTCTGCTGTTTCCTCATCCTGGGGCAGTTAAGCAGAAGCTTTTCATTCTTGTCATTCTTGATGGTGCTGCTGTTCTCTGTGAATTAGCTTGGGCGGGCGGACACACAGATACTCAACAGTTCCCCTAATTCGTCACATCTCTTTAAAATTTTCTCTGTTTGTCATTGTAAATAAATGTGTTGGGAAATAAGGAAGGCAGGCATATTTTTAGATTTGATTTGCATTGGTAGGTGACATATTGGTGGTTTTGAGTAGAGTTTGCTCAAAACCTAAAATGGAGTAAACCAGAGTCCTCAGGATTATTCCTGGATTTTGGTGCAGCGGCCAATGTTGGTTTTACAACTTCCTTGTTTGTCACATCATGCACTTCCACTTTAGAGAAATCATTGCAAAAACAGTGGCATTTTCTGACAATAAAAACACGCAGACTATTTTTATTATCAGAATTTGTCCTATTTGCCTTAATATCCTTTGGACTGTTCATGAGGTAAAGGGAACCAAGATAACCATCTGATGCAAGTCTCTAGTGTATGTTCCATGTTATCAGAAATGTGGAAGCAATCTTGATTTCAATCTTTCAAAATATCACATTCTCTTAAGAAATTAATGAGTACACAAAACTCATACTAACAATTGTTTCATTTTATGACGGTTTCCATTGTGTAGTGCACAAAATCTTGTTAAGCTTAATAATAATAAAAATAATAAGTAAAGAAAATTGAAAGTTATAGCATTGCCAATATAGTCAGTATGTTTCAGTCTGTTTTACAATGTAAAGTATTTTCTAATGTCTCATTTTGTATTCATTTAAATATACTGTAGCTACCTGCCTTTTCCAATTACATAACTTGTTTAATAGATATAAAATAAAAAAACATAAAATAAGCCATTTTTTAGTGAGTACTTTTGATTCTATCAAGATCCCTTATGCAACTTTTTAAAGAAGAATATGCTGGTATTTTAATTTCCCCTAAGGCACTTGACAGAGCATGTTTCATCTCAACTCTCATGCTTAGTTTCATATTGTTTCTTAAAGTGAATGCTCAGTGTCCACTTTATTTGTACACCTGTACAAATTCAGTCTTAACGCAACGGCTCTGCCGTAAGATCTGTTTTTACCAAGCTCATATTTCTTAGTTTTCTGCATGTTTTCTTAAATGTGTAAAACGGTTTTCTAGCACTTTGGTAAAGGCGCAACTGCCTCATTTGTTTCACACACATAAGGGTTTAGTCTGGGTCAGTGCAGGAACTCAACCCACAGTTATCTCATGAGTCAGAATGTGTTATTTTTAGGAGTCTGAGAGTCGTGCCCTTTGGAGCAGTTTTTACACAGACCAGGTCTAAAAAGTCAAAGGGCTGATTAAGCTGACAGTGGCCGTAACTCTCCAAAGGGAGCGTTTTGATATGTTTAAATACCGTATAGGCCAGGAGTAGGTACAGTGGGCTTCCAGAATTAATTGTACATTTGTAGACCTGTGGCACAAGAAAATCAACGGCTTTCGGTATGTTCATTTAGGGGTCACCACACTGTAACGTGTTCTGCACGTTAATTTGGCCCTTGGTGTCTGGGCAGGGTTGCACCTGGTGGATTGGGATTCGAACCTGCTGTCTTCCGCATCCCAACCCAATAATCTACCACTGACCCAGCAGGCCCCCATAGACCTGTGGCACAAGAATGGTTAGACGGGGGGAACCCCACTCATACAAAGATGTTGTTTAGGTGCCCTTGAGCAAGAATGATATCCACCAACTGTGTAGAATATATGTAAGTGCCATATGTGAAACTGGATACAGAACAATGTGTTGATGGAAAATTACTGTATTTATTTATCTTTGCCTGGATAAATAAGCTAATATAAATTGTCACCATAAATTGTGTCCTATGTTCAAACACAGCTCAGGAATCCAGAGAGTGATTGCACTAGATTCCTTTGAGGCACGACAGAGGCCCCACCATCTAACCCTCCAGCAATCTGTTCAGACATCTCTGCCAATGTCGTACAACAGGGTGAATAACACGGGAAAGCATTAATGTTGCTTAACAAGTTCTGTGCTTATGGTGAATAACAAAGAATGGCATCTGCCTCTTTCTCTTCCTCATCCATGTAAATTTGCTGCTGAGAACCACAAGCATTATATGCAGCTGAGGCTTTGGGCCGAAATGACAAAAATGTTTTCTGGCATGCGCACATGCTTACTTAAAGCAAGACTTATGCATCATTGGTGTCCATATCTATTGCGTCAGAAGGAGGCCATAAAAGTAAAGAATGGGAGTTTTTAATTGCAAGTTTTTACTTGTCACTTGTCGTGAAACACATTTTTTAATTTTTTTTTATTTTTTTGCTGTTACAAACGGCATCACGCTAAAAAGGTTCACAGCTTGTCTTGACTTTGCTTTATTAAAACACGTTATGTATACAGTATTGTAAACTCCCTGTGCTACAGCTCAGCCTGTGTTTCCTGACAGTAATCTATACTTTGTGCAGTTTGCTAAAGTTTATAAGTCATTTGCTGTGTATGCAGAGCCTGCCTCCACCTCTCATTTCATGATTTTGTGTTGCATTCAGCTGGGTTTTGCTCTCAGACTGCGTGTGCTTTGTGACATCACCCTTCAAATATGCAGTCCATCATGGCTCAGCCAGATGAGCTCGGGTGGCTCCGTTCATCTCAAGGTGGCTTTAACATATCCTTCCACTGTTTTCTCCTTCTGACTAGCTAAAGGAGATCGAAGGAGAAAACGCTTAAACCCGCATTATGTTTGTACATTGTTTGGTTTGTTGTACAGCATATTGCTGTTTTTATTTTTAGTTTGAGGATGCTCTATTCTAAATGCAAATTGATTACAGATTTAAAGCATGTATTCATACTGCTTGTGTTATGCGGCTGTGAGCAGCAAATAGTGCTGAAGTGATAGAAAAGAAAAGCCCAGTTAATTATATATTCTTAACTTCCTTCTGGTTCTATCAGGTTATTTCTCTCTTTGCTTTTTTTTTTAAGTGCATCTTTTGTCATTGGGTCTTTAGTTGCTCCTTCTTGTGGAAGATAGTTCTTGAAGCTCATCCTCACTGCAGGCAATGATTACCTGACTCCTAATGTCAGTTGATGGGTTTTACATGTGCAGAATGAGCTGAGGGTCTTTTAATTTGCATTTGAATATGTAGCCTCTTTTTACCCGTTTTCTTCCTCTGACTGTCTTCACCAATTGTGTTTTCCTCGTATGCTACCAAACTTTTATTGTTTTGCATCCTTGCAGAACGAAGAGAAGCGTAACCTGAGTTTGGGTGGCCATGTTGGATTTGACAGCCTTCCTG
Source organism: Channa argus (assembly GCF_033026475.1). Taxonomy (NCBI): domain Eukaryota; kingdom Metazoa; phylum Chordata; class Actinopteri; order Anabantiformes; family Channidae; genus Channa; species Channa argus. The sequence goes on from NC_090218.1 coordinate 8,510,019, forward strand.
ACCAACTGGTCAGTAAATCGGTGACCCAGGGATTTTGTTTTAACATCCTCTGTGTAGGTGAGTACAGCACGGCATTGGGAGTATGTTGAATGTGTTGTATGCTTAAAAAAAACTAACTCATTAAAATTCCATTGCCATAACTACTGAACATTTCTCTACTTGATTTGAACATTTTTAGGTACCTTAGCATTATGATGTTTTCATTGACAAGAAAGAATTCCTCAGTTCTTAAACTCAAAAAGCCACATCTGAAACTTGATGAAGTCCCCAGTGACCCCCATTTGTCTTTTTTTGCTTTGGACCATCCACAGGGGAGACTGGCATTGGCAAGTCAACGTTAATGAACACGCTCTTCAACACCATGTTTGAGAACGAAGAGGCGAGCCATTATCAGAATGGCGTGTATCTGCGGCCACGAACATATGACCTGCAAGAAAGCAATGTCCACCTCAAACTGACAATTGTTGACACTGTTGGCTTTGGTGATCAGATCAACAAAGAGGATAGGTGAGTGGCATGAAGCAGGGGTTAGATGGTTTACCCTGTACTGCTTTTGTTTTTGTTGTGTAAGAGTCAATAGACATTAAGAACATTTGGTATAAGAGCTGGTATTATAGCCATGTGGCCTCCATGTCAAGACCAAGTCAGTGGGAACACAACTTGATAATTAATGGAAATTCCCTTGTGTTGCACCTTTTTATCTTGGCAATATTGGCCACTGGAGATGTAAAAAGAGTAAAACTGTAATTTTAAAGGAATCTGATCACAAATGTCATAAATAACACAACTTCAGCAGGATGTTTCAGAATGGTAGGATAATATCAAAGATTCCTAACAAGTAACTAATCCAACTTCCTGCCTTGCTCCTGTCCTGTGTAATGTGCAAACTCTGTCTACAGAAGTTCTATTTGCTGTGCGCCACCACCGAAACAGCTGGGCAGGGTTGGGCTTATACTCGTCTATCCGGTTTCACAGTTGGGTGTGACGTCACAGAGGGCAAGCAGTTTCAACACAACTCAGTCCGGTAGCAGAAAACAGAAACAAAAAAAACTTACGCTCAGTAATTTTACACTTTCAATGCAAGTAACTTGTTTCAGCATTAGCTCAGTAACTACTGTATATAAAAATAAAATGCAAATCGCAATTATTCAATGAAATAGAACAAAGAAGAAAAAAGATAAATATAAAATCTGTCTATAAAATATTTTTCAGCCAAATTAGTCAGTTTCTTTTAACCACACCACTTGCCAATCCATGGCTTGAATCAAGCAGCAGCAAAATCTCTATTGCTCTGTATAGAACATGTAGTTGTACTGCACCAGGAGCATTTGACACATTCTGATAAACAGTACTCATTGTATTGTCCCATTAAGCAAATTCCATTCTGATTCTGATTATTCTGATAAAATGTAACTGATAATCAGAGCACATGCCTGCAATGTGTGTTTTCTGTTTGACTGTTGTAACTATAGATTTTCTTGTCAATCTTTATCCAGACCCTACTTTCTGTTTGCAAGATGACAACGCCATCATTTTGTCTAAACTATATTCAGTGATACAAATGAGAGAAACAGACACAATATCAGTCCTGGGTTCTGCCCGTTTAACTGTTCTCAGTAGGATGGAAATAGGACAAGGTGGGACGGAAATAGAGGAAATTGTTGACTTTTTGTTTTTAATGTAACATTCAGCTGTGGACTGGAGTGTTCTTCTTGTGACCCAGCCAACAAGCAGCTGGAGAGAAAGCTGCCTTTGATAGCAGCTTTCTCTGTAGGCCACAGAAACCAACATGTGGAAGGGCAGACGTTGCAACGGACTGTAAATGCACACTTAGTTTTTGCATTCCAAAGAGAAGATTGAAGGTAGATGTGAAAGGACAGATGAGGACAGATGACTGTGAATGCTGGGCTGTTTGAGGTTACAGAATAAGGTTCTTGATTTAAGTCTCTTAGCAGTAAAGGAGAATGTGGTTGAATGTATGGTGCTTAATTGTGGTTTGTTGTTGTCACTAGCTATTTGTCCGATTTAAAAACCTGTAACTTTAAGTTTAATGCCGTCTGTGTTGCATCAGTCTTTTGTAACACTGTCTCTAGTGTTCAGGAAACACCTGGCTCTCGACGGCCTTCTCTCCTGATAAGCCTGAAATTCTGGTATAAAGCTTAGACTAAGCAGTCAGCAGATAGTGTGCTAAACTGTGACTGTACATCTTGTGTCTGTAGTAATTCATAACAAAAAAAACAACAACATTCCTTTTGAAAGAGACTTCCATTTCACACAGCTGTGATCCCAGTTGTTAGGCATGTGGCTGACTTCTAATATAAATAATGCTCAAAAGAATGATCCCAAAACGGATCGACCAAAGTGACGTAAAGCTGCACGTCCTAAAACTGGACTCTCCAAACATTATGGAACCGACTAATCCTGACTTGTACTAATTGAGTTGGGTTTTCACCCCTTACCAAACCAGAGGGATGTGCAACCCATTAGGAAAACTGTAAATATGCTCCATGAAACACCAGTAGTTATAGTGTGTGTTGGCAGACCTTCCAACAAATTAAAAAGTTTGATGTCTAAGATAATTTTCCTTGCCCAACATAGACAGTAATGTTGGTTATGTTTATTCTACACACTGTCATGACCGCTAGCTATAGCCACAGTAGCTAAAAAAACCGAATTGATTCATAATAAACAAGTTTCAGTTTTATCAAAAAGTGGTTTTAGATATTTTTTCATTTTGCTGATGATCTGGGACTAGTGCATGTTAATTGGGTTGAAAGGTACATTTTTTTATTTATCTTATTTATAATTTTTGTTCCGTTTCTAAATCGTAGTGGTATTTTTGACATTATGTTTGTTTTTCTTGAGTTATTTTCATGTAGAAGGCCACACAGGGTGGTTGTTAGCCAAACCAATGTCAAGTGTGTGGCTACACATGAAAAGTAAGAATTCTCCAAAAAATCAGAGGTTTTCTAACTGCTAAACTCAAATTTTTACTGATTTACCATTGACACTATGGGCTTCAAAGGCTGTAACTTTGCTGGAAGAGAGGATGACATTTTGCAGCCACTGTGATTTCTTTCAGACAGATTCCCATAAGCCAAACACAAAGTTCATGATGCACAAAGCTGTACAGCTCTAAGCTGAGATCTTGGCACAGAATCAGGTCATACAGTTGCTGAAAACATGACTGTCTCAGTTCATTTCCCCAGTGGCGCGGCCTTCTTTCCTTATAACATTCATTTCCAATGCATGAATAAGAAAGCAAATATTTAGCTTTTAGCCACAGACATAAATCACTGATTTCTCTTTGCCTTTCTCCACAGTTACAAGCCCATTGTTGACTACATTGACACTCAGTTTGAAAACTATCTCCAGGAAGAGTTGAAGATCAAGCGCTCGCTGTTTAACTACCATGACACCAGGATCCACATCTGCCTTTATTTCATCGCCCCAACAGGGCACTCCCTCAAGTCTCTGGACCTTGTTACTATGAAAAAACTTGACAGCAAGGTACACTCAACACACACACACACACGTTCATGTAAATGCTTTCGTCCTCTTCGGAGACGAAAGAGCACACTCCTAGTCCTTTGTCGCATTGTTTGCGAGTAGTATCCATGTTGCTGAAATCAAACCTCCCTTTCACTGTGGCTGGTGTGAATTTCACTTATATGTGGAGATCCCTGATCTTTTTGCACGGGTGTGGACTCTATGGGTCCTAAAAGAATAAATCTAAAATAATAAACTTGCCAGAAAATGTACAAGCTTTTCTTTTATCCAATAGTATTTCCTCAAAGTTTGCATGCCATTCTTTGGTGTAAACTAATTTGGCTGTTTCTGCGGAAAAGGGTTGAGGCTTTAGCAGCCCACAGCTTTTGGAAGTTCTGTGCTGTGTGAGCAGTTCAACAGTTTATTAAAATCGTAATTTTCTTAATCCATAAAACAGAAATAGATAAGGCATCAACTGAGCTTTAAATACATCATGATGATGTTCATCTTGCTAATTCGTAGTTGTGGTTTGACATATTTACAGGTTACATGTTTAGAGGTCAGCAGACAGCTGTATAAAAGTCAATAGTCCCATTCAGAATCACATTGATTTGTGGCTTTTGCATTGGTCTTGAGGGAGTATTATTATTACACACATTGGTTAGTGTTTCTGTATTTTGTTATGCTGTACATCCAATGAGTTGCAGTGTGCAGACACAACCAGCTTGGCCTGAATGAGACAAAAAGTCTCATCAAACGATTGTTACAGAAATGGAGGGGGAAAGAGGGTTAGTGGGAAAGTGAGTGAATTCAGTTTTCTGAAATGAAGCCATTTATTATTGAAATTGTTGAAATTTAGTAAATTCTATAAATGGTTGTTGCATTCCTTGATTTTTCTTTTTTTTTAGTTGGTTACTTTAAAGCAGGTTTTTTTAGCTGCCATTGTAGCTATCGCAGCTCATGTTACCTACCAGATCCATTCTTTGTGATCAAAAAGAAATATTAAAAAGGTAATTTCTATTTTTTAAAGTTAATGTTTTCTTTCCGCTGAAAATCCCACTTGATCCAACTCAACTTGTTGATGTTTTAATGAAAGGCAATTGAAAACTGCTCGACGTGATGATCAACACAGCTGAAAGCCTTCAGAGTGGTGTTTGATCCTAAATCATGGTTGTGAAGTGTGGAATTTCAGCAAGGGAAAATCTCCTCAAAACATTTCAGAGCACATGTTCATAAAGCCCATAAAGGCGGTTCCAGCAAAAAAAATAATATTTGTGCATTTGTGCAAAATATAAGAAGGTATACATTTATGTGATTTCTTTGCATGTAGCCTTATTTCTGTCATTACACTAAAAGACTCACAATTTGTGACGGTCAAATTGGTATTTCCCTTCCCCAGTGGGATTTGTTTCTGTCTTTTACAGTATTTCTGTATATACATATACACCTACTGATAACACTGCTTTAGGAATGACGATGTGTCTGTTGATGCAATAATAACTAAACAAAAAAAAAAAAAAAAAAAAAAAAGCAGATGGTCAGCTTATGACTCAAACCTGCTGACTTCACTTGCAGAAAACCTGCCAACTGTCTACGCACGGTTGCGCATTTTTGCCAAATATCTGCTGATACTACCCAGTACCATAACCGGCCACCTCGGCCAACTGTCACTCTTAAGAGGAAGTTGATAGTTTTGTGAGGGAAAGTTTGTTATTCTAATTTATTTCAGCACCCTGCAGGCTTTGGTGATGTTTAATCACAAAATATATTTAGTTTTAGCTTTTTCTGCAAAACAAAAAAAGGCTTTTTGTTAAAAAACATTTTAAATGTTTGGTTTAAATACTAGTGCATCAAAACTTAAGGTCCAAGACCTTACCAGACCAAAAGCAGGAGAACTTCTGCTGCTCTTAATTCAGAGCATTAAATTTAACTGTTGTGACCTGAGAGCAAACTACATAAACTTCAGGAGTTGCTGACATCCAAATTGTGGGGTGACAGCGCTGACAACTGAGCCTACCAGCACACTGAGCGATCAAAACCTGGCACCCAGTGATTGCCAACTGTTTCCGGACACCATCCAAACCACCACAGCATACACCGCCAGCTCTGTGTACCTCCAGCTTTGAAGCAAGCCATGGTTCCTTACCACAGTTAAATAACTTGGCTTCATCTCTTTATATGATCCACACTGAAGCAGGCAGCATAAGGTAAATGTTTAAATGTACAGGGCCTGATTTTCAGTGCAACATTGCGGGAATTACACATAATACAATGATTCCTGCAAATCTGTCATTCATAATGGAGGATGCCTTGCCCAGGGACACTTCAACATGTGCTCGGGAAGAGCAGGGCGTGAAGCTTCAACCCTATGGTCGGTAGGCGGCCACTCTAGCAACTGATTTCACACAGTTTATTCTGTGTATTTTCAGCTCCTCTCTTTTCTTCTCTCCCCACGTTCTCATTCTGCAGCGACATGAGCACAGAAAAACAAAATAAAAAATTGAGAAAAGGAGGATACGATAATTTACAGCAGTGGTTTAGAGAATACCTTATGTAGAAAAAGAGTGACGTAATGTAAGCTCACGAGTAGTGTCCCCCCCCAAAATGTATCAATCTCCCCTGCAGCATTTGAGGAGGCAATTACCCTAATGTTGAGAAATGAATTTCAGGTGCTGATATATCAACTTACCTGCCATTTTCTCTCTTAATATAGGTACAAACAAAGCAGCTTATCACAGCAAAATTGCCTTTATATGAAGTATCCTCTAGTTCTTGAGACATTTCAGTTATTCTTAGGCCTTTTTTTCCCATTTGCACAGCAGCAGAATGTGTTGAAAGTGTAAAATTAAAGAAACTCTGTCTCATTCAAAGTGATTTACATTGGGTGAAACAATGGAGCCAGTTTTAGCCTTAGTGGGTGGCCACAGCGAACACAACTCTGACCTCAGTGGGTCCGTCCCAGCAATCAATCCACAATGTGCTGTTTCATCTGAAAGCAAGCCAGTGTTGAGTGACCACAGGTGGATGTGACGCTGTACTGCTTTACACATTGTTTAAGCTGTGTTATTTTGTTCTAGATATAATGAACGCCTGCACGTCAGCCTTTGCTCATGTTGCATTTTTTTTTGTCCAGAATTGAATGACTAGATGGTTACAGGTGGACAAGAGACAGTAGCAGGTTTGACCAACCAAGCTTCAACAAATGACATTTTTCTATGCTTTATATGTTGGCATATGAAATTATTATTTAAGTAGATAGTGATTTGTTAATCAATCAGATGTTCCAGACCTGTATTAGATAATAAAAGCTTTGGTTACTTTAAATACAAGTCATGGTCATGTGGCACTTAATACATCTTAATTGGAGCACAATTAAAAACCACATGTCAGGGGAAGCAGTTGTGTGTGAATATTAACTAAAGATACGTGAACCCAGCTGTCCTGTCTGCCTGATAGCCCCGTCACAGGAAACAACAGGGATGTAAAGCAGAAACTGCTTTTCTCTGACTCAAATACTGCTGTCAAGGCTAGACAATGGTGTTTTCCTTGCAATCAGAGGAGGGTTAAAGGCTCATCAGAGTGTGTGTGGTTTGTTTTGGAATAAAGCAGGAAGAGAGAAAGGTTCGAAGGCGTTGTGCTTTGTTTTCAAACTGAATTTTTGTCTTGAATAGGTGGAAATCATTGGCAGTTAATAGTAGGAGGTAGAGAAATGTAGAGGCCAGCTGCAAAACAAAGATTTGTGCTTTTTGCTAACCTTATAAAATACCCCATAATTAGCGCTATAATCAATGAAACATACAGACATTTTCTCTCAGAAAGTTTTGCGTGCAGGCAATAAACTATTTCCTTATTTATTTCTTCTTTGTTTTTTTTTTGGGGGGGGGTAATTTTCATTTAAATGTCAAGTAAAACCAATTACTTCACAGCAGAAGAAGTTATAACAAACAATGTTCAAGAAAAATAATTACAGCAATAAAAAACAATCCACATCATGAAATCTATCAAATAATGAATCTATCATCTCAAGTTAGTCCAATCTGCAGTTTGAGCTCTTCAACAATTTGAAGCAAACTGCTCATTTTCTCATAATGAACGCAGTGTGCATGAGCCATTGCTGCACTTCATTTTTCTTGGCGTTGGAAGACATTTCACCATTGTATAAAAATTCTCCCACAAGAGGCTCATTCATTGATATTCACATACAGGCTCACAAGTGCTCTCCTCGCATCCCGTTTCCGAGTTCTGTTTTCACCTTCTTAAAGTAAAGATTTGTTTTGGTTTAGTAAATTCTTTAAAACTACTCTGGGTCCCAGCCAGATATTCCATGTTTGCTTCTTTCCTCTTTCACCTGCAGCTTCCCCTTGACTCATAGCCCCCTTGTCCCTCTCAGCCTCTCTCCCTTATGTACCTCTATTCTCTTCCTGTCGCTAGGGTTTTAGAAATAAACATTTTTATATGTCCCCTGATTCCTTCTTCTTAGATGATGCCATGCTCACATTAGCATTATTCGCTGTTAAATAACTTAGGTTTCACTAATGTTAGTTGAATCTCATCAAACTTCATTAGAACACAGATTGGCTCTAATTACAAACACATCGTAACCTGTGGTACCTTTCTGGTTTTCCTAATTGTTCCACACAAACTGTTAAGAACTATTTAGGAATGCTTGTTGGCCAGCTGTGACAACTCAGTTGTGGGAAGCAAACGGATACCACTTCCCCCTATGTCCCAATTGACCAATTCCAAAGAATGTCTCCCCTAACCCTAACCCAAAACAAGGGACACCAAAACAACTAAGCACTGGACAGCAATTAATGAATCTGGTTTGTTAAAAAAAAAAAAAGAAGACTAAAACAAGATACTGGCTACCCTGCTGCAAATTAATGATCCAATAAAGTATGATGAGCCTGCAATTTGACTCCTAACAAGCTCAGCCTCTTGCTCTGAGGCACACCATGGAAGTAATAAGGAAATCTGTGGGAATCCTTCTCGTACCCCCAGTTAGATTTGAGTAATGCAACCACGCAGAGGAATGCAGACAAACTGTGTGTTTGCTTCTGCACATCTGCTCCTAATTGGAGATGGAGCCTAGTTTGTTTTCATAATCACTGTTTGTTTTATGTATCTGTTGGGGGTCTGATTGAGCTTATTCTCTGTATACGTCTGCTGAATATGGTCTTGTGTGCTTCCTGATCCCATTTTTAGTGTGGTTTTATGTTTTTGATTTGATTTTTTAAATCTTTAATCTGTAATTTACTGACAACCCATAATTCCCTGTGCTGCTTCTCTAGTCTATTGAGAACAACAAGTATATTTGTCCTGTTAGAGGTGATTATCATCAAGCAACAAGATGCATGTCAGATCAGGCTGAACTTTGTATTTAAATAAAAATTACATGTATATAATTTTAAGCACAAATAAGGGATGATTATACTTTATTTATGTATTTATTTTTTTGGCAGCAGATCTTACTAAAAACAAGACGACTACAATGCTCTTTTTTTCTCGTCATCCTTTCCTCAGGTCAACATCATTCCCATCATTGCCAAAGCAGACACAATCTCCAAGAGTGAGCTCCATAAGTTTAAAATAAAGATAATGAGTGAGCTGGTGAGCAACGGTGTCCAGATATATCAGTTCCCAACAGACGATGAAGCGGTCAGTGAGATCAATGCCTCCATGAATGTAAGTCATGCTGGGATACTCTATTCTTTCACTCTGATCGTGAAATTCAGTCTTGTGCGTTTTATAGTTAACTTACAGACTTTTCAGACTTTTTTGACAAAGATGTCAGCCACATGAATGTGTTAAAAGTAAAGAGCGAGTTTTCTTCCTAAAATGATTGAAATAACAAGGATTTGTTACCATGTCTTTATCACTATAAGTGTTACATATTTGGTAATGGCAGCAAATGTAAACACAATACCCTCTGATTAATCACACCACCTCCCCACTCGTCATTTTAAATTCTGTTATAGGAAGAATGTATAAATTTGATAACGGCACATTCCTTATTCCAACTGGCTGCTGTTGCTAATGTGTACATTGTCCATAGTCATTTGACAAACACCAAAAAAGCTGAAAAGAAAGCTACAAAATAATTAAGCACAAATACATTTCCTCGAGAGAACATTTATACTTTTTTTTAGTACCCACACATAAATAAGACTGCATGTGGTTCTCCCTGGCACAGTCCTTGTACAGTATCCACATCTATTCATAGCCTGTTAAATCAGCACCCACTCTCACCAGCTTGTTCCTCTAAGCTGCAAACAGCAAGCTGGTTTCAAGTCGCCATCTAATTTTTGAGGTTGGATGTCAGGCATGTTTTCCCATGATGCCTCACTGAAGAAAGCGAGTGTGTGCGCGCATGCATGTGTGCGCATTTAATTGCTTCACACTCCAAGTGAGACACATTTTAAACTGGTTTGTCTTTGCTCTGGTGTGGTTTGGTTGTGAAAATAATAGAGACAGCAGCCACAGTTTAACACCCCATTTTTATTCATTTTATTGCTATAAACAACATCTTTGTGCACAGTTAAATCAGGCTTGTTAAGCGGTTGCAGACCATTGGCTTGAAGTAACTGGGAAACCAGAGGAGAGAGGGGTCCAGTAAATTACTCTGTGGTTATGTCTCCAGTTACACCTGTGACCCCTTGAACTTTTTGGGACCTAACCTCTTTTCTTGTACAGGCCCATTTGCCTTTTGCTGTGGTTGGGAGCGTGGAAGAGGTCAAAGTGGGAAACAAAACAGTGCGGGCCAGACAGTACCCATGGGGTGTTGTGCAAGGTGAGAACTGTCCACAAGCAACTCGATCACTGTATGTGTCTGTATTTGTTTATGCTGGTGTTGCCGGTTTCTCAAGCAACAGTGAGAACATGAAGGTGTCCTCCTTACTTCTAACAAGCTCAGAATAAATTCAAAGTATTTGTGTGCTGTGATTTGAGATTAGTTGATGGACAGCAACCTTATTTTGGACAGTTGAATAACTGTTGGTGCATTTCTTCCATTTTATGTGTAAACAAATTACTTCATTTACAGCTTAAACAGTAGGTACATTCATAATTAAATGGAGTGTTAGTTTGTAGCCCTTGATGGGAACTTTATTATTACGCAGTCACTTCCTGTGAATCACTGTGAAGAATTTGCTGATCTCTGTCCAGTTTCAGTTGAGACTTGTGTTACATATAACGAAGCAACAGAGAGGCCTTTTATGGTAGTTTCTCGTGTCCCAAATAATCAGGAGAAAAACGTGTTTGGCATTTAACTGATGCTCGCAAATGCAGAATCACGAGATGGGTAGTTTGCCTTGTATAAAACTGATGAAGCTGGTTTGTTTGTATATGCACTAGGTGTTGGTTGGTTGCTAGGTTACAGGTATTACATAGGTAAATGAGTTGGGGTAATACATGGCATATTGCACGGCTTACTGTGGGTGGTTTGCTGTTTCATAATATTCAGCATCAGTATCAGCCATACAAGACAGAATACCAGTACTTGAGCTGAGTACGCATGTGTTCTGACTCCAGGGGGATTTTATTGGATTGTGAATGTTTCCAAAAGTGGTCACAGGTTTACACTTTTGGAGGTAATGCATTTCTCATTCCACTTCTGACTACCATCTCTTTAAACTGGTAAAGGTTTACTAAGGTGCTTGTTTAGATAGATTAAAAATATATATACTGTAGGATCTAGTTTAAACCACGTTCTGGCTGTTAAGGGTGTTTTGCACATATGGAGAAACAGCACATCATGTAACTCGGCAGCTGATCAAGCGAGGTGTCTCTCAGCATCCATGGTGAAAGATGTTTCCTGCTCATGGCTGTGATGTGATGAGTGCGTCCCACAGTTTTCCTGTTTATTTATATACTGCCTCTCAATGCACACTGCTATCCACAGCTGTGACTTTGACTTCATGCAGAGAGACACTGAAAAATGAGGGGTGAGTGAGTGGAGGTTGCTTTGAGAAATCGCCCGTGTGTGTGTGTTTGTAATGTGTGTGTGTGTGGTGTTTTGTGTTTGATGTACTGCATTTTCACTGCCTTTGTGTTGGTCTGCGGGCATTTGTTGCCCATTGTGTTAGGAATCTTAGGATAATTGTTTCCCACAGCTCATGAAAGTTAATAGTTTAATTTAATAATGTCAGGAAGAATATTACTGCTCAGATGGGAGTTGTACTCCCAGGGCAGCTCTCTCTCTCTCATACCCCCCCCCCCCCCCCCCCCAAGCCCAACCCCTCCTCCATCTCCCTGCTGTTCTTTCCTTAGTCCACTGGTCTTGTGTCCTCACTCTCTCTTCCTTTCCCTGCTGAATTATCCACTGACCACTCTCATTCCCCAACCCTCAGAGGACGTTCTCTGATTATTTATAAAGCCTGTTGTGTGTCTCCTGTGGGACACATGTCTTTAGCTGTTATTTTTTATTTTTTTTTAGTACTCTGAGATCCTACAATGTACACCAAGCAGCCACAACATTAATACTGTTGGTTTTAACATTAGAAATATGTTTTGTTTTGTTTTTGTATAAAAATATTAAAATGCAGATTCTTGGCATTAGAAATCCAGATTGATAAGGTCTTTTCTTTTAGTTGGACACACTTTGAAAGTGATGTCTCATCATTCATACAGCACGCTCTGTGACCTGGTGACGGGGACAGCAGAGACAGAGGCAGCATAGATAAAAATCTGTTTTGTGACACTTGGCCGAGCAAAAGGAGGGTCTGTGTGAGTGTAAACACTCTGTAGATGCCAGATGTCATTTAGATGGGTTATGGTAGCCTCTCAAAGAGCCATGGGAAATTTCCATCGACTTGAAGGAAGACAGTGGAAGGACTGTCTACTGACAAAGAGTAATTGCAGGGGCCTCAATGTGTGTGTTTAGCTTCCCTCAAGATCTCGATGCTCGGTTATCACTGAACTCCAGAGATCTGACATATACCAGCTGCCTCATATACAAGCTACTGTTTTGTTTATAGTTTTTTTTTGTTAGAGAAGACAGAACCAGCAAATATTTGCCTAAAATTTGCTAATTTATGTTACAACTAATCAAATTACGTTCATATCAAAATAATGCTGATTCATTTTCTGTCACTTGACTTTGTCCATTAGTTAACTAAAACGGGGTTTTCACAGACCATGTGGTGTAAGCAGCACATTAAGTCACAGCAGCTTAGTCTGTGTGAGGAGCTGCTCAGGCACATTAGTGAGTGTAGGGTGCCTGCATGGAACCCCTCCGAGCTCGAATATCACCCAAATTAAAATCCACGAGAATAAGCCTCAATCCACAAATTATTTTATGCGTTTTTCCTGAAAGGGGTTCTAACAATTTTGTCCATGTATGTAGTACTTTGCAATATTTAATTTAACAAACGAGGGATAAAGGATGGATTACTTTGAAAAGAAAGGAATCGTACTCTGAAGGCTGTTTTTATAGATAATAGAAAAATGGATAGAAATAAAAATACATCTTAAAATAAATGTGTAAGTCATCACATTGTGCAGTTTGTAAGACCCTGAATCTTTAGACACTTGTCATTTAGCATTATTTCAGTTTTACAGGAGCAGATCGACCTGAGACAAATGGAGCATTTAAATGTTCAGTGAGGGAACATGTTGCGTTCATGTATATTCATTATGCTCATTTGTCTGATTTTTCTTTCAGTTTGATAACAGCAGATTTATTTCCAATCATGTGTCTGTTGCCCGGTTTGTGTTTCTGCTCTCATTTTTTGTTTGTGTATGTGTAGCAGCACAGCGCTGTGCTCACATATCTTGAGGGCTCAGTGCTGCAGTCAGTCAGAGGATTGGCCCTCATTCAGCCCTCAGCGGGGTGGGAGTGGGGGGGGAGTACAGAGAGAATATTAGATGCCAAACGAACGGGCAATTTCATTGGCCTGGATGCAGCCCAGCGGAGATCTCATTTCTGTTTTTAACACGAATCCTCCCACTAATGATGTGTGGTCGACTAGTAAATTTTAGTTAAGGTAATAGCGATACTTTAAGCTGCATCACCACTACAATTTCTTTTGGGTCTTAAACATTAAAGTAGTATCAGCTGAGTTGGTGGCTTTTTGGCCCTAGTGCATTGAAGCCTGTCATTTCTTTGGGTGGGATGATGGTGTTGGGTTTAGATACTCTCACTATGCTAATGCCGCATTTTTTTTAGGCTATATTCTGGGTTATTGTCATGCAGTGGGAACTACTCCCTTCGTGTTCCTCCAGGACAAGCTAAATGCCGTGCTAAGTGGGCACTTTCAGTATCATTATCACTGTCTTTATATCTTCAGAGTCAAAGTCTTTTCTCCCATCACTAACGCACCAGGGTTCATGGCATATGTTTGCTGAAAGGCCTCGTGACTGCCCCCTGCATGTGCCCTTCTCCTACCAAACACATTAAATGAGACAACTGAAACTCTCAGTAGCATACAATATATTCTGATGCGTGTTGATCAGTTATTTCTGCCAGGGGAATGCCATTTTTCATTTGGCGTCACATGTCATGATATTTTTTTTTCCAAGAGTAGTTGGCAAGCGTATCAAGTTATGCACTAGACTACAGCTGCTCTCAGCCGTGTTCCAAGTTTTCAGTTCTTTGCAGAAATTTGGCCGTGATTGCAGTGATTGAGCATGTCAAATAATTTTCACCTTTAAAGAGTTTCCACTGTAAAGTAATTACCAAGTCTAGGGAAGAATAACGTATTGAAGATAAAACCCATAATTTTCAAAAGGAAAAAGGGATTTTTCTTGATGAAAAGTGACACAAAAGAGTATTGGAGCCAGAAAAGAGGCAAACGGCAGTGAATTCAGTTTCTTCCCAGGTGCTGTGTTAAAAAGAAAAAGTTTTAGTGGAGGTTAAAGATTTTAAAATTAAATTTACAAATGTTTAAATATTTTTTTCTTCATTGTATAGTTCCAAAGGGCATTTGCACCTTAATATGGGCTGCTCAGAGACATACACACCAATAAACTGAAAGCAGGACTGATGTGACTGTGTGTAGAGGAGGCTTTCAAAAATCATGTGTCCATTGTCAATGAGCACAGCCAGTCCAGCAGAACTGTCACTACTGCAGCTAAGATTTAGTTAACAATTAGTGGATCTTTAGCAACTACTTCCTCCACTTACTCCAGTTTCATCCCACACTGTCTCTGATGACCTGTCCCAGGTGGACCCTTAACAGGATAAGTGGTTTAGATAATAGAAAGATGGATACAGTAGTCATATTCTAAAGATTAATCTATTTGTCTACTAATCTAAATCTCCAGTGTTAATAGATTTAATGAATTGTATTATTAGGAATTATTGTTGCACACTGTCGGGAAGAACTGAAAATGTGAATATACCAATAAATAATTCAGGCTAAATCATCCCTACTGGTTTTCCATTATGCTCGATACTTTGGCGAGTGTGTTATTGAAGCAGCTTTCTTAAAGACTGAAGATTGATTCACAGCACAGATGGGTTCAGTCCACATTCAGGCACTCCTACTCAATTGATCTTCCTTTCTCTTGTTTTTACCGTTCTGGCCTCTATTGGAAGCAAAAATGAACTTTAATTCACCCAGGAGTCCGTATAGTTGCAGTGGAGTTACATAAGGTGACCCGAGCAGAAAGGTTTTTCCCCTATGAAGGACAGAACATTCAGTCCAATAGAAAAAAAATAATGTGAAGTTCAGAATATCTCACATTTATTGACTAAAAGTCTAAAATCCAGTGTGTTTTGTGCTGAGTACTTCACATTCCTGTAGAAATGTGATGTTGTTTGCTGCTTGTCAGAGAAATTAAGAGGGAAAGTAACAGGCTGACGGATGGGTTGTTATGATAAGTTAGAAGCAAAGAAAAAGACAGCAAGGCACAGAATAAAAAGTGAGGAGCAAAAACTCACAGCTGGAAACAACACATGACTGAACTTTTGTAGCTCTGACAGGCTTTCACGCAAAGCAACACCAAAGCTGATTTTAAGATTAATGTGAATTCAAAATAATAGAATGATCACCTTAAAGAGACTGATCTCTGTCTGTGTGTATTTAAAAAAAAAAAAAAAAATCCTGTTTAGTTGAGAATGAGAGCCACTGCGACTTTGTGAAACTCCGAGAGATGCTGATCCGGGTCAACATGGAGGATCTGAGGGAGCAGACCCACGCCCGTCACTATGAGCTCTACCGACGCTGTAAGCTGGAAGAGATGGGCTTCAAAGACACGGACCCCGACAGCCAGCCATTCAGGTAGAGAGCAGAAATGGTGAACACACTGTGCATGCAGAGGAAAACGTACACTCCTGTAGAGGCGAGAACCAAAACCACACTTTTTGACACCTCAGCAGCAAAGAGTGTTTACTGTTAAGACACAGCACCTGATCTATTTCTGTCTGTTTTTACTCTATTCCCTGTTCTTTCTTTCCTTCTCTTCAGTCTTCAAGAGACATATGAAGCCAAGAGGAAAGAGTTCTTGGGGGACCTGCAGCGTAAAGAAGAAGAAATGCGGCAGATGTTTGTCAGCAAAGTAAAAGAGACAGAAGCAGAACTGAAAGAAAAAGAGAGAGAGGTCAGTGTCAAGTAACAGTGTGGCTGCACACACAGTACTGGTGATTTTGAAAGCCACAGATCTGTCAACATATACACTACATCTTTTAAATCCTGTGTCATAATTTGGCACAAACACACCCCCTTGTGCAGAAAGTCTGAATTATGACGGTGGCTTGTTGAACAACACTAGACACCCAAGTCCAATAAACAGACTTGCATATCTCTGTATATTATTGTACATGTATGAAATATGTACTACTGTTTAGTATCTGTACAAAAAGGACGTGGTACAGTGATGTAATACTTAATTGTGAAATATCGGATGACATGAAGGGTGTTAAAACAATTTAGAGCTGTTCAACTTTCGGGTGGAAAAAATGTAAAAAGTTCATGCTACGGTGATATTAAATCATTAAAGTAGAAGCATTCCATGAAAATGTCTTCATCTCAAACCATTTATTGAAACAAAAGCTGGCAACATTGGTGGGTATAGCAAAACAAATAATCTCAATAATTTGTCAGTTGTTAGGTGTCTTCTTGGTCCCATGAAGTCAAAATGTGAACAGCCTGATGAGAGAGGACTGTTTGAATGCAAATTGTCATTGAACCAGAACCTTTAGCAGCCGGATCCGTAAACCAAGACGTGATTTTTTTTTTTTTTTTTGCATTTAATCACCTAGTTAGTGAACAGCATGTTAAGTGTCTAATGATAAGTACGGAGACATTGAACAGTTGGAGATGTGCATTCAAAGGTTTAGAGAAGGTCAAATGATGTTCACCCGTAAAGGTTATAGTTCATTCTAGGTGCATTCTGAAATTTCACCTGAAGGCTGAAGATCCCTGACTTTTTATGAGTGTTGCCATTAAGACTGTCAGTAAAACCAAAATAAGCTGAACCTTCAGTTTGAATCAGAATCACAAAGCGCCAACACTGAGCCTTAAGCTGGAGTTATAGGCTCCATAGGCTAAAATGCTATGCTGAGCTGAAGAAAACTGTGGTGTGCTGATAATTCACATAGAGTAATTTAATCTTCTGCTTATATAAAAACAATGTTAGTTGTTAATGCAGCTAGATTTAAACATACATGGTACCCGTTCATCCTCTGACCTCTGGGTATCTTCCCTGTACTGCTCTGGTCTTATGTCCGCTCTGTCCATTACCTCCCTCTCAGCTCCATGACAAGTTTGAGCAGCTGAAGCGGATGCACCAGGAGGAGAAGAGAAAGGTGGAGGACAAGCGGAAAGACCTGGAGGACGAGATGAATGCCTTCAACAGGAAGAAGGTGGCAGCCGAGACGCTGTCCTTAGCTCAGCCCCTCAAGAAAGACAAAGACAAGAAAAAGTAAGCTTGTCTTTCCTTTCTGTCACTCACTGATTTCATTCTTATTCCACAGCGGGAAGCTGCTTTTTAGCTCTGCTCCTTTCTTTCAACATTTTGTGCCTTAATTCCTGTAAACAGGCTTCTCTTGCTTTTCTCATCCTTTCTCCTTTTGCTCTTTAGGCTTCGTTACAGCTCTTTGAGCAGGTGGTTTGCATTCTGCTAAGTCCTGTGTCACATTAATGAGCCCGAAATTGAATGTGCTGTGCTGCTGTCGCCCTATCTCCAACACACAAGCGTTACAGCTATGATTATAAAGGGCTGGCATGTTCTAAGGAAACTTCCTCCACTTTGTGTCCTGCCCAAGCTTAACATTTCCTGTCCTTTCACTCTTTCCTTTGCTTCGCTCTAATTATTCAGGATATTCAGAGAGGAGGCAGTGAACTCAACACTGAGGCATGCGAGAGCTTGGCTTTCAGATACGTAGCTTAGGAAACACAGGGCAAAACTTATTTTCCAAAGGGCTATTTTCTAATTTAATTATGCTGCCACAGACATAACAACAATTTAATGTTTGAATGTTTTTAGCGTATTAACCACGCATCATTTAGATTTGATCGTACTGAGGCCATAAGCCAAAGCAAAGATTTTGAATGTATTCAAATTCAGACAGACCTGTCTATGAATGGTCAGACCACAACCACATCCAACACCTTTTGGACGAACTGAAACTTTGGCCTCGGAGTCTGACCTCATAATGCTCTTACTGCTGAACAGCAGCAAATCCCTGCAACCAGAATCCAAAGTTATTTTGGAAAACCTTCCCAGAGACCTGGAGGGTGTCACGGTAGCAGATCACATTAATGCCCATAATTTGACATTGATGTGCACGTGCTTGTAGAGATTGTGTCCACAGATTTTGGCCACACATCTTTGGCAACTTAGCAGATTTTGTGAATGCAAAGGATTGTTCACTTTTCAGAAAAACTACTGTTTAAAAAGGACAGATTAAACATATTAGGAGACTCCAAGGAAAATTGGAAATGAGTTGAAAACATACGTGAAGGTTTGGAGACTGGTCTTACTGTTGATTACCCAGTCACACTTGAAATCGGGGAAATTAGAGGACAGATGGCTCCATCTTGTGGCTGCTCACACTCACACAAACACACGCACACACACACACACACTCTTCACTGTCAGTAATGATGTGGGGAAACTTTAGTTGGCTTCTTGTGTTTGATCTCAGACTACTATGTTATACTCAAGGAAAACTATTATTCTAATAAATGTGGCATTTGATGGGTTCTGTTCAGATGCTTGGAAAACATAAATGAGCAGTAGAGCTCCCCCTACTCACAGATTAACTGCATCCGGACTATTATTTTGTGTTTTTTAATTTTAACTTTAGTGCCTTTTGCTTTATTCAACTCTCTCCCCTGTAGAAATACATTTTTTTTATGCTCACTTTATCATTTACTTCAATTTATTTTCTTCATTGTTTGTCATTGTTTTTCAGTTAATTTATGGGCGCTGTAAACACCTCCCACACACGACCATGGATTTGTCCTCCATCACCATAGCAGCGACACTTGTTCATTTTTGTTTATTTTTGACATTCCATCTTGACATTGTGCACAAGGACCAAAGAAACTGAGGATGACGATGAGGAGGAGGAGGAGGAGGAGGATGATGGTGAACCCACAGGGGGGGGAACAGAGTAAAAGATGGTGAGAGATAATGAGTTCACTAACAGTGGCCATCTCATTTATTCAGGATCTTTCATTGTGTTTCATTGTTTTGGACATTTTTTTATATATGCATTTTGTTGTTTTTGTTGTTTTTTTTATGTTGGATTTTTGTGTTTTATCATCAACTTCACACAGGTTAAACATTTTCAAACTTTTATTTTTAATTTTGGTACTACGGTATTATACACCTGAGTCGGATATTTTAAACAGTTCAGTTGGTATTTAAAAAAATTAGGATTTGCTTCATTTTAAAAGATTAAATTGAAGAAGTCGTTAAAATGAAGCCGTTCCTACGTTTTTTTTGTTTTTTTTTAAATATCTGAGTTGTTTGAAATGTCGTCCCACTGTAGTGCGACCAATTTGTAACCACAAGAATTTAGAGTAGTCACAGTAGAATAAATCCCTGTATCTGATGAGCCCCAATAATACATTTATAGCATTATGTCAAACAATAAAACTGAGTACCTGTATACTGTACACATTAATGCATATACATAGGTACTGACTAACTAAAACTGAAGTCTTAAATCTTAATAAAAGTGTATGCAAATTTTCTGGTGCTGTTTTATATTAATGCAATAAATGTATGTGAATATTTCCTAGAGCTTACACAACTTAATATGCAAAATGTACACGATTTTGAATATTATTGTAAGAAGCACATATTACTATGTCCAAAAATGATGTAATTTTATTGTAAACCGTGCGATATCGCCTTGATGCAAGTGGCTGTGTAGAAACATGAGGCCAGTATATAAACGTGCACACGAAACAAGGTTCAGGTAAACACACACACATGCCTCAGCTTTCTGCACAAGTGATCACACTTTAGAGATGATGAAGAAAAGAGCAGCTGTATTTACTGTCTGTCATTGCAAATAAATGCAACCCCCCCTGACTTTGATGTGTCTCTCTCTCCCATGTTTTATTTGATGATATTCAAGCGGGAGGGGAGATGAAAGGGCAGGTGAAGACATGTTTTCTCTCACACACAAAGATGGCACAGAGGCCGTCGGCTGCAGATGATGCGTTTCCTGCCCAGCTAAACAGCTGACTGATGTTTGCTAAATTTGCATGTAATCCTGCTTTCGCCACCGTGCGTGCAAGATGCCATGTTTCGTGCATGTTCAGCAAAGGTAGCGAGGCTGGAGTGTGTGCGTGAGAGAAAAAATGTTTTGACTTTGTGCAGGAAGTGTGCGTAGGCGAAAAGGAGATGACTGTTAACTGTGTGCTTGTGTGTCTATTCTGTGTGTTAACACAAGCTGCAGCTGGTTGGTGGCCTGTTTGGAAACTACGTGGCTGCATCTCAACACCGAGCAGTTTTTCACATTTCTTCTTTCAGCTTTTCCATATCCTAAATGATTGATCTATTTATTTAGAAGTAAGAATAACTTCTGCAACGCGGAGTAGTTAATATAGGTTGTGAACCCAAACTAAAAGCTGGATCAACATCTGTGGACTAATTCTTTAAATAGTGATGTGTTCTTATTAACCTCAAAGTTATGTACATATTGACATTGGAGAAAATGAACCTTTTCTTCCTAATGTCCTGCAACTTTAAAAAAAAAAATATATATATATATATATATATATATATATATATATCCGTGGCAGTTATACTATTCAAAAAAATTGCAAATGAGGCCTGTCAGCATTTTGTAGACCTCAACACTCCAAAACCACTCTGCACCCACTGTTTGTAGGTTGGTTAGTGTGTAGTCACACATTCTGTGTGTGTGATTCAGGGGACTCAAAACAGACGGGGAAAGTCACAGCACGGTACTGAAACCTTCCTATGGCAGTGTCTGTCTGTCTGTGCACTGCGAAGGCTTTGCCAGCACTGTTATTATTCTGGCCACCGCCTGCAGGGCTCACTGGAGCTCGTCCAGCAATACAATCTGTTCACAGCTCCGAGTTCCCTCTTTCAGCAAAATGTTATTGTATAGTTTCACTCGTAGTACATACACTGATCGGGTATCAGTAGTATCAGGCTTAAGAGCACTTGATTTTCTCCATCTGATGCTGGAATAAACATGGCAGACTTTCAGTCAAATGAAAGCTTTTCCAAAACCAACAAACCGGAACAAGACGGTTTTGACTTTTGAAGGTGTAGCTTTATTTCTGTGGTTGATAAAACAATAAGATAGAGCTGCCTCAATCTCTGAAGGGATATAAAACAAACCTTTGCATTGGTCACGGGTGGAGCATCCAGCTTCACTCAGTGCGTGGCAGCAGACATTACAGTTGAGAAAAACAAACCGTAACCAGTTCACATTAAAAATAACAGCTTTTATCTGAACAAAAACTATTTCTGCAGCAAGTCAAAGTTCGGTGTCTCCAGGTTTCAAGTGTTTGGCAGTGGAGGTAAAGTCCATCTGGATGTACTGCGTTCATTTATCTGCCAATATTAAATACAGTTTAAATCCAAATAGAATTTTTGGTGCTGTTGTATAATATGTAATAAAAACGCAGATGCTGAACTGTTGTGCAGGTAATCTCATAAAAATTAAAAATATGTTAATCACTCCTCTAGTGTTGAACCAATCTCCCAATGGTGATTTCGTTTGATATGTAACAGCTGCAAAAAGCCATTAAACACAAGCGGAAGCATTAATGAAATAGACATTTGCAGCATTTAGTCATGAAATTAAAGCTTTTTTGTAAATGGCACAAAAAAAATGTTTAGTACAGTAAGTACAAGATTAAGATAAAACTATAAAAAAAGGTTGTGAAAAAATACAATTATCTACATAAAAAAAACAAAAACTTTTTCTCAAAGTGCTATGTGGCTCTGGTGGGAACCTGAGCACCAAGACGTTGAACTACGAACAAAGTGAAAATCTGCTCTCAAACATAAAAGCCCTTCTTGGCCTCAACCACGCTCACGAAAAACACAGGCAACACTTCACAACTACCGTGATTCTTGTCCCTTCCCTACAACTTACTAGAAAAAAACAAAAACAAACTTAAATGGACCAATAACTCTGCACCAAAGACACATTGACATTTCAATCTACGCAGACTGGCCAGTTTCTCCTCAGCTGTCAACACAGTTACAGCATCCAGAGAAACAGCAACAACCACAACTGAACTCGTACACTGATCCAGATTCACATTTGGGTGATGACGAGTGCATAGAAGAGGCTAAAATCTTCAACTTAAGAGTTACAAAGAAATACAAAAACCTAAATATTACAACAGGTGGCGAACATTTGGATGTCAGTCACCTTTGTATCCCAAGAAATGCGCAAATGAAGCTCTGAAATGTGCTAATAAAAATCTAGAGTTGGAGCTTTTTGCACTTTTGAAGAGACGAATGGACGATGCAAAACAATGTCCTACTAGTTCACAACAGGATGCAGCGGAGGGCACGGGGAGGCGTCTTTCTGCAGGGGATCGCGCAAACAATCGTCAACGCCGCCTCCCTCCGCCCCCGATGTCGTGTCCTCGCTATACAAACACCTAAAACCGTCGTAATACTCGTCCGAGTCTCCCTGCTCTCCGCTGCTCCGTCCCCTCCTGTTTGGCCTGAGGAGCTGCGTGGGACTACGGACTCGCTCCTCCTGGATCTGGGCGCCATCGAAGATGTAGACCGCGTTGGTCGGCAGGGAGAACTCCAGGCTGTGCAGGTACTCGTCCACCATCTCTTTGCAGTGGATAAACTCGGCACTGTCAACCTGAGACGGGGGAAAGGAAGTAAACGTGTAAACATACATACAGACATCATTAATGGGCGGATGTTACAGGCCAAATATTTCAAACTGGATCAAGCCAAAGCTCATCGGTGAGGAGGAATTTCTGACACTGTCAACTGTGTGACTCTTCAGTTTTATGGAACCTGAATACTTTCCTGACAGGTGGTTTGTGCCCCAGCATTCTAAGTTGTACAGTTGTTAAATGTCATTTGAAAGAAATAAAATAAAGTTTCTGAGTTCTTAACATAATATCAATTACTGTACAGTCTGAATAACTGCTTGTTGTTTTTTGGATGATCATGTGTTTCGTCTGAATGCGCAAAAAAAAGGTGCAAATGCATATAATGAAATGGGGAAGTTAAAGGTTTTGAAAAGAAGAAACAGTGCTGGGCTCTCTCAAGATAGAAATGAGGACAGCATTAAAAAAAAAATTGTAGCACATTGGCAGGAGACAATTATTTTTAAAAATTCAAGCCTGAAGACATTTTCAGATTAAACTAATTAAAGGCACAGCGATATTGTGGATTCTATGATGTGCAGGTGTTTGTTTCGACCAGAAAATCTACCAATGGCAACATTGCAAAATAATAACGACTTAAGTTTGGTGCGAAAGAATCGTGAACAAAATATAACCCGGGAAAGTGCTGGCTGGTGAAGAAAGTGGATTTCAAACATTTATATGCTGCAGTCTTTTGTTACTTATTGACAAGCATCACAGGCTGAGTCCAATATGCCTACACTGAAAATAATACGTGTAGATTTTCCCCCCAGGCTCTTCTCCTCACTCCATAACGAGAACAAGCCTCACTCGCAGGTTCTGTGCACTTCTCTTACTTTTGCTTTCTTCAGCAGGTTGGTGAACACCGAAAACCAGTCGGGCGTGAGCGCCTCCAGCTCCAAAGTGATGATGGCCAAAGCCAACGTGGAGCCCTTAAACTGCCAAAGCTGGTGGCAGGCCATACAGTGCTGCACCTGCCTGGTCCACAGCGCCGCCTGGAAGCCCGGGGGCGTCTTCTGATGCCCGAGGCCGGTGGGAAGCGCGCTGCCTTCTGCCGCAGAGTCCCGGCCGACGCCGGAGCTGAGCCCGATGGACGGAATGAGGTGGGGGTGGCTGGAGAGGAGCAGGGCGTGGAACTAGGACGGAGATGGGCAGGGAAATCAAGAGAAACAAGACCAAAATGTTAGCGTTATGATGTCATTGTTGTTCCATTGTCCACCCATCAGCCCCTGACCACTACTACTTCATCAAAATCAAATTTAATCAAATCTCTGCATTTCTAAAAAAAGGTCAACGCATCATCTGTCCCTTCATTCTGCTCCACCTGGGACACCGACTCTCTGCTGTCTGCGATTCTCGTCTCAGGTGTTCACTGCTGCATTTGAAGGTGCAGGAGTGTCATCATCAGATTTTAAAGACCCTCCCCCCCGTTTGCCTGTGGAATCAACCATAGTAATCTTGTCTTGTATCGTACTGTACGTGCAGTGCTTTTCCGTGTTCCCACGTGCAGCCAGGGATTTTCCTAAATCACCTGAGTGCGAGGTGATCAACGTACTCAACGGGCTAAAGGAGGAGGTGCACCAGGGAACAGCCACTGGAAGAAAGTCACCTTTTAGATTTCAAAAACATATTTCTTCTGTTTGCTATAATTCAAGCACCTTTTGATCTTGGTTCATTCATGCTGTGTTTAGCCCGTTTGCTCTAGTTTTGTCTCTCACTCTGTAGCAAAAACAAGCCGTGGGTTTTAAAAGGAAACGAAATTGCGTGGAAGGCAGAATCAGCAACGCGGTGCCAAAGTCAAAGAACGGCGACAGTTTTCCAACGTCACGACAACACACGCAAGTCGGAGTAATGTAGCAAACATAGATGCTGGTTCAAGGTCTGTGCGTCAAATGGCTGATTCTGCTTTTCCAAGAGTTTTACGCGGTGTGTAATGAGAGGTAATGACATTATATCCCCGTAAATCCTCTTAATTATTCATATCACAGAGTCATGGTGGAGCATCTGTGGCAAACTCATACATTATAGTGATTGCTATTTTATGGACAATGGAGAACACAGCTATTATTTATGGAAAGCAAAGTAATAAGTTTAGGGCAGGGGGAAATTACTTGTGAAATAATCAGAGTATAGTTTAACAAGTATTTATTTGAATAGCACAAAAAGAAAAATGTCTTTATTTTATTATTTTTATTAATATATTATGTTCTTATTGTAAAAGTCTCAGATTTTATATGACTTAACAGGGACCTGTTCTAGGACGATATTAGGGTCACAGCAGTGATTTAGGCGAACATTAATCAGTCCCCCACCAATTTCAAACATCACACATGCAAGCGCTGCCATTTATTTTTTTCTTCGAGGGAATGTAGGTGGTTCTGTGCTCGGGATGAGATCAAATCAACCGGGGCATTTTACACAAGGTGAGCGTCATGAATTTCAGCTGACAACGTTTCCAAAACCATTCGGAAACCAATCCTGTCAATCAAACCATGGGCCGTATTCATAAAGTTAATTTTGGCGTTTTGACTATGGCTACTACTAGATTAAAAAATAAGTTGTCAACATTTCACTCGGGGTCAAAGGACCAAATTTGCCAGAAACTGAGCTGCAAGCTACAGGTGGATTTGTTTTACGTCATATCTATAGTTAAGGTAATTATCCTAAAAACAACCTGATTTATTATGTATTCCCCGTACGATGAATATGAATACAATATGGATATAACCTGAGTCACACAGCCCTATTTTCAGTGACCAGTTTATTAGGTCAATTTGCTAAAGGTAATAATGCAGTGTCCTGCAATAAATCGATGTTACAACGAAGATAGAGGATGGAGTTTGTGGTGTACTTTATTACACTGACAAGTGTTTTCTATTATTTCGTCTACGCCATTTATTTCAATAAAACCACAAACAGCTCTATGTATAATGTAGTACAGTCCACCAGCAGCAAAAACTGCAGCTGGATAAATTATTACAGTCAATTTGACGTCTCAACAAAAATTGATCCTTATCGGGCTCTAAAACCGGTGCCGACTGTTGTAGCAGTTTAAAAACAAATCTTTCATCAAGAAATGCTGGGTGACACCTTATTAAAACTGAATACAGCCCGGGACCTACATCAAACAGTTTGTGTGTTTATGACAGCTCAGTTATTGGTTATTCAAAGATGTGTGAGGCTTAACATGATCAAAGCTGTGAAACAATAACGTGCCATAAACGCAGTAGCGCTGCATGGGATTTAGGTTAACAGCATGTTGTCTTTGTTACGTTTCACGAGGTCTGAAAGCTTAAACGCTCTTGTGTCTGCACACACTCCCTCTGGTGGAAGCAGGGTTTAGGTTTCCAGCATGCGGCTGTGTCGGAAGTGCCTTGGCCAGATGTGCAACGCGGATCTCATTTTGCTGGCAGCTTGCAAAAAAAAAAAAAAGGAATCTCATGCAGCTCTATTCACTTGGCCTGAAATGTGTCTGTGATTTTTGGTTTGTTTGGTTTTGTTAGCACACATGCAGTTGGTGCGCTTAGCCCGGGTTATACTGCATTTATCCAAAACCGCAGTGATTTTTGGAGATGAAATATTCCTGTACGGATCTGCTAACGAAGGAGATCAACCAATATTTACTCATATTTTGATTCATTCTGATAAATTGGTAAACCAAATGCACATCTAGCACATGCTTTAAATCTGACACTTTGATTATTCGGGAGACACACTATTTCATTTCTGTACTCGAATGGAGTTTACTGTAATCATGGGCACAGTGGTTCAAACGAAATAAATAAATGTACAATCTCAACTAGGACCAATTCTTCTGTAAGGGGGGGGGGGGGGGGGTGTAGGAGGGAGTGGGAGGTTATGTCAGCACCATCATGAATCAAACCTGATGCAAATGTCTGCTTTTTGTGCTGCTGTGTTTTTAAGCAACGCCAGGGGCCTGAATTCACAAAGCATTTCCCCCAGTTTACTCCGAGAGGCTCTGTCCAGTCCCGCTCGCCTGTCTGTCAGCTGAAACCCGACTTACTATGTGAATGAAGTCGACTGGTGTTGCGGTGTACAAGTCCCAGTGCAGCTTGTCTAGTATGATCCTCTCCATGCGAAGAAGCTCCGCTGTCGAGAAGTTGCATCCGCTCTGCACAACCAGGTCTTTGACCGAGCCTATTACCTGTTCAAACACACACCAACGAAAGGCAAGCAAATAAATGTCTGGTTTTCAAGTAGCATTGAAGTCTGTGTTTGTTTGCATTCATAAGGGGAATCCATCCTACCTCATCTTCCTCATTGATTTTGGCAGCCAGGACCAGTGAGGTAAAAGCAATGCACTTCAGGTATTTTGGTTGAGCCTTTAAAAAAAAAAAAAAAAAAAAAAAAAAAAAAAAGAGTGTGATGGAAAAAAAAAAGAAGAGAATGCGGTTTCATTGCTTTCACATGAATTTAGGTGTAATGAGTGATTTAAGCACTTTAATGGGACAATTCCACTTGTCTTTTGTAGCTTTATTCAGTGTGCAACAAAATGTCAAACGCTGGGGTTAGAGCGTGACGTCAGGGAAGTGCGTCTGAAGCTTTTAGGGTTATGATGTGGTACAGCGTTTGTTTAAAATGTAGATGTCAGATGCGGCCTCCTTTCTGCTCTACAAGTTTCACTGCAACTGCATGATAATTGTAGAAATACTGCATAATTATTAAAAGGCCATAATATGTTTTCTTGTGATGAGTCATTTACATACACACTTCTGTAAAGTTACTGTAGGTGCCAATAACTAAAATAGCTAAAAATGTTTGATGCAAACATGTTCACATGCTCACTGTTAATGAAAAGTCTAGGTTTCCGTGTTCCCTACTGGTTTGTCTCTGATCATTTCATACTAATTTCGTCCTAATAGGACCTAATTTGTCTAATGTCATATGTGGTATCGTGTCTTCCCATCAAATACAGACCAAAATCTCTATTTTCCATGGAAACAATTAGCCTAGCGTTCATCTATCAGGCTACTGTCTATCAGAGTCGTCTACCTTGACGGTGGACAGCAGACGGTTGAGGATGCAGACTCCCAGTGCAAAGGTCTCTGGAAGGAACTGGAAGAGCCGGCTCATTTCTCCGAGCCAGAGGATCATCTCTTGGTGTTGGGATGAAGAGATGTCAGCGCCCTGAGTGATCAAAGCAGACAAACTTTGGTTACCAAATGACGCCTGCGTGAAAAACTGTTTTTTCAGCAGTAGTCAAGCATTTAATACTCCACAGGAACTTGAAACAGTCGAACTACATCTTTGTAGGTTATGGTGCATTTTACATACCAGATACAAATATTTTGCAACATTACCGCAGAGTCCGTTTACTCACCCATTCTATGCTCTTAACTGAGAGGACTTTAAGTGATAAAATTGGATTTGACTTTGTCATTTCTATCAGACTTAAACATCTTCTGCTGTGGCTGCTGAGCAAATTCTGTAGCCAGTATCAACCCACATGTTTATTTGGACATATGACAAACCAACATTTGAAGCTGGAATGATTTAGTAACTTTAAAATAGAATTAGCCCACCCCCCAAACAGAATTTGTCTTACCTGAATGCATCCGTTCTTGAAGACGGGCACCTTCCAGAGCCGAGCCTCTCTGAGCAGAGCCGCCTCCAGCAGGCCAACCAGCCGAGGGCTTTCCACAGCCCCTGGGTTCTTCATTGCCACCACAGCACCTGCCAGGCTGCACCCAGGGCACGTACACCTGATGGATTTGGAGGAGGAGGAGGAGAATGGTGCAAGAGTTGAGACACAACAAAGGGAGCGTCCTGACTTTCACAAAACAAACTTTGAAAAGCCCCAGTTTTGCATTGGTGCCTGTTGAATCATGTTAAACCATAATAAATGTTCGTGCATCTTCCACTATTTCATGCTCATTTTCACCTCTAGTCACTTGTGAAAGGTTTGAAATGTTCAGAGCTGCAGCAAAATCGCTCTGTGGCTCAAAACCCACTGTCCCACTGTTCATAACTTTGGGCGCCAGTTGCTGGTAAACAGGGCAGAAGGAGACAAGTATGTAGCAGGAAACAGCCTCCGCGTCCAGGCTGCTGGACTACAGCGCCATTTTTTCAGACTCTGCAGGCAGCGCAGGGTCGAGAAAAACGGACTTTGATGCAAAGTTTCCACCTCTCTCTCTCTCACACACACATACATACATACATGAATCGAGGCGGGATAATGTGCGGCAGCTGCTGCAGCCTCTTGCACAGTTGTCGCTGCAAACACACGCGCAGGCACAAAACATTTGTCTTCCTGTTTTTGCTTTTGCTTGCGCTCAAGCAGCCTCACCTCTTCGATTTCAAGTGCAGAGTCTTCCCTCCACGGCAGGTGCATTTATACGCTGTTTAATTTAGTCCATTTTTCACCCGAAGCAACAAAACGAGCGAACACCACGAACGGATGTTGTTAGAGGAAACAATGTCGGAACAAAACGTGTTTTGCGATGAATATACTGAGAGCAGCCGCATTCTACAAAACAAAAAGGTTTCAAATAAAAAAATAACATTTAAAAAAAGAGCCACAAAGCAACAAAGAAAAAGAAGAAACAGACAGGAAACAAACAGTCAAGGAGGACTGAGGACTGTGTTTTGAACGCCCCGGACTCCGCCCCCAAGTGACGTCATCGCGTATATTAATCAGAAATCTGTGTTAGTCGGTCAGACATACGGGACCCTTTACACAAAATGGTCGAGCTTCAACTGGAAATGGAAGATTTACAGTATGCCTCCTCCCCCCCCCCTCTCTTATTTCTAATTCTCCAACACAGCCCGATGTTTGCTGTGCATTTAGCTGTAACAACTGGAAATGGAAGATTTACAGTATGCCTGGTTGACCTGTGCCTGGTTGACCTTTCGGTCATCAATCCGTGCATGAGATCAGTTCTGATTGTTCTTCTCACTCCTACCAGTCACAGTCCCCTAAGGGGGGCTCTGAACTAAAGCCCCTGATTAAAGTTACTGGTAAAAATTCTTGTTATAATTAGAAAGCAGTGCACCGGTAGCCAAATGGTTACAGTACAACAGCTGAGGACATTTGCTGCAAACCATACCCCTGTGTTTCTGCCCACCTCTTTACTGAAAAAAAGAAGTTAGAAATTATCCACAAAACAAATAAGCACATAGACACACAAAACAATGCTTCTTGTAAATGTCATTCTATGAAATGTAAAGAAACAGAGAAAATCACATCGTGAAAAGCCAGTCGAAAGCTCAAAGGTGCAGAGAACTACCACAGGAAAAGACATTAGTCCCATTTTAGAAACTTGATCCGGCCAAGCCGTTACCAATGTTGCTTATAAAATATTTGATAACCAACTTTCTGCCAGACGAGTAAACGCTTATTCTCCAGTTGTAGAGAGGCAGACTGACCAGCACTGCCTTCAAAAAAGCACAACTGGATGCACCTACACCACTCTTCTTTTTTCTTCTTCTTTTCCTTTGGGCTGTTCCCTTTCAGGGGTCCCCACAGCGAATCATCTGCCTCCATCTAACCCTGTCCTCTGCATCCTCTTCTCTGACACCAACTAACTTGTCCTCTCTCACTACATCCATAAATCTCCTCTTTGCTCTTCCTCTAGACCTCCTGCCTGGCAGCTCCAACCTCAGCATCCTTCTACCGATATATTCACAGTTTCTCCTCTGAACATGTCCAAACCACCTAAATCTTGTCTCTCTGACTTTATCTCCAACACATCTAACATGAGCTGTCCCTCTGATGTCCTCATTCCTGATCCTGTCCATCCTCGTCACTCCCAAAGAGAACCTCAACATCTTAAGCTCTGCTACCTCCAGCTCTGCCTCCTGTCTTTTCTTCAGTGCCACTGTCTCTAAGTTGAACAACATCGCTGGTCTCACCACCGTCTTGAACACCTTTCCTTTCATTCTCGCTGATACTCTTTTATCACACAACACACCTGACACTTTTCTCCACCCGTTCCAACCTGCTTGCACTCGCCTCTTCACCTCTTTTCCTGAGCTTTATTCCTCTGTTTTCCAAAGCAGACCCCCACCTCTCTAGATTTTCCTCCACCTGCTCCCTGCTCTCACTACAGATCACAATGTCATCTGCAAACATCATAGTCCAGGGAGATTCCTGTCTAACCTCATCTGTCAGCCTGTCCATCACCAGAGCAAACGAGAAGGGGCTCAGAGCCGATCCTTGATGCAGACCCAACTCCACCTTGAACTCCTCTGTCACACCTACAGCCCACCTCACCACTGTCTTACAGCTCTCATACATGTCCTGCACCACTCTAACATACTTAATCACACTAACCTGCTGCACATCCTTCCCATCTCTATCTCTTTGTCTCACCAACCTGTACAAATCCACCTCTTTCTCCTTAGTGTCCAACGTAGCATACGAGTCCTCATGTAGTCTGTGTTTGGCCTTTGCCACCTCTACCTTCACCTTCTGCTGCATCTCCCTGTACTCCTGTCTACTCTCTTCAGTCCTCTCAGTGTCCCACTTCTTCTTAACTAACTTCTTTCACTGTATACACTGCTGAACTTCCTCGTTCCACCACCAAGTCTCCTTGAAAATACTTTCCTTTTTCTCTAGTATTATCAGGGCCCGACAGCGCAGACCAGCTGTTTGAAGTGTAGTGTCAGGACCTGCTGCACCCACCTTGTATATCAGGATGCCACAGATTTCAAGAACGTCATTGTTATGTCAAGTGAAAATGAAACCAAAGCTCAAACGTTAACCAACCCATCATCGTGACTGAGACTGCAACACTGTAGAATGTTACAATTCCTGCTCAGTAATGCTCGGCGGCATTTTCTGCTTTATACTGCTGTTTTCCTTTATTCTCTTTTTCAAATTGTTAGATGATTTCAGTTCATCAGATTTATGTACCACACCATAGAGTAGTTGAGATGACTAAGTGCCAAAAGACCCTGCTACAGCATGTGTACTGAAAAATATCTACTGTACATACAATTAAAACCATGGTTTAGACTGTAGTGACTGTATAAGAAATAATTCCGGGATTCTTCGTCATTGTACATAATCAACTATTCACTGCTACAAGAAATAAATTGGGGCATTCATCAAAATGTCACTATGGGCGACTTTAACTAATTACAACCACTGTACATTGGACGCAGTCAGCAGATGACCAGTTAACCTCCCTTTTAGTCTAACCTGTCCTCCCTCCTCACTTTCAGGAGGCTCAGCTTTCAAACAGAGAAGTTAAGCACAAATCCACAACCTTTGTCCTTCTTGTGCCGTTAGATTTCTGTTTGCCAACAGGAATCAAATGGCATAAATCTGAAGTCTGCACATGGTATGTAGAACATTTATGTACTAAAATGACAATGATTTCTGTTTCAATGCATTTAACTTTCTCATGGTGTTTTTCAGTAGGAAGCAATATTGGAAAATGAATTCATTTGTAATGCATAGCAGATTATACTGCAAATTCTCAAAACCTTTATAGAAAATAGCACTAGCTTCTCTGTGGCCTCCCTGTTATAAAAATGTGTTTAAACCCCACTAACAATATCACAGATACAATTACTACCACCACCACCACTACTACTACTAATAATAATAGTAAAGAAACTTCTGAACCCAGCTCCCGGTGAAGCAAGCAAACAAAATTGTTGCAGAGAAAATCCGCTTTTAGGTCAGCATTGACAGTTTACAGATGAATAATGCAGGAAATTAGAAACAGGAGGATGACAAATAAGATTTTGATATGTCTTACACTATGAAATACTGAAACATGGATTTAAACCACTGATAATCACTATGGAGGAAATATGCTTATCTAATCCTGCAGAAACCAAACAAATCATGCAGACTAGTTTAGCAAAGACTCGCACAGTGCAAGTCTTTTCTAAACCAATTATCCATATGCATTAATATGCAATCATTTTATTGAATATTTGCTCTCATTGTTGCTGTTGAAATATACCAGAATCATTTATGTTGATTTCAGGCTGCTGCTTTGTGCCACAGGCCTGTGACAGTTGTTGTAGCTTCTCTGTCACCGATGGAGGCCAGCAGTAAGATTGCTCTATGCCACTCTGTACAGATTTGCTCAGACACTTGTGTTTGCTTTCCACTGTCGGCCGCCTCACACAGCTGACGGACAAAAAACGGAGTTGAGCAGTGTGCCAGAGTCAAGGTCGCGACAGGAACGCTGATAAGAAAAGACGGGTCACGGCGAGCAACATATCTGCGCGTTGACAGCGTGAAGCCGCCGCTGGGAACACAGTGGTTGGGTGGTGTATCAAGTCAGGGTGTGTTTGACTTATTATACATCTCGTTTGTTGTGTGTTCTCCAGGTGCTGGAGATATGAACGGTGAGATCTGTTTCACAGCAAAAGCTTATTCTCACGTATTCTGGGAGCTTGAACCCGGACGTGACCTTGTTTTTATCTTCCTGTCTCACTGTCTCGCTCTCCCCTCGTTTGTCTTCAGTCCCTGCAGCCTGAACTCTGCCTCATATCTTTACATGCTGCTTCTGCTGATCGGGCATTTTGCGTGTGTTTGCGCACTAATGTGAGTGTTTACATTCCATCGCTCTCCAGTCACCGGTGGGAACATGACTGGCTGGAACGCTGTTGATATTTGTGGTTTGAGGGTTAGAGCTTATTGGCGCACAGTGGCAGCTAGACCAAGCAGCTCGTGCTGGTTCAGAGTGTGTTTTTCCTTTCTACCTCTAATTCACACAGGAGGCAGACTTGATATGAAAACAATGGTGTCACGCAGTGCGTGGATGAAAAAACAATATGCTGAATTGTTTTTTCAAACAAACAAACTTATTTAATCACTGATACAGTAAGTTAACAATAAGGCTGATAATAAGCTATAAAGGAGCGAGATAGTTTTCAACTGTTGAAATGAAAGTAAATAAAACCTACAGCGTCCATGCTCTATAATTTTGGATGTTTAGTTTCTGTTTTTGATCATTTTGTTCATATTTTTGGATTTAATAGCTGTTTGTAGTCGTTTTGTTTCCATTTTTGGACGTGTAAGGTCTATTATTGTTATTTTGTTTAGAATTCTGATCATTTAGTCTCTTTTTTTTACTCACTTTGCTTATATTAATGGATGTTAAGTAGATCAATACATGAATCAAAATCAAAACTTATCACCAGATGGAGAGCAGTGCATGCATTTTAGCAGTCTAAAAAGTCAAAACAATAATATAAATTTGTATACTGCGACATTCAATATACTGCAGTATAAAAATGAGCTAAAACTGCAGAAGGCCATGGATTCCAATTGAAGGTTCAAAGAAAACCTAGTCCGTGCACTAGGCATCAAACAGAAATATGTCAAGTAAAATGTTTGGACCCCTGGTGCTTCTACTCAGACAAAAACATTTTACCACATTACTTTTGCTCCCCGTAATGTGTAAATGTAACATTTGACATTGGAAGATTCTACATTTAAATCATTTAAACACAAAATCAAAAAAAGGGATTAATTATTAACCAGCCACGAGAAAACTGTCAGTTGAAGCCATGAATATGACGGGAAATGAGAGTGGGGGTCCTCACATGGAAAACAAAGAACATCAGGAAAGTTTTCTTTAGCATGACATTTTAGAAAATGCTAATGAAAAAACAAGTAAGGATCTTTAAAAAGATGAAAACATCATTAAACACTGAACTATCTAAAAGGAATCATTTTTATAATCACATTCAGTGCTACGTTACATTCACAGGGGAACCAAGCTGATGTACAAGAGATGAAAAACACTTACAGAGCCTCGGGGGTACACTGGCTTCTTGAATCCTAAATATTAAATGTGTTTGGCATGTCCCACTGATGGTTTGAGCACATGCTGCTCTGATCACTTTAACAAGAATTTACTGTACCCCCGTCGCCGAGGACTGCCCCGCACCATAAATCCCTTAATCAATGTCAACCCCGAACCAACTTTACCCTGTCAGGAAAGCTTCGCGCACTTGGCCGAGCACATTATGTTCCCAAAGTCACATCTGATCTCTGACTTTGATCCCTGCACTTACGGCTAAATTGAGATGGTTTTTCTTTCTCTTTGTCTTTTGAGGCCCCCTCATGGGCACTGTTGCCTTGACATTGGCTTAGCTAAACTTACTACAGTCACCGAGGGAGGTTCAGATTTTTCCGGAATTCACTGTTAGGGCATAACGTGCTGACATGCTACTCAGGGTTCAGGCCCCTAAAGATAACAGACGAGCACATTTTCGTCCTGTGCACTGGGTCACAGATTGTATTTGGCTGTGTCTATCCTTCTGTTAATCCTGAAATCCTGCAGAAATAACTTTTGCGGCAGTAAACCTTGGGTTCTTGGTCAACTCCCTGACTGAGGATCCTTTTTGTTGGCCTACTCAGAAGCACGCTGGTTCTTCAAAACGTGTTTTATTTCACATCTATTGGGGCTGCTGTGCATCTGGAAACACTCAAAGATTTAGAAAACCTTATGCTGATCTATATTTCCCCACAATTTGCTTATGGCGGTTCTTTGGATGTCATGGTCCGTTGTTTTTTGCCACACAGTGTGATCTAACACAGGTAGGACATGGATTGAAAGCATACAGCCAGGGCAGCAGCACAGTGGCTTTTGGACAGGTTTTTACTTTTTTTCATTATGTTGGGTATATTTTATCAGCGAGAATGAAAGGAAAGGTGTTCAAGACGGTGGTGAGACCAGCTTAGAGACAGTGGCACTGAAGAAAAGTCAGGTGGCAGACCTGGAGGTAGCAGAGCTTGAGATGTTGAGGTTCTCTTTGGGAGTGACGAGGATGCACAGGATCAGGAATGAGGACATCTGAGGGACAGCTCATGTTAGATGTGTTGGAGATAAAGTCAGAGAGGCCAGACTGAGGTGGTTTGGACATGTTCAGAGGAGAGACTGTGAATATATCAGTAGAAGGATGCTGAGGTTGGAGCTGCCAGGCAGGAGGTCTGGAGGAAGACCAAAGAGGAGATTTGTGGATGTAGTGAGAGAGGACATGAAGTTAGTTGGTGTGAGAGGAGAGGATGCAGAGGACAGGGTTAGATGGAGGAACATGATTCACTGTGGGGACATTTTTGAATGTTTACAATAATTGAGTTTATTAACATTAGGTTTTTCTGCCACTGGAGGGAGACAGAGGCCAGATCATAGAGGATAAGACACACGTTGACCATTCAATGCCATCCCTTAACCCCATTCATGTTTTGTCCTTTGTTTCTTCATCATCTGTCTGATATGAAGACGAGCTATTAAATTGCACAACTCATTTTAAAAATGAATACAAACAATAATAAAAAAAAAATCCTCCTTTTCTCTTTCTCTGAGGCACCCTGCTGTGGTCGGCTCTCAGATGCCAGATTTCACCCCTCGTTGACTTGAAAAGCTTCAGTGGAGAATTTCCACAGGGAGAGACTTCACATCATTAGGGTTAAAGAAGAAAGAAAGCGGTGAAGATGTGGGGCTGACTGTGATCACTGCGTGGGCCTGAATAATACACAAAAAACCCGCAGTGTTCCTCTCTCCCTGCATTTATGTCATTATTAAATATAGTGCTCTGAAGGTGCAAACATCACGATAATGACATTGAGGCCAGCTCAATCAATTTCATGGTCTATTTAATGAAAAGGTGGCAGGTTGTTCCATTACTCTGTACAGTCAGCGTGTCTGATGTGGCATAATAGATGATAACACAGTGGGAGGTTACATCACCAGGACTTAATAAATTTACATCTCAGGGTAAAAGAGGCACGTCAGCAAAGGGGATTTCTGCTCTTTTCGGGTTAATTTCGTGGCTTAAAAATTAACAGGCAGCCGAGATTTTCTGGTGATTCATTCCTTTTTGCAACAACACGCTCACAAATACAGTATGTGCTTATAGGACGTAGCATGAGCTGGATCTGTATTTATAGCGTTCACTCTTATTACATCTCTCCTGCTTTTCACAGAGTTGAGCAAATGTCACAGCAGCCTGTGTGGAAACTAAAAGTTGGATGGCATGAATTTTATGAAATATACTGTGTCAGAAAGAATCAGAGGAGCACCGAGCCCCCCCCCCCCCCCCCCCCCCCCCTTGTATTGTCTCATTTCAACAGGGGGCAGTGTGGTTCCACCGGAGCCCGGCTGCTCTCAACCTCCTCTGTACCGAAGCTCTCCTGAGGACTGGAGAGGAAAATATTATATAATAAAATCATCCTGGAATCAGAACAGCAGTCACCAAGGAATTTCTGGAAACTCAATATCTTCCACTGTCTGAGTTAAAGCTTCTATGTCGGATTCTTCCGTCGCCTTTTGCCTTTCATATTAACACTATCAGGATACTGGGAAAAACTCTTCATCTTCGTATGGATATTGAGTTTGGTTTGGGTTTGCTGTCTCTCTCCTGGCATTTGAGTCTGTAATTGGAGTCTGGACCTCGGATGTTTACCTTTAGTGCTGATTGGGCATCAAAAGTGAATCAAACACACTTTTCCCTTGCTGCCAAACACAAGAGCAAAGTGCAGTTTATCACAATATCCACGATCACATCGACGCATATGTCATAATGTTGGCATAAAAGATATGCTTCGAGTTGTGTTTTCCGATGCGCTGGGCCACACTCTTTGCCTTTTGTAGAATATCTGTTAACCTTTAAATTAAATTCTAATCACCCGCCTCATGCAAGTGCTTGAAAAGGAATAAGCACATTTTCATTTAAATCACTTCTCTGTTGTATAGCACCTTAGGTGAAGAATTAAATTTAGGCCTAATCAGTATTGAGTGTGGGTTTACTTCAGGCATTAAACAAATTAAAATTTATAGCATTACATTGCTTGTCTTAAACCACCCACTGTATGATAATCATTATTGCACAGCTAATTGTCCGGCATTATGAACGTAATACCTGCAAGCACGTCCTTTACTGTTATCTGCAGTCCACTGGAGATTAGGGAAGCGATTCGGTTTCATTACGGGAATTATAATCTACACTCAGCAGTGAAACCATGTGGTCAAAACGAGCCGTTAATGAACGAAATCTACACAGTTTAGCCCCAAAAGCAAATGGATGTGCTTTGCCTCCATGGCACCAGCTGCACCTTCTGATCTCATTCCTGCGAGGTGAAGGAGACGCTGCTGCGGCTGATTGTCCATGCAGCGCATCAACCCTCTCCACCTGTTTTTCATTTGCTTGCTTTGCCTCACAGTCAACTGCTCTCACTCGCAGTCCTGGGAATGTGAGGCACAGAGTCTCGGTTGGCTTCCGAGGTTTTGGGGCTGTTTCTGGAAGTAGAGTCTCATGATGTCTGTGATGGACTGTTCGGGAAATCCACTACACACATTCGTGCCCCTCTCGGGATGAATTAAGGAGATTTTGTTTGTGTGTTTATTTTTTATTTTTTGGGGCCTCTGAGGTTTTCTCCAGCAACATCATCAGATCAAAAATGTAATTGTCCAGTACTTTGCTTAATGACCAAATAACTGCAAAGCTAATGACATTCCCATCAGCGGCAGCTGTACCCTGTGTTTAATGCTAATTAGCAAATTTATCTGCTTAACATCAGAATGTTATTATTTTCACTGTGAGCATCGTAACATGCTGAGCATTAGCAGTAAGCTCAAAGTAGCAAAGTGCAGACAAACAGCCTCACAGAGCTGCAGATTCCTAAACTTTGTGAGATACACACTGTTTGCCGTATATAGTTTAAAGCATTGGGTTCTAACTAAAAAAAACACAGTTCTGTCTACTGTGTTTCATTTGTATAATATGAGAATTCTTAAGCAGTTTGAGGATGTAAGTATGAGCATTTTACACAAAAAGTCAGAGAAAGGAATCCCTTTCTTCTTCCTTATCCCATTGTTCATGGCGGGATCCCTCCTATTCGACATACTGAGCCCCTTAAAAACATTCCTCTCTCGGTGGGTGTCTGAACGAATATTCAGTACTCAAAGAGAACAATACACAAACATCCTCCCACGTGCATTTTGAAGAACACACCGAGCAGCATCCCAAAAAGTGTTGTTGCTACCGTTTAATAACCATGACAACCGGATGATGATGATGTCATTGCTTGCTCGGGAAAATTCATAGGGGGAAGAGAGAGCGGCCAGTGTGTAGGTGCTTGAGGAGGTGGAGAAGGCACAAGACGAACCAACCTTCACCTTTTTTTTTTCTTAGGAAACACGACACATGAAAGACAAAGAAGAGAAAATTACAGAAAAATTCAGTTTTTTTTATTCTCCTCTGAGGCATTAAACTGTGAGAGAACAACTGGTTTGTTAGATCCACTTTATAATTACACTTTGGGCTGCCACCATCATTTTTCTGTGGTAAGGAGAGCAGCAGCAGTCCTCATCGTTGAAACCTGCCTGCAAGGTGCTCATTAAAGAAGTGACACACACACACACACACATGCCCACACACACACACACACACACACACACAGAATTACACTCGCATCCACACTCAGGAGTCTTTCTACGTTATTTATTCCAACAGATAAAATAATTATAAATAATTTGAAAGGAGGACAAGTGAGATGATAACCGCCCCAGAAATCTCAGCATGATGAGACTCACAACACACATATAAAGAGTAAAGCCTGACTTCATGATTATCATGCGGAGGACAATTTACAGATGCTATCATTTATCCCAGTTGCCTGTCTATATCATCCTCCCAAAAAGTAGACCCAAACTTTATCGGAAAATCCTAATGTTAAATTTAGGTAGGGATGCACATCACTGATTGATCGATGGAGACTAAGGCCACCGACAATGACACCAAGGTCTCCTGTGTGTTGCTTGACTTCTTCTGTTCCATCATAAATAATTTTGGACCATTCTTCCATACAGAACTGCTTCAGTGCAGCCATATTTTTAGGTCCTGTAATGAACCGTTCAGAGCATTGCAGCTTTTCTACATGATCCTAAACATCCATTCACTTCAATGTTGTCTTGTTGCATAACTTCTTCTGAGCTTCAGCTTGCAGACATTTTCCTGTAGCAGACCTTGATCCACTTGGGAATTTTGTTTCCCAGCATACGTCCAGAGGCAGCAAATCAGCCCCAAATGGTCCGGCTCCCTCCCTCCACTGTACTTTGTTAGGATGTTAGCTGCATCCGAAATCACTTCCTACTCACTCAGTCCCCAGCCCGGATATAAAGTAAGCTAAGTAGCTTCAGTTAATAGTGACCAGCCGATTGACATTCCGGACGCTTAACTATTGTCGTCACATTGCACTCAATCACTAACAGCTGTTTGAGTTGCATGACGGTAATGTTCTCCTGTCTGAAATGAGCAGCATTGCATTGTGGGATTGGTACCAGAAAGTAGGGTACACGCGAAAAAAAATTTACACACACACAAATTTGGACACACACTAAATAGTGAGTAGGGGGTGATTTCGGACACAGCCGATGTTTTAATGCTGGGACATGCTTCTTTTTTTTGGCCGTATGTATCGTGTAGTTTGTGTATGGTCGACTTACGAACACAGATGTTAATCAGCTCCAGTGAATCCTTTAAGTCTTTAGCTGTTGAGCTTCAGGGTTCTTTTTTTTTTTTTTTTTGCTTCATTGATCATTTTGCCTTTGGGTGTGTAAAAATGACTCTGGTGGGGAGGAAGATGAAGAGGAAAGGGCAAAGTGGTGGAAGTTGAAAAAGGAAGAATGTTGTGTAGTTTTCAGGGAGGAGCTGAGGCAGAGTCTGGGTGGTCGGGAGGTGCTTCCAGATGACTGGACCACTGCAGCTCATGTGATACAACATTGTAGGAGAGAGTTTGGTCAGTTGTAATAGCTTAAAATACGCCAATAACCATGATGTTTTCCTTTACGGTATGGAGGATGTGAACTCCTGGCAAGTTCAGCGCTTCATTAATCCAAAATTAAATCATTGTGTGTGGGAACAAAATCCAGTCCACCACACTTAGCTTCAGTGTTCTGTAATGCAATTTATTATATCGTTGTACAATATCATATTAATGTTGGAAAAGCTTCATAGTGCACCCTGATGTGAACATCCTCAAGTTTAATCAGCCCACACTTCCTGTGCTAAGGGCATTTTATTGTTTCTTTCATTACTGAATAATGAAAATTACTACCTCGTATATCAGTTATAATCTGGCATTTTCAACGTATTAGACACATATATAATTTGGAAAGACGTGGTCATTTTCTCATTCCTGTCAGTGTAACTGCTAATCGAATATTGTACCTTGGCATTTTGAATCTCGCCTCTTAATATTTATGGCCAAGCACTTCATGTTAGGGGTAAAAGTTTAATACAGAGCTTCGGCCTTGGTTTGGACCTTTGCATCAAGTCATATTAAGCCCAGCTTGTACGCGTAGCTGCACGACTACAGCTAAATGTACACACATGCAATGCACACGATGGATGTGATAAAGGGCTGGTCAGCGCTGTGGCCTGAAGCAGTCCTCATCCATGCTAATGTGATTCATTCCTGTTTGTCTCAGCTACTCTGGTGCCAACCTCCTCTCAACTCGCTGCTTCAGGGTGTGTGTGTGTGTTTGGGTTCTTCTTTCCATTACATGCATCTCTTATCGTTCACCCGCTCCGTCCACGTACGCACATAAAGGCTGATAAGTGAAACCAGATGAATCAGTGCCAACACCAGAACAATGGGACACCTCTGAATTGTGATGTGTTACACAGCTGCATCACCTGCTGCTGAACATGCAACAGCACTTGCTCGTTACTGCATTCACATAGTGGTTTCCAGCCACGTTTTAAGGCACTTTCTAACCTCACTGGCTTAAATTTCAGAGGGAGTTTATTCTGTCAGGCAAAAAAAAAAAAGCAGTTTTGTAGATACAAAATATATGCGATCAACAAATAAAATGTAATGAGTTCCTATGGAGTGAAACAGAAAATAAAGCACCAATTAAATCTAGGCCCATCGCGTCCTCTTGACTCATTCTTATATAATAATGCAATACTAGCACTCTAAAATTACATTTTAAACACTCCGCAAAAGTACTTATACGTTTGAACTTCTTGTAGCTTCAACACCTGCAGTGGTTCACTGATAAAGCTGATTCGTTTAGGTTTTGAATACAGTACTTGTATCGGAGTATTTTTACACCGAGGTTTACTTTTACTGAAGTAAAGGATACAAGTTGTTCTTCCACCGCTGGATAATGCAGTGGAGGTTGGAAGCTTTTCTGAGTGAATATTGTTTTATGAACCTATAAACAACATCGTTTTAGTAATTTCCTCCTATGAACACTTTGCATACTATGTTTTTAAACATATAATGGGATATGCAGTTCCTGTAAAATCTTGATGATCAGCACACACACTGTATTTAGTACTATTCGAATGAAGCCTATTCAACTTATAATGAATTTATTATTTGTTGCACACTTCTGTAAAATTAAAAAAATAGTACAGAGATGTTTTAATTGAATGGCTTTTGACATTAAAGGGATATTTTATTACAATCCATGCACATAAGTAACCTCTTAATGTCCCATCAGATCTGCTTGAGTGTCCATTTACTAAACGTACATACGTTACAGCCCAGCTGACTGCTTTGACCTAAGCCATAAACCATACATGTGCTAAACAACAGGAAATGGTTATGGATTGTTCAACGATTAGAAATTATTGATCACCGATAAAACATGTGCTTTAATTACAAACATCGCCCACTGCCATTTCATAAAGGTTTTCTGTCACATTTATAACTTCATATACATTGAAAAACTGATTTATGAAGTGTTTTCACCTTTTGGTATTTTTAGTCCTGCTTCGAAAAACAAAACAAAACAAAATACATAAAAATTTTTTTAATAAAGTTCTGTATTAACTTCAGTAGTGGTTGGAAAATTTTCAAAAGACAAATTTAAGGATCACATCTGATGCAGCTGGATCTGTTTGTCTTTAAAATGTCCTTCGTTTTTTTGGTCCTTCCGGCTTCTCCTGTGAGTTCAGGGTCATTTGTCCCCATGTTGATTTGGCACAGTTTCTACGCCGGACGCCCTTCCTGATGCAACCCTCCTCAATTTCTACCGGGCTTGGAACTGGCACTGCGCAGCTCGGGACGAGGACGGGCTGTTGGCGAGCCTCCGACCCTATGGTTGGTAGCCAGCCACTCTACCAGCAGACCCACTGCTGGCCCTGTTCGTCTTTAATATGGGTCAAATTCAAAACAGCAGGTCCTACATTTCATATCATGCAACTTGAGGGCCTCTTTCATCCAACTTAGTTCTTTAAATATTGTTTATGATGTAGGCTTTGTGGAAACAAAAATTCCTAGTTCAAGATATTAATAAAATAACATCACTTACATAATTCCTTCAGAATTTTCAAAGCTCCTCCAAAGCCACAGGAGACATTATAAACAGATTTCGTGGTTCTCCGTTTGACTAGTAAATCGACTTGATGCACAGTAGCTGTACCCTCACTGCAGCCTTTTGTGAAAGGCCGCATCCTCTGTTTACCGAATATAATGTGGTTAGAGACAGTGGACCTCAGCTGATGTCTGTGTTATGTGATGGACAAACAGAGTGAGATGCCTAAGTTGAGAAGACACCGAGAAGCATTGTTGTTTTCAGAGAGAGGCATAGGACGGAGTAGGAGCAGGGCTAAACAGCAGCAGCTAGACTGTATGAAAACCG
Source organism: Channa argus (assembly GCF_033026475.1). Taxonomy (NCBI): domain Eukaryota; kingdom Metazoa; phylum Chordata; class Actinopteri; order Anabantiformes; family Channidae; genus Channa; species Channa argus. The sequence continues at coordinate 8,553,382 of NC_090218.1, forward strand.
AGAAGTGGTGGATGGTGTTTGGTGTTAAGCTCTTACACGTGACAATCAGCTTCTGCCGGGAAAATAACTCAGAAACTGTGTGCAGCTTAGGTCATCGTGGTTGAAAGGTCTAGTGATGAACAATAAACAAAATAAACTGGATCTGATGTCACAAATGTTAATAAATACGTTGTCTATAAAAAATTTTTTTTTTCCATTAAGGCAAATCCGATTCTTTCTCCAACCATAACACCTTCAGCAACACAACATTATTGATATGATTGGTATTAATGTATTTTTGACTTCCTATTTACGTAAGTTATCCACACAACCTCATTGTGTTCATTGATATTGTAATCTGCTTGCAATTCCATTCAAAAATGTATCTGCATTTGCAGTTTAGTTGTATAGAAGGAGCCACTCGTCGCCCCCACACACACTGTATCCAAGCCTGTGCTATATATGTGGATTAGAATTAAAAGACCTCAACATCACTGTTTGATGGCTCTGAACCAAATTAAACAGGCTTCACCATTAAAGTTATATCAAGGGAAGTTAAGGGGCGGCTGCAGGCATGTGAAGTCCCTGGTTTTCAAGCTGACCGGGACCCTGCAGAGAACAGATATGTTATTGAAGCTGTACGTGATATTTTTTTTAAGCATTTTCTCCCCCTGAACCCTTTTGCCACAGCGAAGAGAACATGTACATCACCGAGCTAGTTAACAAACGGATGCACGGGCTCAGGCTCAGGCCGCATTTGTTCCTCACAAGAGCTGAACTCCGATGTCCTCCATCAGAAGCTATTATCATCAGTCCAATCTCTTTGTTCAGTAACATTTCCTCACACTTGCAGCAGGTTCTTTCCTGCCAGTAAAAAGTTTTATTGCGGAAATCTCAGCAGCTTTGTCTGCGACATTAAGCTTAATGTTGCCCGTCATGTGAACTGTGTCACTCGAGTTTGCTTCCTGCACCTGTGGGTCCTGTTTTCTTAGGAAAGGAAAGAGTGGAGTTTCAACATACTGTAGCTCTGACGCCAAATGTGCCGAACTTACATTTTAATCTTTCATTTCCTTGGATGAAAAAACTGTGACCGTGGTTTATTTCAATCCTGCGAGTTGTGTCTGAATCCCAGTGTAACCTAATATAGTAAGTGGATAAATAAATACTGAATGAATTGATGCTACACTGAGATGTTGTACAGTACCTCAGAAAGGTTTTGATTCATCTACTCCTTTATTATGTGATTTTGCAATATACCATCTTTTGAAATTAATACAACAAGACAGTTTATCAAGGATGTATCATCCATTTTTCAGTGTGTTTTTGTCTGTGGCCCAAGGTCTGCAGTCACTGAACATGTAGCAGAAATAGTAAGGTCAAGAGGTGACTACTTTTCCTCTCGAAGCTTCCCTTCTTCGAAATGTGTGACAGCTTTGAGGATGCCGTAGGCAAGGTAGACAGCTCATCGCTACGGATGACAAGTGTGGGGGTGTGAACTTGACCAAATGAGGGGAAAATGTGATGACGAACGATTCATTTTCCTGACTCGAGGCAAAATGTTACATTTTGGTGAACGAGGTTTCCAATGTTTCAGGCAGGTAAAAAAACTGCATGAGTCTGTGACAGGGTGTGGAAAAAGTCTGGTTTCTGGCTTTTGGTAATGAAATTCAACTTTATCATTTTTAGTGTTTCAATTTAGCACAAATTAGAGCGTCAAAGGTCTGTCCATCGAGCCTTTCTTCCATCCACATCCATTGGTATACTCGAGGGATACGTAGGTGAAGCAGGTCTGAGGTCTGGATGTGTTGTTGGACAAATAATGTATGATCAAGTCTGGGGAGGACACTGAAACACAGGCCCCTTGTTCCCCTAATTTCCCCTGTTGCAACGTGGAGTAGGTGTTGTGCATCACGGTGCATCAGGATAAAGATAGGACACTTTGTCAGTGGTCGTTTAGCTCGTCTCCACATCCAAACTGCCCCTCGGTGCAACACTTAAGAATTTTATCAGATTCAAACTTGCAAATTCCGTTTGTTTAAAGTTTTATTACCGGTTCCCCTTCAAAGTTTCAAGCACTGTCCTTGTACTAACCCCATCTGAAGTGAGCGAGAGACGTCGTAGAGAGGTGACGCGGATGGATAGTGGTTGTTAAAAAGGAGACAGCCCCCCTGTAAAAGACAACAGCACAAAACAACCAATAGTATTTAGACTCCCAGTGGCTTCTGGAGACTGTTAGCAAAGGAGTTACTCACAGGGGGCTGGAGTTAAAGTTCACAACGAAGCAACTTCCTGGTTTTGTGACCACAATGATGTATGTTACATAACATTAAAGAATCAAGATTTTAAGTTGACATTAACCCACAATACTTTTACTTAACCTGTGTTGGTTTAGTGCCTCTATGCATAACCCGAGTGTTGTAAAGGTTTGGATTAACAGCTACGTTCTGCAGCTATGTCAGTAATTGGACATTGAAGTTCTTCTGGTTTCACCTCAAAACAATACGTGGGATGTATCTTCCAGGAAAACACATGCAAGGTGAAGGTCCACACTCTAGAAGTAACATTTAAAAGAAAGAAACTGGACATTGCTCAAGTCCAACGTCGTGCAATCTCCAAAGACCCGTATTGTTCAGGTGGCAGGACACACAGGTCAGGGACAGTAGCTAAACTGTAAACTGCATCACATCTCTCCTACTGTATTCTTGATGATTTATTCGCTTGGTTCTGACCCGTTCGTCTGACACATCTGTAGTAGTCCATGCACAGCATCTTACGGAAAACAATTCGATTCGTGAACCACAGGAGTCGGTCATTCGACTCCAGTTCCTCCTGGCTACATGTCAGCGCGTCCCTGGGCAGGAGACTGTTCCCTAAAAAGTGTCTGCTACTTGAGATAAAAGCATCTGCCAAATGTAACGTTATACAGTAGGTCAAGCATTTGCTTTGGAGGCTTGTGTTGGGTTAAAAGTTGCCAAATCTAAATTTGCTGTTACTTTTATTAAAAAAACTTGATTAAACATATGATTTCTTTGCATTTGATGGAGCAGGGGTGGTGATGTTTATTTTCTCACGATGGATTTAAAAATTTTGGCCAAGATGTTGCACAAGATAAAAATTGTCTCCTGCAATAATATGATGACTTGGTTTATGGGGCTTTTAAACAAGTTATTACAACGCAGATTAGCAAAATTACATTGGGTGTGATAAAATAAATTACGTTTCTTAATTACAGCCGCATTCCCCATGTTAGGATGCTTGGCATAATCATACTCAGGATCAGTATTAGCTCTCCATCTCATTTTGATTCGCTCTGTGCTCGTCTGTCTATCCCTGCAAGCTCACTGTTCTCACTGCTTAGGATTTAGGAAATATCTGCCAACTACCCAGTGAGCAGGTTCGAGCAGCTTTTTGTGTGTCTGGGTTTTAAATAGGCCGTGATTTAAAACTGCTTCTTCTGTCTGTCTCCATGGTGCCAGTGAAGTAGCCGCAGAGACGCTGTGTTATTGTAAAAAGCATCCAGGGAGCACTTGTGAAGAAAGAATGCGTTGCTGCTTTTTAATGAAGGTTTGTATTATGACAGTGTTTCAAAATGAAGCCCACTCATCCTTCTTTAAGAATCTCAATTAGGAGTTGCGTAACCTGCTTTCAGTCAATACATTCATGGCTGGCTGTGGTTTCTTCTTTAGTTATTCTTTGTTAGTGTTTGCAATCACTACAGTTTTTTTTTTCTCTAGTTATCTGATACGACAATTGACAACAACAACAACAACAACAACAACAAAATACAAAGACACTGACCCACCTGGGATGAGAAATCAGCACCATCATTACAGTCAACGTCAGAAGAGAATAAAGAGCCTGGAAATGTCTGCCACTTCTTAGAATACTAAGGAGCAGAGGAGTGGATGGATGTGGATGGATCGTGTAGGGTTGGACCTGTGAGAGTGGAAGGGGATGGTGCCAAACATAGATAAAAAAAACACCCTCTCCCTGTTCTCTTATTACTATTACGTTTTCTTGAGTGTGACACTAAAGGCTTGTTAAGGAGGAGAAAAAAAGTCTGCTTTGTGGTTGACAGATCAAAATTAATGAGCCTTGAGGAAAACTGTCCTTGAAACGTCATAAATGTCTGTGAATTTAAAAATCCAGTGTGGAAACCCCCCCCCCCCGAATGTTTACTACTCTACTCTGACTTGTAGCCTGTCAGTGAAACAGTGCAGCAGTTGGTGCCGTATGAATTTCTGTAGGTGGATTTTGAATATGATAATAGGACAACACAAGTAAGTCATCATTATACATCCCATAAAATAACAAGTAACTGCAAAAAATGACTATGAAAAGCTGTGAAGACTCTCTGAGTCCCTTAAATCTGAGGGATAAATCTATAAAGTGACCAAACTGCACTTATCCTTAAGTTACTTTTTTGGTTAGTACTAAAGAAACATGTCACGTCTCATTCACTGTGTGACCTGATCGTTTAAAAGGTCATCAGCTGTAGTAGGCAGAGGTGGTGAATACTTTTACTGAAGTACTTCAGTATAAATTGGTGATACTTTAAAATACTCTACTACTTTATTTCCACTTTACAACAGGAAAATACTTCATTTATTAAACAGCTTTAGTTACTTTTCTCAATGAATTAAATAAATCAATACATTTTTTAATTAACTGATAATGAATAATTTTAATGAACATTTTGAAATATTACTACTACCTACTTTGGAGTAATGTTTTAGCCAAACACTTTGTAAAAGACTTTGTAATTTGAGTTGTATGATTCCGGTGAATCAAATAACCTGAACTAACACAAAAGGAGAGCAGCTTCATGCAGTGGATGGACACCACACGGATGGAAGCAGCGTGGCAAACAAACAAATGTCAGGCCAGAAACCAGGAGTCCAGTGTGTCGCCATTGACAGACTGGGACCAGTCCAACAGCTGGCCTTGTATCTACCCCCGAGGCTGAGAATGTGTCCAGCTTCCCATATAGGCAAACGACCACCTCTGGTAGTAAAAAAACTACGGATGTCCGGATGCCGAAACCCGTATCGAATATCGGGTCAGATGCTCCGCTTGTGTACTTAAACTCGTGAAACGTTTTAGACTCCACATCTGATACTGTGTTAACCTGTGCAGGTATTGGGGTTGGAAAATTGTCTGAGGTTTAGAGCCTTTTTAAGAAAATTCATGACAACCAAAGTGCAACTGATGGCAAGCTCTGCTCTGCTCTGCTGAAGTCTAAAAATCCAGTTACTATAGAAGTCAGAATTATTTTAAATGTAATATTTGCCACTGACATTATGGACAACACAGGAGCTCCACATTACCTACAGTTTTACAAAAGGAATATTTCTCTTTAGAAGCTACACACCATCTTGTTCACGACTCTCCACCAGTATCTCAACCTCTAATCTTTGCTTGTTCAATTTCTTTTTAATTTGTTTTCAGTGAAAGTGGCTCCATTTGCAAATCATTGGTCACCATCATAGATGTTTTGGCAGAAGAACATGCGAGAGTTTCCTTTCTCACAGGATTTGTGGGGTTGTAGACCTCAGAACGGCCACTTGCTCACAGAGTGTCAGAGACTAGAAATCTGACCCAGGTGGTGGAGACAGTGTTTGAGTGTGAAGTGTTCAGTCTTTGAATGTCACCACTGCTACTTGGACCAGCAGTGATACTTGGTATCTGCAGCACTCAAATGAAAATATTTGCGTCTGGAAAAAAGGGGTATCAGGACACGGGCAGAAAAAGACATATACAGAATATGTCCATGTAGAACCAAGGGCGATGTGAATGGACTTCGAACCCAGAAGATAATAATCGTTGTACTGAGAAAGCAGTTGTAGAGACTGGGAGACCACGAGGAGGCCTTCAAGTGTAACGTTTGTCCATCAGGATGTTGCTAAAGGTACAGTGTGTGTCGCTCAACCACCTCTAAATGTGTGCCCTTGATAAAGGCAGCCGACAGGGGAGTCTTCACTCTCCTGAACTTCACTGCAGGTGGTGGAGCCCGCACCCCTCCACAAACCTGTCCACAGCACCCCCTGTATTCAGCCTTTTGATACCTGCAGGCGGGTACACTACACAGCAGCAGCCATCTGAGAACTCAGTGTTATATCTGATGTCTGAGTCGTGCAGGGTGACAGGACTTTCTCCCCCTGAGGAGCTGTGGTGCTGCTCACTTCACTGTCTGATGTACACGTCTGTGGCTGACCAGCCCGTCAGTCGGGCATCCAGGGCAAAAAGGAAGCTCCTGCTACGCATTTTCATTTTTCACTCAGCAGAAGAGAGGACATTGTTATGTATTTTGGCCCCTAAACACTAGTTAAATGAGACTCCTGATGGTTGGGAGAATATCAGCCCCCCCAACGGCTTACAAGCCATAAAGATTGGGAAACAAACTACATGTTGAGACATATGAAAAAAGATCTTACTTCAATTTATAGAGATCACATCCTGCAATTTATCATGTAGCACCTGGGCTAACATTCTGCGCTCTGCATGCTGATGATACAGTTTAAGACAGTCAGGGTTTTCCATCCAACCCCCCCGTTTTTCTTCCTCAACATCAGAGCTTGTTTAATCTGTGAAAAAAAAGAAAAAAACATATCTGCACATATCTGCACATTCTCTGCAGATAAAAATCTTTGTCAGTAGGGTAATTAATGTGTTTTGTTTTCATATCCATGCGCTCATATTTTAAATCTATGCCAGGAATAGAGGAGAGGCTTCTTCTTCTTCTTCGAGACAGTTAACACTCCCACAGTTCACTTGCGTCATCGCTGCTCGTGAAACTGTTACATCAAAGCTTGCTTGTGTCACTCCACCCTCGGAGCTTTTCAGCTTTTTCTAACTGCTCCTTTTCTCCCAAATCAATGCAATATAGTCCCATCTGTGCAATAATGTGCAGCTTGATGTAATTGCCCGAGGAGCACAGTTACTCCGCAAATGAAAAATATGCTAATTACTACGAACGCGTCAGAAATGTAATTTCTTTCCAAATGAAAAGGACTGGCAGTCTTGAGCATGTCCACACCCACACGGTTAGAAAACATGCATGCCCGCACATATAAAGTAAACACACACACACACACACACACACACACACAGTACCCTTATCCAGCCCTACAAACGTGCTTTGTATGCATGTGGTGTATATTCAGGCTTACAGAGTTGGACTTCAGCTGCAGGGTTGCGTTCAAGCTCTGTCACACCTGCCAACCTCCGGTCGATGCACTTTTGGGAGTGGATCCAAATTTGCATTGAAATAACCACATCAGATTACAGCTGCGATAACCTGAGCTCCCAATGACAGTAACAAGTGGCAGGAAAATTGAAATTTAAAACATTTCTTTCAGAGATTAAAGCTAGATTTTTGAGAAAAACCCATGGCTCAAATACGAATTGTGGCCCTTTTCTGAAAGAATCAAACAGGCACACTCTCCCTTAAATAGGTACCAGTGGAGGGGTCGCTCCTCGGGGTCTTACTCTCCCGATCATAAGAAACGAGGAAAGGTTTCACCTGCTGCAACAAAGGCAACACTGGTAGGTGTGTGAATACATCACCACGTGTGGGAGAGAACACACTTACCAGCAAAAGTACTTAGAGACGAAATCTGCCATTTGAATTATCCCAGGCCAGCGCAAACGGGAAAGCTGCCAACTGTCTTCCTCCATTAATTTTACAAGTTTTGCCTCTTGATAGTCTGTTTTATTGAATTTGAAAAAAAAAAAAACCCACATTAAATGATTCCCATAAAACATCTCTGGGTTATTTTCTAGCCTCTGTATTTAATAAAGTACACACAGCCAACATTAGTGATCGCTTATGAAAATGATAGTTAAAATATGATGGTTGCTTTAACTCCCTTTTTTTCTTCCTTCTGTTTCAGTATGTTTTTTCCGGCCCTGTATAACACTAAAGAAAAGATGCAGAGTTGGATCAAGCCGACAGCTCAAATGCACATGTGACTCTGTGTAGTAGCTGTGGCATAAATCTAACGCACCTCTGCTGTAATCAAGGTGGACTATTTCACCTGCCTTGACCTGCCCGCTCTTCTGCTGCACAGGTCGAGGTGTTGCTATGCTTTTGGTCTCTTCCGGACAGCTTCTATCAGAATCATAATTCCACCAAGCTACAGTAAGTATTTGCTGTTTGTGCCGTTGGTTTATGAGCTGTGGCTTTTTGGACCACAAAGCTAAAAGCTGCTGCTGCCGCTGCTTTATTAACGTTGGACATTATGACTCATAGCAGGAGAAACACAAGTGTTTTGCAATCTTTTTCTTATTGATAGTAAGTAAGTAAATGATGTGTGACTCCGTTAGTTTGCCTCAGTCTTTGTCTTGCCACTTCATACTAGTTTTAGTACACTCTCGAAGCTTCTTAAGAAAAACTGGCTCAGGTTTTTACTGCTGTACTGGTGCTTCTTTGGAGTTTTTCCAGCGTGCGTACCCGGTATGGGATCTTGTACACAGAGAATCTGATGGTAATATTAGCTAGAATGGAAACTCGGCTTGGCAAACACATTTCATGTTAGGCCTAAGCATTAGAGGAATATATGAAATTGCAAGAAAATTGTTTAGTTGGCATCTGTCTTTCCTGCACATCATGTAAACTCTTGAGCTCTTGAAACTCTTGGGGTGCACACTTGCATTTATTGCATCATTCCTGAACTTTGATCAGAGTGTTAATGGCTGTCGGCTGATCATGTTGCGTAGCTTCTGCTTAATGTCGTGAATATTGACTTGGCCATTTAATATGGGGATGTTGATATTAAAGTTGACATTATAGTTGTATGTTAATTCACTCTAACATGTTATAAATGGGCCTTCTGCATGACTTAAATCCTGGAACTTTTTACGCTGACATTGTACAAGTAAGTTGAATGGCCACAGTGTAGGTATTCGCTGAGTGCAAAGATGCAAACCAGAGTTGGATTTTGTCCAGTGTCGGGTTACTTTAAGAGATGACGGCGGTTAGTGTTAGGCCCAGAAACTTGAGTAAAGTTGCGAGACCAGTTGCATATAAACCACAACACACACAATCACAACGTCACACACGTACTTCCTCACTATGGAAACCATGTAAAAAAACATTGTGCAACCATCATTATTAGTGCACAACATCCTGTGCCTGCCCCCTGACACAAATGGCACCTTAAGCATCAGCACGTAACGCAAAATAACTGGACAAAGTGATGTTTTTTTGATGCCTTGGTAGTAAGAACGAGCTGTGGCGTCTCTGCATGCGGCTGCTTTATTGGAAAGTTTAATATTCTTACCGTGTGCCTGTGTTGAGCTTGGTTGAGACCATTTGGCAAGCGATGAGGTCAGAGCATTAATGTCAAACATCTACTCTTGATATATTTGTCACCTATTACAGACCCCAGTGAGTTTGCTGACATTGTTGGAATAGGATAATAACACAAAAGTGATAACTTGCACATCTTAATAATCTGTGACATTGATTTTTAACAAACTGCTTGACATAAAAGTCAATAGAAGACAAATGATCACAGCTTAATGTGTTCAGCTGTTCCCAGTCCTCCACAAAAGCTACAAGGCTCTGTTTTCTATACAGTTAAATGTAAAGGCTTCCATCCCCAAGTTCTGAGCTGAGCTCTTTTAACCACATTAGTGAACAAATTACAACAGTAATGAAAAGAAATTGAACATTCTGGAGTTTAAAACAAAGACAAATGGGCTTGTTCAGTGTTTGACCATTTGAGTTTTAATTCCTCCATTTGTCAAACATCTACGGCTATACAAGAATTCAGAATATGTGGAGATAATCGAGAGTGCAGTGTCCCAATTATTGGTGCCTTGGAAAAATAAATCTTACTTTTGATAATCAATTTTGTCCTTATTAGGAACCTTCCCTTGTGGCCTGTAATGTTCTGTAGGCAATATTGATTGTAGGACTGTTCAGGCCACTGAACAGAAGACGTTTAAGTGCCAGTCTTGCTGCTTTTGCTGATCTGTTATTACTCGACATCTTCCCCGATCATAGTCTTAATTATGAATATTCATATTATCTGCCAGCTGAAGCTCGGGAGAAGTTGGTGATGAGGCAGTATAACGACTACAAAAATCAACATCAGAATCTCTTCAAATAGGTGAATCTGGCTGAGCTGAAGAAATTCTGTAAGAAACAATAGCCCAAAACGCCTCCTGAATCCTTTTTAGGTCTGACTCACTCTTACTGGAAGCACCTGTCGGAGGCTATTGCTGCCAAAGGAGACTTGACCAGTTATTTAACACAATCCATTACTTTTTTTCCACTAACACTGTGAATGTTCAATAACGTTATGGGTTGAGTGCTGTTGGCCTCAGTGCATAGTTTTTTTGGGGGGCAAGTATTTTCACTTTTACTTGTAATATTAGGTTTGTGTTCTTTTACCACCTGCTTAAAACACAACATTCCACAATGGACCCAACAATCTGACCACCAACTCTAATTTTATTAGCAGTAATATTCAGTCACTTGTATTTTGCAGGACAGTCTCAGCTGGTACTATCACAGTGTACTGCAAGTCAGACCCTAAACTTGGAAGATGGGTGTAAAGGAGGAAATGTTCATTAGGTGTTGAAGGAAGCACATGTTAGGGCTCATACGGAAACAAGTTACTGCTGCTTCAGTGCAAACGCACGATGTGCACTTGTAAAATCTCAAGATGCTAGTGCTCCTATGGATCTTGGGTAAATCTGGATGGATGACCAGCCACAGTTTGGCAAGCATGTGAAGTGCAGACTACAAAGCTACAAGTGCAACTTTAAGCTCTGTTTCTCTGCTACTCTGAAACTCTTCGCTCTTCACACTTCCCGCTTTGTTTCTCTTCAGTCCTTTTTTTTTTTTAAATGAAGAAGACACAATCATGACTCATATTACACTTAACAATTGAATATTTGATACTTGGATGAAGATCTTGAATATAATTTTTATTTAAAAGACTCTTATCCTCATGGGAGGCTGGATCCTATCCGGGCGAGAGGCAGGTTCCACCCGGGGCAGATCTCCAGTCTATCTCAGGGCTAACGCAGATGGACAGACAACCATTCACACTCAGACTCGCACCTACAGGCAATTTAGAATCACCAATTAGTGTAACATGCATGTCTTTAGATGCTGGCAAGGAGATTTATTCTGAAGATTATTCATTGATATGCCTTTTAGAGCCTAAAGTAGTTTTATTTCATGAAAACCCAGTTAACATCGTTCTGACAGCTAAAGAAAACAGTTGTATATTCCAAGAACCGCTACTGTACTACTATGCAATGTGGAATCGCACTCTCTGTGGAGTCATTTAGTTGAGCTGTGTGTATTTTTGCCTCGGGAACAGAGCGAGAGTTAAACAAATGGCATCAACAGCTCCTACGCCATAAGACCGTGATGAATTCCCTGCACTCTGATTAGGCTGTGCTGCTCTGACTGGCCATTGGTCTCGATAGACAGTAGACTCTTAATAGGCTGTGCTAAATGGCCAGAACCCATTCGATGGGGGGCGGGGGGGGCGGGGGGGGGGGGAGTCATAAAACAAACAAGCGATTGAATGAGTCAGTGAAGGAGTGAGGTAGAGGAGAGATGAAGAGGGCGAGTGAGGGAGTTGTTTCCTGTGCTAAGTGGCTTTAAATGGCTGTGGACTACAGCTAACGAGTCTGACCTGGCGGGAAACTAGAGGGTAGGCAGCTGCCAGGTCAGGCCTGGCTGTCTGTGTTTGTCTGTGTGTGTGTGTGAATGAGACTATTTGTCCAAAGACATATTCACAGATGTCAATTTTCCTCACGATTAATTGTGATGCACACTAACGATCTTGAAGCCACACTGTTACAAAACCGGTTGTCTGCCCCCGATTGTAATTAACAGTCAATCGAATGAATCTCATTTGGAAGTGTGATATTAAACTTTTCCACTCCATTGTTTTGTTAGTTCATCACATTTCGTCCCTTCTAGGGAAATTCAGCTTCCTGATGAAAGAGATGTAATTCCAGAGAAGGTGAATCGCCGTTTAATGTAGCAACATGTTTTATTCAATTTTTCTCATGATAAAGTTGCAATGTTATGTTACTTATTACCTTTTTACCTGCAAACAAGATAATTTCCAATAATTTTAATTATGATTTTCCTCTTGACTTTTGTAATTGAAAGGGGAACTTTACAAATATTTAGCTTGAGGTAAAACCTTAAAGCTGGTTCCCTTTTTGGATCCACTAAAACAAATGGCTCAGTTCAATCAAGTGTCCCAGAAAGGCAGGAAGAGAACTTTGGATTTCAAATGAAACTGTAATGTTTTCCCAGCCCTCGCTAACAAGTGTAGTCGCTTTGAAGACAAATTAAAGGCGAGTGCAGCTCAGACATCCGTAACCGTGTCAACACAAAAGCACCTGTATCAGGTTTACATTTAGTGCCAGTTGTGTCTTGATGTCTTTCGAGTCATTACCATGTGTCCAGTGTTGATTTAATTATGTCTCAGTGCAAAGAAAAAAACGCCCCACATCGACGTGGGACAGCAGAGCGTGTGATTATGTCAACGTTATAGACATTAGCATCATATTAAATCACTAAAACTACCACACTATAGTTACTAGGAAATAGATTTCCATTTTTTTTTGTTGTTGTTGTCGTGTAAGCGTGTGCTGAGCTAAACGCGCACGCAGGAAAAATAGGTAATTGATTGCTTTCAGTTATTAGCAGTAATTAGTGAGTTATGCTAAATGATTGTTTCTCAGAAACTCAGACAGTAAATGAAAAATGCTATCATGTGTACTGAGCCTTTCCCCTGAAAGTGTGTGTATGTGTGTTTATAATTGGCTAAGCAATGCTTGGTGAATGTGTTGGTGACTTCACTTGTTTACAATAACTACAGGGTAGGTTGTTCAAGCCCCATTTACTCCTGTCCGTGTGTTTGTATGTACCTCACTTGTACATAAAGTTGTTTTGGATGAAAACATCTGCAAAATGAACAATTGGAATCGTGATAGACAAGCTAACAAATTGCCGATTGCAATTTTGAATCCGTGGATTTATTCCCTACTCTACTTAAGATTTTCATCAAGCCAAAGCCATTTAATACTTATCCTGTAATTGGCTCTCAGTTACAAAATGAACCTGGGCTACACCTATTTGGATTATCAGTTCACCAAGAAACACTCACACATTCTTGGTTCTTATAGGTAAACTTCTGCTTTTCTTTTCTTCTTTCGATACATCGATGTAATACAGCGATATTGCCACTGATCACGCGGTTTTATATTTATTGCTGTTAGTGTTAATCGATGCAAACCACACCAGCTGCTGCTGTTAGTTCACAATAAGCATTAAACTGCCAAAAGAAGAGGTAGACTTTATTTTGAAGTGCTGTTGTTTGAAATATTGCAGAGGGTGACGAAACCTCAGCGAGAAGTCACAATTAACCATTAGTTGAAGAGCAGCGTGTGACAGGCTGCAGCCGGGCTCCTTAGCAGGTTAACAGCCCCATTACACTGCCCTGCTGTTGTGCAGAATGCTACTTGCAGCATGTGCAGCATGAAATTGGATAACAGTTGCAATTATTGTTGACTGACAGATTTAAACTTTGGACAAAGAGGTGTGTGTTCGGTTGCACCAGCTGGTCCTCTGTAGTGTTTCTGACAAAGTGGTTCGCTCGAGCAGTGTTTGCTGTGGTATTAAACTGCACTTGATGTTACCATGGTAACCACAGTTATCGCCAAATTAAATGGGACTGAGTTTTGTGTAGTTTTGTGTCTGGAACAGATGGCTAAACATTTGCTTTGAGTTAAGTTTGGAATAACATTGCAAGTTCTCATGTCCTTGCTGTCAGACTGAGCTAAGTACTGATTAAAACTTCTGTAGGTGGGCTGGACCTCTGCCCACGTCACGCTGCCCAAGCAAAATCCTAAGGCAACAAGGTAGAGGCAGAGTACTGCACTGTAGGGGGTTGATGGCATACTGTCAGGACATTTTTAATTTTTTGCAATATGAGAAATGATGTATAAATTATGTGACAATGTCATTTCTGGTTAATTAAATACTAAAACCTAGTCGAAGATACTTGATCAGATTGAAAGTCAGCCCGTCAGGAGCAGGATTCATAAGCCTTCTGCCTCAGTTTCTTGGTGACCCGCTGCCCTGGATGGAAATGCTGCGGATAATTACTGGTTAAATGTTTCGATTTGTCTTTTGATTGAAGTGTGTGAATTGTGCTAATAGACACAGGATGTGATCCGTCACTCTGCAGGCACTGCAGCTTTATTGCAAATCACAACCATCAGTCAAGCTTTTAATAATTGACCTTTCTGCCACTCCAAAGCATCCACATGTCACTCCTACCCCATTCAGATTTTCTAATGAAATGCCCTCTGGCCGAATCGCAGTAGCTGCCTCCTCCAATGCTGCATTAGGGACTGTGGAGTAGATGGCCAGTGCTGACATCTCTCTGTGTGCAGGATGAAAATCAAAGTCTGTTTGCTTTTCATGAATTGATTATATTGCACACAATTCTTGTTGCCATGCTTGGCTTGCTAAGAGCTGTCAGTCAGCAAACAATGTACATTTTTAATCTAATCTCAAATATTAAACTAGGATTATGTTTGTTGTTGCTGATATGTGAGTAAAAAAATAAATATGTGAGTACATCTTGGCTTCAGAAAGAAAAAAAAAAGAGCATTCTGCATTCATGTGTGCTGCATATTTAGATTGGATGATAATATGTGACGTGCATTTTACATTTATTATATTTACTGTCTTTCTGTCTTTCCTGTCACTGTACTGTGTCTTCTGTTTTAGGCCCCATTCTTCACTACATTCGTGTCGATTTGAATAAAGGGGGATGGAGGGGGAACTAAAGCAATACGAATGTGTATCACAGTACCATAATGACAATCTTGTAACTTTTTACGTGTACTGTGGAATAAACCCAGATTAGAAATTGCCAATATCCAAGTTCCCAATTTGCTAATTTCTGAAAAATAGTTTTCACACGGTTTGTGCTGTTAGTGTTTGTTTCTTCATATACATGCAGCAGGCAAGGTCAAGCAACTCTGTCATGGTCTCAACCCAAAGGTTTCACACAAACACAGCTGTCAAAGCTGGCACACAAGCCCAATTGGTGCTTAATAGTGTGCACACGTTGGCTCCTGCAAGTTTTGTTTGAACCCATGGGTCGTAATGGGAGCAAGAGGGCACCTTGGCAATGGGAACTCGGAGCACTCAAGCTTTTATCCACCCATCAAATATACATTTTATTTATAGACGAGACAAATACTCCATATTTTTGATCCTGAAGTCATGTCACAGTCATGTTCCTGATGCATCTCAAAAATAGTGTCTGAATAACTGTTTCACTTTTTTTTTTTTCCTTTTTTTTTCTCAATAATGTACCTCTATTTATATAAGGTACAGTGATGGGGAAATATTGTCTGCATTCCAAAAATACATTGTTTAAAAGGTAAAGGGGTTTGAATGGTTCTGGAAGCGAAACATCCCTCTTATGGCTTCTTTTCTCCTTTTTTCTTTAATCCTTAGATGGCAGCAGCTCTGACTTGATGAGAGGGAGTTTGTTTTTCTGCCCTAGAGCATCTCCGAGCCCACTGGGTGCAGGGACATGAGTACGGGGAAACTGGGGGATCTACTGTGACGATAGTTTGTGTTTGTGTGTGAACAGGACAGTCGCCAAAGGTCAGGCTGCATGTGCCTGGGGGGACGGGGCACAAATGCATACACACAACGGAGACTCGTGGCCGAAGACCACTACTTCTAACAAGAAAACTCATGTAACGTACATGATGCTTTTGCCCAGAGGCAGCCACGCCACAGTTATGATGGTAAGAATCGCCAATGTGCAGCAAAACAAAACAAAAAAAAAGGCATATTGTTGACTTTTGTCATAATCTCTTCAGAACAGTTTCAGAACATGCCCTTAGTGAATGATTCATTACACCAGTATGAAGTTTACAGACTTTGTTCCTGCAGTGACTGCAGTTTACGGATGGAGGTTGTTTATCTACATTGAATTGTCGAGTAGTTTCTTGAGCGTGGCACAACAATTATTGGTAATATCAGTGAAGGTCAATTCAGTGTTCTGTAGGTGGACCTCAGAACCACAACATAATTTGTTTGTTGGGATGATGACATCAATTCTATTAGGATTGCAACTAACTTCAAACAGACATGTTTTCGTGTAGGCCAGGGCTCATTTCGGAAGAAAATGTTCTTAGACATTTCAACAAATGCATTACAGCCTGATATCTTTTTTTTTTTTAATAGATGGCATTAAATCTAATACGCAGAAGTAATGTATAAAAGCTTTATTTTGTATTTGTGTTCCTTTTAAGAAAAAGTAGGTCGTTGGTTCAAATGTATTTTCAAGGTAAAAAAACAGCGGTTGGGGGGGAACAGCTCAGAACTCATTATTAAAACCACTTTACTTCAAATAAGATTTACTTAATTTAATTTTTTTGAAGTATTTTTCTATTTACTTTATTCGATCAAGCTGACGCTAATTTCATGTGTGAGTATTGTATGAAGCAGTGTTGGGAAAATGATATTTGCTACTAAAATGACTATAATTGCATAACATTTTGAACACATACTAATCTAACATACTTTGACATGCGTCTTTTGTTAGGGTTTCAGTCAATGACCTTGATCGAGGGTAATTATCTTGCCTCATGATGGACTTTGTTCCAAGTAATTGAAATACCTGGATGTGTTGAGCTCCACATTCCAAAGTGAGATAACTTGGCAGTACTGTTAGTGCATCCAGAAAGTATTTTTCCACATTATGTTACAGCTTTAAAATGGATCAGATTCCTTATTTTCCACAAACAATACCCCATTTTGAAGTTTGTTTGAAATATTTGCAAATGTATTAAAAATAAACGATGAAAACAATCACATGTACACAAGTATTCACTGCCTTTAATACTTTGTTGAAGCACCTTTAACAGCAATTACAGCCTCGAGTCTTTTTGAGTATGATGCTACAAGCTTGCCACACCTGATTTTGGCACTTTCTCCGATCAAGCTCCATCAGGCTGGATGGGGAGTGAGAGATGTTCAATCGAGCTGAAGTCTGGACTTTTGTTGGGCCACTCTAGGACATTCAGAGAGTCGTCCTGTTGCCACTCCTTTGTTATCTTGGCTGTGTGCTTAGGGTCCTGTTGAAAGGTGAACGCTCTGGATCAGGTTTTAATTAAGAATCTCTCTGTACATTGCTGCATTCATCTTTTCCTCAATGCTGACTAGTCTCCCAGTTCCTGCCGTTGAAAAACATCCCCAAAGCACGATGCTGCCACCACCATGCTTCACTGTAGGGATGGAATCGGCCAGGTGGTGAGCGGTGCCTGGTTTCTCCAGACATGACACTTGGCGTTCAGGCCAAATTGTTCAACCTTTGTTTCATCACACCAGAGAATTTTGTTTCTCATGGTCTGAGAGTCCTTCAGGCAGGTTGTCATATGCCTCTTACTGAGTGGTTTCCATCTGGCAACTCTACCATACAGGCCTGATTAGTGGAGTGCTAGAAAGATGATTGTCCTTCTGGAAGGTTCTCCTCTTTCCACAGAGAAATGCTGGAGCTCCTGGGGTATTGTTTGTTGAAGTTTGTGAGAAATAATGAATTTGATTCCTTTTGCAACAAAGCTGTAACATGAAATGTGGAAAAAGTAGAGCGCTGTGAATACCTTTTATATACAAGGTGATGCACTGTATACACAATTGTGGAAGACGAGCTTAAATGTCCAAAAGTCAATGAAGAAATTGCAAATCTTATCAGTAGAAAGGTCTAATACAGTCACTAACTATAGTAAACCAGTGTGATTGACAGTGACAAAGTGCAGACTCATCGTCATGAGGTCTGTCAGCCATCGATGGAAAACTCAATGAAGTTATTGTATAGAATACATTTACTGTATTGCATTTTTATAATTTTTTTTTTATTTTTAGAGCATTAGAATCACTTGGATAATGCAACTACAAGTGTTGTGTCAAAGTGACCCTACAGCTGAATCAACACTTCTCTAAAAGCATATTATGAACATTATGGCTGGATTGTTGTTGTTTATGTTATAGACTGCTTTATTTTTAGATGGATGCACTCATAATTGATATGAATATGAATGAGTAGCAAGGCCACGCAGTAACGCCTTAATAGCAGCGGATCTAAAGGTTGCTACTCACCTCATAACCGTGCTTGGCAGAACATGAAACTGTAGCAGCATTAAAAAAAAAAAAAAAAAACCCAGACATCATTAGGTTCTTTTTGAATTAATCTGTTAATTTTTACATATTTTCAAAAATACAAAATGAATACATTTCTAGCAGTCAGTTCAAATGTAAAGTAGTGTTGTTCCCTGCCTTGGCATGCACTGAATGGGATATGTTGGCTTTGTGTTGAAGGCTCCCAAGGAGCCAAAAAAGAACGGAGTGAAAAATGGTGAAGACAGATGGCTTTGTTGTTTACAGAACCCAGCAATGAGTGTCATAAGTTAATAACTCATTACAATTATTGTTTGACTGATTTAAATTAAAGTCTCACCGACTCGAGATGCATAAGCTGTCTCAGCTTCTGTTGCCCCACTGTCCCACTGCAGTGTCCTCTGTGCACAGTAGATGGAAGCAAAGCCATGTGGACCAGTAAAGGAGGGAGGGGAGTGGGGGGGGGGGAGGATATTTGGGTGTGAGTTACTCCAGATGGTGAGTGGCACGCAGAATCTTTTTCTCCCCTTTCCCCACAGGTCCTTTCAACTCACTTCAATCAAGTTTCCATAAAGCCAGAAAGAGTGCTTCTTACAGTGGGGGCTATGTTATAGCTTGATTTCAGAGTGACAGATATTGTGGTTTCAGATACAAGTGACTTGCATTTTGACAGGGGGGGGAGCCAGACTGGAGAGTTAGAGGGGCATTGGCATAGTGAATCTAGAGATCGTTTTTGTTATTTATTGCAGTTGCCGCAGGCCCTGAAGTCTAGGAGGCCTAAAATAAAAACCGATGACTGACTGGGATCCAACTTTGAACCTGCAGTTTTAAAGCCTTGGCTGTATGTAATATGGACTCTCTCTATTATTCCCTCTACTGCTCAGTCTCCCTCTCTAATTAATGCTCAGCTATGTGAACCCAGGATTAGATCAGACCAGGGAAATCAATGGCTGTCAACACACACACACATGCCCACACACACACAGACACAAAGAGCTGAACAATAAGCAAGCCATCACATTTTAATCAGAGTGGGTAAAGATTGGAGGTAATAGCTGTGGTTCCCCTTTGAGGTTGAGGTTGACTGTACCTGTCTCAGTCACATGACTCAGTCGCATGTAGTGTGCGTCCATGGAGTAATCCCATGTCAAGCTTATAATGGAGGAGTGTGTTATGTCTGTGGGAGAGGTTGGACCTTGAAGTTCTCACTGAAGGACTCTCCAATCCTTGGAAGTCTTGGAGGCCCTCACGGCTACGCAGGACTGCAACCTCAGCTGCAGGAGTCATGAGAACTGCCGCTTCCCTGCAGCATGTTCCCAATAACTGCCCTCAAATGGAGAACATCTCTTACGGGATTTCACCAGGCTGCGTGCGTGCGTGTGTGTGTGTGTGTGTTGAAATATCTGGGGCAGCAGTTTACTTAAAACATACTTAAAAGAAAATCTTTCCCTCACCAATAACCCTAGTCTTAAACTTTAATGAGGAAAAACATTGAAGCATATCCAGATTCAAATTAGTGTTCATCTTCAGGGCATGAGCTAGCGTTCCAGTGATCTCTCACCGATGGTCCCTGTATAGAGTAAAACCGAGCTGTATTAAGTTGGATAGTTTTTAGAACTCGAGGTCACTGTACATTGTGACCAGTCAGTACCTCACCTCCGGCTGCAGCTTCAAGCTGAAACTAATTGGAGCTATGATGTCATTTTGTTTGAATTTGTGCAGAAGTACTGTATGTATCCCCATTACAACGGCACATAAGAGAATGCAAACTTAAACCCAAACGTAATAACGCCATTTTAACGTCATTTTAATCAGAAGTAACAAAATGGTGTAGGAGTACCGAAAGGAAATTACAGTAAAATAAGAAGTGTAAAAGTTTCCATTTCTGATGAAGAAACATTGGTATTTGTTGAACGTGCATTAAATAGAATATTGATTAAAAATTTAAGTCTTGTTTTTTTTTTTTTTGTGCTAGAGGATACAAATTTTACACCCAACTGTGTCTTTACTTGCAATTTTAAACTGATGAGCCCCTGCAGAGGTAGCTTTCTAGGAGTAGAACTGCTATGTGAAGAATTGCTTCGTACTTTGGATGCAGCAGAAATCTGCAGTGTTCTGAGCCCAAACGTTTTAATCCGCAGTGCTTGTTCCACTAATACACAGAAATATCAACTATTTTCAGATTTTTCCCTAAAAAGCTTCTTCTTCCAGCGGTTTGTAGACTTTTGCTGACACATATCATTGACATGGATAAAAATGCAACACTCGCTCTGTTTATGAGCCAACCAGTGCCATTACTTACTTGCATTTTTTTAATGTTCTACTCCTAAACATTCAACACAAACGATTGTTCCAATAACTTTGACAGTAGAAGTTGCCAGAATATCCTCTGCTTCACTTTGCTGGGTTTTCGCTGCTGCCAGCTCCACTCCTAAGGGCAGTCTCCTGAGTGAAGCCACTGCTTTAACAATTGGCTTGCTAAGCGGTGTCCTTCCATTTATCTGGGTGGTTTAGGCAGAACATTCTCCTGGAAAGACAACAGTGCACTTTTACATCAAAGAGTTGCATTGATTTTTACACGGGATTGCAAAGCAAAAGAGGGTGTATTTAAATGGAAATTGCTTAGAGAGATGAGAAGATGAGGTCAGGTGGCTTGAGGTAGGGGAAAAAAAAAAGCTCTCCATCATAAGGTTTACAGGAATAGCGTGAGCCTCAAGCTTTTTTATTTTTTAATGTTGAAGAGCTGAATGTGCAGATTGGAAGAGGAAAAATGCCTCACATTTCTCCCGTCAGCAGTTGGCAGACAGTTGCTCATTTCTTCTGATGTTGGAATGACCAGTGAAGTTACACTCAGGTTTATGTATTTATAGTAAATGTGTGAAGCACTATAGATGAGTTATGTCTGAGAATAAGACAGTATTCATGGCTACAGTGACTCATTTCAGTAGACATACTAGTAAAAGTATGACACTGCTGCAGAATCCACATACTTGTGTGCACTTGTCTGTTGCAAACGAAGCAGCCTGGTTGTCTTGCACTGTCTGCAAGACACGCAACTAGAATGAGTTGAATGATTTGAATAAATACTGCCACAGACAGTGTTTTCATGCTGCACTCAGATAAACTGCAATTGTGTTGTTTCAATTTTTTATTAGATGGGGAATTAAAAAAAAAAAAAAAATTTACTAATGAGCAAAATAAGCTTCCTTTAGCACTGGCACACATGCTCTGCAAGCGCTTTCTACCATTGTGGGAGTCTTTCCCCTTTTCCCCACTGCCTCACTTTGCTTTTTCTCCCCACCTTTGGCCTCTGTATAGTTGCTGGCTTTTCTTTCTCCGGTCTCACTACACTTTAATTGTGCACTCATCAAATGGATTGTGAAGGAAAGAACAGGCAGACAAAAAGACTTAAGCTCCACTGTCTGTGGGAAACGGTGCCAAACTGTTGCGGCTTTCAATCTCTTTCTCAGGATGGATCAATACACTTCACACCAAGGGCTCAAGTTGACCGGAGGGCTGAAGGAAGTCAACATTGTTACTTTTATTTATTTATTTTTGACAAAAACATGTTTGTCTCTTGTTGTCCTGATTAACCAGCTTCCAAATGGCATCAACAATTCAAAGGCAGGATTGCAGGTTACACGTACATTGTTTACCAAAAACAAGCTCTGGACTCATGACACACATGGTTTCATGGTGGTTGGGTCTGTAAAACTGATCGGAGAACACGGAATAGAATGGCGAAGTCTGAAAGTTTCCTGTGGCCTGGTTGTGTAAAATTAAAATCCTATTCCTACAATAGCTCTACTGCATACAGGGAATGAAGCTAGTAATAAGGGTCATATAATTACAACCCAAATTCCCCAAAAAGTTGGGACAGTGTGTAAATGCAACTTTAAAAACTGAATGCGATCATTTGCAAATCTCATCAACCCGTAAGCTGTTCACAATATCCGATGTAGAAACTGAGACCTTTTACCGTTTCATGGCTGAAACACAAAGAAAAAAGTTCAAAAAAGTTCGAAGGGGAGATTGTGTAGCATCCCTTCTTTTAACGGCTGTCTGTAAATGTTTCTGCTTTTAATGCAGCGCCGCCCGAAAGCCCAAAGATCACGCAGATCCAGTTCGGCCTTGTCCTTTGTGCACAGAGATTCCACATCTTTACATTGGAAATGCTCCTTTGATACCCTGTCACGTTACTGACCTGTTGCCAATCAGCCTAACTAGTTTTCAAAAGCTCCTCCGTTTGTTTGTGATGTGCAGCGATTACTTTTCCAGCCTTTTTTTCTGCCTCTCTTCCAGCTTTTTTCGAGATGTGTCGCTGAAAACAAATTCAAAATGAGCTAATATTTTCCATGTAATGGTAAAATGTCTCTCAACATCTGATAAGTTCTATTGTGAATAAAATATGGTCTGATATTTGCAAATGAGTGCATTGTTTTTATTTACATTTTACACATCCTCCCAACCTCTTTGGAATTGGGGTTGTAGAAAATCAACTACCCACCTACTGTACCTTCTAGGGGAAAAGCTAGTTCTGGCATCTAAGTGGCTCACAATAGTTTACTGAGGCTACATGTCCAAAATAAGTTATTTTGGTTCTACTGTGCTACTGAGAAGAACTGTCCAAAATCCATTTAAAGCAGTTGTAGTAGTGTCATCGACTGCATCCATTAATTTTTATGGTCTATGAAACTAAACTAATAAAATGCTCATCGGGATTATTAGGAATGAGTCACCTTACCCTTCAGAATCCCTGCTGAATCAGCACTGCCTTCATCAGCTGAAGGTGCATCCGCTCTTGCATCGCCTGCCAACCCGCAATCAGTCCTCCAGTTCACCAGGAATCCAGAGGCCCTGAGAACATTTCCTGTTTTCTTTGCTGGAAGGAAGTGTGCATGTGTCTGCCAGCATCATTATATATAGTCATACTGTATAGTCAATACAAATTAATAGTTTCTTCCTTCCAAGATGGCACAGGAATATTGGAGGAGACAAAGACTAAACTGAGCATTATGAGAATTTGTCATCGTCTTCTTCTTATCAAAATAAAGCCAGTTTTAGGTGAATGGCTGAATACACATCAGTTATTTATCTATCTACATAAATGGCAATCGACCAATTATCTTCAATGAATTCACTAGTATGAATCTTGAAAATATATTGAAGGGTAAACTTGGATCTAAAATAATCAATATAAACACCTACATTTTCCCATCCAGTAACAGCTTATTGGATTTTTAGTTATTACATGAAAAATTAAATTAATACTAATCAGACAACCGTGAAATTAACAGCCAACCAACCTTGTCCTAACCCTCATTAACCAACTTAAAAAAATACAACTGAGCAATTAAAGTACCTGAGCAACAAACCAATGTACCATTAATATTCAATGCTGATTTCTATCTGATACCTGGGCAGCACTAGATTCTTATAAGAACAAGTTCCTTCATCACATTGAATGGAAATCTGAGGGGGTCCGACTGTTCCTGGACTTCTTCTGCTTTTTACCTCCTAAAATGTGTTCAGCTCAGTGTCAGCTTAATCCTGACCTTTGGAGTTACCAAGAGATTGCTATTTCACCCTTGGACTTAATCTCAGGGGGTTGACTGCTGCTCCTTTTTCGCTGCCTACTGTGCTAGCTTTCACTAAAAAGTTATGTCAAGCCATTTGAGTTTGCTCAGGATTCTGATGGACCCAATTCAGGTCCAGATAAATGCTGGCAGATGAGATGTTTATGGTGTAAACACGTGCCAAGTACCAGGCGCCTAGTTACATTTCCTAGAGACTGGTTGGTGCCAAAATGTTTGGGGAAAGCGTTTGTCCCTGTAGTACAGCCAAGATAAAGTCACCTCAGCGTCCTGCTGAGACAGCACTGCCGCCACATTCTAAGATGTCCTCACACCTCTGCCCACCCATCAATCAATATTTACTTACATCATCGTTTGTACAGCCCTTCGCTCTCATTACCTAGCTTAGGTTCTTCTGGAAATCTTCCATTTAATGGTGCGTAGATCAGCACTTTTGAACTTCAGTTCATGAATCAACCTCCTCCACACCACAAGGCCTCTTATCAGAGAAGAACAACAATAAACTGGATACTGTGAAAGAACGACTCAACCTATTTGCACCTATGATAAAATGTAAAGAGAGAAATTTTATGGATTTTTTTTTTGTTTGTTTGTTTATGGAGAGAAATGCCATTCAATTGGCATCACATACAACAATAGCACAATTTAAAAATGCAGTTAAATTTAGAATATGTTCTATGATGGTTTTGAATCCTTTCTTACATGGTTGTTCTTCAGGTGTAGATCAACAGATTTTGGCTTGTCCCTTCAGGGGTCGCCACAGTGGAATGTACTCCGCACGTTGATTTGGAGTATTTGCCCCGTATGCCCTTCCTGCCTACGGCGTTCTGCATCCCAAACAAATGCTCTACCATTGATCCACCAGGCCGCCCTCCTTTTGTTGTTCCTCAGGAGTAGCCCTGTGCACTTTCCCATTCTTAACATATTGCTGCTAATCATTTTTAAAGATGATAAAGCAAATGCATGGTCACAGAACAGGTCTCACCTGTTTAAATAACACTATGTAGAAATAATCCTGGATCACCAGTGTTTTTTTTTTTAACTTTTTTTAAATATAATAGGATTTGAAAAACAAATTAAAAGTATTATCATAATATGAAACATAAAAATGGATCAACAAAGTAAAGAGGTTGGACAGGTCAACAAACGACAACAAATGTAATATTACTAGTTCCCTTAACTCAACACTTCTTTTTAATCATGACTGATTATTTCCAAAACTTAAAAAACTTGTCATTTTTTTGGTAACCATGGTGATGAAGGTCCCCTAACGTAAACTAAGTAGTAATTTTAAATTTTAATAATTTGATCGGGACAGTGAACTTTGAACATTGCTGTAAATGGGCCAGAGTTTGCCAAAAGCCACATTTTTATTCTGCGTTCGTTCCCCAGATGGTTACAAATGCTTAAAAAGTTTAAAGTGAAATAGTTGTTGCAAATTTTATATCATTTTAACTTCTTTCCACGTACCGTAGCCTAATCCCTCCCTAATCATTGTAAAATTGTCACCAAGTTTACTAGAAGGTCACTGGTTCAAATCTTGGCTGAACGGATATGACGTTTCCACGCTCTCCCTGTGCCTGAGCTTTCTCCTAAAATTCAAAGACATCAGTATTAGGTTAATTAGTAATTTGCCATAGGTTTAAGTGTATGTGCGTGTGTTTGTGAGTGAGGGGCTGTGTGTATGTATGTGTCTCTTGGTGTTGGCCTTGAGTTAGACTGGCAACCGGCCCAGGGTGGATGCCAGGCACGGTGGTTTAATCCTCGCTGCCTGCTGGACACATGTTGAAGTGTCCATGGTCAAGACACTAAAACCCACGCAGTAGGGCCACATGCAGCTGTCAACACCCACCACCCACTGGATTACAGGAACTTGACCAGATCATTGCAGGTGTGACACTCAGAGTCAGATGGTCTTCGTAATTAATGGGACTCATAAACATTGTAGCTGGGTCGATGTCACTGCAGTGTGAGGCTAGCAAACCCTAAAGATGTTCCCAGTAGTGACAGTGAAATATCCATTAAGGGTGCATCAGTATTGCTCACTCTACAACCCTCAGTTACTGCTGAGTCTAATGGCCATTAGACTGCAGTGCCCGACCGGCCTGGACCGCTGCCACTGCCAGTGACAGTTTAATCAAATGCTGCAGGCAGCTCGGAATTTTCTTTGTGCTTTTCCTTGCGTGCATATGTTGTGACATAATGGAAAGTTGTTTGTGTCTGTTGTTTGTTCATGATTAGCGCGCGCGCGCGTGTGTGTGTGTGTATATAAAGTATCTGGAACTCCTGGCTGACATTGAGGAGCAGTTGAGGCTTTTTTATTTCAGCTCATTAGTAAACTTCATAGGATGAGAAATTGTCTTTGTTCAGACATACATTGATAGATTTGCACCGTCTCAGTTACAGTTACTCTAATCTTCATAATGGCCAGATTAATTCCCCAGGGTGCCCAAAGCAAAATGTGGCTGCCAGACCCTTAGTGACCCCCTGACATCGCCAACTTGTTCTGCTGCATATAGATATTGTATGCTGGAATACTACCCTGCTCAAAATAAAGATTCTGCAAAATGATTATAAACACTAATGCAATTTGGGAATATACTTTATCACATTAAAAAAAAGTAAATATAAGTTTACCTTAAGTTTTGTTTTAGGTTATGGAGGGTGTGTGTGTGTGTGTGTGTGTTTGTGTGTGTGCGTGCGCGCACATTGTGGCTGGACCAAAATCCCAAACGATCAGTCAGCAGGAGCGCTGACATGTTGTGATGCAGCTGATGTATTGGCTCCAGCTTTGACGAATGCTTAAAGGCACAAAGTCATTAGGATGGTCCAAGTGTGGTAGGAAGAAAGGATGGAAACATTGTCAAAGTGTTTGTAGATAAATGTCCCGTTTCTAACCTTGCTGTGACTCCCGAAGACTTGCATGGAGTTCTCAAAGCTGACGACATCACTCTGAATTAATAGGGACTGTTGAATATAAATGGCCCCCGAATGATTAAGGACTAGTTTAGAGGACTTTTGTATTACACCGGTTAAAAAAGGAAAATATTTTGGCACTAGATGGTGAAATAGGGTCTCATCTCTCATTCACTGGACATGCAGCCGAACTTTCTGACTTATTGAATTTTCTACAACAGAATTTTTTTTTTTAGAAGCTGCACTTTGCAGGAGTGACAGGAACTCGAGCTTTTATCTGCCCATGTCACTTTAATGCGTTGGACATGGACATTCGCTGAGCGAACAGGAAATCAAGTAAACTCTGGAAATAGATACTGGATCATATGTACATTTTCTTATTTCGCTCGTATTACTGGTGGATGATTTATAATGGGAAAGTTACCGAAAATCTACTTTTTGTGCTATCTATTCAAACGAAGGGTTTGAATAGGTTTTTGATAATTCCCAATTTAAATGTTGAATATTACATGAATCTCTAAGGATGCATCCCTTCCTGTGAAAAAGAGCCGTGTGTTACTAGTACACAATACTGTACACGCCGAATATTACCAGCAGGGCTTTGAGAGGCATTAGAATTTGAACTCGGGTGAGGGGCATCTCCCATTTCTGGTCCGATCCTTCCTTGCCCCCCTCCTCCGTCTCGCCCTCACACCCTCACCCCTGCACTTCTGTTACCTCTCTGGCCCTGCACACCCTTACCCCTCTCCCTGGGGATAATACGTTTAATTAAAGCGCTTCCTCTCCGCAGGTCAGAACAGAGGGGAGAATAAGAGGAGGGCGAGATTAAATGCTTAGGCAAACCCTGTGCTCCTCATTTCTGCTCCTTCAAACACATCTATCCATTTCTTTTACTACTGGGTCAAACTACTCAGCCTTTTCTGTGACTCATAACTACAAGGTTAATCACAGCAGCAGCCAATGTGTCACCCTGTCAGTCTGCCGTCAAGTCACTGAACCCTCAGGAGCGCTAATGTTGGCTGACTTTAAACCCCTTTCGTTCCCTCTGGCATACTGTACACAGTTTACATATTCAAACGTGTTTAAAGTAGATGCACTGAAGAGGTCCTGCCATAGTCGTCAGTTTGGCTGTATTTTTCTTTCTTTTTTTTTTAATAAAACCTGGCTTAGCTTGTTCGCCAGCGCCATATTTAACCATTGTTGCAAAGAACTGGTTAAAAACACATCCAACTTGACTCCAGTGGGGGATATGTTCCTCTCAACATATCAAGATTTTTTTTTTTTGTTTTTAATGTTCTTGGTTGCCATTATGTGTGTGGCGAGCTAAGGTTAGGCACTCGACTCTGTATGTTCTCTGGTAGAATAATGGCGATTCAGACTTTGGGGAACATTCTTTTAGCATGATGGCAATAGCCCGGTGGTGGCACTGTGTCCTGCTACTGCTGAGAAGATGCACCAGGCAGCGCCTGCAGCTGCTCACGTTCTAAAAACACATTTTTAAACTTTTTTTTTTCCCCCTCGCTGTTCCGATATCGTTACAGCTTTGAACTTTAAAGTGAACCCAAAGTTCCCTTACTAATCAGAGTTTGTGCATATTCATTAAGCACAGAATGTTTATGAAGGGTAAAAACATTTTCTCAGAAACATAGCCAGATGTGACGGCTTTGGGACAAGATATGGTATCATATTC
This sequence comes from Channa argus, assembly GCF_033026475.1. Lineage (NCBI taxonomy): Eukaryota > Metazoa > Chordata > Actinopteri > Anabantiformes > Channidae > Channa > Channa argus. Next base: position 8,581,754 of record NC_090218.1, read on the forward strand.
ATTCGTACTTCTCATATTTTGTTTTTAAAATTGATTTTTATTTATTTTTTTTTAATTTTCCCGCTTTCGATTCTTTGAACTTTTATCTCTTAGCCATTAGGTTGGAAAGTGGTAACATTAATACCACCTACCGCTTTAAATGTTGTGTTGGACAGAGGTCATTTAATGTGGGCTCTGGTCAACAGGTGTCAGAACACATCGTCACAGCTTGTTGTATACGTAGCTGCAAAGCTACAAACTCATATAATCACAACATTAACACCAGGTGGACTTTATGTTGTGGCTTATCAGGGTGTGTAAGTCATACACCTCCATAACTAATGCAGTTTGGAAATTATTCCTTTTTTTTTGACCGTGCTGGGTCAAACGGCGTTGTTGTCCTAACTTGGAAGGTCTGGAAAAGCAAGTCACAAACATGACCACTGGGGGCTCTGTGCTTACAGTGCATGTACTTTTTATATGTCACTCATCTGTGTGTGTAGACGGTGTGTAAATAATCATGTGACATCTGGACAAATGCAACGCGGTGTCAGGTTTTATCAGCATGTCCTCAGAGACTTAAACAAACCTCTCAAATCTTTCGCCTGCTAACACTTGAACGCACGTTCGAAGGACACGCCGAACGTCGATTATCCACGTGTTCTCTCCCCTCCTATCTGCCTTGTGGCTCTCAGCTGGAGTACACCCGTTTGACAAAATCCCTCCTATGTTTCTTCTGCTGTAAGCTCCATGTCTAACAGTGTAAAGATGTTCTGGCTTAAGAGCACCCCTGCTTGACGACACGTAGCACGTGTCAAAACACACACGCGCACGTACTGACACAAACGTACACGGTGAGAAAAGCCTAAACAAGCATGTGCAAATGTGCTAACATGACATTCTTGTAAGCCGCTACGTACAATGAATCTGGATCTGGTGTCATAGTCACATTATACGCCCATGCGCGCGCACACACACGAGCGCGGATGCATTTACTGACACGTGAATCAGCATGTGAGTTTGGAAACGCAGGGGAAGAGAAATGCAAACTCTCCTCTCGTCAAGTGAGCGACATGGCATCTGTAGGGAGATGGGCGTGTGGGACAGAGAGTAAAAGGGGGAGACGGTTGGAGGGAGGGGGGGGACAGAGATTTGGAGAGAGATGCGATGATTCACTGTGCAGTCTCTGTCAACCCCTGCCCTGACGTACATCGCTCTGAAAGAACGTGCTCGTCAGGCAGCAAAAATAGATGACACAGTCTCAGGAGGATGTGGTGTTGCCAACAAGCCCTTCTCTGCTTGATTACGTTTCTCATTCCTCTCACCCTGTCTCTCTGTTTTTTCAAGATAATGTCCCTGTGCCTTGGTCGTCCTCGAAGCTAGGCGGCATATTTCCCTTCGATTCTTTCCCCCGTTTTTTTTTTTTTTACCCTCCATGTCTCTGAGGGAAGAGCAGCATGGGGCTCATAGTCAGGTTGCTAGTCGTGTGAGAGACGGATTTGTGGGAGCACATGCACGTTGGCGAGACACAGCGACTGACCCGACTGTCGAGAAGAAGAGAGCGTCACAAAACACAGAAGAGGGTCCTGAAAAACACAGTACAAATCAATACTTCCTTCCAAGATACAGTAGTACATGGGGTAACAACAGTACTTCATCATCAACAATGTCCATTACAGCTGAACATCCATTACGACCCCCCTGGTGATCACGGGTATATATATCACATACACACAGTACCACATTAAGATGTAAGTTGAATAGATGGACATTTTTGGGTTCAGGTCCAACACAACCCAAGTGTGTTCTGAGACACCTGCCTTTAAGTGAAAGCCCAACAATCTTAGACTTTCTCTTTTTTTCTCTTTCTAGGTTTTTTTTTTTTGTGCACAATGTTTAATGACCTCGTTAATGACAGTTATAGTTAACTGAAACTGAAATCAAGCTTTGAAAAAAATTGAAAACTAACTAAACCTAATGTTGAGTTTTGCTTTTAAAAGTCTGTCCTTGCATTTGTGGAATTGTGGTTGAAGGATTCATGCGTAGGACTCTTACCATGTTTGCTCTCAGTTGGATCCCAAGGTTGGTATGAAATTCCTGGGATTTATATCAACATTCATGCTGTGGACTGAAAACACAGGAGTTACTCAAGTAGCAGTTGTTCCTTAAATACTGGTCTCTTACGAGTCTGTTCAGTTTCTGTGAATGTGTGAGTGCATCTTTAAACGGTTTCGCAGCCAAAAATGTTTAGTCATTAACTTTTCATATTGCGACTGTATCAGTTGTAGTCCAGGAGTAACTTTGATTGCTTTTATTGCTCACAATAACCTCGGAGCTTGTTTTCTTGCCACCGCTGCTCATCACTTTTCTTTATTTCACTGCTCCCGTTATTGGACCAATTTCCAGTCTCACATGCAGTCCCATATCTATAATTTACTACTAATAATTCTGGAGGCTCCCACCGCTCAATTTGCTCCTGACCTAGTCTTTGCCTTCACTTATTGCAAAAAAGAAAGATGAGTCCAATCCTCGAGATCTGCTTTTATTTATTTATTTATTTTTTTAATACTGGGCCTGTAGCAAAAATCCGACAAAGGTGGTGAGATTCAGGCCAAACTCATCAGGGATAAATGTGAGTCCAGAGGCAGCAACACTAAATTTTGTTGTTGCCCTGTGATTTTTTTTTTTCCCCCTCGAATGCGTCAGGTTTTAAAATGTGTATCTTTGTAAAACACCTCATTTCATTTTTCCAGTTTTCCTTTTTAGTGACTTAACAAGATGTATTTCAGGCTGTGCTTTCTCAGTGACTCACTGAGGCCTACATGTGTGTACTCAGCCAATGTGTTTGTCGATGCATATTCATTGTGTCCAACTGTGTTATTCTCACGCTGCCAAAGGATTCTGAAGATGCTGTATGAATCAAAGAGCTTAAGTGTTTCCTTTCCCTTTGCAGTGACATTTTAGTCAATATGATGTGAACAACAACTGCGACCAGATAGACATGGATGTATTGAAATTGAGCATAAATACAGTATTTACGTGATCCGTGTTGGGTTTTTTTTGGGGTTTTTTTTGAGACAATAAATAAAATGATGGTACTCTGTTCAACAGACTCCGTTGGTGCTGACTGACAAGCTCCCATAGTTGCCTTTATTTTCCCTCAGACCGACCCCCTTTTTCTGTCACTGTCCGTTCAAAAACGGGGGTCACGCAACACACAGCTTTGGGGGGCAGAGAAAGTGCCAGCTTTTCTGAGACATTTTCAGCTTGCATGGACACGTCAGGCTGCCTACACTGAATCCACCGGGTTTGTGTCCACTCTTCCCGTTGACTGCGTTTGCTGGAAATCCACAGGTTCCCCCCCCTCTAATAGAATTTCAATATCTGTATTTTTTTGCATTTGTGTGCGTCACTACGTGGAACTCATTAATTTGTATTACTATAAGGAGACAAATTGGCAAACAAATTGGCATTAGAGCAGCAAACAAGACTGCTATGCACGGCAGAAATCCCAAGTCTCGGGAGTAGGCAGAGTACAAATGCAAATATCTACAATTACAATTGGTCATTAAGCAGACTTTGTTCCCCGAAAGAGACTTACAAGCAGACATTAGGGTTAACGGTGGGTTTCAGTGTCTTGCCCAGGGACACTTCAGCATGTAACCAGGAAGACTGGGAGTGGAACCAAAAACCCTGTGCTCTATTGCTCTGCCAACAGAGTCCCAGCCACCCCAGATTTAAAGTCTAACAGTCTAACAGTCTAACGCCAAACATGATGATAAATGATGTAAATGAGTGGAAAAACATGATTTGTACAAAATTCTGCAAAGTTGCCACCGAAGCCATGTTTTAAAAAAAAGATTAAAAAAATCTGATTTCAGACTGACCCCTAACCTGCTAATTATTTTAATTACTTCAAACACATCCCCTCCCCCCCAAGAAATAGCATCTGTAAAGCAGCTGCATTTGTCAAAGTCAGCAAACAGCCTCACCCTAGTCTGTGAGATTTGCAAGATTTTTTTAATCAAATGCTATTTTGAATTTGAATAAAAAGTGACAATCGTTGTGCACAAACGCACACATGCATTCACATGATTTTTATTTACTGTTGTGTCTGCGTGTTTGGGCAGACACAGCCGTAGTTATGCTTTCACACTTTGTGAAGCAGGTATATGAATCTCTGTGTGCTGCTCCCCAGAGCAGGAGCAGCAGTCAGCCTGCCTGTTCACCTGTAGTACCATATATCTCAGCTCCTTAATTTGATTTGACTCTGCTCCTAGAGCCACTGTTTCTGCCAACAGCCCTCAGTGTGAGGCTGCTGTCTGGCACAAAGTAATGAAAACACAAAGCTCTCATTACCTGCCAGTGGCCGTGGGGCTGAGTGGTAGTAGACCTGTATGCTCACAGACTCGCAGTTGAGGAGCATGCTCTCACATACATGTACTAACACGCACACACACACATACGGGCCTGAGGCGTGATGCAGTTTAAATTACCCAACTGTCATCAGGCTCTGATTGATGGTTCCTCTTCTCATGGCTGCTATATGATAAGCTCTTAATGGCAGTGTAATTTCTTCACGGCCATGTTTGGATGGGTGGGCAAGCAGGTTTGGTCTAACACACGTGCAGGCTCACATTCATATAGATCTTCAGCATGTTCATGTTTGTAGCTTGTGCTTGTGTGGGAGCAGATGTTGGTTTATCTCTCTTTGAAGACACTTGTGCAATAATAGCGGTCAACTGTGTAACTCAATTACACCCAGCTAATTTTTGTGTCCATAGCTACAGGGTTGTAGGACCTGACTGCTCACCAGTTTGTCCAGTTAACCAGTTTATTGATTTGGTGACCACAGTATTTTTTTTTTTAAATGGGACAAAGGCACCTCAATAGTACTTTGTTCTCCTTTTTGGCAGCCAAAGTACTTTGTTGGGGAAAAATTCAGGACAGATCATGAGTTTTCAGGAAGCAGCATAATCTTAATATTACATATGACCTTTTTCTTTAAGTTTATATTTTGTTCCCAGGCTCTACTGAAAAATGTTTTGGATGATTTAAAAGTGCGAAGCTAGTTATTTTTCTCATATTCGACCTTTTTATGTAGTGCTTTTTCCCTTAGCGTAGATTTGCTTTGACTGATTTTTATTTAATGTGCCATGCATTTTTTAAATGCACAGCCCACAGGGGCTTGCAAGACAAGCAGCCTGCAAAGATGACCAGAATCTGCCCCCTCCAACATTTACGTTCCATACGTAAACAAACCAGACATCCTGTCTTCTTTTCCAGTATTCAGACATTAATTTTGCCACTTTGAAAACACTACTGCATCTTCTCTTAGAACTCCAAACCGTTTTAGAGTCGTGTTGATACAAAGCATCTGGGCAAATACAGAAGAAACTGCAAATTCATTCTCAATTTCACTCAGCTCACACATAGGTTTGCTTAGCTTAAAAGCACCACACCTACTGAGCACAACGCTAAAAAAAACCCCTCATCACAGCATAGAGGTTTTATGACAGCTGGGGGAGGCGACTGTATACTTTGTGGGTTTGAAGACCCATATTTTAGGTGAAGGGGTTAAACTTACCCACCTGTGCTCTGGACTGAACTAAAACCAACAACCAGGGCAGATAATGACCCAAACCACTACCAAACACAATCACATCTGAATGTTGAGAAAGACTAGAAGCTTTTGAAAAAGCTGTTGAGCTTGTTTTATTTTTGCCCACTTTTTGCTCAGTATAAGCACACTGCTTTATTTTATTTATTTTTTTGCTATCGCACACCTTTTACTCAGGTGCCTGGGGACCTGACCACAGTGTTTTACCTCTGGCTCCTGTGCAGAACCTTTTGAACACTCTGAGGTTAATTAATTTCGGAAATGGTACATTAACAGCAGCCATTTTCGGAATTTCAACCTTCCACCTTGATTTTTGCTGCACACCACGGTTCCTACCGTTTCAACCTTTAGTTATACTTGGTCCGTTGGAAATCTCAAGTGCAACATGGTGCAGGTTCTAGACTTTCCCATTCAAATTATTAACATGGAGACAGCTGTCTAGAGGTCTGTGCAAAACACACAAGCTCCTAATTCACTTCAAGCCCACTTCGCTAACATTATCTCTATTGGCCTCGCCCAGTAATGTCACTAATATGATTGTGTAAAGGCCTGCAGCGGGACCAGAGAAGGGGCGTGACTGAACTTTAATCACTCAGAAAAGGAGGCAGAGAAGCTCAGGCGGAGAAATTGGATTCATTGGAAGGAGATAAAAAAAAGTAAAGTGGAATAGCAGAAAGGAGGGAGAGCGAGAGATACAAAAGGAAAGAGCAAGTAACTGAAAGATGTACTATGAAAAGTGGACAGATGTTACTCTAACTTGTATTTTAATGCGTTAGGCCACCACGGGTTTATGTGTGAGTGATGGTGGAACTGGGATACAGGGGTAACCAAGAGAGGAATCCAATGAAGACGTGGTTGAAGTTTTTGACCAAGAGGAAAAGCTACATCTCAATCCAAAGATATTTCTGCTCAGCCAGAGAAATGACTCTGAAGAGTGCGATGTGATAGTAGATTAGCCCCAGTAAACAGACGGACAGACGGCGTTTCCTGTATGAAAACAAATCATCACAGGGGGTTCGCTAGTAGACCTCTGCAATGATACTATTGACGAGGAAGGAAACATTCAGTATGTTAATTTTGTGTTTTTTGGATTAGGTTTTAGAGTTTTCGTGTCAGCGATCAAATTGGATGACTATGCAAAAATTCATTCACCTCTTTCATTCGAGTATTTGCACCATCACCAACTCCCTTATCTTAAATTTTGCTGCAGACCACCTGCCTTCTATCAGCCACAAATACTCTACCCGGGCCCAACGTGGTGTCAACAACCAGAGCTCTTAAACATGCTGCTTGTGGCTCACAGTACGTCTTCACACACCTCCCTCTTCACACTCCGACCATCTTGCCTTTGAAATGTGGACCACCAGATGGTTCTTGCTGCCTTTGCTAACCTGGGGATCTGCCAACGTTGTGCACTCTGCAGTGGATTCCACTTTGTTTCCCAGTGTGCCCTCTCACCTACCCTCTTCCAAATATACCAAAGGTTTTTTTTTTCTATTCACCGTCCAGCATCTCTTGCTGCTGCCACGGCTGTGATGGTCTGACACTGTGATTGAAGCTCACATCCTTAAAATCTTTCCACCTTTCCACCTCAATCTAAACAAGACCGTGCTGGGTTTTTGTTTTGTTTTGTTCCCTCAAGGGAACTTCTGTTCTTTCCAACACCTTTCCATCACAAGTGACACGACTCTGACAAAATACACAATGGACTGTCAAGTGTGAAGGTTGCACGACAGTCACAACCTCATCCTGCAGGTTTGAACTTGTAATGAAAGATCTTCTTATTATCATCTCAGTCAAAGTACTTCTTGAACTCCATCAAACTGACCTCCTGGCATAGCGTCTTATTCATTTATTTATTTTAAAACTGCAGATTGAGAGAAGAGTGTAATTAGTGGAATTTAAGATTACGTTTCAAAAGATATTAAAAATAAAACCAAATAACTAACATAAAACCAAAAACGTTTGTTTGCGTCCTCCAACTAACAGTAGAGAGTAGAGAACCCACTCATCCTACTGGGATGAAGGTTGGCAACTGTACCACAAGCTATGGTTTAGTTTCCGAGCCCGTGTTGCACGGACGAGCCAACGGATGTCAGCACTGTTAAAAATGGAAATATATTTAACATTTACTTAAGTCAGAGCTATTGATTCTTGTGCATGTTTGCACTTTATTCAGATTGTCTCAGTTAATTAATTCAAAATTAATAAATTCAACATTGATCTCAGTCTCAATTCATTAATCTTAATTTGGACTAAAGCAGACAGGGGCCAAAGCGAGTTTCTAATTCATTTATACACTTTTAACAGATTAAGGTTAAGATGAGTTTGTGTAGCGCAAATACTGTTCTACACACACCCTACGCTGTGTTTGTCCTTTAAATATGCGTAAGTGAAAAGTTAATGTATTTGGTTTGGATATGAATGACCAACATCTACTGTTGTGGCTGAGCAGCAGATATCTCCTCCTCTTAACCCTGTTTTTCCTATTTCAGTCTTTTTTATTTACTGTATAGACGACAAACGTGTTTCATGCAGCGCTTCAGGTCATAAACTGATGTGCAACATGTAAATGTGCCATGTTAGGAAGGAATATCCTCTGAGTAGGAAGACAAACACAACATAGCTGGGAAAGCGGTGGCGCTAATTGTTTTTAGGTTGATCTGATTAACTTTTTTAAATGTCAGCTCTCGACTTCTACATTGAGTTTCCTGGGCATTAAGCGCACAATTTTCTTTCGGGAGATTAAATTTTCTTTTGGGTCTTGTGGCTAAATGGGAGCAGAGTTCAGTTTAACATGTTTAACTCAAGACAATTGAAAATGAGTTAAGCCGGTTTTTATTAGGCAGTTGCTGAAATAGAATTTGTCTTTTTCCTTTTTTTTTAGTTCAAACTGGTAAATATGTAAGCTGTAGCTGTGCTGCTGATAGTCTGTTAGGGCTGCAGGTGGTTGAGGAATTTTTCATCGGTGGGCACAAACTTCCCAGTGAACTCCTTGCTACTTACAAAAAAAAAAACCCTTCATGTTAAACTTGTGAGAATTTAAAATCTCCGCCAACTGTCAGTGCTTCTCTTTGATCAGCCTCCCATCCTCTGGGATGGCCCTCGGGGTCCTTAATCCTTCAGTGAAACTGTCTATTGTCGTTTCCCTCTTTCCCTTCCTTCCTTCCCTCCGTCCGTCTGTCTGTTTCGCTCTGTCCTTCCTTTGTGTTCCCTCTGCGCTTTTAGCTTTCTTTTGATCAGCATGCATCTGTGATGCTGGATCCCCCAGCAAAAGTATTTCACCTTTCAATGCCTTTTTATATGATCCTCTTCATGCTGTCTCCTTGTCTTTCCCTGAGTCAGTTTCTCCGTCTCTTCGTTGCTCCCTGAGGATGTCATTTAAACCACTGGTCAAATTACTTGTGGTTTCTTCACTTTTTTTTTTCTTTTCACAACTTTACTTTCCTCCTGTTTGTATCATTTCTTTAGTCTGCTTGCTTCTCACGCCATCTTACTTTCCAGCTTTTCCTCCACCCGCTGCCTTTCCCTCAGGGTCTCTTTTTATCCTCCAGCTAAAACATTCATTCATCCACCCTTTTATTTTATCTCTAGCTGCCATCCCTCTCTCTCTTCCCCAGTTTCTCTTTTCCTCAAACACATTTCTATACCTTTTACATTTAATACACTTTTAGTCATCGACATCTCTACATAAACTCTACATTATGTGTGTGAGTTAATGTTATGTGCAGCTGCCATCCTACACCACCAAGGCCCTGCTCCCCTGACAAGAAATCCATTATCTCCATGATGGTCCTGGACTTGGAAGAAATTGAGTTATGCAACTTTATCGACTTTCTGTGCTTTTATTTTGAAGAAACTTAAGTCTCTCTTTGTCTCCCCTCTCTCACGCTTCCTCCTTTATTCTGTGGGAATGTTTAACTGGGCCAGAGGAGGTCAGGGGATCACAAATCTAATTTGAGATGAACTATTCTTGTAAGTCCAATAAGTGACAAACAGCAGCGTGAATAAGCAAAAAATCAAATCAAAATGAAGTGAAAGCATAGTGTAATGCCAAGATACACTCATTCAGGTGGTTTTGTCCGCACCTTTTTGGATTTTATTTCCCAGGTCTGATTTGTTTGGATGTGTGGTTTTCCTTATAACCACGTGTAACCACGTGAACAGTCGCTCATAATCGGATTCTCTCAAAGCTATAATGCGTTTTTTCTCTAATAACAACAAAGAACTTCTAACTAAGGGATGGAAGAGGCTGCATACGAGCAAGCACACTCCCTGGCCATGTTCTCCTCCTGCCGCGTCAGATAATGATCCAATAGTTAGTTTCTCAGTTTTTAAGGTGAAACTGTCAGGGATATGATTAATCTTCTATGTGACTGAGGGTGGTGGAGTCATACTGGGGGCTTTCTATTAGGACGTGGTTCTAATTTATCCATGTATGTATGTAAAATGGTGTGGCCAAAACTTTACAAGCAGCAGAGAGGGAAACATCTTTTTACTCTTGTAAATTCAATGAGGTCATCTTAAATGGCAGCTAGGGCAACAGGCTTCAGAGTAATTTTAGGAGCTTAAGTTGTCAAAAGACGAGCTGAAAGTGTGACCTTCAGGTGATAGGGCACCTTTTTGGCATGATTCACGGCCGTTTTGCAAAATTTTGGTAGGAAGTCTTTCGATATTTCTGTTGACAGTCATTTGTCTGTCACCCTTTCCCAGACTCGTTAAGACATCGCTGATTCTTCTCCAGTCTATGGAGATTCCTGTTTGTCAACAGCCCTAAAGGTTAACGTTGTGAAATGATCAAAATCAAATATTTCCGTGACGTAGTCGGAGCTAATTTACTGACAAATTGATTTGAAAAACAGTATTTACATTTTCAATCACAGCTCTCAGGGTGCATCCGAGCACCAGCGCTGGCAACTCCCAGGAAGAGGATTTGCATAATGCAGGTCCCAGTCATTCACAACGGATGACTTGTGAATGAACCGTGATGACATGACGTTGATGGGTAAAATTATGGACTATTGTTGAACGTGGCTAAATGTTGTAATTAATTTTACTTGCAACAGCAAGTTGCACCCGGCCTCCTGCTGACTTCATCTAATTGGTGATGTGTTGAGTCTGTTAACAAAGGAAGAACTGACAACTTGCGAATCTGAAACTAACAAATTGTCTGCAAAAGGCTAACAAGGTTCTGTCTGTGTTGCTCACTTGCTCTATGACTCATGAGTGTGAAGATGGATGAATGGGGGGGTTAAAAAAAAAAGAGAAGATGAGTGACGTCCACAAATGTAGTTTAGAAAGATGGAAATGTTAAGTCCCTTATTCAGTCTGTTTCATCCCTGACTTGTTCCTCTCCGAGTGATGCTCAGGATCCTCAAAGTCTCAGGTGATTTTTTTTTAACATCGCCGTTGACTTTTCTAGCTGTCAATCTGATGATGGGCGTTGGCTTCGACTAACTCACCTCGTTAGCTCTGTTCCCAATTGGCAATGAGTGGAAAAAATACTTTAAATTAAGAAAATTGCAGATGGATTTTGATTGTCCTTCCCAGATTGTATGATTCCCAAATAGTATGTTCCTTTTTTTTTTTTTTTTTTTTAACCTTTTTAGATGTTAGATGACATCAAATGTTCTGTTTTCATATTCAATATCAATGTGCACTTTCCATTCTAAAAAAAAAACATTGGGAGAAATGTAAAAAGGCAAAAGTTTGAATTTGGAAATGCTTTTCTTTTTTTCTCCCATCAATATTTAAAGCACAATCAGAAATGGAGGTTTATTTTCATTTTTTTTATAATCTCAGTAATTTATGATCAAGTTAAATTCCTTACATGCCATTTCAGATTTCCATTTCCAAACTGCACACAATAATATAAATCCATCTTCAGCTGGTACAAATGTTTCATCATTAGGAAATAGTGATATTATAAAAGTTATTATAAAAATACCTAAAATTACATGTGTGAATATGTTTCCCTCCCCCTTGATAAAGTAATAAAAAAAATAACTTTGAAAATGTTTGAAAGACTCTTTTTGCCATTTCAAACTAAGGGGAGGCAAACATTTGCTGCCAAGCACCTGTCAACATCACGGTGCTTTTCCACAACATTGTACAGGCTTGATTGAGTAGAGCTGAGTTGAGCCAGTACTGGACACATGGAACAGTCCATGTGTACTTTTATACCGCACCATGCTTTATTACAGCACTTAAAAACGTGCCATGCTGTATCTGAGGTTAGGTTGAAGTGTAAGGGAGTGATGGAAAGGGCAGGGCTGCTTTCTCAACTTGTCACTGCTCCGTAAGTCTTCACCACTTGCATATAAACGCAACCCCAAATCCCAAAGGCTTTTAGAAATACAGTAACACAGGGATGTTCCTTTTTCTGTTTGCATGTATTGAAATAAGCTGCCAATGCCATTATTACTTTGTGAAGTATCCTCGCACACAATTTGCAGAAGCTCAGGTCAATTAGTGGTGACACCTCGAGGGTTCTCATTTAGCTTTTCTTCTCATCTCTTGGGGAAACAACTGCATAGTCTGTCTGTCTTGTCTGCTTCCCCTCACTTTAAAACACAAGCTTACTTTGGCAACTCTGATGAAAGAGTAATAAATGTGCTAATTTATGGCCTCTCCTCTGCTCTCTTTGGATATTAGGCACTCATTTTATGATGAAACCACTTTGTAACGGGAGTGATGTTTTAGTTTGTGAAAACAGATGAAGCAGCTATTTTTTTTTTTCCTACAAAGTTTAGGTTGGGCGTTCTGGTCCTCAAAGGGCCCCGGTAACTTTCCTGAGGTATGTGTGGAGGTATGTTTTCTGGATGGATGAATGGACACATGGAGAGAAAATGACAGCGAGCGGCATCTGACCTCAGCAGTGCAAAAGGAAATCTATCTTTTCGGCTTCAAAGAGCTAATGAATATAAATGAAAGGCATCGACAAAAATGAATCAGCTGTAGCTTAAAGATCAGAGACCTCTGAAATTGTGATTATGCATGCATTCACCCCATCGAACACACGAAAGATATCAATCGATGGCCAGCATCAGCACTTTCTGCGTTTTAAAGGCCAATAACCTGTCGTCTTTTCATCTCTCCTTGCGGGCTTAGGGTTCATCCTGATTCAAGATTCAAACAACTTTATTGATCCCATCGGGAAATTGTTTTGCCTTGTTACAGCTGCTCGCCACATGAAAAGTGTGTGAAAGATTAATTATTTTTTATTTTATAGACTTTTGTTTCTGCATCAGTAATTTTAAATTGAGGATTAGGTTGTCAATGACTGCTTGGGGTGTAATCTACCATTTAAGATACAGTATTATTCAACATGCACATATTTTTTATATTTGCATAGCTTTTGAAAGATCACGATTGAATGTTGAACAATTATCCTCCGGTCACATCATGCAAAGAGGTCAACAATATGACCGGTTAATAGCACGATCCCTGTGTGATTAAGTGAACATGTTCGTATCAGACTGACACGCGTGTGTGTGTGTAGTAATATGAGCTACCTTGTGGAACAGTTCCAGTACATTTTTGATGTATTTAAGATCTCAGTATAAAGCCTCTGTGTGTCTGGACAGATATCGGCTTGTGTCATTTTGATAGCAGGGCTTCAGAATGTGCCCATCAGCAGGATCAGTGAGGGGTTAAATACCCCCATGTCTTGATACTTTGATCTCAATGCTGACAGGGTGAGCGAGAAGGATGACAACGTGGGAGATGAAGGTGGATGGGCGGAGGGAGGTGGATGTGGGGGCTGATGAGAGGGAAAGTGGTGAGAAGAGATCATGCTTGGTGTGGAGCGAGGGAGGGGGTGTTTCAATGCAGATGAGGAGATCAGAGCGAGAGCCGAGAGACACACGAGACATTATGTACGAGGAGCAGGCGCAGTTACAAAGTGCTACTGAATCCGCATATGTGCAACTAAATTCTCGTAAATTGGTAAAATACAGTTACTACTAGAAAATGTTTTCATTTAATGAAACTAAAGATGTTGGTCATGCCAATAAACTATGGAAACTGGGAATAGAGTTATGTGTATCACGTTTTTGCAGTGTGTTGTCATGGCCTGCGCTCAGATTTTGGTTTGCATTCACTCAACCTTCCTTTTTTATGCTCCTGTAAATGTCATTAGTTTTAGAGGTTTTTAAGCTGTTAAGTGAAAATTCTGTCCGCTGAAAATTGGGGGATAACAGGTGTCTGGGAAAATGGACGACAACATTCAACATTGTCATATCCAGAGCCAAGTCCCCAACATACATGAGTCCTATTAACGAATTGAGCAACAGTGGAGATTGAAGAGACTGAACATGCCACTAGAATTTAATTTGGGGAGATACGTTTAATAAAGCTGCTCAGTCACTGGCTGGACGTCAGCTCCGCTCAGAGGAAGCGATCAATCAAAACCTGAAACGAAACCTGAACCCTCTAAATGGTTGAACCTGGGCACTCTGTTAACAGATGGCTGCCTTCACCATTGTTTGGTACTCGACCTGTGGTACTGCGATGTCCTCCGGGACATTGGGCAGCACCGTGGACGTGTGGTGGACGCTGCTGCAGGGAATCCTTCCTGTGTGGAGTTTGCATGTTCTCTAGTGCTTGAAAGGGTTTCTTCCCACAGTCCTTCATTCATTGGTAGAATGTGAGTGTTTTTTCTGTGTATGTCTCTCTGACATGGACTGGAGAACTGTTCAGGGTGAACCCTGCCTCTCGCCCAATGACAGCTGGGATAGGCTGTTATCATATCATGTTATTATCATGTCATACAGCTGTATTGTTTATTTCCCGGCATCTAAGCGCACACGTGCAGTTACGTGAACATTATAATGGCAGATATTGCTGTTTCTTTTTAAAAAAAATTGTAGCTAAATATTCTTCTCCAATAAATATCTTGCTTTTGTCCACCACTCCTGTGTCTTGGGATTATTCACCCCTTTCAGGTTTTGTTTGCATGCTCCCATAAATAAAAAAAAAAAAAAAAAAAAAGTTTTGGAAAAACATTTTTGGATTTACAAGGTTTTCTATTTGACAGCTCAGATAACTTTATATAATCCCAAGTTCTTGTTCTTTGTTTTCATGTTTATTTCCCCCTGCTTTATTCTATGACTTTTGCTTCTGGAAAAGTTTCCACAGAGAATCATTAAAGATTCATTTTTATCCTCATGGAGAAAAAGTCAGCCAGACAGAGAACAATACAGACAAAGACACTGAGGAAAATAGGACGAGACAGAAAAAGGGAAAGAAATGCAGAGACTGAGAAGCAGACAGACAGACAGACAGATAAAACAGCCCAACAGACCAAGCCAAAAAAACAGATGCTTGCTCCCTGCTCTCCCTGTCCTATCTGGCTCTGTGCTCTCCAACCCCAGTCTTCAAAGCTGCAGCAGGAGGTGACACTCTCAGCTCTGCTCCCTGGCTTCTGAATAAAACCTCCTCAGTCTATTTACCTTCTGCAGGGATTACACTCCACACTCGTCTTTCATATGCAGCTCGTTTGGGCAAATCCCTCCTGTGTCTTTCTGGCTCAATCACTGTGTGTGTGTGTGTGTGTGTGTGTGTGTCTTTGTCCGTGAGACTGAGGCAGAGTGTGTTATCAAGAGAACAATTGCATGTGTATTTCTGTCTTGAGGGTTTTATTTCTACCTGTGAGGCTACTGTTCATCCATTAGAGTGTCTTATTAGGCACAGAAAGCATCCTATTTCTCTTAGTGACTGCATTTCCTGAATGCAAGGAAGCAAGTGTTTGTTGTAGAGGCGGGGGTCCAGCAAACATCACCGGAAGATGTCGACGTGAGATGTTTTTTGCTTTAAAAGAAAAACAAAAACGAAATCACTTCATTCGTTCCTTTTCTAAGTACAGTAAGTTGGCGTGAATTTGAACAAACACGTCCTTTTTTTCCAGTCCTGCTGGTTTGTGTTTCAGATCAGAAATGCACATCATATTCCCTCTTTGCAATAAATGTTAATTAAGCAGAGCTGGTGAATAAATTGCACGAACAACATGGTTATAAGCTGAGTCTTACATGCCTAAGCTGCTGTGCTATGTGACAGATATCTTCAGTGAATAGCCTTGTGTAATGTAAATCGCTGCTTAACATCTCCTCAAATTCCCTTATTTATTTTTACATGACAGATATGTTGACCTATTTCTAATTTCCCTCTTAGAAACAATCTTTTTGTTGAGTAAACAGCTCTGGCTGGCAGAGCAGTGAGCCCTTATGTGGAAGCCAAACTGCTCGACTTTGAAACACTGCTGTAAAAGGCATATTCACCCCAGGCAATGTGCAACCTTCATGTTTTGATTGAAAATGTTTGATGCACCTCATTTATATCACAGTTGCCACTGTGTGAAAAGTTTTGCGAGAGCAACCTGTGTTTGTTTCCAGCAAGTCACCTCTGCTAACGTGACTCTTGCCAACCCTGATGCCAGTGGGTTCAAAGACCAGCTGAGGGTTTTTTTTTTTTTTTTTCCTTTCCTCCTTTTCCTTACCTCCACGCATGAAGGAATTATAAGAGTGTTCTTACTTATCTCCTTAGTAAGGTCGGACCTCTTCAGTATGAATAAAAACACTGCTATTCAGGTTTGTTCTTCTCCGGGGCTCTTTGGAGGACGTATGGTGGACACTTTCAAAAGCTTCATCCTTTGGATGTAGGATTCAGAAGACTGTCCCTGTGCAGACCAGCTCCAGCCCCAAACCTCTGGTGTATCTCTATTCTAAGGTGACTCATGAGCAGTCACTTGGTGCCAGTGAACATACTAAATATGCATAGTTTGCACATTTATTGGTGCAAGACTTAATATGGTCTGTCTGGAATTGCTTCTCAGTGCTTGAGTCCTGCGAGGGGAAACCCTTGTCTAAAGGGGCTGTGCAGTCCAAGTTCCAATGCGGCATGTCCCAAAGCTTTTTGTGTGAAACCTACAACCTACTTATAAACTCTCCATCTGTGAAGAGCAACAGCAAACAACCAAACAAAAAAAAACGCTACTGTATATTTCTTTCTTCAGTAAAGCCCCAAACACACCACCCACTTGAAAGTATTTGCTGCAGAACCATTGCATCAAGAAACGTCATTTTCTTTTGCATCTTACGTGTTTATTTCTGTCAGATTTTCTGTTTGGTCAGGCACAAGTACACCGTGTACAGTAGCAGCGAACAATGGAAAGTGAGAGGTAACAGCAGAGGGGATTGACTTGTAAGGCCTATTCTGTTTGCTGAGTGTGTGTGACACATTGGCAGCCGTGTGTGTTTCTGTGTATGTGTACGGCCGTGTGTTTCTTGTGTATACATCTATTTGAGCGCAAAGTGGAAGGTGGCCAAGGATAAAGTGTTTCACTGTGGCCCGAGTGCACGCTGCGCTCTCCCATTATTGTCTGTTAGTCAGGTGTGACGGCAAGAAACGGAATGAGACAAAGCGAGAAGACCTAAGTGCACAGAAAGACATGTCTGCTCATAATCTAATCTGATATCCACTTTGTTGTTACCCACACCCTTCTCCTCTCCGCTCTTTCCCCTTCGCCCTCCTTGGTCCTTTCAGCCATGAATCTCTCTCTTTCCCTCCAACTTTTTGTGTATAGTGGAGGCAATTTTAGCCTAAAGTACACTGCTTACTTTTCAGCATGCACAAAGGTGTGTGTGTGTGTGTGTGTGTGTGTGCCCAGCTTTGAGTTGCTGTCGTCTTAGCTTTGCTGGGAAGTGACTATGTGTGTTGCAAACAGGATTACAAACATGCTGACTGTGTGAGAGAGTGAACTCGATTTAGGGATTCAGAATAATGTCTGTCTCTAAAAAGCTGCATCAATAATTAAAATTAATGTTGCATCAATGGGGGTGGCACTGTAAATATGGAGCATATGCTGTGTGCCACCCAGTAACTGGGTACTTCATAAGTTTATGTACTACAGTACACTGTTCTGTGAAGACTTGGTGCTTAGTGCACAAACGTCAGCCACTGAAAGTGTCGGTCTGTGCCGCGTTAATTCTTCACTCTTACGGCGATTTCTCGTCTCTTGTCCTGAGCGATGGCATGCGATTACAGCATATGGTCTGTAGGTGGCGCTCAGCTCCCACTCAGAGTTACAGCACCGTGATGAATGCGCAAATTATAGTCCCTATCACAACGTCCCGTACCAGTAGTACGGTAGTTGCACACCAACAGAGAGTCAAACTCAACATCAACTCTTAAGTCTGAAGACATAGAAGCAAATGCTATAAGAAGAAATGTTCCAGTTTCATGAGATCTATAAGTGCAAGATAAGAGATAGTAGAATTGCTCTTCATTGTGGATCTTAATATGGAGGTTTGCTTTGACCCGAACTCGCGTATTAGCACAGGTTGCAGTGTTGGCATATTTGCAACTATAAGTTCCCGAAAGAGAGTTTCTCTTCCAGCCAATCAGAACTGATGCTTTCTTCTTGATTAGTAAGTTTTGCAGAGTTCCCATTTACTTTAATATCATGAGAACGACTACTTAACTGCCGTGTAGAGTGTAAAACGCAAAGTCGAGTGGTTTCATAGTAGGAAGAGGGAGGACTTGCTTTTGCGGATTAGATGGATTTTGTGCCACCACAAAAGGATGTTTGAAGCAGTTTCCAACACCAAACTCTGTCCTTGATCAGATGAAAATAAACTTTGAGTCCTCACAGGGCTGCACCACTGCTTGCTCTTTCCTTAGACCCTTGAACCCGATGAGGAACAGCCAATAATTCCTTTTGCTGGAAAAGAAGAAACCAGAGGAAGAGAGAGCTGCGATCTCAATTTCGGGACAGACATTGCAGCTCTTTACTAGTCGTCACTAAGCAACTGCACTGGATCAGCTGAGGGTAAAGTCAGCGCCTCGGGATTGGTCTTGACATTTAAATGTTTTGTCTCTAGCTTCTTATTTAATTTCAGTGAAATCCTCCTCTTACGGAGACTTGCATGCGCTGTGCAATCAGAAGAATAAGTGTTAGATTATTATGTTTTTCTTAGCCTCAGTTACTCTTCCAGAAAAAAAAGGTTTTTACAGGGGGGAGAGTGAAAAATCCTGCATCAAAGTGTTTCTCAGCAGCTTTGTTGGCAAACCTTGAGTTTTGAACTCCCGCTGAATCAGCAGCACTAGATGCTTAATTTGTTTAAGAGAGTTGTGCTTGCTGCTTAGGCTCCGCTCAGCACAGTTTACTGTTTCACTGTGTAATGCCTGGATGTTCCTGCTTCTTGTCCCGCCGGCCTTTGGGGCTCAGAAGTCACGGGAGAGAAGACGAGTGTTGTGAAGCCAAATCTCTGCTCGGTGACCCGGCAGAAAACAAAGATTTGAGCCTATTGCAGGAGAGTGGCCTTATTTTTTCCAACTGAATCGATGCGTATCGCCTCTTTTGCCATTGCTGAGAAAATTTGTAAAACGTTTTCTGTGCAATCCATCAACTCTGCAGCAGGATTTGATCTTCTGTAGCCTGGGGAAGAACTGTGTGAGAGATATGAACGGAGGGTGATAATGTGCAGGAAACACAGAAGGGAAACATTGTGGTGTGCTGCTACTTTTTTGTGCTCGTTAGCGTTGCCCTCGTCTCTCACTGCCCCTTGGCGACTTTAATGGTTGTCTTGTCACCAAAACAGTGGAACAAGACAAGATTTGCTATATAAGGTACACGTGCGTTAAAGTCGAAGCCATAAAATAAAGTTCATGCTTCCACAATAAAGGGCACTGAGATTTACTGTGTTAGCTCACATGTGTTTGTGCGGGTCATACTTTTCAAAATTAGGCAAAAGGCCACTGTGTAAGAGCCGACTGCAGCATTAATGTTTACTATATTTGAATATACACTTAGTACACACTTTATACTGTCTTGTTAACCTTCACCATTTTTATTCCACTTGCTACTGTAAGATAAAACATCACTTGGAATGTATATTTTTGCAACCATAAACCTCTTATAGACACTTCTGGGTGTATTATTAATTCTGGGTTGCTAAGGAGATTATTATTATTAAAATATTTTCAGTATCACATGGCTTTGATGTATTTTCCAGTATTAAACGAGTCCCAGCGGTTATTAAGCCTCAGTGGCTGGTGACGATTTTGTTTTTAACCTTTTTAAGACCTTCTGCTTGACCTGGTGACTTGTGACAAACTGCGACTGGAAATTGACTCCTGTGAAGCTGAGAGTGCAACTAATGTGCAGTTGAAGTACGATATCCAGGATTTCTTGAGGCGTTAGTGCGGAGACGGAAAAGTCCAAGTTAAAGTTCTTATTGTAGTTGTGCTGTTTTTACAAAATCATTTAGAAGCTGCAAAGTGAAAATAAGGAATTCGTCCCCTCCTCCTTATCTAAAGTGCCATGGCAACAATGTTACTTCTCACTGTAGCTGCTGCTCATTACATCTGGCTCTCACACAGGCCTAGTCAAAAATAAATTAGCTCAGCCTGGGTGCTATTTTAAGAAGATATAAAAAAAAAAAGAAGTAAATGTAGGATGTTCCGTTTTAATTTCAGGCTTACTATTAAGGTAAATCAAAATTATTAAGCAAGTCATGTAGGCATATTTCACCATGGCAGTCACCGCTAATCAAATAATTTGTACCGTTCATGCTTTGCCTCAAGATGAACAAATTAAAAACCCTTTTCCTATTTCTGATCCAATTAAAGTTGGCCTACTTTCTAGAGAGCCCATCACTGAAGTTTTCTTTTTTTTTTTTTTTTTGGAACCAGCAACCATTGATGAAATGACTCGAGTTTTGAGTGTAGACTTTTTTGCTTCTTTTACTTCTCACAAAATGCAAAGTTTCTGTTTTCTCTGTGCACAGTCTTGTGATTGGGCAAGTTTACCTTTTAGTACTGCAGGTTTTCAGACAGCTGATACCTTTTCATAAAAGACTAAATGTGACCAGGCTGACGCATAATAACCCTGAGTCCTTCTCTGCTGTCGGATGTGGACACGACTCTGTGTGTCGCATGTCCCATTTAGGCTTTTGTGTAATTGTAAACAGCTCCATTACAGAGACTCTGCATGATTTTCTTTCAAACAGCTCACACTTAAAAATAAGAGCAATTATTACACAGTGAAGCCATGATGGGGCCATCTTGGTTTATTAGCTATTAACTTTCTTTAATAGGACTTAGAGTAGAGCTGTTGTGGAAGTTGTGACCACAGTGCTTTATCTTGTGTTTCAGCTCTTTTTATTTACATAATATTTAATATATATTCGTACCATGTTTTGGTAGAGGGAGACATACTTACTTTTACCAACAGAAACAACAGCTCTCTCCCATTATTACAAGGTCACCTCTCCTCTCCTCTCCGATGGACTGATGCCCTTTGTTGCTTTCTTCTCTAAGCTACCAGAACACAGAGAGACAGATCAAAAGGAGAATCGATTACCTTGTAAAAGAGACAACGCATTTGTTGGTTTTTCGGAGCGCTCTTGACTGTCGGAGCTTATTTTTTTCAAACCAGTTCATCTGTTTGTTTTGGTTGACTTAGTCCTCTTAGTTATGCTTCCTTCCATCCAAATTAGAACGATGGTAGTTAAATACATTTAAGCAGAGGCTGGCTGGAGCATATCCCGGCTGCCGTAGGGTGAGAGGTGGGACACACCCTGGACAGGTCACCAGTCTTTCTCAGGGCCGACACAAGGGGACATACAGAGACAAACATCCATTCACACTCACTATGGGCAATTCATTTGAGTCACCAGTTAGCCGTAATATGCATGTTTTTGAACTGTGGGGGGAAATCAGTGTAGCTGGAGTAAAAACCACGCAAGCACGGGGAGATGCAAACTCCACACAGAGGCCACGGCCGACCGGGGGCAAACCCGCATCGTTCTAGCTGCGAGGGGGCAGTGCTAAATGTAAATATTATAAAATTATAAAAAAAAAAATTTGACACTTTAGTATGACATATGTATAGATTAGACGATGTACCACGGAACATGTAACCATGGACTTTAAGAACTGTTGCAATGGATCAAAACTATAAACTTGAATTTAGTTTTTGCAAAATGCAAGTAAAAATATTGCTGGTATTCCAGCTGTTTGTGTACAGGTGTTTTTGCAGGACTTCTGGCCTAAAGCATAGAGCTAAGTACCTTAACCACTTGGATAGGCTCCAGGCTTGTGTCATCAGTTATACTAGTGGGTATTCAAACAAAGTTTTTTATTTTTTTTAATTACGTTTTACATAGTTATAATGATATTCATCAATCAACTCCCTTTTTTTGTAATAAAGATGGATATAAATATCCAGATGAACTGTATATTCGCACAACTTCTGTTCCCTGTTCTGTTCTTCTGTTTTTTTTGTTTTGTTTGTTTTTTTAAATATATATATATATTGACCAGTCTGTCACTGTTTTGCAATGCTCATAGTTGCTGAATCTTTAAAGTGTCAAAAACCCCAGCACACTTTGCCGGTCGCACATTTCACAGTCTCCCAACTCCATGAAGTTTATGCCTTTTAAAGTTATTTCTGATTTTATTTAATTTTTTAAAGATTGATTTATTCCAAACAAGCAGGCCATCAAAGATGCCTTTCTGGTAGATTGTCATTGGATCGAAAGGAAAGGGCCTGAATATGAAAACAAGGACACACTCCAGAGGAGTTCAAAAGTAAATGGGGGTTCAAAATCACATAAGTTTAAAGGGTGAACGTGAAAGAATTAGACTTTCTGTGACTCCTGTATGTCCTTTACAAAGGAGAGACAGAGTTGTAACAGCAGATGCTGGACAAAATATGTTCAGGTTCAACAGAGTGTAGTATATTTATTAAAGCTCATAACTGAACTTGAGGATCATTGACCAAGAGCATAAATCTTATGGATAATGTTGTTTTAGCTTTGGTAAGATGAGACCGCCGTCTTGTAAAGAGTGTGTAGCAGATAAATAATCATCACTGACATAAGGTGCTTTCTGTTTTCAGTTTTTTAGATTAAATGTAGATTTAAGGGCTGTTTAGCGGAAACTCTAGCCTCTGTGTGGCTCTGTAGGTTTGGATGTAATTGATGTTTTAACTGGCACAACAAGCCCACAAACATCCTTCCCAGCATTAAAACCAGCTGTGTAGGCTCGGTGTTGTAGCTGCAGGGATGCCCTGATGCCGGCGGCAGCCTTGGGCCTGATTCTGCATTTGTGTGCCTGTACTCCTTTCTGATACTGCACCGAACACCGCGTTAACCTCTGCAGATAGGCGGAGATGGAAAAATGTTCGTGGTGTAGAGCCGTTTTAAGAGAGTGGAGTTACTGCTGTGCTCAAGACTTAAGATTTAGTTCCGAACATGTTTCTCAAACGTTTAATTGTAATTTACATCTTCAAAAACAAGGGTGATAATTAGTTACTAGAACACTACTTGAAGTTCACTTTTAAAAAAAAAAATAAAAAATTTTACCTCCATATTCCTGTTAAGGTTTATTAAATGCTGTTTTGTTTTGGCGTTTTTTTTTTTTTTTGCTTAACTGAAATGGATTGATGAGGATGTAACTGTCCAGCAACTCATACTGAAAGGAGGAAACAGTTTAGTACTTGTATCGATGAGTACTCAAATGTAAGTACTTCTTGTACTCGGCATGGGAAAAGTGGCACTGGAACTTCCCTAGTATCAATGTACTTTTTCTTGATGTATGCAAACGTCCATGAGCCAAACATGCGGTGTGATCATTATGTGTTTTTTTACTTTAATCTTAGCTTTAGCGAGGAGCAACAACCTTAACAACAACAAAGGTCACTTGTCCTTTACTTCTAATAAGACCAATAGGATCGTCTATGAACGTAACTCCCGTGTAGCTGCATGTGTGCTGGACCTTTTTTGTCACGAACAAATAAAAACTGTTCAGGTTATTAAACAATAAAAGAAAAGTAAAAGTGGTAATAAGCTACTTGTAATGACAACTTATAGGGCTGTCTGTTAGTCATCTCTACTGTTGTTCACTGTTACACTTTAGAGCAGTTGGCAGACCAGTCAACAGCAGGGTCGGTGGTTCGATTCCTGGTTCCTTCTGGCCGCGCGTGTCCTTGTGCAAGACACTGAACAAATTTGCCTTTAGGAATTCCTTACTTGTAAGTAGCTTTGGAAAAGAAATCATCTGCCAAAGGACTAAATGTAATGGATGTATTACAACGGAAAATAATTTGGGAGACCTGCAGGCTGCGTTTGATCGGCCTCCTAGATTTAACTACAACAAAAACAGACAATGTGTTGTGAGTTATTAATAAATAATGACAAGAAGTGTCATTTGCAGCCCTATTATAAACCTTAACAACAATGCTGTCTTTTTAATTGGTGGATTCCTCTGTGAGGGGGCAAATAGATTCGCTCGGTTTTTCAGCACAACTGTGCCGTAACATTGTGATAACACTGGGCAGCTCCCAGGTGTGAGCGTGTGAATTAGTTTAGCCATTGCTTCGCATGCAGCTACTCCCTCAGGTCTCTTCTGCAAATGGGAATGTGACCTTACTTGTCTTTCCTTGCTAACAGGTTAGAAAAACACTCCCTGTATTCAGAAACCTGCGAAAACTGGGCAGGATTCAAGAGTAGATGAAGGGCACCCTGACTGCATTTCTATATTTAATATTGTGAACAGTGCCTCTTCCCATTACCAGGCAAAGCAAAGCTTTTTTCTATCTTTTCTCTATAACTGTATTTTGACTTAGTGGGTTAAAAGTTTCTTTCTGGAACCGTTTTTGGTTTTTTGTGTTACTCTTGCTTGTAGCTTTCCAAGGGAAGCTGGTACCTCTGACATCATTCGGTGTCACATTCAGCATTGGTACCATTGCGTTTGAACTAAAGCTCCAGTTTTACACTGCCCTGAATCTACTGTCTCACAAAACAGTGAGTTGGCATAAGAGCTCAGAGCATAAGTCTATATTCTCATATGTTTCATTCACAGGGACAATTTCACATATTCATGAACCTATTCACCTTTGCAAATCCAAAATTTGCCTGAGTGAATTGACCTTTTGAAAATGCAATACTTTGAAATTAACTTAAACATTCTTCTAACCTTTGGCTGCAATTAACTTGCTTATCTTGGTTTAATATTCTATATTTCTTCTGTTCTTATCCATTGTCTTCTGCTTCTGCAACTCAAGTCTTACACTGAGCGTTTTTTAATCAGTTCTGAAGTTGGTGGAATTCCCCTCTAACTTCCGCTTATCTCTGTCTCATACCGTCATTTTAAAGCCGAAAGATCTTTTTGGTGACATTAGAGTTGACCACACAATATAATCAGCACACTGCCTCTTCATTGCTGCTCACTGGCCTTCGGACTGTTTCATTGGTTCTGTCGTGTTGGTGTTAAATCAAGGACTGCAGACTTGACTTTGTGAATAGTTACTTTTTTGCTGAGGGAGGTAGTGTCTGTCTTAATTTTACTAATTACTTTAATGCTCCAGTAGACCTGATACATCGCCATATAACTTATTCATAGTTGTTCTGTATTCCAACATTTACTGGAACAACTGTTGTTCTGTATCAGATATAAAATGTTGTCGCCAGAGAATCAACCCAACAACTTTGAAGCCACAATGATCCCCATGCTTTTCTTCCTCCTCAACCTTCAGGCGAACATTTGTGATTTACAGGAAAACGTCCTAATGACGGTTGAATGGATTACCATGCCAGTTTTACGATCACCTTTTCAATGGAATTATGTGACTCCCGGATTTTTCAGTCTTGCAGTACTGAGTACGTGACTTGGTACGTTTACACTCTGTTGTAATTTGGGCTCAGTGCTAATTTGCGTTTCACCGTGCTAAAGTTAGATGGTTTGAGCATTTGCAGCCTGGTGGAGCACAGTTCTAACAACATTAATGCTCGTCGCTATGAAAAGTGCACCAGCCTGCTTAAATATGCAGCATTTGACTAAGCATTGACAACTTTTAATACTCTCCAAAGCTAAGATGCGGCTTCTGCGAAAGCAATATAGGCTTTTTTTGCTTTTAACTAAAGTCATTGAAAAATTATTCGGCCCTTACATTACCAGAGCCTCACCACACAGACAGTAATTGCCTAGTATGGTCTATGGTGCAGCTGAGCAAGATATTCATTATTTCCCCATCACTTACTGTTTATGAGTGTGTGTGTGTGTGTGTGTGTGTGTGTGTCTGATTAGGCAGTGTTCCAGTGACCCTGTTGAAGCAGGGGTCACTTACTAATCTTCCAGAGGTCATGCTGATCTACAAAGAGAACAGATGACACAGCACATAGGTCTGTGTTGTCTGGAGAGAGAAGGTAATTAGGGTTGCTATCAGTGTTTAACAGCCAAACACTGAACCTGTACAGTGATTCATAGGGAAATAAGGCTTCAGCCATGGCAGGAAATGGAGGTAAATAAAACGGTTTGTGTAACTAATAGGGCTGCGGCACTGACCTACCATCATGACCCTTTTCAGAACCTAACTTACTAACAAATCTTACAAGACGACACCTTCACCCCCTAAAAGTTAACGCAACGTGACGGCATCAGTTTCTCTATGGATTTTTGAATTTGACATTTGTTTATGTCGGACAACAAATCAATTTCTCGATTAATCCCCACCCAAAAAGAGGTTATGTTATGAGTAAGGAAAACAGTTCTTCATCCTTCATAAGATGCTTGGTTGGCAGCACTGAGTTATATGCCGTGTCTACAATATTGATAAAAGCCTCATATCTCATCTGCCATTATTTGCATTTTACCTTATCAATACCACATGATAAGTTTAACAACAAATTTCAGGACCCATTCAATTTGGATATTTAGGAGCTGAATAAGTACAGAACAGAACATATTAGTGTGGAATACACCTGTCAGTGTGCTCTGGTGGACTGACTATTATAGCTACATTGTTTAAATTAAATCACCTAAATTATGAAATGTAATTATTGCTCAAACATTTCACAGAGATTAAAATCTGTCAATATGTTTGTCAGGCTCTTGTATCATTGGATATGCTCCACCTGTACCTACCCCGGCTCTTTTCGGAGCATCACCGTTCCCCTCATCCATGAGCCGCTGCATGCTGTCAAATATGTATTTATTTATCAAGCGATTTCATTGTTATTTTTGTTTTATTTTATTTTTTTGTGACCAACCATCACCTCACAGTTGTTTTACACATCACAGAGACTAAAGTCTTCCAGCCTTAACATTTGCAAGTCCAATCGGGTATTTGAGTGGGAGCTTGCTTGAACTGCCTCCTCAGAAAACAAAGCGCTGCCAAACTCACCGAATTGTGACATATCAACTGTTCTTGTGATTTACAGGCAGGCAGAAGTAGAAATGTGAGTTGGTAATTTACTGGACGTGATTAAAGATACTTAATACCTAGTGCCAGTAGCAAGATTCGTTCGGACTGACTAATTGAAAGCCTTACTCATTGTTACATGATGCAGATATTATTGCGTCTTTATGATCGTGAGTCATTTGACATTTTCATCTTTACTCACACCATCGGACACAGCTATTGGGATCAAAACAGATGCGTAAGGTTTCTGTGAAAAATCAAAACAAAAATCAGAAAACCTGTGTAACAACTTGTATTAAAAATCAATGTAACAAAAAAAGAAAAAGAAAAAAAACTTTCACTGGTGATTATTCACTGCACTTTGTTCATCCCCCAACTAAATGCCACTTTAGCCTTCATGGTCACAGTGGCACCACCAGAGAAAATTGCTAATGAATTATTTTGAAGGAAGCAGCTTTTACTTAAAGGACGACTGACCTGATTTTGAACTTGCTTCTTTTAGATCTAGTTTGGTACAGACCTCTAAACGAATGCCATTAAACTTCCCTCTGACTCCTCTATATTAAAATATCTTTCTTCTTCTAGCTGAAAAATGCCTCCGGATGACATCACTTGGAGGACCCCACAGTTCCCGTTATGGGATCTCATTGCTCACACTGTGGAGGTTGAAAACAGGGTCAACGTGCTTTTCCAGAGCTCCTCCAGATGACATCATCTGAACTCCTAATGATTAAACTTCTCTGGGTTTTTTCCGCCTGAAGCAGAGAAATGTTTTAATACAGCGAACCCAAAGGGACGTTTAAAAGCATTAATATACATTTGCACCCTAAGCTAAAGCCATAGAAAGCAAGTTGAAAATTGGTGCAGTTGCCCTTTATACAAAAACATTCCCCTAAAATCACACCATGATAGTGTGTAGTTACACTGGGAGGAGGGAGGGAGTGCACTAAGTCTACATACAGCTCACACCGTGAGAACTGAATATTAATAACTTGTACTGCAGGTGAAAGTTTACAACGGTGCCTCGGCGAGGAAAATGGGGGTTTTCGTGCAATAATATTCCAGTATATTGCATTCTTATTAACTTGTTATTTGTTGTGACTTGTTAACTTGTCAAAGTTATTATTTTTTTTTTATCTTTTTTAATGTTTTACCTGTCTGGGCCCAGCCTGTTTGAGTGATTGTGATTTGGCCCCTAAAATGATGCAGCCAGAATTTGAGGAGAAGTGACGAGCTTTTACAAAGTGATTTGTGCAGAGCATAAAGATAAAGAGGTAAACTCTAAGTGTAACGAGTAAATCCTGTGCCGGTTGTCACGTAAGTCGACATCCATCAGAGTTAATTTAGCTCTTTATAAAAAAAGTTCTTAAATGCCGCCCCAGAGTAAATGAACTAACAGCAAAATAAATGACAGTCACTGAAACATCAAGACATATTAATGCCAGAAAATGTGATGAACTGTGAACAAATAAACAGACTCTCTCAAGACTAAACTTTAAATAGATGTCAGGACTTTAATCATGGCTCTTCACTGTTTTAAATACTGAATGACCAATTAAAGATTTCTTGTTTTATTTTATTTATTTTCCCACCCTAGTGTAGTTTTATGGTGCAATTACCTGAATGTCAATGATGTTTGGTTGGAAATTCTTCTGCAGCTTCCTGAAACCTCTAACTCTCGGGTTTTTCCCCAAGTTTCTTCAGCCTTCAGGGGGCAGTGTTGGTTCATACCTCATGCAGAAGACTTGTTGAAAGTGCTTACAACTACTTTTTGGAGGAGGGAATGACTGAGCCGAAGGAGAAGAGGCAGTGAAGTGTAGGAGAATGAAGAAATGTTGGAAAGATGATTTGGGAAAAAAAAAAAAAAAAAAAGAGGGTGAGAGAAGCAGGATGAGAGCAGATGCAAACAGAACAAAAAAGGTGGGAGAAGAACAGAAATGGTGGCTGCAAATCACTAATGCAGCATTGGAAGATTAAATAATGCTTCGTTTGGCTTCCTTCCCTTTTATTTTATGGTCCCTGGAATAACCAAGATACTGTCAAACAGCTTATATTTCATCCTTGTTCAATGTATGGGAAGTGACCGAAATGCCCAGTGAGCACAGATTGTGAGCAGGACACGCTGAGCGTACGAGCAGTGAGTGAGTGAGTGAGTGATCTGTTTTGGTTTGGTACATAAAAATAGCTCTGTCTGTTTATGGAGGTTAAAAATGCAGCATGGTAAGTGTGGTAGTCACACTGAACCAAGCTGAATGCATTCCCTCCACATCCCTCAGCGCTCGGCTCATCCTTCCTCATGCTTCGCTTTCTTCCTTCGTCTCCCCCCTCTCATCCTCACTTTTTCTTCCACGCCCCAGTCTCTTTGTTTTCCTCCGCTGTCTCTCCAGGTAGAAGGGATCCTTGATCAAATGAAGGCATTAATGTCAGTGTCACACTGTGGAGCTGATGTGAAATCAAGGCACTCTGAGAAAATTAATTCCCCGCAAACAAAGTGAATGTCAGAGGCAGCGTTACGTCCAACGTTTTCGTCTTCACAAAACATCAGCATCCGTAATGCACGGACTATTGATTCAGTAAGCGAACAAGGATCAATACCAAGTAAATAAGTCTGCAATTAAAGCAAACTGCAGTGAGACTGTATGTAAGAATGCAAATGTTAATTTCAACACAGCCTCCAGAGCTGCAGCTAATCTTCTGATTTGCACTGTGGGGCAGACTGATGTTTAACTACATCCTCTGGACAAAATGTTAGACTGTCATAGGGCCTTGTGCCCAAACTCCTCGTTCTGATGTTAGAGCGAGGGGCTGGCTCACATTTTCACTTTGTCATAATCTGACCCACTTTTCGGGGAAGTCGCATAAATATAATGACGAGGAATAGTGGAGAGAAATTCTGATGCAGAAGCATCATGTTGGTGTTGGGCTGTGCAGGGCTTGAACTGTCATGATACAGAAAATGTACAGTAGGCACATTGACAGCTCTCATATTTTGTCAGACCAGTTATTCACGTTTGAGGAAACTACACCTATAATGGGTTAAACTGCATTAATCAGTCTATACACTTCACACCAATGATTATAACATCCAAACGCTTCAGTATTCCCAAACTGGTTTACTCGAGGTGTCAGGAGGGAAAATGTGGGACTGATGGCAATTTCATCATGCCAACAACTTTTTTTGTCGAATCTCAATCGATAGAATTGCTTTCCGATTAGGTCAAAGCAAAAAGTTTTCCTTTTTGATCTATAAGAAATGGCCTCTCAACAGAGTGCAGCATGAAACAAACACCCACTTTCTATCTGTTCTGTTTTTGTTACTGTGATGCTCATGTGTCAGCTAGAGGGGACATTGTAACGCTGCTTTAATCGTACTGCACATCGGTAATAATGACAATCCTTCAGGACAGCATAGACCTGCATATCTCTTGCTATAAACACCCCCTTCTGCCTTAGTAATGGATTTTATTCCTGTCTGAATCTGCATGGAAAGTGCTCCAGAAAAGAGAAGTTGCTCTTTCTTACCTGACTCTCTCTGCTCCTTGTGTTGTCAACAAACACACTAGTGTGATGTCGTCTTAAATGGGTCATCCTATTGTACTGCCTCACAGACTGTGTACCCCCCCCCCCCCCCTTTCCCCCATCATTGTCATGGATAAAATTTAAATCCAAAATGCAGCCTTGTGACGGACTGCACTTGGAGTTATTGACACAACTGATGGTGCTTCCTCCAGTAATTTGCATTATTTCTGTGCCTCAACATATTTTTACTGATGCACACTGGACATTCATGAATCGTTATATACATTTATTAACTATTAGCATAAACATTAGCATGAACAGAGGTTCCCAGTTGGTCTTAAAGCTTGTCTTCAGACCACGTTAGCATTTAGGTAGCATCTCTTATGGCGGAGAGATGCTGTTTAAGTCTCCTCTAACACTGACGCACAGAACATCACTTGCAGTTAGTGTTACTGTGCAGTATGATGTGGCTTTGTTCACGTTCTTGCTTTAATTATTTTCAGTTTCAGACTTTGCTACTGAACATTCTTCAAATACAGTACATTAGTACATTGATTTAAAACCACGGGTTCAAGTGTCCCACTGTTGAGAATTCCTTCGGACAAGAGCATTTGTTACAGTGGTTGGTGTCTCACTTTTTGAACATTTTTAAATGTGACATACTGTATGTTCTACGAGTGAATGCAACAATACTCCAGTGAATGACATGATATCGCCACTGGGAATAAGCATATTCGAATTCAGGTATGTCACTGAAAGTAGGATGAAATGCAGATTGTGTGTGTGTGTGGAGTTGGATGAATTTATGCAGATCATGCCCTTTCAGGTTTGAATGCTCCCAGTTTGTTCTAATGTAACCGAATTGAAGACCTTTTGGCTCTGTCTCGCTGCAGTAATGACTTGTCTGGCAGTACAACAATACAAACAAGCGAAGCAGCATGACGGGAAGCAAAGGAGGCATGTAGATCAGATGGTGCTTTTTAACCTGGATGCATTCTTATGGAAATGAACACAAATCCAATTTGCTCTAAATGTATGCACCACCTTTTGCTGCAACTAGTGAGAAAATCCAATAAAGTGACATCCCACCGATCGGAGTGATTTTCATCAGGCAAGTAAGTTTAAGTAGGGGCTCCTGAAAGCACCCTGTGAGGCTTTCAGGCAACTGTGATGAAGCCAATCACTTTTAATTTAGCTTCCTTGCATCAACTCTGTGATGGTATAATTGGGTTACATAATTAACACTAACAAACCACAGCACTTCTACCAGTGTGTGGCAGGAGGACAAGCTCAAGAACTGTTGCTGGGGATCTGATTAGGTTGGCTCTGACCGCAAAGGGAGAAAGTGCGTCTGTGTGCTGACAGCTTTCAGGCTGCGCTGTGCTGGAACTAACGAGTGAAATGCCGAAAGGCAGCGTGCGGGTGGGGCGGGAAGAGGTGTACGAGCAGCAGGTGAAAGGAGCGAAATGAGGGGGGGAAAAGAGAGATGAAATGGGATTAGAGCAAAGGAAGTGGGGCTAAATGGAGGAGAAGATAAAGGAGAGGAAATTGAGCTTTCGTAGGTGTAACTGACATGAAATGTAACTTACAAAAATAAGTATTTGAGTTTGAAAGGTCACCGTCAGGTTTCCACTGCAAGCTGCAAGTGGCAGTAATAAGCCGGCTCATTCGGGTCTTTTCTTTTTTCACAAAATTGCTCTTCTTTCTTTCATCTTTCTTACTTTTAATTCATTTTATGTTGACTTCCTCCACATTCTGTCTAAACACAAGCTGATACTATACTGTACTAGTTGACAGTATAGTATTAAGTACAATGTCAACATCAGCAGAAACGCGTATTCACAATAAATACAAAACCAAAACTAAAATCAAAGACAGAGGTGATTTTTTTTTTTTTTTTCACAACAGCGTGACACTCAAACAAAACAACTCTGAAATCAGAGTACTCATTAGTGAAGAGATGATGATGATTAATAATGAAATCACCATATGCAATCCGTGGTTGTGGAAGAAGAAAGGGTTGATGAAATAGAATGCAAGGTCTTCGTTAAGTGCCGTGACAGCAACCTGCTTTGGATCTGCAGGGAGCTGGAGCTCAGGGACGGGCTGTGCTCTGAGGCTACAGCATCTAGGAGAAGTCTGCAGAATTTACTTTCAAGCTTGTCGAGGGGCGGACGTGCAGCAGTGTTGGACAGACTTTTAAAAGATTATCTAGGGGAAGAGGGAGAAAGAAACGGAGAGCAATCAATGGTCACTCGGACTCCGCTGAAGGAAGCTGCCAATCAGAGTCCAATCAAAATCTCCTCTTCCAAAGAAAAACGTATACAGTAATTCACAAGTACAGAGGGTAGAAATTCATTTCATCATTGTTTCATCAGCAGTAGCTTTATACTTGGATGGCAAAAAAAACAAAGTCAGAACTTTCCAGTTATGGTAGTTGTTGGAAGTTTTACATTTATACAGTTGGATACAAGGTTTCCATCCTCTTATTTTGAAATGTATCATCATAATATTTAATGCACTTTGAGCTAGTAAAAATCTAAAATCCTTAATGAGAATATTACGTTGTATGCAAACTTTTACACTGCTATTTCTTGACCATTTTTGTTTCTTATGATGAGAAACTAGCTGAAAGAACATTATGTTAGCGTTAATGTGAGGGAATGCAAACTTGACCCCAATTCTAATGTAGTAGTAGTAATAATAATAATAATAATAAAAAGTGCAAAGTTTTTGTTTCCCCCTTGATTAAAATGATTACAAATTAACTTCTGATAAATTAACATTTGTACTCGCTAAATGTGCATTAATACAATTCTTTGTTTTAATCTTTGTCCCATTTTAAAATAAGGGGACGCAAACGTTTGCCCTCAACTGTACATGATGGGGAAGAGAAATCTTCAAACAGTGCAGCACAGCTTTTTACAGCATTGTAATTTAATCCATTTGGAGGAGCGTCACTGCCCCGTGGTCAAGTTGCTTGGCACAAATATTTCTGAGGCCTAAATGTCACGCAGCATTTAGGACTACAGCTATTCATAATGTAGCAGATGTGTGAAAAATACATCAGTATGATACTGTGCCAGCTAGTAAACAATAAACAGTGAAATCTGATTAACATGCATCATGCCAGGGGGCAAACTGCTGCATGTGATGAGCCTCACAGGTCTCGAATCAAACACAACTCTTCAGTGTCCCTTTACTGTCCCTTGGGTCTAGAGACAAAATGGAGTATGTATAGATGTTTGTGTTCACGTGGCATGTGCTTGGCCCATGACATGTACTGTTGCAGACTGCATTTATGGTTAAACATTATTCATATTTATGTTGATATTGTGACTCTTTCTTATACAAAATGGCTATAATGTCAGCTGTCAAGCGGGGTAATATACAGTATAGCCTCTATTATAATGGCACTTCTAAATGCTGGCTTATGCCAAATATGTAACTGTTTCATAAACTGCTCAGTTTATCCGGAAATGTTGAGGTGAGTGAAACATTACAGATTCGATCTTCATACCTCTGATCTAACGACTTCTCCTGCATGTTTCTGTTAAAAGTTCATTCTTAACTTTGCAAACCCTGTTGTCAATGTATTTGGAATCTGCTGTTAGAATTTGACACATTGTAATTATTGTGTGACTGCGCAGCCAGTCAGCATGAGTCAGCAGTGACTGGTAGGAGATTAGGTACGTGGCTGTTTCTATTGTTTGATTGTGCTTGAGTAATAATTCAGTGTGTGTGTGTATTTGGTTTGTGCTTAATTATGTGTGTCTAAGTGCCTGTGTGTTGCCTGTGAATCAAAACACCACAACTGTTCTCGTGCTGTGGCACATGGAGTCTATTAAAATCAGTGACAGGTTTACACCTGTCGAGGACGACTTTATACTGATAATCTGTTTGCAGACACCAGCGTGAAAAAGGGGGTTGGGGCTTGGAGACTGCAAGAAAGAACAATATTTCAGACCGACCAGGAGGAGCAGTGAAAGGGACGAGGGAGGACAGATGTGGAACTCAGAAGAGAGAAAGGGAAAGAAAGAACTGAAAAGAAAAGATCGTGGTAAATGGCACCAACACCTGAGTAGGATGTGCTCAGGAATTGTCTTAGTGAAAATGTTTTTGTTGGTTTTCAGGCATTAGATTGGATTCATTATCCAGGCGAGATCAAATGAGACTACGCGGATTAATGTGCGTTTACCTTAATGTATGTTTACCTGACAAAAACTAGAGTGTGTGTATTTGTTTTTGCATTGTCTG
Organism: Channa argus; assembly: GCF_033026475.1. Taxonomy (NCBI): domain Eukaryota; kingdom Metazoa; phylum Chordata; class Actinopteri; order Anabantiformes; family Channidae; genus Channa; species Channa argus. The sequence continues at coordinate 8,616,331 of NC_090218.1, forward strand.
CACGTTTGCCTCTCAGCTTCTGTCAGGCCTCATTATTGACAGACCTGGAAGGAAAGTTGGTTTCCAACGTGCTGCCCGCTGTACACTGAGGACTCGAGCAGCATGACATTAAGCTAGTCCTGGAGGGAGGGGGTGAGAGGCACAATAGGTTCTCAGCTTGTGCTTCAGCGCGGCTCCGTCTAACACCACGACTGGTTTACGCAAACTTTCATGTAGCCATTAGCGCTGGGATGAAGCCCGTGTTGGGTGTCAGCTGATCAGGACACATGCTTTAGGGAGCTTGTGTGCGGTTCTCTCCCCTGCAGACTCTAAACGTCCATCTTGATCGTCTTTCCTTGAATGATAAACTGGTCTGCAGCTACTGCAATGAGCCCTTTGGGCAGGACTTGGGGAAATAAACAGCAAAGAGTTTGAATTAGTTGTAGAATAAAGTTTGACTGTGGCTCACAGAGAGAGAGAGAGAGAGAGAGAGAGAGAGAGGGAGAGGTTGGTCATCCACCTGTCCTGGGGTTTGCTGTTTCATTCCTGGCTCCTTATGTCTAAATGACCTTGGGCAAGACAACGAACCTCATGTTGCTCTCAGTAGCTGCCACACTTGGTGCTCAGCTGACCCACGATTGTGTGTGTGTGTTTAAATGAGTGAGTGTGAAGCACCAGTAAAATATTTTTGGTACCGATAATGTAGAAAATCGATCATTCAATTTTAAAATCAATGATTTTAAAATATCAATAAAACAAATAAAAACAATGTTGAATAAAACATAAAAATGACAAAGGTATAAAAAAAGTAAAAGAAAATAAATTATGCAAATCAAATGTTATAAGTGCAGAACATTTACCATTTATCATCTTTCGGTCAATTTTAAAAATCCAAACACTGAATTACAAATCTCAAACCTTCACTTGCATTAAATCCTCTCCCTTCATTGCTAATGTTACATTTCATACTTCACATTTACAAACTTCTGTCTTTGAGCAGGATATAAAAATGATCAGTGTGGGGTCTTTGCAAAGTCACAAAAAATGCTCCAACCGAAAACATCTGAAACACTGCTTCCTCATTGTGTGGAATCAGAGGATTTATTTATTTTATTTTTTTTAGCTTCAGGGAAGATCACGGCTCTGGTTAAATATTAAAAAGTAAACGTTGACTCGAAGTATGAGACAGGATGTGTTTTCCTTTTAAATATTTAAGCAGGCCAGGATCTTTTATCAAAGTGTCTTTGCAACCACCACATGATCACAGACAGGATGCAGACCCTGGTGTTTGATGTCAAAACACTGCCCTTTTCCTGGATGCAATCTACCCCTTTCCCCTCCCATCACAACTTTTTTGTTTCGTTCAAGAAAAAGACCCTTCACGGTCTGGGTCAAAACGCTGCTTTTCAAAAAGATGTGCAGTATGCAACAGTTTTGGTTTGTCTGTAAATATGTAGTTAATCTACATTAGTACCCAATCTCTTACGAGGGCCTCATCCTCGTCACCCACCTTCACTGTGCCAGCTGAAGCTAGCCCCTCCTCTAATGTTGTCAGAACCGAGTCTGCAAACAGAGCTCTAATCTTTCAAACAACCACTTTCCGGAACATTGGCTGGGATTGAACATTGTGAGCAGGCTCAACGTGGATCACAATGCAACATGTTCCCGCCATGTTTGTATTACATTTTGTTAATTTGAATACATCTCAGGCTGTGCACATTGGTTTTCATGTGTTCAGTGGTTAAAACATACTTTAAACATAACCACACACAAACCTGCAAACATGTCCATAAATACCTCATCAAACTCTGTGCTGGTTTGCATTACTCACCTACATATTCTACATTAAAAAAAAAAAATATTATTTTACATGCTGACGCTTCAGGTGATTGACGCTCTGAGCTTTGAGTGTAGTTAATTGGAAACCCTGACGCTGCAAATATTGACGCCTAAAGCGATGACCTAAAATAAGAAAGGAGTCTCATAGGGAGGTGGACAGGGTGTTGGATGTTAGAACCAGAGACAGGACTTTTCCACAGGAGACTAAGGTTTGACCCTTAGTCAATAGCAGACGCAGTTGCCCCCAGGGCGTCAAATAGTGGAACTCCCGCAGTGTCAATCGATGCCTTAGGAAGTGTCAATAATGTGTTGTACTATTTAAAACGAGTGGAACTATAGCACCAAAAGTTCATATAAGACCTTAATTCATCTAGCAGAAAAACAGGATTACACACTTGATGTTTATACTAAATGAATTCAAAATGATGATTCCAGGCACAGATCACATCTTATTAGGATCAATAAGGGGTAGAGGAAGTGTCACAGAATGTTGATGGTCTTTTTCTCGATCTCCCCCCGTTTGCTCCCCCACTAATGCCTCACCCATTGGGAAACACAAGAATGAATGCAGTGGGTGCATCAGTCTCAAAATCCTGTTTGAGGGGATGATTTTCTTCATGGTTGGTTCGAATTGCTGCAAAAAGGCAAAATTGAAGTCTTCCAAGTCAATGTTGATGTGGGCACTTGGGTCTTCAGAGCTAGTGGCACGATGTAGAGTGGGCTCCCTGATGAGTGTGGCAGAAGTATCCAGAGCAGTGAAGGAGCACAGAGACTTTGGCATCAGTGCAGTGTCTAAGACAAGATTAAGTGTCTTTGCCCAAAGGGGATTCGCAAAAAGAGTTTACAGCAGCACTGTACATTCAAACATGTCTTTTTAAAACGGACAGATTTAGACAAGATGGCGCACGTGTTGTTGAAGCCATAATTAGCTGCATAAATGCACACTGAAGTGTGTCAGGAGCTCGTTCTTACAGTAACAATATCCAGTGCAAACATGATGCGTTATCACCCAGCGCACTACTTCTCCCCAGTTTCTGAGAGTTTTGGTTAAAAGTTGCATATGAAAAGTCTTTTTATATCGTTTAACAGTAACTTGGCTCAAGCTTCAAAGCTATACAAAGAAAAATGCTAACACGAGGAAATGGTATGACCTCAAGCCAAAGTGTGTGTGTGTGTGTGTGTGTGTGTGTGTGTGTGTGTGTGTGTGTGGATACATATACATATGTGTTTATCCCAGGTCCCTTGGTGCAATGCTTCAAGTCCAAAACGTCGAATTTCTAGTGAGGAAAAGAAGGAAGAAAGAGGCAAATTCAAGACAAAATGCAGAGCTAAGGTGAAAAGTGGTCAGGTGGAATCTGTCAAGGTGCTGCCCTCAGGCCTGGATCTGTACAGAACAAACAGTGGAGAAGTTTGGCCTGAAGTGATGCCCCCCCCCCCCCCCCCAGTAGCACAAGTGCACTTTGCTTGGCTGTGTGTTTGGTGTATGTACAATATGGTTGGTTAGTGATAGTTGGGTAAATCTTGGATTATATTGCAAGTTACTAAAGTATAAAACTTAATTAAGTGAAGCTCTTGGGACCTTTTATCTCCTGTGTTTGTTTGTTTTTTTTTTTTTTTTTCTCTATAAGAAGCAGCTCTTTTGTCACAGTTGTGAGATGTAATTTTTATGAGCTTCAAACAATGGATGGTTAATGGTCTGCACTTCTATAGCACTTTACAACACACACACGCACACAGACACAACTGCCACTGTGGCGCAGGAGTCGTCCACAGTCGTCGGCTCGATCTGCGGCTCCTCCAGTCACACGTGGAAGTGTCCTTGAGCAAGACACTGAATCCCAACTTACTCTAAAGTTGGGATTGAAAAGCAAACGTAATGATTGCTTTGCTTTACAGTATATTCAAAGCCATATCCTCTAATTAACATTATCAAAAACACCATAACATGTAAAAAGGTCAAAAGGGCAAATTTAAAGCGGAATCGATAAAAGGTGCAGCTCCATCCAGCCTCGATTACTTGGGGAATGATTAATGCTTATTGTTTGTGGATGCATGAATTACTTTACCTTTCTGTAGGTGTATTTCTCTGTCTCTTGGCTGTGACATAGGTCTGGAAACTTTCCGTCAGGGGCTTTATCAGAAAAGCGTTTCCTGTTCCACCTCCGGTCTGCTCTGCCAGGTGTGATAATTTCTCCACATAAATGACAGTGGATGTAATTATAGATAGTCATTGGCACATGTTGCCAATAACAGGCTCCTGAAGAAGATGCACAGGAGGGTACTGGGAATTTGTGAAAACACAATGTGCAAAGTATGCAGCTACTGCGCTACTGTAAGTCACCTTGACTGTCAATTGTTATCTGGAAAAAAGTTTAGTCCTTGAGATGAACAGGCATTTTAAAAGTGTTTGGATTTGCCATGTATGATTTATGCTGTACTGCTGTACTGTACTGTACTACTTATTAGAGCCAGTTGGTCATATCTACTGTACGTTTGAACCATAATGCATATAAAACCAGAATTACATGGCTAGACGACAGCAATATGTGTGAACTGATCCCCGAATACCGTAATAAAACGGAGGCAATTGAAAACAATGCATGAAGCAGGTGTTTATGCAGGACTAAAAATCCTCCTCCAAAGAAGTAAATAAACACATTAATGTGAAGTAATTACAGTAACTGCAGTAAACTAAAAAAGAATTACTAAGGCAAATAATGACAAAGGGCCACAACAACAATGACAACAACAACACTGAACAGTAAGTACACATAGAAAAGCATTAAGTAAAAACAGAAATCCCTTAATACTGTGCATGAAGTGAAATACAGTGTGACTGTAGTAATGATGGTACAAGTATGGAGAAGTATTGCTCTGTACTTCTTTGAATTTTTCAGTTCAGTCCCTGTATCCCATTCCTGCCGTAAACTCTTAAGGAGCTATGCAGGAAGCGTGAGTGAATATTTGTATTTGGTCCTGTGAGATTAAACACATGCACCGGTGAACCCATTTCTCAGCCAGTACTGTGAATGAATAGTCTATTCTGGTGAGCACGCTGGTGAGCGTCAGAATCTGCCGCCATGCTTGGGTGATGACCCAAATTAGAAAAACAGATGCATGCTTGACAGAGTTCACATGGAGATGAACATGAATTTCCAATGAGTCTGGTAAGCTTTGGGGTGAGCGTTCTTTCGGCTGCTGCTCTCTTTAAGGTAGAGTCTCTTTTATTTAATTTTTATTTTTTTTAAAATCCCAGATTAGGGTCCTGCTTCTAAAACCATGAGGCGAAATTCCCCAAATCGATTGAGACCTTGACCTAGAAATACAGCTCACTCTCAGGGACATTGTTGCACTGCAATTTTTCAAAATTAAGTCCATGCTTTCCTAATTTACAATCTTGTTAAAAGTTTATTATTGCCCTTTACTTTCCATTATAACACAAATGCGTTGCCCTATTCTGTGAGATCAAGTGCAAAAATGATCAGCTGATCAAATGAATCAGTAAATTATGAATTGCTGGCTAACAGTTAACAGCTTGCGAGTTGTTTTTCCGTTCAGTGATTTTGGACTCTGACAAAACAGAATGTTTCAGGATGTAACCTTGAAGCTACAAAGTCAGGCAAGAGTAGCTGTAGCATGGAACTTGAAATCAATCACCCAGTGCTGTGATGCTGTGTCAAAGCCTGTGGCGTCTCTTAGATTTTGGATTACATTTTAAATTATGGAGTATTTGTCTGCAACAAACAAACAAACAAAAAAAACAAAAACAAAAAAACAAATAAGAAATTGAGAAAATAATGAGCAGATTAATTATCTAATCTGTACAATTGAATTAGTTGCAGCTCTAGAGGACTCGATTTCCTGTATAATCTGTGTTAGATGGATCAACAAATACAAGATAATGTTGTCATTTTTGGCAATTACCTAATTTATTAAGCGAGACTCTGTTGTTTTTTTAATGATGTACAGTTGTGCTAGGGCATTTATCTTAAAGGTACAGGTAATGGAGGGAGTTTTTTTTGTTGTTGTGCGCCATGTGGTGACATTTGGATTAGTCATTATTCACACTGACTTTATGTCAGCCATGCAGTTCTAAGATACTTTGTCCACTGTGGCACTGACATACAAAATTTATGAATGGCTCACATCATTCAGGCACCAGAGAGGAGTATGATTCATTTATCGCTGAGCAACGAACACACACACACACACACACACACACTTCCATCATAGTGCTTTTTAGGGCTCGTATATTTACCAAAACCTGAATAAAGTAAGGTAGCTGGTTCATGTTTTTCGCTTTCTGATGTTAAAAAAACAGATGAATTCCCCAATTTATATGAGTGTGAAGATCAACAGCGCTCAGCTTGTCCCTTCAGGGTTCTCCACAGCGGAACATGTTCCGCACATTGATTTGAACCTGGGCCTGGGACCAATGTGGACCTTGGTGGCTGAGCTGGGAATCGGACCGCGGCCTCCCAACCCGATGCTCTACCATTCATTTAACTGCATGTCCTGTTGAGGATCATGGGGGTGATGAATGTCTAGATGTTCTAGATGTCAGCATGAGAGGCATGGTACACCCTGGACCGTCGCCAGTCCATCACAGCGCCAACCATTCACCATGGTTGTGTCCCTCTGCTCTCACATTCAGTGCTGTAGGTCATTAATGTAAGTGCTTGTCTGTGGACACACAAACCTTGGAGGACCATCCAAACTGCATGCAGAAATTTCACAGCCAACAGGTAGAATTGGGGGGCTTTCAGTGAAGTGGAAGCTGTGCCGCAGCACCCAAATTTGTCTTTATAAACTTAGAAAAATCCATGTATTGACTCCCATTGTAAGGTTACATGGATGCGATGTACTTCATGAGTAATTGCCTATTTAAGAAACTGACTAAGTGATGTCAAAGTGATTTATCTTGAGTAAAACTCACTTGTCAGACCAGAGGCATCGCAAGATACAATGTCTTAAATAGAAAGTATTTTCAGCATATTTGAGGGTTATTATGGTGAATTATTATTCGTTATCAGGACAAGCACCAAACTGGTCCAGAAGATATAGTGAACAGGGAGGCGCTGTTTGAAATTGGTTTGTTGGTGTCAGAGGTAGCTGAGTTTATTTGCCATTTCTATTTGAGTCTGCTAGTTTAGTCTGTTTTTAAGAAGTTTTTGCTCTTCTGGTGAAGTGAATATTAGGTCTGTTGTTGGTGGTAGTTTCAGCTTAGTAATCACCGAGCGTTCACACCTTTGACCTACTAAAGTCACACAAATTCGTTTGGAGGTGGGCGATTTCAGGTGTAGCCTTTTAAGGCCGTTATTAAGTCACCGGTTTGTAATAGGCCTCCTTGTGTTAAAGACCAGCGAGTCTTTGTGTGAGGACATGAAAACGCACTTTATTTCTAGCTTCTTGTACTTGCGTTGTTTCAGTAGTTTCTTTCTTGCACTGTGTTTTCAGCAGATCCCAGTTCTGCAGATGCAGGACATGGCGCTCGACTACAAGACGACACTCTTGTTCTTTTGCCCTGTGAATCTGCCAGTCGGCAGTTCAGCTGCTTGCACTTAAGGAAACCTGGATTACGCCTCGGAACATGGCCACACCGGCTGCACCAATTTTGCCTTCTCTCACACTACTCGCTCATCAGGTCGGGGAACTGAAACTGGACTAGTAGTCGCTTCTTTACTAATAAGGTGGGAGCCAGCAGCTCACAGTTCTCTCCTCCAGATGATGACATCCTTGTAACTTCCTCCAACTCTGCATCACTCTTTTCATTTTCAACTCTGAGTGAGGATGACATATCCACCCTCCCCCACTTTAACCATCTGACCACATGCTCTCTGGATCCACTCCCTGCCTCTCCCCTTCCTTCCTTCCATTTCCTACCAAGACTATGGAACAAGCAATCTTCAATCAACTCTCAGACTCTCTTTCCTAGAACAACTTTCTCGATGTCAACCAGTCTTGCTTCGAGAGTGGTCATGAAACTGCGCTCCTGATGGTCATGGAATCTATGCAGGCTGCAAAAGCTGCTTTATACTACTCGACCTTGAGCTATCATGGGCATGCACCATTGTATATAGCTCATCTGCAGCCTTTAAAACAGTGAACCATCAGATCCTACTCTGACTTGGGCATCTCTGGATCAGCTCTAGCCTTTCTTCTGTCTTACTTATCGAGACAAACTTTCAAGGTATCCTGGCAGGGGCATGTCTCTAACTCTCATAGCTTCTCTACTGGTGTGCTGCACGGTTCAGTTCTTGGTCTTCCTCTTTTTTTCTGTCTACTATATCCCCGAGTTTCCGTCTATACTACATCTGCTCACACGGCTTTTCCTACCACAGATTCTACCTCATTACTGCAATGCCCTGTCCTGCACAGAAGACATCCAGCAAGACTCTTCAGCTCACTGATTCCACTATGGTGAAACTTGCAAAAGTCTGCACGCTAAGCAAACTCACTCCAAATATTCAAAAAACTGCTGAAAACAGAATTCTATGTCTAATTCTATTGGAATTCTAAAAAAAAATCTCTAAAAAAAATTATTCCTTTTTGCTCTTTCTTGCACTTGCATCTCATGAAATGTAAGCACTTCTGTGAATGGGCCGAACATAAAGCTCAAATACCAACTGTAGTTTCGGGGAGTTCTGCAGGAAAAACCATTAGCAATGCCACCAATGGTAACTGTAGGATGTGTTTGGGTTTTTATTCATAATAATAAAAAAGTCAGAATCCATAATGCGTTTGATGGTGACCCGATTGGTCATAATGTTTGGGGGGAAAAAAAATAAAAATTACCCACATCACTGGGATCAAAACAATTTACATAAAGAAGAGTCCAGTTAATTACCGGGCGAACAAGCCTGAATGTTCTGCCATAATCCTCAGCTCTAATAACTGGATCTGTTTCTCCTCTGAGCACAAAGAGCCCACTTTATTGGTGCCTCTGTTGAGGCATAATCTGCTCCTTCAGAAGATGATAGAGCCAAGAGTGAAGCCAGAAGATGGCCGCTGAAGGAGTCACGATTACTAGAATACTGAAACATAATGAGGCTTTTTATCTGTATGTGCTGAAATTGCCCATCGCTCTATTCGTTTCACTTCACATGTAAGTGGCAAACTGAGCATGGACGTAATCAGAAAGTTTGTTGGAATGTAATACAAAAATATTGTGCATTAATTCTACTGCTGCTAAGATGACATTATTGTTACCGAGCCTTTCACCACCAGAATTTCTCAGAATTTATATGTCATGTTTAGTGACCATTTGAGGTCGAATCAAATTGAAGCAGGGTGAAACACTGTATCACACTTCAATGTTGGCCAGTTGAGAGCCAGACACGCCATCATTAAACGTAAAGCATTGCTATTAGCTTTGATGAAGAGGTGCATGGAAGCGGTCTCCCTTTTGAGTTTGAGTTAATTTTATTTTACTTTTTACCCAAAGCACAAAATTATAACAGATTTAGCTTGATTAATGTTACAAATTGTTTTGATTTATAAAGCATTTAAATAGGGGAGTAAAATGAACCAAGTGCTCATTTGCATGCCTTGATTCTTGATAAATGCCTTTTCCCTTGACATGATCCTCCAGTCCCTGAATGCTGAGGATTTTAACAAACCACCCATAACTAATCTTCCTCAAAACTTCTGCCACTGACTGTATACATGTTGGGTAAAATTTAGGGCATTTGATGCAAAACGCAGCTGTTCGTCTGAAAGTGCAATCCCCACGATGGTCCATTTATTATTCATCTGTGTGGTGAGAGAAAAAAGGATGGGAGGACAGAAAACGAGGTCTGAAACTTTTAAAAGATGAGGCAAAGTGCTGACTTTGTGAACACCGAAACCAAGATGAGCACAGATTTGAATACAAATGGGGGGAGGTGGCACGGAGACTTGTGTAGTGCAGTGCGCCAGAGCCCTTTTGTAAGCATTAAGCAAGAACCGTAGTACACAGTATAATTAGCTCGAGAGCCACGCAAGTGGTTCAAATGAGGATAAGACTATTGGAGAATAATAATCAAAAACAAGAGCGGAATGAGTAATGAAGAGTGCCAGGCGTTGTGCATCATGCAGCTGGAGCCTTAGAGAGAATGGCTGTGTAAGGTCATGATTCGTTAAAGGAGAATTTAGGAACTTCCTCTCAGAAACAGGAAAAAAAAAAAACCTTTATTCAGATTTTTCCCTTTACAAGTCTGTGTCCTGTTAAATGAGCTGCACTCTGCAAAATGACCCTTTTCCTGTTTCATTTTGGTAACAGAATCTGCACAAAACAGACTTAAAAAAAAAAAACTTTTTACAGAAATGTGAACAGACCTCTGTGGATTTAATTTAATTTTTTTTATGACATCTGGCCCTAATTACTTAGCAATTTTAGATCAGGTTCACTGTCAGAATGGTTGGATTTTTATTTTTTTTACTTTTACGTCAGACTTTCAAGCTAAACTTAAACTAATATCTGTAAATGAGCAGTTCATGCTATTTAAATTCTGCACAAATGTTGTCATTGTAAGAATGTGTGTCTTCTAAATGTCCTGCATACAGTCTGTGGTTCAAACAAAGCAAATAGTTCAAGTTAAACGTAACTTTGCACCTAAGGTTGTCTTTTTTTCTTTTAATTCCATATCTGTGAAAGATGTGACTGTCTGGTCACGTGAACTCCCCATAAATGTGGAAACTTCCGACCAACAGTTTGAACAGAAATTTTCCACCTTTGACTAACTCTCTATAAAGTAAAGTTCACTTCTGGGTCATGCTACTGATTTCTGATGGGGGGGGGGAAAGGAAAAAAGATTTTTGGGGGTGGGGTGGGGGTGGGGTCATTATCGCTTTTCCATTTCTGATTTGACCACATTGGAAATCGGAACAAAAGAACGTTATTTATTTTGGTCTGATGGGACATAGATTAATGGAATTGGATTCAGATGGGATTTTAGCGCTTTGCTGAAATATGTAATATATAGAAAGAACATTGTATTGCATTAAATTATTTAGTGGTTCTTTGCAAATCATAACGGAACTGATAAACACTATACGGGCCGAGTACATCTCGATCCAGCTAAAGATTTCACGATTAGCTATTTGACTTTGTGGCTGTAGCTCCGTAGTTATTGTGCAGCCATCATTTTAAGCGCATGCATTGTCTCCTGTGAATTCCTTTTGTCCGTGGGCAATCCTGAATCATGGACTAGGAAGTTTCTGCAAAATAAAGATGGCTTGATATGGTGAAACTCTAAAGCAAATGAACTTCCACTTTAGCCTTTTCTTTTGAAATGAAATCAAAAAAATATGCTCCAAGACATTTCTCTCTTTCCCTCTGTGTTTGTATGTCTCTTTGTTAAAGGATGGGTTCATATCTCCCATTGTGCAGGTGGATAGACTGATTGGATTTCTCTATTACGGTGAGCTATCAGTGGATTCAGCCTCTGATAGTGAAACGAGGATTGGAGAGGTGCATGAGGACAGCGCTGTTGAGAGGGCTCCAGGGCTCTGGCACCATATGCAGGAAGAGGAGATGGATGCTGGATGGGATAAAGACGAGAGAGAGAGAGAGAGAGAGAGAGAGAGAGGGAGAGGGGAAGAGTGAAAAGTAATGAATCTTATTATATGACATCTGTGTTTTTTCCTGGAGAGAAGAGAAGGTCAAGAGTCATTTTACTGGAGATGGAGCTCATTACTGGCTCCTAAACCATTCAAGCTTTAGCAACAGTATCACACAGTCACAGCTTTCTCATCAAATTTCCGAGACATTACTGCAGGTCAAGAGGTCTCCATACCTGGATGGCAACTGAGGTCATTAGACACTGCATTTGAAAATGACTTGAAAGCTTTTATTGCTCTTCCGCCCTTCGCCAGAAAAAAATTAGTTAAGAGTAGGCAACTGCAACTATGTGATTGCTTGGTTGTAAGGGTTGAAGTTTTAAAGAGTGTCTATATGTCAAGTTCCAATATTGGTAAATTTCGGAATATTTCTACAAAGAACTTGCTTGTGCTGTTTTGGCTTTTATGCAAGTTAATGATCCGACTTATCTGTAACTGATGCACATCTTTGATCTTACTTTTGTGAAGGTCGTAATTTTCAGATAGTGCTGAAAATATTGGCTTCTATCAAAATTAATGATGTGGAACATTTTAAAAACATTTAGGGGCGGCTGTAGCTCAATTAACAAAGTTGAAATATCACCCCTCCAAAACAACGTTGTAGCCTTTATGGATTGTGTTGTATTAGACAACTCGATGCATTTTTAGTGAGTAGATGGATAAAAATAAATGCATTAATTGCATTTTTAAAAAAAGATTATTTCACTTATAATTATAAAGATCAGGTTACATTTTACTAGCAATAATGTAGGAAACCTTGTAATTTCTACTAATTAAAAATATAATCTTTTTTTTTGTTTTACTTTTCCCTGTGGTTGGTTTAGCTGAATTGGCCTGTAACTGACAAACGCCACTGTCTCTCACCAGGAACTCCTGTGAAAAAAACAAAACAAAAACTGCCAGCCTTCATCCATTTTAGTTTTTCCTGGAGGAGCCTGACTTTGAACATTTGGCTAGGACAGTGGTCTTGTGGAGAATTTTAATTTCAGCAGTCTGATCAAATTCTCAGTCTCAAACGCCAGTTTCTTCCTTGAGGGACGTCAGGGGAACAACTGCGAGGAAGCTCCTGTCATAGCTACTGCTCCAGCAATTACCTCTGTCAGACTGTCTACCCTTCTGCTTTCTGGTTGCCACAGTTTGGCAGAATACCTGTAGCAGTCGGTCTGTTCGTTCTTGCTTTCTGGATTGCAGTGCCCATAATTTTGTGCACTCCCCACTAAAATGCTGCACTGTGTTCAGTGTAAGCAATGGACAGTGACCTAGATATTTACGAGTTTTAACCATTTAAACTCGAAATGATTATTATAGCTTCTGCAAACATTTAGCCGAACTCTCACTGGGTTTGTGCCACACACAGACTTGACTCTTACTTCTTACTTTTTTTTTTTTTTTTTCTTGGCTGCCCCTTCAGGCCTGCACACTCAATCAGTTCCACAGGGCTCAGTATGGCACAGATGTGATGGGCGACGCAATAGGAAAGTGTCCCGTGCTTCTAGCTGCTAAGGCGAGCTGTGTTGCCCTGCCCCTGAGAAAGTGATTAGGATTATTTAAATGTCAATTTATTTTCTTTGCCCATTATCACGAACAGATTTCCTCCTTGTCAGTAGGGAAATGTCTTCTGTAAGAAGCTAATGTAATTTAAGTTGTGAATCCAGTTTTATTCCCTCTCTTTCTCTCTGACTTCCCCACTGTGATTGAGGCCACTGAGGTAGCAAAGCACCCTGACACTTGCCCACTTCATCTATATTACCACAGCCTCTAACACTGCACCAGCGCAGCTTAATTAAAGGTCCACATGAACAAAGAAACACATTTGTTTCTTTAAAAAATGCTACAGTAAAATGACATTTAGCTTTTTTTTTTTTTTGGTGGAAATTGTTGCACACAATCAGATTAAGTAATAAACTCTCACAAGTAAGAACCTGTAGGACATGATGTTTTCAACTTTGTTAAAAAAAAAAAAAGTTTGCAGAGTTCACTGGAAATTAATAGTATTTTCAACAATCCCCATACAGACAGTAACACCCACAGTGAAATGCCTCTTCTCATGGATGGTGCCCATCAGTCTGCGACTTGGATTAACTTGTTTTTCTGTGTCTAAGGCGCTTTGTCAAGAAATTGTTAAAAAATGTTGGCGTTGCACTGAAAAAGAGCTCCTGTTATGTCACGCATGTGTGAATAACCACAGCAATGGCACAAGTTATGGCAATTTGAAACATTGGGGCAGGGGTGTACAATAAGTCTGACAATGAAATAATTTTTTTCCCCCTGTGATGCTTACTCATATGCCACTTTATTAGGTACACTCATTCATTAGAGCTGCTGTATTGGATTGCATTAGATTGTACAGATGTACCTAAGTGGCCAGTGAGTGTACACTGAGATATAAAAATAGTTGAGGGCATTTTGCCAGATGCTTTATTTGGAAAAATGGAATCATTAAATGGCTCGATCCGCGGCTCCTCCGGTCACATGTCAAAGTGCCTTTGAGCAAGACACTGAACCCCAACTTAGTTGCTCCCGGTGAGCGTTGGCCAGACTGCGAATGGGCGAATGAGAAGCAGTGTAAAGGGCCTTGAGTAATTTTGATGAGCAGGATGGCAGATTAGTAGTCCCTCTGTGTTAACAGGACACGCAGGCCTGTGAGCGGGATTGCAATGGTCAAATCTGTAGACACGACTGAGAGTAGGCAGACTTCTCTTGTAGATTAGTCATGGAAAATCAGAAGCGTGTAAGTTTTCCTATTGCATCAAGCAGCCAAAAAGCAAAATGTATTGGAGTCAATTTGTTTTTTTCTTTATGTTGCATGTCGCACAATGTGACTGTTGTGCATGTGCACGTTGCAATAACAACCATGGAGTTATAGAGCAAAAGCGCAGGGTTCAGATTGACAGATTGCCCATGAGCAAGCCATTGTTGGCTTCAGGCGCAGGCATTTTAACTTATAACATAATAATAACATGCTTTTACTGTAGATATGTCTAAATCGTTGCACATGATCCGCAAAGTAAAGCTCCAACAATCAAGTGAAGTAACATTAGACAACGCAGTTTGAGACCTTTTTAAATGCACAATATACGTTACTGCAGTTTTGTCACTCTCCAGCTTTAAAAGAGAGAAAGTAACTTTCTAACTCTGCACTATGTTATAAATTTTATATGAATACAGACAGAAATATGAGTTTAGAATTGGACGAGTACAGGAGATGGAGGGTGAGAGAAATGGAGAAAGTGAATGATGGCTCATTTTCTCTGTACAATCAGTGTGGGAAAGTTTTTAAGGAGAAAATGTTCAAAGGTGCCTCTGGGTGTGGAGGGTTTTCTGAGTGATGAAAGAACTCTTTCTTTTGGACAAAGACGATGGTTTGCTATCTGTGGGCCTCTCGAGTTCACTGCCTATATGTGACTACAGCCGCGCTGGGAGGACATTATTAGAAGACAAAGAGATAGGAAAGAGAGAGGAAAAGGAAAAAAAAACCCCACAATATAATACAGAAGTCCTCCGATTTTAAAATGGAACCAGATCCTGAGATGGAAAAAAGTTCCATTAATCTCCACTGAAAATACAGTTACATATAAATCACAGTTATTGGATTACGAATTTCTGTTCCTGCAATTTGTTGCCTCATGATTTATTTCAGCCATTGCGCCGGTGAACTAGTGCTTTTGAATTGCATGCATGTTTTCGCATTATTCACCAGATGAATAGCTCGACATGATTCAGGTCTCTGCTCGGCTCCAAATCATCTTTTTAATGTTGTTTTGTCTGCTGTTGGACACGAGGATCATAACTGAGCACGTATAACAGCTGCGGTAGGTGTGTATCTAATAGATCCGGAGCTACATTGGAAGTCAGGTTTTACCTTCCTGTTTTCATTAGCGATTGCCTCTGGAACAGGTCTGCTGCCTTTGTGGGTTTGGCTCGTCTCAGCTGGAGGCTTGACGCCTTTTCATGGTAGACAGCAAATCAAGGTGCTTGACTAGTCTGGTGGGTGGATGAAGTATAGAACCCTGAAGTTATGAAGCCATAAATTCCACAGTACAAAGTGGTTAAGAAAGTGCAATAAGAGTTGGATTATAGGGATCTTCAAGTTCTCTGAATCCCTACTTCCCTTTACCTGCTGTACTCCATGTACAGATTGATATATTTTTTCGATGGATGCCTGCAGTGTTGTTTCTTTCTGCCCATTTTCTGCTAAATGATCTTCATTGAAAGGCCTTTGACACCTTGTTGATGTGAAGATTTACACATTGACAAACTGTGTGTCTCTGCAGGTGCCCACCACAAACTCCAGCTTTTTGTTTGCAGCCATTTATTTTGAAATCCTCCCCGTTTGGAAGGTTCTGGCCACAGAATGCCCTTTCAGAACAAAGCCGCAACAAAATTAGTGCTTTCAGCTTCTCAAATATGAAAACTTTGCTGCTGCAAATCGGAAATTGTAAAGTTGCACCTCATCAAACTGCAGCATGACTCTCAACACTCATCTAATAATGCTTTTCTTTTGCTGCCTGTTCGTATTTGATTGATAGGCTTCGTAGAAAAGACCACCATCTCTGTCACTTGGAGCCATAGATGAATCAGCCTTTGTCTGTGGTGAGGACTCATATCTGGGGGAGAGATATTAAACTGCAAAGGTCTTAAAGCTAATAATATGCACACCCTTAGGCCTGGATTCATTAAACCAGATAAGGAGATTAATCTTTGTCTGATCCGTGCAAAACAGAAGTTGCTGGATATTTCTGGTTTGAGACTGCAAATCTTGCATTTTTTTGGGGGGGGTGGGGGGGAATAATAGAATGAGAAAAGCACAACGGGGTCACTCTTGAATGTCAGCCATTTCGACAAAACAGAAGAAGAGAGTGGGAAAGAGAACGAAGAGATGAAAAGCGCAGCATCGGCAAGTTTTGCTGTCTTTGATGGCGCTGAAAAGGGAATGTTCTGGATAGACAATCGGTGCCCCTGGTGAATTTCTTTCGTTGTGTTTCCCTTTTAAACCAGACACTTTTCCAGTCTTTCCCTTTTTTACTTTTTGTTCGCATTATTCTGCCTTTCTTTTCGTGCCTGAGTCCACTTTCTTTCTTCGAGGGTCTTACTTTTGTTTTACCCTCTGTTTCGGTTTCAATGAGGACGGTCTCTCTTTTTCTTATTTCTCTCTTTTGGTGCTTTCCTCTCTACCAGCTCGTTCGCCCTTTCCACCTCTCGACCTTTTTGTTTTTGTTTTTTTCCCCTTTCTCTCCTTTCAAGGCAAAGTCATCTTCTCGGTGAATGGGTGGCAAACCACATTAAAATCTATTCCAATATGTTGCCAAGCACCTGGTCAAAGCTAAGCTGCAGCCTGCAGTCTGTTGCCTTAGCTTGCATTTAAGCTGAATTCATATTCAACCCCACAAACCTAAAAGTGGATAAAATGTAGGGACAACGAAGGGCGCGGAGACAAAGAAGACAACGAATGTACAGTAACGAATGAGTTCAGTAATCAATGTCCTCCGGGCCGTGTTGTTGGCTTTTATCGAGTGCTGGCTGAGCACACACGCCCTTGAAAAGTACGATAATGACCTGATTGAGATGCAGTGACAGAAACTGGTTCGTTCACTGTGAAATTTTCAAAGCTAGAATGGAGAATAAGCAGATCTTGGACGGATTATGTCAAGATAATGGAATCATTCAGATCGAAAATGGTAGAGGACAGTTTAGCCATAATCACGGTTTCTGTCTCACTTTTTTTTTTTCCTCTTTCCCTCTGCTTTTCCTCTTTCCCAGCCTTTCATTTTCTTTCTACTGATCTGTAGTATGCACACAAACACACATGCCCTCTTCCATTTACTGTTCCATGCTATCATTATTTTCTGTGAATTCCTGATGTGGCAATGTGGAACGGAACCTGCATAGAAAGCAGTCTCCAATTAGGGCAGCTCTTTTCATGTTGAGGCATTGCACTGAATATAAAAAGGGAGAGAGAAATGCATGAATAAGGGCAAAGCGAGTCCATAGTCACCGATAGTGTGTGTGCACATTCATGCATTTGATGCACTGCACAGGCAGGGATACGCTCAAACACACGTGTGCACAACTCTAATAACTCAAACCTCACCAATTTCCATTCACCTCCAAGGCTATTGGAATTTAAAACCTCTGTGTTATGTGCAATGGAGAAGTTAAATTAAAGCGGCTTTTCTTGAAATATTCATGGTGTCTGTGCAAGACTGCAAATTAAAATTTATCTTTGAAAGTGTCTTCTGTAAAGCAGATATTTAGAGCCCGAGGTGAAATTAAATAATTTCTTACTCAGGTACAATACAATCTGTGCTTTTTCTTTTTTTTTTTTTTTTTTTTTTCTTTTTTGAAAGGATTTTGATTGTAAGAGCCAATTCAGTTTAGTTTCCGCAAGTGGGAACTGATGGAAGCAGCTCTGATGCATTAGTGTTGCAGGGAGCTACGGATCGTGCTGATTGGAGGACTTAAACCCAAAAAGAATAGAAGCATCTGTTTGTTTGTTTGCTCTTTAAACTTTAATTTTGAACACAGCATCCCCACATATGACAAAGTGGAACACAAACCAACAGGTAATAAGATTGGCGTTTACCTGGCGATGCCTTTTCTTATTGCAGTCATTACTATCACATCTTTTTATTTATTTATTTTCCCCCTGGCACTGGCCTTATGCTCAGTTCCTCTGAGTCACACAAAACCATCCGTTAAACCTCTATGGGGCTTTTCTACATGGTCGAAATATACCAGCCAGCCAAGCAAAGCAAGGTGGATTTGGCTGCATTCATAGCCACAGGGGGAGAAGAGAGAGAAACACAAAGGGCCAGATAGGAAAAGACAATAATTCAGAACCTGCCAGAATCCTCCTTAGAGGCCTCTTCCCTTCCTAATTCTCTGGGTGAATGTGCACTTAGTCACTAAAGCTTTCTGGCCTTGTGTCATGGAGGCTTTGGACAGTATGGCCTTTGATTGTAACAGAGGCAGATTTACACATTTGCACATGAGTCCCCTTTGTCATTTTGATGCCCCTTTTGGCTCCCTGTTGATATGTCATACCTTACAGGTCAGAAACTGATCTGGGGGGTGAATATGGGCAGCGTGAATGGATGGGTGACAAAAGACAATACTTTGAGATGAGAAACACCGATTTTTTACATTTTTAATATCACTGCTCAGCGTTGTCACTACTCAGTACAATTGTTGCTTCTTGATTTAAAGTTGTTTCTGTAATTTTACCCACACCACCATTGCACTCTAGTGATCCACAACTTCATTTTTTCCCCCCCAGGAAATAACATAGTTTTGCCATTCATGTGTATTGGACTCAGGGTTGATTGGACTTGCAGTTTTAGATCTCTACCAAGCCATTTCAGATATTCAGAATAATTATTCCAGATATGTGCGTAGAATTCTTACTCGGAACAATTCCGGTTACGGATATCTATAATGCAATGTTCAGTCAGAGTTTAAATGTTGGATATCCAAAGAGAAAACTTGAGAAATTCATAGTATGATTTTGAATATCTAAAATGCATAGCGACTAGTGTCTACACAAATATCCCCAACTTGTACTGCAGATATCCACAAATGTATTGCTCATATCCATTTGATTTATTTTTGATTTTGAATATGTGATTCGTAGCAACTCGAGATGTAAGAAATGGAGGTTTTTCCAACTACGAGCTTTTGAATGCAGATATAAAATGATGTGGTGTCTGAAACTGAAAGCCCGAGACACAGGAATGGCAAACGTTACACTCCAATGAAGAATGATGTAGTGGACATGTGAAATGACAATTGTTGATAGGAAGAATGGGTTTTTGTGGATATCTAAGATATTCTTTTTGACTAGGAAGAACTGAAGTATAGATATTGGCAACAAATATCCAATCTATGTTAAAATGGCAACATAGTTGAGGGGTTTTCGATATCTTAATAATCGTTTTTGAATAGTTAAATCAAAGTTGTAGATATCCTTAAATACACTTTGTACTAATAAAGAATGTGATTCTGATTAGAGAGAGCACAACTTTAACTAGACGAAAGGGCATTTTGGATATCATGTTACAGATGCAGTAAGAGTGTGGTTTTATAACCACAGATAATGACCATTGAAGGGCATGTAAACAAATGAAAGGGTTACAACATTTCAAACAATTTGTACTAACGCAGCAAAGGATCATCCTCAGAGGTGTCGCAGTGCTGCCAGAGGAAGCACTGAGCTCTTCCTATCAGCATGTTGGGTTCAATCACACTGTACGATATAGTGTAATTTGTGTGCTTTTCCCATTAACTTTTCACTAGGTCTTGTCTCAATTTTCCAAACTTCTGCTAATTTAGCTTTTTCAATTTGCAAATTGAACCACGCGAGACACAAAAATCAAATGCGGAGGTTTTGTCGGCACATCTGAAGGAAGCATAAAGTAATTTCAAGGTCATTTTCTAATGGTGAAAGTCAGGAGAATGAGCTATTGATCGTATTGAACCCGTTCCATGCATAAACAGTTGGAAGACATTGAGCACATTCACATAATTCAATAATTCATTGATGGCAATGAGCCTTTGATGAGTTATTGATATTGAATGGAATTGCTATTGAATTAAACTCATGCATGATAAATTCATTTCAAGGCTCCCATTTCATGTTGACCTTTATTGCTCTTTGTGCTTGTAATAGTGATTGAGTGAGAATGTAAATGTAGCCTGACAACATATCATTGTGTCGGCAGTATATTTTTACCGTGGCATAGAGCGAGATTTTAAAATGGTTCGAGCCTGGCAGATGTCATATGTAGGACAGGGAGTTTGGCAGGAGGAGGATCTCTCACCAAGACTGCCTTTGCAACTGGGTCATAGCAAGGCCAGGAAAAAAAGGAAAATGGAAAATACAACGAAGATAAATCTGGGTGGGGTATAATGTTCCTTTGCACACAGTCTGCATGTGAGGATAAGAGGTGTGATGGAAAAGCTGGTGCGTCTCACTACATTTGACACGTCTCTCAGCCTCTGGCATCAGATAAGTCACTCTGCTCAGAAGTATTTTTGAAATCTCTGGGCTTATGATGGCTCCTGTTGGAGCTGCTTAGGTAGACTTGAAAGATTAATGTGATCCATTAAATAGTGATGACAGAAGTAGCAGCATTTGTCTAAGCTCATTCCAAAAGTACCGATCATTCAAAATAGTCCATCGTTTGTCAATTTGTTTTTCCTGTCCATTCTTTGTAACAGCCACTGTAATCAGTTGTTGGTCTAATAGCTGACCAGTATTGTGGCCTTGTACTTAATATTTAATACTTAATTTTGTAAGTATAATAAGTTTATGTACAAGCTGGAATTTTTCCCTGCCATTGTTTTAGACACCAACTTCTTCTCTTCGGGTCAATTTTCAATTGACCCTACGGTTAGTTTATTTGACAACCCCCCCCCCCCCCCCCACCACCACCACCACCAACCTACCCAGTCATGTTACTGACCTGTTGTCAATTAACCCAATTAGCTGTCAAATCCTCCTCCATTTGTATTTGATTTGCAGCATTAATTTCCAGCCTGTTCTGCCCCATGTGTTGCTGCCATCAAATTCAAAGTGAGCTAATATTTTCCATGAAATGGTGAAATGTCTCAGTTTCAACATCTGATATCTTGTTTGTGTTCTATTGCGAATAAAATGTGGGTTGATGAGATTTGCAAGTCATTGCACTCTGTTGATTTTACATTTGCACGTCCTCCCAACCTTTTTGGAATTGGGGTTGTAAATCAAGTGTGGATATTTTACACACACCTCTTTAGAGATTTACCCCGAGTTTCTGTCGTGACTCTAAAAAGTAACAACACAGGGAGCCAACTCAGAAGGTCAACAAAGCAGTGCAACTTTACCTTTGCGAGTATAATTACACTCCAATTATCAGAACCACTGGACAGCTGTTCATGTATTAGTTTTTTCCAGATACAGTTGCACAATTTCTTTTCCCCCCTCTTTTTATTCCCATCTCCATCCAATTTAAGCCAAACAAAAGAATAGCAAGCTACCCATTCTGACCAGGCACGGTAAACAGACTGCATCCATCACAAGATAACAATTAACCTGTTTTGAT
Organism: Channa argus; assembly: GCF_033026475.1. NCBI lineage: Eukaryota > Metazoa > Chordata > Actinopteri > Anabantiformes > Channidae > Channa > Channa argus. The sequence continues at coordinate 8,637,828 of NC_090218.1, forward strand.
GTAACTTCACATTCCCTAGGTACCGATGTCTTTTTCATGCTTTAGCTCTAAATGCAGACGTCACTTGTGTTCTGACTAAATATGCTGCCGTGCCCCTACAATGAACCAGTCATGTAGATCTCTTCCTCTTGCCAAACTCAGAATCCGCTGGACCTCAGCGCAGCATTTTTATACTTGCTGCAGAGCCTGATTGGATGTTAATTGTTCAATAGTGCTGTGCCATGTGGAAGCAGCTGCATTTGTTAATTTCTCCACACATTCATTTGCGTTTTGCCTTTTACTTTGTTGCCCGTCGTTGTCTGCAATTGTGTAAAACAATTTAATGAGAACACAATGCACAATAGCAAGCACATATACTGTACCCTCATTCACAGTGCAGGGCAGAGGGGAATAAGTTTTATATATGTCAAGATATCAGTGAGGACTCCCTTTAAACTCTGCAAGCCTTGCTGATGTGAAATAATGCTTATTCTCTGCATAGTACTGCAATGAACACTTGCAGGAAGAGCTGTTACTATGCGTGTGTGTGTGTGTGTGTCCATGTAACCATGTAAATCACCGGTGGTATTAAAAAGCATCCTGCAGCGTTTCTGTCTGGCTAATAAAATGACTGGAGGCTGTGTCCGGGCTGCCCACAGTGAGACGCCACCTCCTTTCTTAATCTGCACCCCCCCACCCCTAGCCTCAGTATACTGTGACCTTACTTTCCATCAAAGCTCACTGACCCATAAGGTGCACATTTGCATGCCGGCCTCAGTGAGAAAAAGTGTGTGGTGTGTTACATGCAAACAAACAAATGTCCAACTGTGTGTGTGTGTGTGTGTGTGTCCACTGCTTTCCCCCTTTCTGCAGCCTACAGAGCAGAGTTCAGGTGAGGCTCCCTGTGTGATAAAAAAAGACACGATTTATTTGATCTCCTAATAAAAATGACCAGAAGGGAGAAATTCTATTCTTGCTTACGCTTTTCACAAACACACAATTCTCAGTGAAGGCAATGAGAGGATTTTAAACTTGTGCCTTAGCTGTTTGTGGTAAAACATGCAAGTTTTTCTAATGTTAAAAGAAGAAGAGGCCCCGAGAAAAGACAGCATGGCGTCTCTACACCTTCTTTTGCTAAATTCCATCTGGCTATGAATAAATTCTGCAGGCGGGATTAAGGGGAGATACAAATATAGCACACGAGAACAAAAGCAGGTGCCGTACAGTAGATACACGGAGAATAGGAGGAGAGATTAGATCAGCGTGCCCTTGTCTCTACAGTGTAGAACAGCTTGTTCTTTGCCTCTGGTATCTCTCAAAGAAATTTCATACCAGCTTTGGTCACTCGTTAAACTGAAAATCATGTTACATGGATGAAGCTGGAGAGTCGGAGATGCACTATGTTGCCAAAAGTATTCGCTCACCTGCCTTCAGACCCATATGAACTTCAGTGACATCCCATTCTTAATCCATAGGGTTTAATATGACGTCGGCCCTTTGCAGCTCTAACAGCTTCAACTCTTCTGGGAAGGCTTTCCACGAGGTTTAGGAGTGTGTTTATGAAATACATAATACACAGTGCTCGCAGTCTTCGCTCTAATTCATCCAAAAGCTGTTCTATCGGGTTGAGGTCAGGACCCTGTGCAGGCCAGTCAAGTTCTTCCACACCAAACTCACTCATCCATGTCTTTATGGACCTTGCTTTGTGCACCTGAATTCATTTATTTGGATGGGTGAGCGAATACTTTTGGCAATATAGTGTATCACTTAAATGTTGTCGTAGACATTGAACTATCCTATGGTTCCTATAGTGTGTTTCAAATAAGTGGAGAGCTCAATCCAATTTGATCAGTTTTTGCACAGTAACCAGACGAACATGCTGTGAGGATTCTCTGATCGGTTTTCTTCGTTTAATGGCTAATGAGTTTGAGCCATGTTAAACAGTAGAAAATCTTGAAAATGCCCTTTTTGATGAGTTTGAATGCTGGTGTGGTTCAAAAACACTGTTTACTTCAGTCCCCTGCTGGACTGACCCTCCCAATACTGCTGTCAATCCCACACGGGCAATGAATGACATGCCCCATTACACTACGTTGAGTACAAACTACAAAAAGACTTATGAAGTTGTGCATGTTAATGTAGCACAGTTTATCTAGCAGGCATTAGCAAAAAGCACTGCTTTACTTTCTTAAGTGGAAAAACAGTTTTATTCCCTTTGTACAATGACATGGTAGAAAGTCCTGGGAAAGCCACAGGCTGCCTCAGTGATAGTTATTCAGCCTGACAGTTACTATCAAACAACTTTTTTATGACAAGTCTAAATTATGAAACGCACACACCAGTTTTAGATCTTTTTTGCAGCGATGATGTGTGACACGTAAAATTTCTTTAATCTACACCATGTGACAAATGCAACAAAACTTGGTGCCTAACAATATATCAATAAAAAAAATAAAGATGCCTACAAAGTAGCAAATTAATTTAAAAACAGAAAATAATTGATTGCATAAGTATTCCCCCACTTTCAAGTTACTCTTCTGAGCCGCTTGGCCTCAGAACGTACAGTTTGTTAAATGGACAGTGTGTACTGTAAATGGAGAAGTGAATGTTTTCTAGTATAAATACACACTAATCTTCAAGTCTTTGTGTTTAAAAAAAGCCAAAACAAATCAGCCCTGAAGCAATGTGATGAGAAAATAAAAAGTAAAAACATCTGCGTAATGAAAATGTTTGTAATAAAGCAATAATTCAGCCACAGTTTTAGTTATGAAAAATAAAACTGCCTTGATAACAGTAAAATGAAGAAACGAATATTTGTGTACGGTAACTTTTGTTTTTTAATATTTTTGCAAAGGTGAATTTTTTTTGTTTTGTTTTGTTTGTTTTTTTTAACCCAGCATCTTCAAATCAATTAATTGACTTTTGGACCTAAGTGCAACTTGTAACTAGGAACAAGTGAATAAAATAACGAAACGCTGTGCGCGTTATATATGCACCACAGGTGGGGTTCTGCAAGCAGAGGTCATAATCTCAAATCCTAAAAGGCTTTTCTGTATGTAGTGTAGTATTTCAGCAAAGAGGACCCAAATACTTCACCCTCATCCTTTTTTTATGTTGTGGGATAAACCAAGTTCGTCAATATTTCAGTGTCCTATTACAGTCCCGGGGTGTATTTGTCAGTTTGTCTGACTCAGACAGTTTCAGGTTTAAACTTTCTGAGTCGGTTTCACAGAGCAATTTCCTGTTGCTCTTCAGTGTCCCTGGAGCTCTCGATTCCTTATTTTCCTCCTGATTCACACCATTTTTATGTGTGGGCCTCGAAGGCAGCACGTACTCAAGTTTGACAAAGCAGAGAAGTGACTGGCAGCCACATTTTCTTTCCTCACTCTGACAAACTCTAATCCTCCTTTTTCTAGCACAATCTCATTTTCCCATCTTCCGATTCCTCCCTCTAAGCATCTTTTCTTCTAATTGCCCCATTGTAACTTGTCCTTTGTCCTCACCCTTTCCTCTGATGTCTCTCCAGTGCTTATTCTTACTCAGTCTCTCATGTCCTGACTCTTCTTTCATCTGTCTCTTGCTCTGACTATCCTTCACGGACAATTTGGCAAGAGTGGCATCCATTCACCGTCCACCCCTCAAGCTTTCAACACCATTTTTAGCACACAAACCCTAAAGGTGGAATCGCTAAAGGAGGAGAGCAGAAAGAGGGAGAATGAAACACCAGGCTGAGGAAAGAACTTGATCTCAAAAGCATTAAATCAGGTTTTGCCGCATGAACTGGGGATGTGAGGGTGTAGGGTAACACAGAGGGTTATGTGTGTGCACTGTTGACATGGTTTGAGTTGTAAAAAGTCAGCTTGTGTCACGCCCAGAGACTGAAGTTTAGACCCCGTGGTCCTATGGGCCCTGTCATTTGAACCGGGTCTAGTGGACAGACTGGACTGAAAGCTCCGGCTCCCTTGAAGTCATTTTGTTAACAGCCAAGATTTCTTTTCTGTTTGAAAACCTTGGGAAAGCTCTCTGTACTTAATAAAAGGAGAAAAAAAAAATCCCCCTAGGAACCAACCACTTTCTTTGGTGGAATGTACATTAAGTTTACAAGCTCCAACCATTTGGGATCGTTCTGTTTGAAGATCACACTTGATGACGCTTGTCACGTTCAGTTAAATATAAAGCAGTATGCAAATGTTTCCTGAGCCAGTTAATGCGTCAGCATGTTTGGTCTGACAAGTGCTTGGCAGAATAAACAATCCCCGCTTCTGACAACCTGAGGCTTCAGATAAATATTTATGAAAGCACCTGTAGCCAAAGGAGAACCACCTTATACGATGCTATCAGGCTTAGTCTTTGCTCCCACTTTGTATCCTTGAGCCAACAATGTTATCGCAGAACTTTTTTTTTGTCACTTCAGCAGCCAACTCTGACAGCACGAAGCAGTAAATGGAAGTGCCATTCATAGCATAGTTTCTAATTTCTAATTTCTAAAATAATTCTAAAAAAAAAAAAAAAGACTATGTTAATCAGTTGGTTTCAGTCGGGCCATTTTTCCAGATACATTTAAATTGAAACTGATGTGCAGAGGCTTTGGGAGGGGGAGGGGGAGGGGGGGGTTAGCTGTACAATCAAATAAAACCAAAGGAAGTAAAAGATATAACTAGGTGAGACAAGATAAGTCAAGACAAGTTAGGGTGAGAAAAGAGGAAGGGCGCAAAAGGACATCTTGGCTGTGATGATGTTGTTCTCGATCAATAATTAATTTAATACCAACCAGATTAATACAGAGGTCACCATTAGAAAAAAAACGTACGCTGCATTTTGATCGGCTATTCGTACCAAGAGGAACAGAATCTAACATTCTCCACAGGTTTGTGCTCCTTCCAACCTTGTTAATTACATTGATTTTCTATCAAGCAGATTTGGCCAATCATAGCTGTAATGTCTTCAGGATAGATTAGCTTAGATGTGTAAACTCTCTCTCTCTGTACGTGGTGCAGTGGAGCAGGAAGAGTTCTGTAATCGAACTATATTATCATAACTATACAGCGTTATCAGGCCATTACCGAACGGTGTCCCCACCTGATTGCTTTATCTTTCCTCTCTTCTTTCCTGTTCTCCTCTTCTCTCTGCTGCTGCGGATATGTGATACTAAATGAAGGGGAATCTATTTCGTCGTGTCCTTTTTTTTCTAACGGGCCAAAATAATAGTCGAAGTCACAGGGAATTTTCTCTGTCTTTAACAAAAAAACAAAAATGACATCTGGTGTCAAAACATCACTTCCGCTGAAGTGTAATCTAGAGCAATCAAAGAATAATTCAGAGTAAAGACAGTGAGAGAAAAGGCAGGAAATATGCAGCTAGGTAGCTGCATGTGGGAACCTGTTTGGTTCAGAAAGTTGTTGAATGCATGAACTGTGCGAGTAAATTGGGCTAAATAATACGCAGAGTACTTGGTGAGTCTCAGTTGTGTGTTCTTTTTTTTTTCTTTTTCACAGTTTTCCAGGCAGGTGCTAAAAGGTGCTGGGTGCACGTAGGGTCAAAGGGGAGCCGGGCCGAACCTCTGCTGACACGGGGTAAGAGTTGGAATACACCCCGCACAGATCATAGGGGCATATACACTGATCGGGCATCACATTAGGACCACCTGTGCAATGTAATGCAATTCCAATACAGTGACACTGCCATGAATTCTACTTTTACAAGGTTATGATTTCTCTGTTTTTATGTTGAAACTCTCAGAAAGGTGATAATTCTACTATGTGTTTATTATTGAGGTCAAGGTGAGTAGTGGAGTCAAACTGGACTGCATTATAAGAAGAAGGGGTTCTAATGTTTAGTCCATCTCATTCATATGGTGGCCAAAACAGCACCACCTCTTCTTATAATGCAGCCCAGTACAACTCCACCACCCACTTTGATCTTAATAACAAAGTGAAAAGCAGGTTCTTTTTTTTTTTTTTTCCAGATTCCATTTAATGCCTGAGCTCTGTTGCTTCATAACAAGATACAAATGATTCCGTCGAATAGTTTTATTTTCTACGTCTCATCTCTGGCTTGTGTAGTAAAGGTTAATGATATTTGTATAAGTGATGACTTCTATAAACATTCATAGACAATCGCACAACGGTCCAAGCAAAAAGCAGAAGATTAAAAGCACATGAACTTGCTGTTGAGTCTTTAGAGGGCTGTGAAAAGTGTTGGTGCTCGGCAACACCAGTCAGCAAAACGGATGAAACCTCTCGGATGAGAGACGACCTGTCTTCAAACAAAACAGTACTTTGCGTTGCCTTTCACTTACTGCCTACTTACAATGCTACGGAAATGCATGTGTCACAGATTAGATTACAGGGACAGCGATCGCTTTCACTTTTAATCCATAAATCCTCCACTGAGAATTGATGGAACGCTGCAGGTGAAAGCTCAGCCAATCGAACCAAACTTCTGCAAAGTTTTTACACGGCTAGTGTAAAAATAGACTTAGAATTTAATAGACTTAAATTTTTATTACCTTAAAACTGTTTTTATTCATTAAGGCCAACACACCTGAGCAATCCGTGTCAATAAAGGTCCTTTAAAACTCATCCCATGGCTCCCAAGGTCACAAGTGTTTTACTCAAGCCACAGAGGCCACGATAATATATCGTAGCAATAGCATTCCACCATTTGCTCCTTTGCCTCTGTGGCATTTCATATAATCACAACTAAATCTCCCACCAACTAACCCATTAGTTTACTCTAAACGGACTTAGTTTGTGGTCCCTCTGCTGTTGCTCGAATCATTTTGTCACCTCCCGATGGAGTTAGTGGGACGCCTGCCTGCCAGCAGGAGATGCCATATTGTGTTATGGAAAGGCTGTGGAACATAGTGTGACTTTATTCAAGTGTCCTTACATGTCCTACTTTTGAGGTTATGGCAGGTGGAGTACTTCATTTGTCCAGATGAACTGGCGTCATCTGTACTGGATGTCCGCTGACTGATGCATTCTCTTCCTCCTTCCACTCTTTCTGTTTTTTTTTCTTTTTTCTTTTTTTCTCTATTTAATGAAGTGTCAACAATCACAACATCCATTTTGTGGTCCTGCCTTGGCATGTCACTCCTTACTGCTCCTCTCAGGTTTACAACAGCAGTAAATGTGTGTCTTTGTGCGTGCGTGTGCACGTTGACGCGTGTCAGTACGAGGATGTGGCCTTTTCTCCTGCTTCTTTTTTGCTAATTAGGCAGGGAAGTTTTCCAGTGTTTGCTTGTGTGATGGCCGTGCGTTACAGCTGTCCTGCACTGTAGCCTTCACTTTAGAATACAGCCCAAAATGAATCTTCAAATATGGTTATTGTTAAAGCTTTTAATTGACAATTTCAGTATTTTGAGGATGGGACGCTTTAGTTAACTGCACAGCATCATATATAGGTATATAATTGTTACTAACATTTACTCTATTGAAAATTCCTGGAAGTTGGAAATTTCCCTGTTGTAGATGTTCGAAAGCAAATTTAGCATTTGCGAAGGTTTTTGAAAATGCTGTGTTGGTGTTAAATGCTGCACTTCAGTCACTGGAGCCCCCTGTTCTAATACTTCCTGAACCAGAACAATGAAACCCTAAAACTAAGTTTTCTTACCGTGGCTATGCTGGAAAGGCATGTAGACAAATTAGGTTCTTCCTGCAGTGGAAACAGGACTATAAAAAAAAACTGACTGTTGGCTGATGGTTCTTTCTCTCAATTTCTTTGTCAAGGACTGAAGGTCGAAACAGTGACCCACACAAACTGATGCAGTGTCTATGGGGCATCTAAAATCTCACATCCTCAATCAAAATCAAATTAGTCTTTAATATACTACAATTGTCTTGTATAAAATATATATAATTGTATAATTAAATATAATATAATAATCTAATCTAATAGAATTATATTATTATTTTCAAATTTAACTTTTTATCTGTGTCTGTATGCCACAATGTGCCCCACTGTTGAGTTGCTTGCTCCACCTTTTCTCTAATGAAGGTGCTAACAACCTAAATGTCACTATTGCCTCTCTGCACCTCGGGCAAGTTAACTGAGCTATTATTGACTTAGCATACAACAAACCCAGTGATGTAATGAAAATGTAATTGAATATGAAATAGTCCGCCGAAAGATTGAGAACCCCCCCCCCCCCCTCAAACAGTCATCCACACTCTTGAGGGCATATGCTCCCACCCGAACACGCACACGTGCAGACTCTGTGGTAATGGAGACAATGTATTTCTAATGACACTATCCAGACTGAGTAGGTAATTGTGATATATTAGCATGCGGTGGCTGAGATTAGATTATGGGTGACAGGGTATTGCTGGGTGTGTGTGTGTGTGTGTGTGTTACTTTGCAGCCTCCTGCACTTCTGATTGGCCCCCAATGAAATAAAATGTATTGACTCTTTCTGCTTTTATTCTAAACTATGATTAATCTTGCAGTCTCCTGCTGAGTCACTCCTCAGGGAGTCTCACGGATCTTGAGCGCGTGTGTACGAAAAAGGCTGAACTGGGTCTGTTTAGGATCTCTGGCGTTTAGGTAACAGCCCTTGCTTGGTACAAGAAGCGATTGTTGCCTTCTTCTCTATTTATTAATATTAAATCTTTTTAACTTTATGTATTCCCAGGGGTCCTAGCCACATTACAGTGTTTCACCACTATTGAGAATAAAGAAGAATCTTTATTCCGATAGTTCAAGTCCTTAACTCCTTTGAGACAAGTGCAGGTGATGCGGTTGTTCTTATGATCTTTCATATGGTCTGTCTGCAGCTACACGTTATTACATATACTTTGCATGTTCTTCACTCTGTGAATTACTAAAGCCTGTAAGAGAATCTGGAAGAAAGGTTGACACTGGATTCTAAAATAACTTCAGCTCTGATGTCGGAGGTGAAATAATTTTGCAGTGCCATCCAAAAAGTGAATTGACATCACATAAAGAGGAGATGGGATCTTATGCTCTTCCGTGATCTTCCCGCTTTTTTTTTTTTCATTTGTTTTCACCTGGGTCCAGTGAGACGAAGATTCTCCCACTAGATACCTACTGGATCTACCCATTATATTTGGGCTGCCATTAGCGTTGAGGGAAGCATGTTGTGCTGCCAGTGAGTGAACAGCTCCCTAAAAAGAGACTTAAATTAATTTTATAAAATGTGTCATAGTGTAAAGTGAAGACAAACCTCAACAAGAACACTCACATGCTGTGTCTATAACCCGGAAGACAATTTGTGACACCACAAATAATGTTTGTTTGGCTTTTTCGCTTGTGTAAGTTTGTGTATTAACGTATAAAGTCAATTTATTTGCACTCAGACATCACTGACCAAATGCACTGTCAGTAATTGATCGATGCAGCCAAAATGTTGCTCCATGGTCATTTATATTCTCTATCATGTTATAAGGGTCCTGGCTTATCCAGCAGCGCACTGAAAATGCCAGGACATCATTTCCTTCTTGTAACCCTGGAGGAGTGGGCAGCCTTTTCATTTTGAAAAAGATAAGTCTCATAATTGTGCTGTTATGCTGGCACACTGGCTGCTATTTATTATTTAATCATGCATCCAGCACTGGCAGAATAGGAATGCAGTTGTGCCTGGTCATGCAGGGAAGTATGCTTACGTACTTCCAAGGCTGTGACAGTGCAGCAGGCAATATCTGTACTATTTCACGAGACATTTTAACGTGTCGAAAGAGGAAAAACGAGCAGAAGAAAACCTATGAAGGCTCATCTGTTTCTCTTTAAATAATCACAAGTCATCACAGTTCGATACATGTAAACTCAATCTGAAAAGACCCCAACATGCAGTTTTTTTGACGATGAATAACAGAACTGGGGCTAGTTAGACCGAATCCAAATAGACCTGGAGATAATTATAACCAGTTAACAAGGCAACTGACCCGAACAGACCTTAATTGATGGGGACTAACGCAACTATCAGCATCATTTTGGTCCAACAATTACTGAGCAGCTGTGGTCAAACGGCAATATTCACATCTGTTATTCTCCATCGTGGCTAAAGTTAGACGCATCTTTTTAAATGCAGGCCAAAATATTGTGTTGTGGACCCAATAATGTGCAGCTTTAACGATGAATTGCCCACAGAATACTATTTGCCAGCTAAGTGTCTATGTTCAGATTGAGAAGTGGACACACTTTAGCCATATTTGAAAGATTTAAAGCAGACTTTCTTGCCTGTGTGACTTATTTTTTTTCCTCGTTCAGTTAGACACATCGTCTACTTCTACTGGCTGCTGTTTCTGCTCAGGTTTATGGGTGTTCATTCACTTATTATAGATGGACGTCCGTAACACCACAGAAAACAAAGGAGATGTGCCAATAAGACAGTGTGTTGATTTTGTTGCGGTCACCTCATAAAAGGATATTGATGGGATTCATATCATGTCAGTGACGGTAACAAAAGCATTGTCGTTTTACAAAGGAGGATTCCGGAGGTCTAACCAAACCCCTTGCATATTCCAAGTGAACACCTTGCGCCTAGTCCACCGTGCGAGTCCTACTTTGTCCGTGCACTGCCTATATATTTAATTGAGTATAGTCAATATAAAAATGATCAATCATGGATAATGCGCTGCAATCTGACATTAAGCACTGCCGGTCGTCTGTAATTCATTCTGCCATAAGGAGACACCCAGCAGAGCTTTCTCAGCTTGACTGCTCCCTCCTTCTTTTCCTGCCCATCTGTTTTCATGGATAATCCTCCCCCTGCCATGCTCCATCACCATGAGGAATTCATAAAGAGCTGACCCACGCATATGGCCCTTCATTCAGTGGCCATCGGAGCTGGGCACGAATAAGTTGTGGATCTTTTCTCATTGCATCATGCTGAGGTGATTAGGTCTAATGTTATGACTGCACTTGCTGTTGGCACGCACATAAGCTATGACTTGTGGGCGGACATAAACTGTGTCTTACAGATATAGACCATTACTCACACTATTCACCTTGCAGCAATGTCCTACGTGCAGTGAAACGTTCTATATGGAATATTTGCATTGGGTCTGTGTGGGAAGAATAATGGATTGTGATGCATTCTAGTATTTAAAAAGATCCCTCACATGCTATGGACAACATTAAACTGCAATTTAGTTTTTAATTTAGACACAATGCAGATATTTTGCCCCTTTTTTTGCATTTTGCAAGTCCTACAGAGAATGACATAGCTTTAGGTGTTTACATAAAGATTATTTTTGACTATGATTAGAGAAACTGCTATTTTTCTAAATACTACTACTGTAAAATAACCGGTTGTGTTGTGTTGCATCAGCGGCCAATAATGACCCGAAGCTACATGTTGCCATTTGTGTGCTCGTGTAGTGGCTGTAGTGAACATAAATTGGTCATCAAGTATTTGGAGTAAAAAGGTTATAAGGGGGGATAGATGGGTCAGAAATTCATAAAAACTTTCTCCCAGGAGAGTGAAGTTTGAGCACACTGTGAAACTACTGCTATGCCTCTTATTCTACCCACGTGATGCACGTTATGTGACATGTGCCTTTTGTTAGAGTTTGGGTTAACCCATGACCTCTTTGTTATTCTCATACTTCATGTGAGTTTGGGTTTAGGAAGCATAAATACCTGGAGAAGGAGGGGGGAGAGAGAAAGACAAGTGACTCTATAGGGATAAATTAAGTAAACTTGCCAACTCAGAGCTCTGTGTTCAAATTAACTATAAATCACACGGACCAATATGACATGGAAGCTCAAGATAAGCTCAACATAACAGGACTGATCCCTAAGAAAGCTATATGTTTTTGGCTCAAGTCCAGCCTTTTTGAGGTTGTTAAAAGTTTTACAATCCATCTTGGAGTCCATCAGAAACTGGGGCAGAAAATCAGAAAGTGTCCTGTAAAGTTGTGACGCATTTATTTGGGAGTAACAATATCTCCCAGTCACTATCATCATAGGTTCACAGACGTTGCCATGTGGACTTTGAATAGCTGGTGCTCTCGGGCTCATAGGATTCTCTGCATGCGTCACCTAGTAGGACATCAATTTGAAATTTCCTTCACACTGAGAAGGCTGCCACCGCAGGAACAACTCAGGATTGACCTTGCGGGTGTCACAGCAGCTCAATCGCACTGTCTGAGCCTCTTTCCTTTGCTTCTTCCCGCAGTCTGACGGGAAACGGGAACCAAGGCGACCCCACCCCCCCCACTTCTACCCGTCCACAGTCGTGTCAGATGTTCTTTCTGTCATCACTCCCAAAAGTGTGTGCATGTGTGTTTCATCGCGGAAAATTCTTTCGGCGATTAAGGGGAAAACATCTTGCATGTCACTGTGTGAAAGTGAGCTTCTCTTCCATGTCCGCTCATCAGTTTTTCACTGCCATATAATCTGTCAGGTCTGTGTGGCACAAGTCTGCTACACTTAGGTTCTCAAAGCAACAGAGGGTGGTAGTGTGATTGATTGATGTGTCCTTAATATGACAGCCATTATGTTTAGTCTGACAGCCCAGTTTAAAGTCACAATGAATGCTCTGTAGTGGAGACAGGAGCAGCAAGCTTCCCTTCTCTTCCTCTTTTCTGATGTAGACTACTGTATGTGTAATATACTGTGTATGTTAAGTTAAAGTATTTTGCTAAGTTTCCACTTAATGCGAATTTGTAATCATGAGTATTTGTACCGCTGACACAGGAAATGTTGCAGTGGCAGTAACTATGTACTGAGAAATGAAAAACAGTCTTTATGTCCCTCTGTTCTCACCGTCCGCTTGATAATACCGGACGGAGGAGCAGTTAAGCAGACCATACAGTGACTAAGCTTAATTTCTCAAGAGTCAGCCGGAGCTCATTGCTGTGTTTAATCTCTCAGTTATGAGAGAAATGTCTCCCACTAACTCGACTCAGGGGAGGATGCAGTGTGCATGGAGCCTGATGTGAGGTGCGTGTGCATGTTGGTGCACTTGTGTGTGAGAGAGTGATGTATATACCGTAAAGGCCTAATGGAGAAGAAACCATTTCTGCCAAAGTATTTTACTGTGGATAATTACAAGCACTCTGTAACTTTATATTTTTATGGCAGGAAACTGGCACCTTTTTAAAAGCAAACGTCAGGATGAATGGATTCAAACTCTGGCTGCAAATGGCTCCGGCCAAACTATTAGTATAAATGCTTTTTTTCCCCCTGTGTATGTTCATGTGTAGATCTAACGTTCAACATACTGTATGTGCAGAAATTTAACTGTTATGACTTTTGAGAATATGAATCTGTATTATTCAAATGAGGTGATCTGACCTTATAAAATCTGCCAATAAAGGCCAGAGGTGGTGAGTAACGGAAAACAAAAACAACAGCTTAAAGCTACAGTAAGGCCTCATTCACACATCCACTGGAAGCCTGACATTCTCCTGACTGTGCCAGGAGTAGGTGTATGTGGAAATGGAAATCCTCCCGCTGTGTGTTACATGTGTGAAGTGCAAACTCCGGAGCTGATTTCTCCAGACGTTGGCCAGAGTTCATGTGTGAAACACTGTCCTTTTTTTTTTTTTTTTTTTGGAGCAAGGCTCGCTCGCCTAACCAAACTCTGAACCCCAAGTTGCTCCCGCTGGGTCAGGTGAGCACTTTGGTCCACAGGTTAGATCTGTCTCTGTGTCTCTGAAAGACCCTGGGGAGTTGAGTGAGCGTTTCATGTGTGTATCACTCAGTAGTCTATCCTGATAACATGGTGTTTCATGGTGTATAATGTGATAATTATGGATCCCATTTGTTTTACAGAGAAGTCTAATGTAATTCAAGACAGAAGGTCCACATGCTGGTCTTCCACTTTTTTTCCCCAGCTCTGTTTCACCTCAAATGGGGAACTTCAGTCTACATGGTGCATAAATCATATCCCACTTATGCCATTAGCTTGAGTTTTCGGCCTTCGGATGACTTTAAGATCACACATTGTGAAACACTGTCCATCACGACTTCCTTGAAATGTGTAATACAAAGATCATTTATAAGACAAGCATTTTCAAAGGCAAAAGCCAGTCGAGACAAATAATCCATTTAACGTGTTGAAACCTTGGATGCATGCACTGAAAAACTATGTAGTATTTCAGGTACTTTGACCATGAATTAAAAGTTAAGATGCCTTTTTTAGTTAGGACAATTAACACTGATAGTGAAGTGACCTGACCCTGAGGGATGTTAATTGAAGTTTAATTTTATATTTTTTTTCTCCCCATTCCTCACCAAACTCAGCCACTCTCTCTGCAGAAAAATGATACTGGCTCAAAGCCGGACCATTGTAAAAACTCAATCTCTTGAAAAACCAATTGAGTCTTTCTCGTTGGTTGTCTCGTTGTGCAGTGGTGGAATTTGTGTTTTAGGGTAATGTTCTATATTTTGTGATTTTTTTTTTTTTTCATTCACCTTGGCAATACAACATACATGGTCGATTAATCTACTACTTTTGCCTTACGTTCCAGCTGTCATGGAGGTTAATGTGCCTTGGTTATCATACCTACAGTAACTCACGGAATTGAAACATTTATGAAGCTGTCCAGTTGATGGAGAGTGGGAAGGCGAGACAGAGAAATACAGATTGGAGACTGCACATACAATACAGTATATGTGATGTACTAAAAAAATAATAATAATTAAAAAAAAGAGCCGCCTCATAAAAACACTACACCAGATTACATTACATTTGTCAAGCATGGCGTCTTTAAATGGAAACACGCATTGTTAGAGTTATACCCCAAATATGGGTAAACATTTAGGAATTCATAAAGACTTACAAACACCATTTTAAGGCTAGGAGAAAAGCGTGGCAAACTCAACTCTGATGCAAACAAGGTTCATGCATGTTACAGGAGAAACTTTCAGCTTCCATGATTGATTCCAACTGACTGTGTGGATCTGGTGTCGGCTAAGTCTGGAAAACCATCACCCTCTCAATTCCACTTCCTCCTGGCTGATACTTTTGACTCTGCACTGCTCTATCTTTACTCTCCGACAGTGTCATCTCCAGCCTTGCTTGCTCTCTTCAGGCAGCATAGGACACTCACTGATGTAGTAAGAGCAAATCATTCTCTCTGGCTATTCTACCTTACCGGTTTTACAGTCAACAGAAATAATAAGGTCAAACATATTGTAAAATAATTTGGTGTTTGACTTTAACCGTATTGCAGGATGACTTTGGTCATTTTCTAAATTAATCCTACTCACCACAATCAAAATAGAGACATTAACACCAACTTTGGATCACCGATGCTTGGTTGCTTGTCACTCTGCAGCGTCTTTGCCATAGACCTCTGTTGTTTTTCAGGAAAGACATCGACATCGTCGTAGGCCGACAGACTCACAGGCCAACTGACTGTGGCCAATTGTCGGCTTGGTGTTTCACAGCCCCTCTTTAGTCTCAGGTCCAGCAGCTTGCTCTCCATCACCACGAGTCACATCATTCCACCTACCTAAACCTTTAACTGGCCTTTGTGACAATGTTGGGACTTTTTACTTGGACACACAATTTTACAAATGAAACACTCATTGATGTCTCTGTCTTCACGTCAATCCTCCTGTTTAACTTATCCATAACCCTTTTGACCCATGGTGTCGTAGTAGCGATGGGTGCCATATCACTGATGTACACGCAATTTTTTAAATACCCAAAAACCCCCAGTGAAATTGTGCTTCCTGCCATGATGCCAGTCTCCAACCTGTTGCCGTGCTGTAGTAATCCCTGCAACTGTCAAATGTGTCTGAATGTCCTGAAAATGCATTTTGCAAATAATTTACATTAAAGTGAATGTGTGCACATTCTTCTGCTCCAAGGCAGATGCAGCAGCAGCTGTGAGGAGGACCTGTGAAGTCTAAAGATGAAATGGAAAACACTGGAGACAAGGAGGGTTTCTTGACAGAACAGGTGGTGGTAAAAAAAAAAATGAAAACACAGGTGACTTCAGGGGAGAGAAGATAAAGATGAAAAGATGAAAGACTTCGCCTGGAATTCACAAACACAGATTAGATCTAAGAGAGGATACAAAAATCTTTTAAAAGAAATTATTTTCAACTAATCACTCCTTAAACAGTAAAGCGGCATGTTTTAGTGTGTTGTCACTATTAATCCAGAGTTATTTCATTCAGCAATATTATAAAACTGCACATCTTGGTCAAACATTCTTTCTTGCTTTTGTTTTACCAATCATGGAGATTTCCTTGCTAAACTGTAGCGTTAACTCTCAAAATGCACCACTCATTTAGTCCTAAACGAGCCTGTTACTATACCAACCGACATAAAGTGTTTGTCTGAAGCGTTTCCGCTTCTGATTGCGGTGCTCACTTGAAGAGCACTTAGCAACGTTCTTCACGAGGTCAACTGGTGGGGAAATTGACAAATTCGGAGAAACCGAGAACGATCATGTTCAATGAGAGTTACTTGACATGATGCTTTGTAGTGTAATGCTGCTGTAGCACGTGCAAAAAAAAAAACTGCAGTACTCACAAATTTAAAAGTCACAGTGGTGTCTTGAGTCACAATGGACATTCATTCAAGTATCCACTCATTGTTAGTCCTTTATTAAACTAAATGGTTCACGTTTGTTGTGACTAATGGCAGTTTAGTTGCACTAGAAACAGAAGGAGCAGATTTTTTTATTTATTTTTTTTTTCTATTAGCTTCGTTGCTCCCGTTTTACTACAAAACTGTCCCCTGGTCCTAATAAAAGGCACATGTGTGTCCGCAGAGAATCTGTTTAAAAGTGTCATTAAGTCCTACAGTTCCTGCTCGCCTCTAAATAGGCACTATAGCTAGCTGCTTCTGGCTGCCATCGGGAACAGTGGGGACTCTAGAAATAATTGGGATGCCATTAAATTGCCCTCACCAGTTGCTGTTAATAAAGCTATGTTCAACAAAATACCCCAAAGACATCCTCTACTGGATTATTTATACCTCTGCTTCCACACAAACAAGTTACCTCTAAATAAGTAATGGGGCCCTAATTAGTTTCAGAATGTCAGTCTTTCCTGCAACGATGCTTCGTTTTGGCTGTTGAAGACACAGAGAGGGTGTGTGAGGCAGAACAGTCCTGACAGCTCGTGAACATAACGTGTTACAATTTGTGTGATTCACTGGGGGATTATAGGGGATAAACTTTATCATTTGTTGATTAGATTATTGCTAATGAGATCGATTTTTTTTTTAGGGAGGTTCATGGCTTAAATCGCTGCAATCGTCAATATGCAAATTTTAGCACCGGCACAGAGCCCGATTACCGTGTGTGCCTGCACAAATTGCTTAGACACACGTTGCAAAATAATTACATTACAACCCTATGAACACATTGGGGGGGGAGGGAATAATGGAAGAGATGGAATAATCAGATGGATTTGGCTTCTATTATTAGAGTTCATCTACAGCTGCACCTCAATTTGAAAGACTAAGACGGCTTTGATTTGTTTGGTTAGTGAAGAAAATACTGCTCATTTGCTTTTCATCGTTAGGCTTCGCAACACACTTCGCTCCTAATCACATTTAAACAGAAAAACGACAAATGCCAAATTAAGGCTAAACTGTTCCCACAAAGTGTTTTCCCACCAGGATTGTTGGAACTAGCATTTTTCACTTCACTGCAGAATGACTAAAACCTCCTTGTTGATGAGCTCACACTTGCTTGTTTCTAATGATTTTCGGAATGGTTTCTGGATGCTTTGGGGTATTTGCGTTGCTTGCTCTTTGGTGTGATTTGGATAGAAATGTGTAATTGGATGTTTTTAGCACAAAGATCTTTAGCACTATAGCGTCAGGGAGACATTTGTGGACAAAGACACCAAGGAAGCTACTAAGTGAGTCGAGGGTTGCTGCTATGCAGCTGGCCAACGCTCACCGGGAACAACTAGGTTGGGGTTCAGAGTCTTGCTCACGGACACTTTGACATGTGACCGGAGGACAGCTGGAGGACAGCTGGAGAACTCTACCAACTGACACAAAGGTGACATTATGAATCTGTGTGATGAACATCTGTAGGTTATGGTTGGAGGCTATGCTTACGTTGTAAAGATGGCAGTGGTGGATTTAATAAACGACAAATTGCGAGAACTTACAATAAAACAGGAATTGGGAAGTAATTTTACCCCAGTGTAAAAAAGTGCACTCTATTGTTTTATGAAGAGGAGAAGCAAATAGGGAAGTTGTGTAACCTCGTCTGATTGCTGCTCCTTTGCTGCTTTGCCGTCCTTTTCTGTTTCCTCCTTTTTTTTAGGACCTTTTTCATTTCCTTTCCACTTTGATTTTGCCTCCTGACTTCATGATAACTAATTCCTCTCTCCAGCTTTCAACACCTCAAAAACTTCAAGTACTTCCACAGCAAGTAGGTCACTACTGTGGAAACTGCGAACTTGCTGTCAGTGCACCTGTTAAGTCAGTATTTCCACTATTTTTCTGAGGCAAAATAAAAATGCTGAATTTGCATTTGCTCGCCCGTGGATCATGTATAGTGTCTCAATGTACAGAATAATGCAAGCAGCAGCCATTTTTCTTCACACGTCTGACCTCGTTACACACATGAACACAGACACATAACCATATATACTTACGTGACTTACTGCTCAGTGGCCCCACCTTTAAGCACACAACGCAACTCTTTAATTCACTGCGAGGAGAATGCCATTTAGGCCCAAAGGGTGTGACACAAGGCCCCCCCCGCCCACCCCGACCCCCATGGAGACCATTTTGTCCATGCAGGACACCAGGGGATGCATATCATCACTTGCTGTCTTGGCTTTCAGGGCAGAGAAAAGGGCACAGGCCCTGTACATGCTGTGACATTTAGAGACGAGGGCTTTTGGAAATACAGTGAAAGAAGTAACAAGTTGAGCGCAACAAACATGTGTCAGCTCTCACGCAGATTCTCTAGCCTTTAATTCAGTTCTGTAGGGCCCCAGTTTTGCAGATACTCACTCCCCCTGCTAATCTTGGTACAAGAATAAACCAGTCACCTGCAGTTATCGCTCCATCCAACCTGACGCATACCAATGATGTTAAGCAGACGGTCTCTTACTCTACAACTTACCTAGCATCTGTCTACGCTGGACTGGCACAACGTATGGCATGTAGTTATCTGCGGGTTTGCTTAATGTATTGTCACATTCTTATGTGCAAAACACGAACTAACTGTTTTTGTGATTTAATGAAACCAGGCACAAAAATCGAATTCTGCTTTAATTATTTTTCTTATTCCCGGGATAATATAACATGCTGCTTGCCCGCATGTAGTTTCTTTCTTTCTTACTTGTGTGTGTGAATTTGAAATGACGTTGGAAAGACTCGCTATTGCAATGTGGTTTCAATAACGAAAGATTTTCATCTAATAGCGTTACATTTCTGGTTTTTGTCTACCTAAATTATGAATTAATATGTTCATTTTATTTCTTACAGCCCCCCATTTCTTACATTTTTAATGTTTGGACTGAAAAAGAGGAGATCTTGCACAAAAATCTTGTGAATGTACAGGTGACCCTTACAATTCAGACAAATGAGACAAATAAGTTAATCAAGGTTGTATGAGTGTGAGTAAAGGTCGCAAATCAAGGTGCGAAATGCGTTCCGCTGTGGCGACCCCCTAAAGGGACAAGCTGAAAGCCGTGACCACGAGCACTTTTCTGATTAATAGAATGCAATTTGTTGTACCATTAGAACTTGTCATACTGTATGGGAGAAATATGCACAGTATGATCTATGAAGAGAAAATAAGAGGTGAAACACATTTTGAGCATAAAATATAACACTGTGAGATTTCGCCACACTAACCAATGGTTCATAGCAGATAGACCCATCAGCCGACTCTTAACTGGGCTTTTAATCTACACTAAATGGCAGTGAATGCTTATGGCAAAACAACACATCCATTCTCAGGTTTTGCAACTGCATGGTTACAAAAGCAAATGTGAAGTGACACTGCTCAATGCTTTTCGGCCACACGTTGCATGACGTGCTCTTGTTAAGAAATTCTCAAACCAATTGCATTTTTAAACAGAGTGCGTCTCCGCAAGTAGTCGTTCGAAAGTCAGAGTAAAGGTTTGGTTCTTTAAAATGTATATCGATGAAATGTTAAATAACACCACTCAACCTCTAGATGCCCCAACTAAATCAATCTTGTTTTGAACTAAACAAGTGGTTTCTCTGAATTCTGATGTTGTCCGTTAGGGTGGTAGTTTGTGCAAATTGGACTTTTATTTCTTTAATTGCTTCTTGAGCTCTGTTGAAATCCTTTCACCAGGTTCGATCGCCATCAGTCATTGTGGGAAGCCAAAGAAATGCACATCTCCCCCAGAGATTTTCCCCAACAGTATTGACTTGACAAATGGCTTTGTTTAGACGCCGTGCTTCAGTTGGCTCGGCAAATGTATTTAGTGGCAAATACTTTTATTCAACACCATTTTTACCAGTTCAGTTGAAGTTAACTTTTGAATTAGCACAATAGGGACACTTGATTAGTCCACTGAGAGGAGGGGGGGGGGGGGGGGTTCCCACACTCCTGAAGGCATTAAAAACCTGGCAACACCTGAAATCCTCTCCAAAGCAATAAGTTCTCACACTTTGTTGTAGTCTGACATTTAGTCTTTCAACCCTTCCAAAGGTGCAGTATTTTCCACAAAAGGTGATTCTCAGTCAGTTCTGCCCAACTGAAAAGCAAAGGTCTCAGCAAAGGTGAGATGGCCACAGTGATGTTTGTGCTGTTAGACAGGGAAACGGCTGCAGAAGCGCCTGTGCAGGTGCCACAGGAGAAGCAAAGCAGAATAGTAGGTAACATCTGCTCAAGTGCTCTCCCGTTCATGAAGAGAGATGAGACGAGGCCAGGAAGGGAGTCAGAGGCTTGTAACGTGTTGGTCCAGCACGATGATACAAACCTTTGACACACGTTTTACACAGGTGCAAGCGTCCTTTCGCATCTTCCACACTGTCAAGTAACATTATTTATTTAATTTTTATATGTCACGCTCCTCATAGTCAAATATGTAATGAACACAGCACGGTCCACTTCCGGTTTGACTGTCCAGCAAGGCAACCTGACAAAATACAGATGCAGCAACAGAACAAGTCAAGGCCCCGTCAAACGTCTTCTCACTTGCTAAACTGAGTGACATACAATGTGTTTTCCTGCAGTAATATTAGCTGCTGAAAGCTTTCGATCCATTTGTGCTTCTTCCACTATGTCCTGAAGGAAGGAAACCTTGCTGCAAACATATTACAATACCAAAGACATCACCACTATTTTAATAAAGTTAAGTGTACTGGGCAAGGACAAAGAAGACTTGGGAGTGATGCAAAAGAGGGGGAAGTTTTTATTCGTGACTTATTTATTCCTCACCACAGCTTCATTAATGTCATTACAGAGGCCGTTTACACAGCCATGCAATGTTTATTATTTACATCAGGTGACAGCATGAGGCTTTGGATGGAATGAAATTCTGCCTGCTGTCAATCAGATGTAACGGGGTCATAACTGTGAGGCTCAGGCATAACACCGTGGAGACTTACTGCGGACATGGATCATGAGAACGAGCAAGATTAATTCAGGCTTTATTGGGCACAAATGGGCCATGGTCTAAACTGAGGCTTTCTCATTATGACCTCCTTCGGCGGTGACTGTGGGGTTGAAGGTTGTCGCTCCTGCACTGACTCCAAAGTACGTCTGTGTAAGACCCGCGTGGATTCTATGCGCAGTACATCATGACGATGGAGCAGCAAGCTCGGCATTTTTCCTACTGGCTGTCATCCGGATAGGCTCATGCAGTATTAAAACTACAGGTTTAGCTAAAAATAATACATTATTTTATTGTAGCATCGTTTTGTTTCTTAAGCTGAAGGAAAGTCTGATTCCGATTATATTAAAGGATTGAGTTTCAAGAAAATACTCAGAGCTGCAGGCTTTTAATATTTATTTCAAAATAAGACAAAATAGAAAAATTGTATATTTGTTTTAGTTTCACCGAGGTGGAAACACGTTGATGTGCTGTACCTCAGTGTTTTACTGCTACATGCCTTCATTTCAGCAGAAATGGGACATAGTGTGCAGACTGAGAGGAGAGAACTCTTCAAACTTTACTGCTCAAAAATTTACTGCCACTTTTTTTTTGACTATATATCCTTCAGAATGTGGAGGGGATGTCACTGATTAACTTTCTTTAATCGTGCACTTGACTCCGAGGTGGAGTTCAGTCAGCTAACCCACAGTCAAAATGCACAAGTGGGGAATTGGTCGTTAAGAGAGGAGCAGCAAGCAGCTACTGTGTACAGAGAAAGCTGAACTGCTCTTCCATCATCGCTTGCTAGTGATAAATCACAACCGGGTTCAAAGAGTGTAATGCGATCAGTCAAACTTGTCTAGCCATGTTGACGGAGGAGGAATCCAACTGAACAGAAATTAGAAGTTTTAAGAGTGTTCATTATTTGATAAAATGAAGCAAAAACGGATACGTGACACCATTTGCATAGACAACGTATCACTCGTAAGCACCTTTGACTTGTTTATCAGAGAATAAAAGCAAATGCTGTATTTTCCTCCTCAACACTGTGTGCCATCAATCAAAGTTGAATAACGACTCACTTGCAGCTGGCAAGCAGCTCGCTTTACAGAAGATCACTTTACAAACCCAGATAGCTATTGATTATAAAGCCTGCCAGTGTGTTACCCAACAAAACCAGTAAGAAACATGAGCACACACATTTTCATACAAAACATCTTTAGATTGAGTGAAATGCGAAACCTTCCATAGTTCCATGTTTTCACCTTTTAGGTTCTCAGTTTATTCTACAACCGTTGCATCTCTGCCAAAGAAATAGTTCTCTAAGCAGGCTAAACAACAGCTACAACAACAACAAAACTCCAAAGGTAATTAATGAGTGTATGCATACACCTGGTCGGAAGGAATCTTAACTGAGCAGTGGCACCAAGCAGTGAGGTTGCACAGTGAAACCTTCCTAATACCTGTTCCTCTTTGAGCTTTTGGTGTCCATCCTGTTCCACGTAGTGGTCTGAAACTGTATTAAATAGCAATTAAGTGATGCCATAGCTGGGAGTCCAGCTACTCCACACACACTGACTCCTCTGTGACCAGCTGTTGCTGTGAATTTTGTCAGTCGTGGAAATCCAACTCCTCAAAAACGTTTTTAGCAAAGTTGTACGGTAAGTGCAACCGGTAAGTTTGGGCTAAACTGACATGAGAACACAGAACACACGCTGCAGAAAGCTGCGCAATCTGATGATCTTCCCTTATTTCATTACAGCAATGAAATGAGAGATGTGGGAGAGTCGGCTTGTGTGTGTGTGTGTGTGTGTGTGTGTGTGTCTGTGGCACAGGCAATTGTTCCACACGCAGGCAATTGTGGTGTAACTATAGGTGAGATTTCGATTCGATTTGATCAGTTATAAAATATCATGACTTGAAACCAGGTTATTGTGCATGTGAGATTTTTCCACATTTGGCTTGGTTTGTCCATCTCGGGCTACTGTAGCGTGGGTCTCAATGCAAGCAGAACTGCCTACAACAGTTCTTGTGTTTGGATGATCGCACGCATAATTAACAGGTCATTATGGATGCTACTGTGTCTTCTATTTCTGTAAATAGATCTCTCTGAATCATACACATGTACATTCACACAACAAAGCAATGAAACAGATTAATCAGATTTCATGTGCAGAAATGGTTTAGGCAGAAACTGTCCGTACTCATTGTTGATAAATTAGACCCTTTGGAGGCCTATTCGTTCTGGAACCGTGGACACTGGACTATTCAGCTGAGTTTAATCTGCAATACTGGTCAGAGAAATTTTGGACTAGACCCCCTGCATACGGAGATGAATCTAGCTGTGGAAACCCCCCAAGTGGGGCCATGTGCAGCATCTCTGCTGTTAGGCTTTTGAGACTTAATCAATACAGATGCATGGTACAGGAAAGCCTGTGATAAAACACCCTGTTATTTTTGTTTGTCAGGCTGGGGGGCCCAGGCACCCTCAGGTCTGCTCCCATAGTGACAGGTCTGGATTGTTGTACGTGGGGAGTGACGCAAGATTACCACGTCCGTCTCAGCGGTCAGTGTAATGTGTGAGACGCTTTTAAGTGCATTAAAATAGTCCCCGCGGGTTTATCCCCCCCGTGCTAATTATTAAAAGAACATTTATCCGCAGCAGGAGGGTGTGGTGGAGTGAAATGGGACAGGGAAGGTCTTGGGGTTTCATAGTGAAACATCCAGACGGGATAATTAATCTTGTGTGAAACCCTGGCAGATTGATTAGCCAAAATAGATTGCAGGTGATATGGAACCTAGTAGTTGCAATGAACCATGATGTCTGAATTATTTCATTTAGGTCTGCATAATGTACCAGGGCTGTTGCCCCTTCCTGTTACCTGGCATGGAAAATTAATAGAAGGCTCTCCCAGGCTCATACATCATAGTTTGAATATGTTATTTTGTGGTGGAAGTCTCATTTTTTTTGCTTAACAGGTAGAAGGAGGCACTTCAGATGTTCCAGCCCAGAACTCACCTCCTGATAAAGTATTTCTCCTCATTTCAGAGGATTAAGCTTCCTGATAATTCCTTTAGTTTTACTTTTAAAGCATTACACAAGTGTGCGATTAAGTTTTAGATCTGCATAATTACATGCATTTCACATTTCTGAGCGTGCGACACAATTTCTTTGCTAACGTATTGTCTTATTATTATTATTATTATTATTATTATTATTATTATTATTATTATTTGGAAAAAAATAATTCAAAGACATTTCATGATATTGCCTTCATCTCATCAAACATAATTGCATTAGCAATCACACCTGCCTTAATCAGTGCTCCAGTGTTTTTATGGTTTCCCAGTATTGTGTGGGTTTTGAAAACTATTCTACAAACAAAAATGATGGCGTACTGAACTGTTTAATCAGTTATTGTGAACATCAAGTCGTGTGACGCTGTCGTTATCTGATTCTATAACAACACCCCCGAAAATGAAATTGTATTTAACTTTTTATTTTAAAATACAGGTTCAGAAATGACCATTGCTTGTGTTGTCATGGACCTGGAAACTGATGTCGGACACAATGCAACGCAGCATCCAGACAAACGTACTATAATTTCAGATGCTCTGTGGGTTTTATTTTATGTTATTGAACCTTTAACCATTCAGAATCGGGTCAGAAGCGATGCACCAAATCAATAACACACTGTGCAAACTTCCCACTTGCACATAGTGTATTGTTTGGGCTGAGCCACACAAAAAATTGACAACTTTGATCAATTCTAAAGTTTTTCTGTAATATTTACATGCTTCACAAACAAACAGAAAAGCCTAATTGTGAGCTTAGTTACACCAACCGATGGACGTACACTAAGACAAAGGGAACCAGCAGTGTTAATTCAATGAGAAGAACTCAGTGAAGGGAAAAAGGATAGAAACTGTCACCAATTACATTCATTATGCATCATATGCACTATATGGTCTAATTTTCCACGCAGCTAATTCTCATGGGTCCTGATGTGTCTCGGGACTTCCCAAGCAGCTTCTAACAGATCTTTGCTCCTTCTCGGCTCGTTGCGTAACACATCGCACGTGTGCATACTGTACACGCTCGCGGCCGCACACAATCCCATCCGCCACATCTCCCCCAAAGTCCCTTGAGTGTATCCCAGCTCGATTATGTTTTACAGCCTTGAGGCCATTATGATCCCATATTCAGTGTCCCCTATTTAGATCAATACTCGGTTTACATAGATGCGGTCCGGTGGCTGTGTTACCATCCCTTTGGATGAGGCATTTCCCTGTGGTGTATTCTGCCTGTCAGCGGTGTAACCACAATGTCAGTGCAATATTAAGGGCAATTTCAGTGAGAAACTGAACTGGCCCTTTGTGAGTTAGTGAGATTAGGGTAGAAAACGGCCCAATCTGCCATTGTTGCCATGTTTTCTTCAGTCTTTATTGTTAAGCAGAAGACTGATGAGGGCTCTTTAAAGTCACCATGACAAATTAGGTCCTTAACATGTGGTCCTATAAATCAGCTTTTAATGTGAAACGTGTGCCAGACTGTGCACTTTGGTCTTGATTAGCTCTGGTGTATTTCCATTTTTGTGCAAATTGTATCAAACGTTTGTGTTGCCTCAGTTCTTTTCGTCCCTCTTAATATGTTCAAATATAGCTTTCATTTATTTTTTTTGGTTGCTTTACAATTCTTGTTTCATTTACGTCTCCAAAAAATGTCATTTTATGTTGCGCTTCTGGGCCTTTCAGAGCAGATTTTGATTGCACCTTGCTCAGCTTTATCATTCATTTCACTTGGCTGCTGTCAGAGCAGCAATGAAATTGACGGAGGCTTTGGAAAGTCTCACAATATATTCACGGCGCATCTCAAATTAATGGGGACCCAGTGGTCAAACCTGTCTGAGGACATATCGAGCAGATTATTGATTTTTAACACTTCACTTCATCTTCATCAAATGGCACTGAGACCTGAATGTTCCAAAACAGACAACTTTGTCCGTCCCCCAATTCTTTTTTTTTTTTTTCCCTCTGTCTATTCCTTTAGTCCTCCCTCTGCTCTCTCCTTCCCATCCCTTCCCTACTCCCCCGTGCCACCCTCTTCTCTTCCATCCAACCCTCACATTTGTTACATGGAGAAGGACCAGGGAGTATCGATGTGAACAATGGCGTTTCCACTGCGGTTGAGATGTGTCCCACACACCGTGACATGTGGACATCAAAAAAGGACGAAAAACAGTTCAGCTGCTGCCTACACAATGTCCAGCTTTTGTCCAATGTAGAACTTGCCCTTCACCTGTAGCGTCTGCTCTTGATTCCACTTCATGTCCATGAAGTTGTACATACACACTAGTCGGGCAGTCTAACTACTGCATTTGTTGTTTGGTATATTCCTCTATTTGAAACTAAAACATCTTTTGATTTTTAAGCAAAATTACTTAAATAACAAAATTACTTCTGAATTGCACTGAAGCTTTCTAAAACCATGCACTGTATGGGGGGAGAGGGGGGGAGGGGATACTATGAAAGAAAACAAAGCACAAGATAAACTCTCAGAGCTGTAGCAGCTCTGAACAGTGTACCTGCTTCTTAGTCATCACAAAATAATGTTTGTTTAGTTCCCCAGTAGAGTCAGTGTGCTGGAACAGCCTCATTTCTTATTTTTATCTTTCACAAACAAGGACACACAGTATGGGAAATGTGAGATGGTACAACAGATACCGGCCTCCTCCCTTTGCGTTTTAATCGGCAGCACCAACGTGTCTGACAGCGTTCGTCGGGTTTAAACCTCTGCTACGTGAATCTCAAAGGTACCATCACACTGGCGTTTCTCTCCCGGGCTAAGAGACTTTTCTCCCTCCCTCACTGGTATATTGAAATAAATTAGGAAGTGGTAGTTGGCCAGTGTTAGAAATAAAGTTCCAAGCATCATTAAAGCAAAGACAAACAAAAATGAATGATTTGGAAACACAACCCTGATAGTACAGTATTACTCTGGACACTTCCACTGATTAGTTTGCAGCTCAAGCGAAGAGTGAGCCTGTAAAACTAAGTTTCTTAAGTTTTTGTAAAAGCCAACCAATAGCTAACAGAACCCATGTTATTCATCCATACATTATCTTGTTTCCCCTGTTAGGCACATGCTGCATGAATAAAGGCGGATTTTTCGCCCTGATCCGGTCGCATCCAAGTGATTCTAGAATTGGGCCAAATTCGGCTGTCGTTTTTGATGTGCAGTGTGAGAGGCTATTACACAACTGTCATAAATGCCACTTGCAGTTTGAGTCCTTCTGAAAATGTGCATTCGGTACAAGCTGAAGTTGTTATTGAATCAGCTAAGTGTCAGAAGCCAAACAATGCTGCCACCTGACACGATACAATTATATTAGTAGTATTAGTTTGATGACACTAATGTCTCATTGAAAAGTAACACCCAGCTCCTCTTCTGTCTTTCACCAACATGTGTAATCCAGTCTTGTATTACTCTGTCTGCTCTCTTTTTCTCATCCTCCCTCCCGTAAACGTTGCTTTCTCAATGCATTTGCAATGTTTAATAGCCGTGCCAAGAATAGGTTCCATGTGTTCGGTGATGAGAGACTAGGGTAGCTATGGTTTACCGTCAAGCATTACGCAGTTTTGGTGGGTCGCCTCTGAGCCAGGACTACGAAGTTCCATACTGCAGGATCGCATTGCAAATCAGTGTAGCATCAAAAAGATTTTGAAGATGTTACTTCAATATAAAAACCGTTGCAATAAAAATTGCAATATCTGGGGATAAAGGTCCATTCGCCTTATTACAAGTCAGTGTTTAAATTACTTAATATAAGAACATATTGAAAACTTCAATTCTATATCTTTTACTCAAAACATGTTTATCACCAATTTTTATTAGTTCATCAATTCTCCTTTTTCACGTCAGTAACTTATGTTTTATTGCTTTACCTTTTAAGCTCTATTAGGTCAGTGTGTCCTTCTTTTCTTGTTGTCTTGCTGTGGAAAAGCCCCCTGAGCTTCAATCAATATGATTCAGTATTTTAATCAATGATCAGCATTCATTTCAGTTAAGCTGGTCGTAACATTTGGCAAATGAAACAATGGCAATTTTAACCGAAAAAAGCAAAACCTTTATTGTGCAATCGTATGTCACAATGCATCACTGCTACATATAACTACTATGGTTTTTATATGATCCTCCAAAACCAAAGAAAATCCGTGTTTTTAGAACTGAAACCAGATTTGGAGGCATTTTTATATGTTGCGTATTGGGCTTTAAGATGTTTAACCAAAAGTCATAATGGACACTCATCACATTAGTGATTAAAACAGAGGTATGTGGTCATTGAATCTTTTTGGGGAGGAATGGAATGTATCATGGCCTGAGTGTTTTTAACTGCCTGTCAATGTGTGGTGTCCCTGTGATGTGTCCCCTGTGAGTCTACTTCACCAAAGGACATTGTCAACTGCAGAAGAAGTGCAGGCCCTGGTCCATAGCATCTTAATGTGGTATGCGTCTCTGGCACATTCATTCCATACTCTGAGGCAGCTTTGCCTGCAAGGCCACAATCATTTCTCTCAACACTGGAGGACACAACGTGACTTCTATTTTGCAATCTGTGCTTAAAGAAGCATGAAACATCTCATCATCAGAAAATGGCTGGCAGTGGTTCGGATGGTGTGTTATTTTGCTCCTCACTTCTATAACACAGGCTGCTGCAAAACCTTGAAAAGATGTTTTCAGTCTTTATGTCAGATTTTTTTCCTTTTTTTTTTTTCTTTGTCTGAGCAACAAATGGCTAAGAGGCACAGCAAATCTTAACGCCTGAGTGTCACAGAAGAATTTTGTTCCTATCCTTTCTTTGTGATAGTTATAAATAGAGGTTTGTGTTACTTCACAATCCCCTCCTAGATCTAATGAAGATGAGTGAGCGTTGCTTTTTCCATAAATCCCATATTGCATGCCAGTGGAATCCCTTCATAATATTTCTCTCTTCTCTCACTCTCTCTCTCTCGCAACATCAAGCAAAGTTGATGGGATGATCACGGGGCATGTAGCGCATCAAATGCATCTCTGAGCGGCTTTGCCCTCCACATTTCTAGGGCACATTCTCACTGTCAGTCCTCCTAATATAGGTTCATTGTATAATGTGCACTGCTTATACAAAGCAGTTTACGGACAACCAGACACCAGAGCCCTTTCAAACATTTCATTTTAATGATGATAAACTGTGTAGTGAAGAGGGAGTCGTGGGGCTGGAAAGTGTAAGGTACCACAAATGGATCACAGCCAGGATTATTCAAGGAGTGAAATCTAAGAAAATGAAAACTCGCTCAGGCCATAACCCAACCGGATCATTACAGAAGCAACCGGAACCTCCTGAAAAAATCTTGCAAAAGTCCAAATTCCCTTCTCTTTCCATAATATAACCTGAACCCTTGTGAACTAATTGTGAACTAATTCCAATTTGACCTGTAAGGAGGAAAGATTGGCACCAAAAACAATTATACTGTAGATGGGTGGTAGTAATGCAGTGATGCCAATATCATATAGTATATATGATAATTATTATATGATACCGGGTATTGTCATTGAGCTCGCTGTTTATCATATGATATTAAACTACTTCATGCGTCTACTGAAGGAGATTCTGCTCTGAACACAAGCTTTGTTTTTTGGGACTTTGTCTCCAGTGTTGCAGCAAGAAGTAGCAACAGAAAGACGGGGAGATGGATGAGGTTATTCTTGGTGACAAAGACACACTGTCAGGGCTCCTGGGGTATTAGAACCTGGCCCATAGTAAGTTAGAAGAATCTCTCTGCTGAGAGGCTTGTTTTTGGGTGCTGTCCAGGTGTTCTCTCTATGGAAGATGAGATGAGGATGAAGGGAGTAAGTGAGAAAATAGGAGGGACCGGGTATCGGACCACTGACCCTGTGGTCCGTGGACAACTGGCTCAGCAACTGAGCTACAGCCGGCCCTTCAATACGTGGGTGCATAATGGACAGACTGTCTGACTGACTCACTGACTGCGTTGATGCCAAACATTCCTGGGCAGGATTTCAACAGTTAGTGTGTTTGTATATAGAGACATTGGTGTATATATCTTTTCTAACTCTTCTTTTCTGGCTTGGGTGTCTCTCCAGCTTCTGCTGCTCCCACTTCCTGATGTTGCTATGACTTGGTATTGCGACATCTATCACTATGGCCTCCTCCTTGTGTCTTCTTCGTCTCTGATACAGGTTTTTATCAGGTCGGAATACTTAACCTGGACTACAGTAATTCCCTATTGTTGGGTCGCCACAGAAACTCCCTAAAGAGCCTACAATTAATCCAAAAATGCTGCAGCACAGTACTGACTGGAATGAGAAAGAGAGAGATCATATTTGGCCTTCACTAGCTTCTCTCCATTGGCTTCCTATTAAATCTAGAATAGGATTAAAAACCCTCCTCCTTACATATAAAGCTCTAAACGGTATCTCAGAATGCAGACCTACTCACGGTTCCCAGAATTTCCAAAAGTAGAATGGGAGGCAGAGCCTTTAGCTATCAAGCTCCTCTCCTGTGGAACCAGCTCCCAGTTCAGATTCAGGGAGCAGACAACCCCCAGCAAGGCCACCTCTGCATAGACTTACTAGGGAGTAATTTTTCAGGCATACAAATGACACGTACTGAGGGTTCCAGCTTCTGAAATGTGACTAATAGGTGCCTTTTTATTATTATTATAATTCATTTTAAGAATTTTGTAGCTGGGTTTTGGCCCATTGGACGAAACTATTACTACAGAATAGCACTGTTTTCCCAGTTCTTTCCTTATGTTTTATTTTTTAACAACCTAAAGCAAATTTGTCCATCATAGAAACAATCATTAGTTGCAGTCCTACACAAAGTAATAAAAATGTCTTAAATTAAACTCAGTCACATTTTCATTAATATACTACTACACAATACTATTACTTATGCAGGATTTTAAATCAACTCACAGTAAAAAGACTCGCTTAATCAGTGTATAGTGGATGGTTAAAAGGACTTCTGAGTCCTGTCCTGACCCAGAACGCTTCAGTCTGAATGTTTTGGAACAGCATGGAAGAATGAGCAAAAGTGACCGAAGAAGAGAGTAATAGGACAGAGGATACAGGGGACAGAGGACTGACTCCTTGTCTTTTGGATCCTTGCTGCTATTCAGTAGTTCGGTGTATGTTCTGCACTTTTCAACTGTGCCTCCTTATTCATTATTAAAGCCACCAGATTAATCTTTCATGCACAGGAAATTAAAGAACACAGTGGAAGGAACATGGGTGAAGGCAGGGGTGAATGAAAGTAACAGGGAAAGGATGAGCACACGAGAGCCGTGAAAGAGATAGTGTAAGGTAATGTGAGAAAGACAGAAGTGGAGAGGTAATTGAGAACAACTAAGAGAGACAGGGATAAAGCGAGCAAAGGGTGACAAAGACCTTTTATCGTGTGTGTCTGTCAGTGTGAAAAGTGGGAATGACAAAGGGAAAGACGGGGGGGGAAAAGAGAGGAGGTGCAGATAAAAGCACCGTGCTGCTATGGCCTGGCTCACACATCCCCAGCAAACAATGGGAAACCATACTTCTGTCTGCTGTTTGTTTCACACAGTCGGAATCAATAGCCACAAACTGTGGATTGGAAATGCTGATGCTGACAAATTCGCCGTCGGAGTCAGGATTTTTATGTGAGGCCTGTTGGAATAATGGAGATGCGCTATTTTGAGCTATTTTCGTGTAACTACAGTACAATTTATTTACTTTTTCACACGCACATATTGGCCCAGTCCAAGTATCCAAGCCGCAACCTTGGCATCTAAGATCAAAGCAACAATTAGCAATCATGGCAAGCGTCATGTCCACCACAACACTAAAACCACATGGAGACGGTAAAACAATTTCTCGATGATTTCAGTACTGTTTTGTATGAATTGGCAAACAACATTCATGTGTACTTTCTTGAAGAAAGACTGAATTCTACAGCTGGACAGACCCAGAAAAAACAGCTGTGATCTTATGAACTTCTACAGTGAGAAGAAGAGTCATAAATACACATTGTATTACAAGATGGAACAGAAATGGCTGGAGGAAAGTAGGAGAAAGTCATCAGAAGATGAAGAGAGAGACTGAAAAGAAATGAACAGAGTGAAGTGCACACAGCAACAGAGTGAGACTAAAAGAGATTGAGACAGAGGGACCAA
Source organism: Channa argus (assembly GCF_033026475.1). NCBI lineage: Eukaryota > Metazoa > Chordata > Actinopteri > Anabantiformes > Channidae > Channa > Channa argus. The sequence continues at coordinate 8,670,492 of NC_090218.1, forward strand.
TAGGTGATGGCCACGGCCACTTCCCTGAGGGGCCAGAATCATTCTATTAGGTCCTCAGATGGAGCTCTATGAAGAAAGCCTCTGTATTGGAACTTCAATTTCCCCCAGCCATAAGTCAATAATCAATACTGCCCTGTGTATTTTTTTTTCTTCATCATGAAATATGACTTTAGTCCTCCACAGTCTCCACAGCACATCTAAGAGCACGGGGAGATGTGCAAAGAGAATCCAGCTCCCTCAACCACAAGTTCATACATCACAGATCCTATAAAGTAATACTGTCCCTTAGTATTCCTATCCCTTAGAGGGGGGTGGGCGCACTTTGGAATGAGACAAACTTCAAAAGCAACAAGCGGGTACATCTATAAGGCTTTCAGCTTTAGACCTGCAAAACAACTCCCCAACTCGCTTTCTTGAGTGTGTGTGGTCTCTATGGACGCAAGCCCACTGCAGTAGATGTGCACCAGTGCCAACACGTTCAAATGTTTACGTGGAAAAAAAACAAGCCAGCTTCTTTCTTCTTGGCATGACTCACGTTTGAAACAATGTGGCAAATATGTAGCTCTCTTTCCGAGCAACCCGGCTAACGGATGTTAGGTAATGAGTCTCTCCTTCCACACTGACAGAGCCGCTCTTGTACTCCTGTCTTCTATCATCTGTGGCGCGCGGTTGCCTCTATCCCCGGCCTAAAGATGAATGAAGCCCTCCGGTCTCTAACCTCTCACAAGAGGCTCTGCTGGTGGGGTGACAAAGTGTGCACTTGCAGCACAGCCGCTACCATCCCCATGGCCCATAAAGTCACGTCGTCCTGGTAGCACTGCCTGTGAGAAGTCGTAGATCTTGATCTGCTGAGCTGTGGGGTACAGCAGATGTTTGGGGAGCAGGCAGGAGTTATGGCCTTACGGACTGCCTGTAAAATAGTTGTTAAAAAGTATCATTTATCTCCGCACATTAGCTAGATTGTTGCTGCAAATGTTTTTTTATTCTTAGGTTTTTGCCTTTCTTTGCTTTGAGATCCCAACATTTACCACGTAAGGGGCGAAATAATTATGACTCAGCACGGTGCATTCGGTTTTAAAATCACGTCCTCAATATTGCTCTTGTTTTGCCTGTGGCCTTCACTTTGAGTCGGTTCCTTTAAATACAATGTGAGGAAGAGAGGTGGTGGGGTTGTGCCTGTGCACACTGATGCCGGAACAAAGTGGGGTAGAAACTACTTATTTGAAGTTTAGCCGAGAGCAGAGACGAAACATCTGACGAAACTCCTACCCACCAACTCCTTATCAATCCAATAAAATATGTGCAGGTTTGTCTGATATTATGATCACGTAACAAAGCTAACAAGTATATTGTTTTAGATTAGAAGTTTCAGTTCATCATTGTAATCTGAGCTTCGACTCTAAGAAAGAAAATTCCCCTGTACTTTCACCGTGACTCAGTCATTATTGTGCAAGTTTGTGCTTCATTTTTCTCTTAGCGCTTCAAAAATGCGAACGACCTGCCCTCTTGCATGGTCCCTGAACGCCTCACGTCCACATGTGGTGCACGTGAGAGTTCTGTCTCAGTCAAAATTGATTCGTGTATAGCTTTTGTTTGGACCACTTTGTCGCCATTATAAGCAGAGTTATACATAGATTCAGTCCACAGAACAAAAACAGGATTTTGTCAAAGTCTCTTAAGTGTGTGACCTACGAGATCTTTTATGATGTGCATTTTTAATGTCAAAGCTGCTCCAACTAATGGTAAAAACATGTTTTTCAGCAGGCAAGTGTTTGTGCATGATCAATGGGGATTTTCATTTTAAGACGGGAGATTAATAAAGTTCAATAATCTCTGAATGTTTCAGATGCATTTTTCCCAAAATAAATGTCTCCCTCTGATTGAATTTCTTCGGTAAACAAGCACAGAATGATGGTTAAACCTTCACAGAGCTATCAATCTGACGTGAAACAAACCAATAATAAGCCAAGAGCCATTAGGTTTTCCACCTGTATGTGACATTTGGGCGAATCATAATTAATATGGGCATGTTCTGTATTTGGGAGATAGGACGGTGTAAACAGATGAAAATCAAAGGAGCCAGACACTTAGATGGAGCATCTGCCAAACTGACATTTAGTTGGCTCATTGCTTAACCACCCGTAAAGGTCTGTTTGTTTAAATGTCTGTTTTTCTGCATTGGCACATTTGTCTGTAAAGAACTTCTCTGTTTTTGTGTGCACGGACCCTCAGGGGCTCGAAAGTCCCGAGCTCACGTGCGAACATAGTTTCGGGTCAACAAAACTTTAGTTAGTCAGAAATTACGGATTAGAATGCAAATATATGCCGTGTGGAAGAAAAGTGCGAGGAATGTCCTCAAGCCACGAAAGTTGTACTTGAAGGAGACACTGCTGGAGGCAGTCGTTCCCTGCACGGTGGCTGGGATAAATTTGGAAGCTGCAAAATACTTAATGCTGGCTGTACCAAGAGCAAACTGTACTGTGTATGCTCTGAAGGTCCTTATGTCTCTAAAATGATTTCGTGTGCACATATTACATCTCCTTGTTGCTTCACAAGTGTGAAATATATGGAACATTAATCAGCATCATGTTGGCACATTTTAAAATCACAGTTTTATATTTTATAATACTGTATAATTGGTGTAAAGTTGCAGTACGTCATCAGTGAATGCAATGCAAACATTGACGTTTTCGGCTTCTCTTCTCTGTTTGATGTGGTTATAGGCTGGAAACCTTTGGGTTTTTAGACACAAAACAAGCTATTTTAAAATGTCGTTGTAATTTAACAGATTAAACAACTAATCAAGAAAATCCTAATGGTGGGAAAGCATCACCTATAATTGCTGACATGTAGCAGTGTATGGCAGCATCACACTGCATTTGGCTTTGGGCTTGGGCTTCTTCTGAATGTGTGGCCTGAACCTTCATGCTACACCACTTCTTAATTTTTTGCTCACCCTGGTGTACACTACATTAAGGCACATAAGATAGTAGCTGAAGCCACTGAAGTGCTTTTAATTTATTCTAGGAAGCCTTCGCCACTAGCACAACATCCAAGTTGCTTCACACAGAATGTCTTCATTTGGAAAGTTTGTAGTCACTTAATGTAAATTGAATCCATCTTCACTTTGAGTTAATTCTGTTGCTCCTTTCATTCTTCACATTTTCTCTCCTTGCAGCACCTGCATCTTTTCTCAGGCTCTTTTTTTTTTTTGGGCACGTTCCCCCTTTTCCTCTTTGCTTCTGTCTGTTTCTATCACACTCCCTTTGGTTTGTTGCTGTTTTCCATCTCTCCCCCTTCCCTCCTCACTCTCACTGTGTTTAATGACATCTCAGCTTCCTGCAGAAAGAGAGTCCACTCCGTAATGGCCTGGACCATAACGAGCTCATTTAGAGGAGTGTAACGGAGGGCAGCCATCGGTGTTCTGACAGACAGCCATTTAAGAGCAGTCTACTGTGGTGTCCACACTGTGGGCCCCTGTCAACCAGCCGGCTGTCCCTTTCTATCGCCGGGCCTTTAAAATCTTTGATCCCTCATTTTCTTACTAGTTTCCTCCATTTTTCAAATTCCTTCAACACGGCTGATTCTGTCTTTCCTCTCTCTTCTGCCGTTTGTCAGTCACTACCTTCTTTTCCTCTACTTTTCCTTGAATGGCTTAAAATCTCCACAATGGCACACATCATTAAGCCAGGTCTCTTAATTGTGGAGCGCACTCTCATATAGTTACACACAGGAAAAAAAAAAGAGAGTGTGTTATGAGTAATGGTCCCTTTTACTGTGGGATTAATCTCAGTGGCCCTGTGTCCGTTGGTTAGAAGTCCATCAGTGGAATGAAAAGAGCTGGAGAGGGGGAGACCTGGGATGATAACCTCCCTGTTTCACTGCAATTACTCTGGGTTTCAGGCTGCCCTTCAGGACTCCTCATTGATCTTTGGTAGTCACTGCTGTCTATACGGCTCTTTCAGCTCCTTGACGTATCGCTGCCAAAGACTATTGTCATGTGGTGCTGCTTCCCCAGCCACCTACTGTTTTCCGTTCCCTTCTGCTGTCTTCATCTGTATTCCTTCTTACTCCTGTCTTCACTAGAAGTAATGAGATTTTGATTGCTTGATTTGTTTTTTGTTTAATAGTTGCTCCTATATTGGTTTAATTAGGACTGTTTTTTTTTTTTTTTTAAATGCTGACTGCTGTAACTACCACCTACTACCACCCCACAAGGCTTTTTAACTTCATATCCTAAGTTATTGCTTTAGGAATCAAAAATTGAAAAGCTGGGGTTTCCATTGAAAGCTCAGAGCGCTGATCACTGACACACACGGATACCAGCAAAGGAACTGGACAAACCAGCACGTTTGACACCTCTGGAATGAGAATGGGCTGTTACATCCGTGCCCCCTTTTGGGGAATATCTTGTTGAGCTCCCACCACCTGTGGAATAATATGTTCCCAGTAGTCTGTGCGTTGTCCCCCGTGTGAGCATGAAAAACAAAATGAGGACCCACAGAGAGAAACTACAGGTCTTAAACTCCAAGACATGCCAGTAATGATCCAGCATGAACAATATCAGGCCCCTTCTAGTACTGAAAGGTGTCCAGCAGTTTTCTGGTGGAAAGTTCTGGCTCATCAGCTGCTAAAAGCTTCACTTTGTTCACCATCTAATCACTAAACTTTGTATTTATGCTGTTTGACGCCGGGCAGGCAGCGTTCAGTGGGCTGTGCAGAGGCTTTTCGTAGAAAACAGCTGCCTGCTGTTGCTGGAAACCCTTGATGAGAGTGAACTGAAAGAGTAAGTTTGCAGGCTGTGAAACCAAAATGTTGACTTTTAAATGGCTCCGCAGACGTTTGACATTTCAGTGTTGCTCTTTTAACCTATAACCCACAGATCCAGTAATAATATAAAAGAATGATTAGTGCAATTTTAATAAAACCTTTGCTGTTTGTGAATTTTTCCTCTACATAGAACAAAGCTCCCTTTCAAACAGGGAAAAGACTAATATAATAATAATATAATATCCAAAAGTTCTGGAAGAGCAGTACTAGGACTTTATGATCATTAGGCTAAGCCAACCAATGGAGGCTGATCAGCTGTGTGGGACGTCTTGAATATTCCATCTCGCATTTGTTTTGAACTATCAAGGTAAAATTTGGCTTTCTAAGCTTAACTCTCTATTATAACTTAGTACAATGAGATTCTCTATACAGTGCTTTTACTTGGGGGGGGGGATTTCAAACATTGGTGCTGGTGAAGGGTCAATAGCAGTAAAAAAACTCTGTTTGTTGTATTTGTAAAATGTGGATGTTGTTTAATTTGCTGCGGTTACAAGCAAAACCTGCATTTAATATTGTTAACAGTTGCTAATCCTTTATCCTGAACTGTAGATTCTTCCACTTATGTTTTTTTCCCCCCCTCCCTTCTGACAAGACCCTCCACCTCTCCACTCACCTACAGATCCCCTTCTTGCTTGCCGAGTAACTTTCAGGGCTTCCCCCTTTTCATGGAATTACCCATATTCGTCTTTCTTCTCTTTATCCTGCCTCTCTTTCTGGAGTCTTTTGCTTCTGGCAACTTCCTAAATCCTCATACCTACCTTGCCAGTCTCGTCTTGCGCTCCCACTCCCTCTCTCTTGCTCTGGCAGGGCTGCCTGTGGTTTTATTACTCTGGCAACTGCAGTATGATATCGACCGCCCTCCACCGCCAAGTAAGACTCTGCTAATAGAGAGACAGATCAGTGGAATGACTGGGACCGGCTGGAGCGACCTCGGCCTCTGTAACAGCAGGGGGCACTCTATAGCCTTCTCTCCCGTTTGCTGCTGAATATGCCAGCTTGTGTGTGAATTAGGTGGGCAGAAGAACAACAATGCTGCAGTTTTTCTCTGAGTGTTATTCTGTGTGCTGTGTGTGTGTGTGTGTGTGTGTGTGTGTGTGTGTTGTGTGCTCATGCATGACAAGTCTGTGTCCTTTGCTGTGCATAAGAAAAAGGGCAAAAGCAAAGTGAGGGAAAGGAGAAGAGGAGAAGGTGCTGTTGGTCTCTCATTAATATGTATGGCCTGCTGTGTGGGTGTGCATGTGTGCACTTGTGTGGATGTGTTCTGCGTGTTCTCGAGCACATGTGTCTGTCTCAGTGATGAGGTCACGTATGAGGTCATGTTAGAAACTGCAGTGTCGTCAAGTGTGTGTGTGTGTGTGTGTGTAAACTGAATGAAGAAGCATTCACACTATGGCCAAATCGCACATTTTGAGGACGGATTTTGTGCATTATCAGATCTAAATGTCTAAGATTCGTTTCAACGCCAAAGTAACAGAGGTAATTTATTTGTAGCGAGTGTGTTAAGTGTGGTGTGTTTTTTACTTTACTGCTATTTTTACTGGTGTGTTTCTTACGTTTTGAAACACAGCATCACGTGATAACAGTGGAGGGGGGTGTGTGGGTGTGTGTGGGTGGGTTTGTTAGAAGCATGCATTTCAAAAATCCCAATCAAAGGAAATTAAAATTATAAATTATTATTTATATTATTATTATAAAATTATTAAAATATTTGATCGGTATTTCACATTACATTCACATTAGAAATTTAGGAGAGATTATGAATGGGATTCACATTTAGGTTTAGTTATTTGGCAGAGTAGAACTTACATGTGAGACAGTAAGCAAGCAAAGAAATCTACCATGGAGAAGACTATGAAAGAAAAATCCCATTTCAAAAAAAAAAAAACGGAGTTGCAGAAGAGTTTGTCACAAACCAAACACGTTTGTTGTGTAATCTGTCCTAATCTACGTCCCCATTTTTCATTTACTGACTTCAACCTATAACTTCAACTTGATGGAATTAGAATCCTCATGTTAGGAATTCTGCTTGGATTGAGGTGATTGACAGATTACATTGAACTAGCAGACAATTTGGCAGCCCGCATTTCTCCCTGAAGTGGTTTTCCAGAGAAATATTCTTCAACCGGAGTGAATTTAAAACACATCAGACTGAGTGCTTGGGCTTATCACTGGGTGATTGTTTATATTGCAGTTTCTTCATCCGGGAGATGGTTTATCAGGCATATTTGAACTTCATGAAGCCAGAACTCTAGGCCAATGGCCAATTTTGGAAAACACAATCCATCCGTCTATCCATTACTAATACCGTTTATCCTGTTAGGGTCTCAGGGTGCCAGAGACGGTGCCAGCTTTCCCAGGTAGAGCGGACGGCCATTCTCACCCTTAGGCAATTTGGAATCACCAATTTTCTGTCACTTCGGGAGACTGGAATATCCAAAACAAAGCCACACAGAAAGTTCAATGCTGGAAGGGGGATTCAAACCAGGGACCTTATAGCTGTGAGGCTCCACCACCGAGCTGCTGGAAAAACCAGCTAAACAAAATTATTAGGCAGAATTTGGTATTGTTTCCTCTGTACGTACTGACGATTACTGAAAATAAACCCTGTCTGAATCCTCTATTAAAGGATGACTAGTGTAGTATAATGTATATAAAAAGTATAATGTAGCTGTGAGAGGATTTAGGAGTTTGTTTTTAACTAAACCCGAGGACACCAGTTGGTGGAAGAAGCACTTCAATCATTCACTTAAGTAAAATCAGCAATACCACTTTGTCAAAATACTTTGTTACACTTGAAGATCCTAAGAACCAAAGCTAAAAGATCTTTAAACAGAGTGGCTCATGTTTTGAATCTAAAAATAGTAATTTGAACTACTACACCTTCTGCTTGGTAGCTTGTAAATTTCCCACAAGTAACGTCTTCTATTTATACATTGCTCTGTATTAAAATTTGAAATCTCTGCATGCATACTATAGTGTGTGTGTATATATAAATTGAGACTTAAAGTCCTCTGGTTGGCCGCCATTTTCTCCTGAAATAATAGAAAAAATCCTTCAAAATGCCATGGTGGGATGCTAGAACTTGACATTAAAGACCTGCTCCCCCTCTACTTTCCCCAGCATGAAACTCGATATGAAATAAAAGGAAACTCAAAAGTGCACCTTCCAGCTAGGGCACCAGAAATAATAACATCACAGAGGGGCCCCTTTCCTCTTCTCTCCATCAATATACTGCTATACTGTGGTATGGTGCAGTATAGTATATACTAAAAGGGTCTTTAATTGTGGCCAGATCATGTGATTCCTTCCTATTGCCGTTTAATGGCTAATGGGAAATGCTCCTGTGAGCCAAATTCTGCATTTGCAAATACTCATGCATTCACATACATCTACATGAATATGTACAGTGTGGGTACATTGCACGTACTTGTGCTCTTGACCATATGTGTATTCATGTGCATTTCTGCTCCATTTTCAGACCCATATGTCTCGCTGCTCTCTTGCAAAGTGACTCTATGCCCCTTCTGTGCCTCTTGTGGTGCCCGGAGAAAGAACTCACCATGAGGGAATCGGTCATTCCGCGGTCAGATCTAACTCACATAAGTTCTTAGCATAATTTTTGGCAGCGCAAATCTCAAATTGAGACTCACAGGAACCTTTACAGTATGCTAATGATTTTACGGAGAGTCCATTTAGAGTCACATTCAGGCAATTAGATGTTTTTCTCACCCATAAAAGACTGCACATTGATTTCATTCCTTCTTCTTTTTGATGGTAAAATCGTATTTTCACAGTATATATTATACATGCTGTGAGTGAAAAGGGATTCAATGCAGCTGCTACCACACAAGTGCTTCTGAAAGGCAGAAACTTGAACAACCATTCCAAACATTCTAATGAAAATTTGTGTCTATTATGCAAGAGTTTAAATGTATTCCATGGAATTTTGGATGGATGCCGTTACAAGCCACAGCTTTCATATGGCTTCATCTGACGCTGTTTTACGTGTTTTTGTCACCACAGTCTTCTTTTCCTTGTTTTGCCTGTGAAAAGACAAGTGCTCAATCCATAGATTCAGCGCAGGAAAATTAGTGCAACACAAAAATTCATTGATCATAGTTTGTCTGCACAATACAATTGCCTGAGCAGACAAAACAGAAAATAAATATAACCACTAGTGTTTAGATTTGTAGTGGGACCATCCACGTACACTATATTGCCAAAAGTATTCGCTCTCCCATCCAAATAAATGAATTCAGGTGCACGAAGCAAGGTCCATAAAGACATGGATGAGTGAGTTTGGTGTGGAAGAACTTGACTGGCCTGCACAGAGTCCCGACCTCAACTCGTTACAAAACCTTTGGGATGAATTAGAGCGAAGACTGCTAGCACTGTGTATTATGTATTTCATAAACACACTCCTAAACCTCATGGAAAGCCTTCACAGAACAGTTGAAGCTGTTAGAGCTGCAAAGGGCCGACGTCATATTAAACCCTATGGACTAAGAATGGGATGTCACTGAAGTTCATATGGGTCTGAAGGCAGGTGAGCGAATACTTTTGGCAACATAGTGCATCTTGTATATGCTAACAAACACCACAAATCCTCAACCATTGTTTCGTTTTTTTTTACATCACACTGGGTCATATTTCAACTTCAATAATAATATGATGAACATGTGAATTCATTTGCAGCTTTATTTATGTGCACTGTATCAATGTTTGACTCTTCTTAGATCCATTGTTCTTTATCAAAACTTGCAGTCTGGTGTAAGTGACTCTAGGCTTATAGCTTTTGGTGACATAATTAGTTCAAATACGTTTTTCAACCTAAATTGTCAGTGTTCCACAGGTGAATGTCATAACTCGTGTTTTTAGCGAGTTAGATAAAAATCCAGCCCTATTTAGATTTAGTTTTCATCCATAATTGTAGGTATCTCCAGAGAGGTGTCAGCTTGCAACTACACTGTTAAACCATTTTTAGTTGAAATTCAAGAACGTTTAACCTTCGAGGAATGTGATGTTGAGGGGATTCAGCAAGTGACTTAGGTTAAGGGTAATGTAAATGGAATGTAAGGGGAAAATCCAAGGATTTTCCAAAACGTTTTTAAAAAGAGTTTATCAAATACGATTTAGTATTACATCAAATAATGGCTGGAATTTCCAAACTTGATCAAAGGAAATGGACCTGGTTATTAACCTCTGTCTCACGAAACTCTAGGAAACCACCTGTGATTCACAATCACACAGAAAAGTGTGTCCGATTAATTATTATTACTGTAACTTGTAATGGAACTCGTCACATTAAAAAATATTGTATCAAACGGTTCAATTCTTTCGAAATGAATCTACTGGTTAATCATAGAAACGTGACTTTGTGCTAACCGACCAATGATTTGTTGCATTTTAGTCCCACTTTAGTCAGATAACCCGGCAACCTCAAGGTATGCGTCAACCTATTCCCGTGTTTGCTTCTGCAGCTTCTTAGCCGACAGTGTAATTAAATGCCAGGCACTGCTGTAGGCCTGTTGTACGTGTGCACGTCTGTCTGCTCGACAGGTACAGGAGGGTGACAAAAATGCATTATTGATAGTTTGAGGTATGCAAAAGCAAAAGCAAGGAACCTCTTTGATCTCTCATCGATGCCATGTCGGCTGCAATCACCCTCAGATTCAGATGTGTGCACACACCACCGGGAGGCAAGAGCTGCAAATTTCTCCTTGATCACTTCTCGCCTTTGTCCCCCACCCCAGCCCCTCCTCATTTTTCCTTTTCTATTTAAGAGATACTGCCCAAGGAACAATTGTTTTGGTATTTGTCTTTCCCCGCTGGAAACGAAAAAAAAAGAAGTGGGTGAGAGTGAGGAGAGAAGCAATAAGCCATTATGATTCCTCTGGTAAATGCGGAACGATTGAAAGCGAACAGGGGAATTTGCTGCCAATTAACTGTATATTCGCACGGTACTCTTATCTCCCGAAATTCATTTTCATGCAGAACGATGCGGCATGTGTTGGAACAGGGGCCATAATTGCAAAGCACGGCTGAGTGAGGTATGCAAATGGTGCTCATTTTCCCACGAATTTGAAGTGACTTAGTTTTTACCATATTCATACAATGCCCCGATAACTTAAACATAAGGCAGCGCTACTGCAGTTTCTATTAGATTAAAGTTTCAAACACTTGGAGGTTGGAGGAAGTGAATGTCCCTAAACGCAAAAACTGAATTGGAAGTGAACTGGAAATAAACAAAGAACCCTGCACTCGAATATTTCTAACCTTATTTGAAGGTCTAACTTTTTTTTCCCCCCCCTTTTTGGCAGCTATTTAAAAAAAAACTGCTTTAAAATGAAACACATGCTGTTTCAAAGATGTAACTCCACATGAACAATACGGAGCCCACCCTCACACTTGCAGACACACACCTCGTGGTGAAGTGAGATTAGGAAGGTGGATATTGCCGGGAACACCTGCGGCCCATTGTGCTTATCCGTTGTGACAGTCAATTTTAAGTCTTTTTCTAAACCGGGTGGTTCAATTTGCCACCGTCGACCCCCTCCACCCCACTCCAATCACACGCAGCCCCACTCTGACGCGCACACACTCACATGGCCACACACGCACTCCTCTGATAGGCTGTTAGACGAACCATTGACCTTCACTTTGCAATCTCGGAGGTCGATCAGTAGGCCATTGGTCCATGTGATGTTTACATCTCTGTGGACTATTTGATCACAATGGGGAGATTGCCTTTAGTCAACAACCTGTGTCCACGCCGGTCATTTTCCCTGGTTCGGCCCGAGCGGGGAGGCCATCAAAGAAGAAAGAAGAGACGAGAGGATGAGCCGGGGGAATTAATCTGTATCCGAAGGAGTTTTTGTAGAATCAGTAGTGAGTTTCTGAGCGACTCGTTTTTGCTTTGGAAATTTTGTGCATTGTTCTTTTTCCTTATGGGGCGTCTAGGGAAACCTTAAAGCTGAAGGGAAAATGGCTATTGACTGTCTTTAAACGTTCACCAGACCTTTTGTTAAAACATAAAAGAAAATAAAAGAATGCTTCAAACACAGCTTTAAGCAGAACACCAGTGGGAACACGTCCACCCTATTGCTTGAGTTATGCATTCAGTTCAGTTTTAACACACGCCAAGTTCCACTGTGGAGACCCTGAATGGACAAGAAAGCCGCTGATCTTTGAATAAATCTCATAACTAGTTTTACTGCAACTTATGAAGGATTGAGATTAGAGATTCATTCACTTCAGAATACAGTTCTCGTCACTAGTTGCTTTATATCTGCTTCGATATTTGGCTCAGTTCACGCGCCTAAAACAATTTGCTAATTAAGTCGCGATTGTGGAAATGCAAATCGTGACGCACTTCCGATCGAATGAATTCCTCTAAAAGCCTCTGAAATCTGTGTCTTGTTCTCTTTTCAATGAAAACCCCAAATATTTGATTAAGTAACAAGTCGTACATCAGACCCTCTAATGCTGCCTTTTGAGGCTGTGGTGTGAGCTCATGTGCACACGCTCACAGAGCACTGAGAACAGACTAGTCATGTTACAAAAGGATGGATCTGCCTGAATGTATAGCTGAATTGTTGCTGTTGTGCGTAAATGCACACGGCGATGTGGAGTCTGCATAATTCATGCAGAAATGACACATTTGAATAAATTAGTCTATATGTTGTGATGGCTGTTGCACCTGCTACATCACGATCCTGCTGCGCTTTTCGCAATGGGCATCTGAAAATTGCTAAACTCGTTCTCACTGTCCATATTTACCTAATAACAGTTTCTGATTGCCGACTCTAGGTTAAAGTCTTCATACTCAAAAGCATGTTGAAAACTAATTCTGGTGTGTGTGTGTGTGTGTGAGCCCAGCACAAGCTCCTCATGCACGTGAAAAGCCATGTTTTGCACGCTTGAACCCATTCTCCACCGAAATTGGATCCATTCTGGAAACTGTTATGAGTTAAGGTTTTATCCAACATCTCCACCCCTGACCACTCCCCTACTCCCCCCTGTTGCATATGTGCCACTCTGTGTTCATTAAAAATTAGAATTTTAGCTGCAAAATACATGAGAGCAGGGCTAAAATTTTCACATTTTTGTGGCCTTGGATAATTCATGGATGCAAAGCATACGCCTGACTGGATGTGTGTGTGTGTGTGTGTGTGTGTGTGTGTGTGTGTGTGTGTGTGTGTGTGTGTGTGTGTGTGTGTGTGCTGTATGAGATTAGTCAATGTGTGTTTGTTTGAGTGAAAGATGACAGTCTGCCTGTGGATCCACAGGGACTGGACCGAGAGCAGGTGTACTGCTTCGTCCTGCAGCCGTGCCAGGACGCACAGCCGCACTGTGCCAGCGATGTCCACCTCTCCCTCTGTCTCCCCTTATGCTTCTCTCATTCTCACCCCCCTTAGCAGCCTCCTTAAATTCCAATTTACCTATCGTCCTTTCCTCCCTTCTCCAGCTTCTGCTCACCTCTGGTCCCCCTGCTGCCGAGTGAACCGAATCCCACAGCTTCCTTCGTTTGCATTCCCTGTCTGCGCCCAAACCGGACCAAATGTCCTGGGGACATTCTGCCGGCTCCTTCCCACCATGAAGACATTGTTACATGATTTATAATTTATTATTACTAGGGCTGTAATGCCTTTTTAATTCAAGGAGGATGTTTTTTAGACTTTTCCTCCAGCTTTTAGGAGCAGCAGATAGTGGAAAGACAGAATTATGACCACATTTTGAACCTGGCACATTTGTCTTCGAGATGATCTACATTCCGCTGCTGCTGGATCAGTGCCTGTTGTTTAGAGTGAATAGATAGTAAATACTATTTACTATAAGCACCGTTATCGTCTTGATTTATTCCTGCTTGTTTGGCTTCACCTGACACATTGTAAATCATTACTGGCTTTTATTTGGCTTTTTTTTTTTTTTTTATAAACCAAATTCATGTTGCTTATTTAAAAATGCAGTGGCCTGGATGCATTAAGCCAAGAAATCAGCTGATGTTAATGCTGAAATATTTAAATTCACTTGCTTCATTATCAAAGTATAAATATTCATATTAAAAACGCCATTCTGATGTTAGTGGCCTGAATTAGAGATTTTCTCCCACTAATGGCAAATTGCACAACAAAAGGGATTATTTCAGTATCGGTGTTGATGAAGTGAGATTTTATGTTGCTTCTCTAAGCTTGTCCTTCCATGCAAACCCCACTTTTCTGAGCTCCCTCATGTCTTCCAAGCTTCCCCACATATATTAAAACCTTCCAACAGTCACAGCCACCTGGCTTATAGCCTCACTCCATCTTTACCACATGTCATCGAACACGCACACGCGCACACACACTCATTTAGCAAACATACACACGTGCTTAATTAGCCTCACAAGCTAGACCTCGGAATCTAATCAAACCTTGCCTGCCCACTCAAATTCGCTCTGCTCATCTGTACCCCACTTTCACTGCAGCATGTAATCTCACGCATGCACACACACACTATCACATTCACACACACACACGCAGTTTGTCTGTCTTTACGTTCAGTGTCATGGCCTGATCTGAGCCAGGAGGACTCAGAGTCGTGTTTAGGTTTTCAGACAAGAGCACAAAAAGTCGATGATTTTGATATTTGAGGGCTTCTTGATAGGTGCAAGGCGAAACTCTCAGAGATTGGTCCAAGTCTGGTTTCTTTACCAATGGTTTGGATTATACCCTATAATCTTGATGTGTTCGCTATTTAATTGTTAGATGTAGTAATTCTACCATTTGTATCTTCATTTGCCAGGAAAGTTGGGGCACTGTGTAAAATGGGAGAATGCAATGAGGATTTGAAACGTATTTGTTATTGTAAACAGACGTCAAATCAAAAGTTGAAACCGAGGAATTGATGACTTTTGAGAAAAATGGCCTGTAATGGCATCAGAGGGCAGCTAACGATTTGCGTAGATTAAAGTGATGGTAACTCATCTAAAAAGTGCATGACATGTTGAATCCTGTCTATTTATCTCAAATGGCTCAGCTTTGTTATACTTTAAGTTTAGCATTTTCACAAGCTGATTTATTCTCTTTCATAGCTTTAATCTGATTTATGAAAACAGTCTCCAGCCTTAATGCTAATTCTATTTAAATTAGTACATTATGACTTATGATTGGGAGATTTTTTTGTTAGAAATAAAATAACTAAACATGTAATAACAAATGAAAACATCAAAAATAAATGTAAGACAGTATAGGAGGTTGAGTGTTTCCTGCATAGAACTATCTTTCACCTGATGTGAGTACGGGAGCTTGGGGTAAATTTGCAGAGCGTATTGTCACTAAAGGTAACATCATCAATGTAGAAGAACTTGGTCTGTCCCACATAAATAGAGAAACATTCAAACATATGTTGCAATTTAAAAGTTTAGGTATCTCATTTAAATTCAAACATCCTACAGTTGTACATACACGGTCTCTTTTATGTGGATCTTACATGTTTATGTACTTTGACTATTATTGAACTTGAATAAAATGTAAAAATGCTATTATATTATAAGTGAATTATAAGAATTTTAGTTTTTATAATATTTTTGTAATGCTACACACACATGCTGCCTTATGTGAAAAGTGATTATATTTTTAACACAAAAGTTGCCACTAAACTCATAATATAATAACTTGTGCATTAAATTGGGTCCACAAACTTATTATTCTCACATTTTCATTACATTATTGTAATTTTGCATAAATTGCATTTTAATTTTTAAAATGACATTATGTGCTTCTACCATCTACACTAGACCCAAGTTATAATATTCATTGGTTCTTGCTTCAAATAGTTTTCTTTATTAGCGTTGGCAGTTTTGGGTCATTTACTCGATGGGTTGATGAACTGTGGGTTATGGTCACTTAATTGATTAGTTGGTTCTCGGTTAAAAAGTTATACGTGCATTTAAATTTCACATTAACATATAGATGCTGTATACGTGTATTTATATTTTTGTGAAGGAAGTTGTCGCTAAATCGTTCAGGTAGCCATCTGAAAGTTGTAAAGTCTATTTATAGAGTAACTGTTGCCTAATTAGTGGTCTGGCATCGTTCTGCACTGAAATATAAGCTACTCAACTATCCTTGGAGAACGTTGGCATATATGACTCATTAAATCAACTTATTTGTGGTATTTTTGTGGTTAGGGCTTCCAGCAGACTTTCAGATATAAATGGTTTAATAAGTTAATCAGCAGCATAAATACACACACAACATATATTACCTGTCAGTTCAAGTCAACGTCTTTGTTGAACTGCATGTAATTAGATTCTCTCTCAGTAGATGCTCTGAATTTGTTTTCCCAGAGGCTATTAGGTTCTTCATTATGTGGAAATTGTGCCACAAAAGCCAGACTGGTTTGGCAGAAGCCATTTGAGTTCAGGTGACTCTGCAGCCAACTGGGTTTCTGTTGTTTTTGCTGCACATTTGTGGGTTGGGGGGGGTGATAGATTTTGAAAGCAGTAACACATTGCACAGAGAAAAGGGAGATAGTCAGCCAACGCGAGGGTTGAACAAGTGTTGACATCTGTGAAGCTCGGCTACAGTAGTAATGGCCTCAAGAGGCAGGGATTAAAGCTTGCCAGACCTTACGGTTGTCCCCGTCTCTGCCTCAGTGCAGGCCACACATGTGGCTAATTAGTCAAATGCGAGGTTATATGGAATAACCGAAACGGGCCTTTGATGTTTGTTCAGTTGACCTGTTTCTTCCTGACACACGGTTCGTAAAGTGTTCAAATGTGAAATGTGTGTTCATTTGTGCATAGGTTATGTGGTCATATGCTTCTGAATAAGTGAGGCGTGCGTAAAGAGGTTGAACTGTGAAGTTTTGAGCGTCTCTGACTCTGGCATACAGATGCTCTTTTGATCTGTGGCTTGTGCTTTGTGGTTCCAGGGATGAATAAATGTATGGGCACCTTCCCATGGGCACGGCTTTATTACTTTTAGTTCATTGTGCAGCATAAACACTCGGAGAACTTGATGTAATTTGACTTTCTTTTTCTGCTCTTATCTTTTATTGAAATAAAAACAACTTTATTCATCGTTCACCTGCCAGGCTCCACGTTTGCCTTGTACTTGCCACCATTTATTTAAGATGGGACATGAGTGGAAAGTTGAGTGGGGTGGAATTTATATTTAGAGATTGATATGTTAAACAAAATTGAAAATAACACCTTTTTTTTATGACCCAAACCTTTTAACTAAATTAAGTGTAAAATCGGAAATTGCACATATTTTTTAAATCTAGTGTCTAGAGTATTGCTACATATCTTTATATACACTTCCCTTATTTGGACATATTTTGGATGCCCATTGACATAAGACACGGCAATGTCTCTTTAGGATATATGGAATGTCCGTGGGCAAAAAAAACCAAACCCACATTAAGTAGACATTAATAGATAATAGTGGGTCAACACTTAATTTAGATGTCTAGAGCCATCGAGTGTGGGAGATTTTTGTATATCAAAAGCAGACAGAACTATTTGTGTTTGGAACAAGCTTTGTTTATCATTGCTACATCTTTTAAGAAATCCACTGAAATTAAAATGTAAATGTAACCATTTTTTGTGTACATTGAATTTAGATGTGTATTTGACACAAACCAAGGCTTTAGATTTATTTTTAGAACGGAACCTAAATTCCTACAGATTCCCATTTCAGATGGATTTGGATGGATTCAGATCTGTTTTGAATCCATTTCTCGAGCTCTGACCACATCCATACAGACTCAAAACCTTCCGTATGTTCTGTCATGGATATTCACAGATTTCCATCATAATTTGAATATCTGAACATCTAACTGAGACTTGGTTTGGAAGTTCACTGTTGTCCTGTAAAAGCTCAGGATCTGAATGTCTGATAAGGACCATTTTAGGAGGACAGTAGAAATCCAAAAAGAGTGAAAACAAAGATGAACTACCCTGTAGCCAGCCTGCCAGATTTGTGCACCTGCTTTTTCTCAAGATGTAGAGCAGGTTGAAACCTTCAAACCTTGGGTGTCTACATTCTGGTAAGACTTTGATTTGAGCCTGCTACGTATCAAGGAGAGCAGAAAAAGCATTCATAGAAGTATCGTCAGTCACTGAAAAATTGATTTGTGGAGTGAGACGAAGTGTCTGGGCACCGTGACATCTCTGAGTTACCGCCTTTAGCCATCGGTAGCCACAGCTGAGCCGAAGCTGCACTCGCATCACAGTGCTGTAACGTTTGCTATCACACGCAACTAGAATTCGTTTTTTTAAATACTGGCAGAGCTATCAGTAACAGAAACTAATGCACAAGGATCAACTTGTCTGATGTTTCGCGCATCACTCAATGTAAATCCACATTATTTTTTTTTTACGGTGCTCTATTGCAGTCGAGAGGGAGAGATGCAGCTAAGGTGAGGGGTTGAGAGAGAGTAGTAGATATATTCATGACCAAAAATAATCCACGCTGTGGATTTCTTTTAAAGTAATTTCAATAAAAGCCTGTGCAATAATGTACATTTCGATGCGTAGCGGTCAGCAGGTCTCAGAGCGTAGGTTCAGTTTTATGCTGAGCTGAATCTGGCAGGTGGGTTGTAAAGTAGCTCTTGACACTGAAATACATGTGTGCACTGAAGGAACTGTGCCAACTGTCAGTCTCGCATGGTCCTGGCTTCGACGTCTCATTGCAAGCTTCATTAAATGACTGGGAGCATAATCCTCTTGACTAAAAGAGTTTTATGCTCTTTGTTACTGAAGTCTTCTCCTGCACACAGCCAAAAAAAAAAAAAAAACTGGAATCGAGAGGTGGAGTTTGTAAAACATGCACAACATCACACCATGACAGAGATGTGCAAAGTTTCAATGAATTTATGCACTTTAATTCTTGGTTTCTTCTTTCAGTTTCGTTTGTGTGTGTATGTGTGTGTGTTTGTGTTGGGGGGGGGGGCTTTACTGTAGGCACTGTGTAGAATAACAGCAATGCGACTTCTCCCCAAAACATAAACGGGATTTTCCACATTCAAAACCCTTCCGGGCATTAACAAGCTGTTTGTGTTTCAGAACACGGCGTGATTAATTACAGGCGTGGGCCCCTGGGGTCAGGGTGACCGAATCCCATTTAGAGCTGCTTCATCATTGCAGGGTCACCAGGTGTTGGAATGATGATGGGATAGAGAGACGGGGCAGTATAGGGTAATAACGTCATCATTGCTGATTGTAGTATCTGTGTTAACTGATCTGTGGCTCCATATGTGACAATGTTTTGTTGTGCTATAGCATGTTATTGATGGAGTAGGTCCGAATGCAAATAAATGGGAAAGCGATAGCTGTGCTTATTCACATGCTGAGACACCGAGCACACAATGAGGAAACGAGATAAGTCACCACAGAGTGATAGTTATGTTATATTCATCCCCATTGATTATTTCCAATCTAGGTCCTGGATGGTTGTTTGGTTTTGTCAGCCACAGCAAGAATATGATAGAATCAACACAAATAGAAATACAAAAGAAAACATCATTGCATTTTTCAGAATTGTTAAAATCAAGTGGAAAAAATAAAACCCAAGTGTTTCTGTTCAATGCTATACAGCAGTGCAGTGGTGCAGAGAATACAAATGAGGTTTTAATGATTTTCTGTTGCGCTTGTATATTCAGGGGTTACAGTGGTGTAACACTCAGTGGTAAACAAATGACCTTTAATTTCCCCAAATAGCCAAACCCCCCAAATTACCACTCTGCCTGTATGGGTGATGAGGCATTGTTTAAAAGTGAATTCTCCTCCATTGTCAGATTTGTCGTTCTGCTGTGTTTTACACTGATAAGTTCAGACAAGTGACGTATTCGAGGAAAAAGCCAAAGAGATGGTTGATCCGTAAAGGAAACTGTGTGCTAAGTGTTAAGGTTTATTAAGCTGTTTGAATGGTTGGGTTTTAAATAATGTGCCACAAAAAAAATAAAATAAAAATGCCTGACTGACTTTTAATCTCACAATTGGTTATGGACACGACTTTAATAAACCTAAATTCTTTAAGGTTTAAATTATGCACATCATAGCTTTAGGATTCACCACCTCCCACCTAAATGTTAGTCCTGCAATTACTGAAAATTCATGCTGGAGCTCTTTAGGTGTTCCGTCTGTATGTACTTTAGTTGAACTCTCCTCACACTCCACTGCTCTCTTTAAGACTTAAAAAGGTGTGTGAGGAGTTCTGGGGTTGCAGGTGCTAAAGCTAGATTAAGAAGATATATCTCTGCACACCTGCTTTGCTCAAACTGGGTTTATTAAAACGTCAGGGTACAGTGTAAAATGAGCCACGGCAGTGAATGAAACAATAAAGTCAGACATTTAATTCAGCAGAGGGACAGAATAAAAAAAAAAAAGAGATTAACTGCCGTTTAATTTCCTCACAGAAAATATTTGGATCATTCGCGTCTTCTGAGTGTTTCATAAAGCTCTGCCTTTTGCAATTGCTGAAATAAAAAAAATAAAAAATCTACCCCCTCACACTATATATAACACTGTTATTTCAATTTCATGGTCATCCACAAGCACTTTGTGGAACGGGCCACAATTCAAAATGAAAAGTAGCAGTAAGATGCATTTCCAGTGAAGGTTCTCCACTGATCCGTGGGATATCTCATGAATCAGAGGCTGGAATTTAACAGCAAAAACCCAAAGTGTGTGAAATTAAAATGTCCAGAGATGAAAATAGACATGATCGTGAATACATGATGATGAGCTGTAATAAACCGATGACCAGAGAGTCCGGCTTGCCGTGGGTTGTCCTGGGACTGGGACAGTTTAATTGAGGTTGAATTAGGAACCCCCTAGGAAGGAATTTAACTCGTCAGGCTAATCATCAGAATGTTGGCCTTGGGTCCATGCCCATTTTTATCTATTCCATTAGAAAGTCGGGGACACTTTAGTCCGCTGAGGACTCCTCTGCAGTCAGAACCTAGTCCGCCAAGAGCCAAACAATAGTTAGAGTCAATCAACGATCATCTGCTAGGTTGCCACACTGTCCAAACAATATTGTTTCTGATTGTGTGGAGAAAGAATTTAGAGCTCCTGCAAAGTGCGTTTTGCATCTAATATTAACTGCTTTCCATCTCTATATGGAAAATAATGTTGAGGTTAATGTATGGTTTCTTTGCAAAAAAACACAGACGTTGCATTTTTTTTTTGTTTGTTTCGTTTTAAGTAAATCGTGCTTTTCTTCTGAAGTCTGTTTACGTCTCAAAGGTGAGAATAGCTTGGTTGTGCTTTTTTGCCTAAAACATGCATATTTGAGGGGAGAAAAAGCAGTGAATCAGCTTGTTTGCATTTAAATGAGTCTCTTACACCGACATGTGTTCGAAAATATCCTAAGCCCATCATGAGGAACTGTACCATATGCATACAGTATGTGTTATTCTGTTAAAATATGCGTGATTGCTATTAATAGCAAAGCAGATACTTGTATTCAGGGAGAGTGTGACTCACAATTGCTTTTGTCGTCCTCTCGTTTCCTTGAATGAAAATAAACCTTTCCCTGTCTGTCACATTTTACACTAAAGGCACGACCCTGATTAGCACGTCGTATAAATAGGGTTGGTGAATATGTTCATGATATGGGAATGACAGTGGGGGGATTCAGTCAGCAAATCCTGCTGACACTGCAGTAGTTAGGCATGGGATTTATCACCAACTGACACGTTTTGATGGAACCAGAAAAGCATGAAATTGAAAATAAACAATTGGATATACTGATCTATTTTCATCCTGTGGTGGTTATAAAAATGTTTCTGTTGCAAACAGAGGCAGATTTCACTTTAGCGCCATTCACAATATGATGGGATACAGTGTCGGGCAATGCATCGATGCAACTTGGCAATAAAATAAAAGGCATCAAATAAACTATTCAAAAGGTGTTAGATTCAAAATGTTTTGATCTTATACTTGCTCTAAACCTATAACTGGGCAAAAGCTCTAACCCTGTGCACACGTTACATTTTAATAGAGCACGTATGTCAGTGTAAAATTAGAACGGAACTGCTGAAGTATGTCTGCAATCAGAAAACTTCAGAAAACTTGAATTTATAGCTTGGAGTCAAATTTTTGCTGATCAAGAGAAATAAGCAGAGAGTGAGAGAGAGAGGACCTATTATCAGCCAACCAGCAAAGCCAAGGGCATCTTTCTTCCATCTAGATGACTTCCCCTGATCCCAGCAGAGATCTTAAACTGCAGGCAAATTATTTCTGTTGGGGCCTTTCACTGAGCTTGGTTACTCTATGACCCCCAATGCCCCAAAAAGTTGGGAGGATTTGTAAAACGTGAAAAAAAAAAAAACAGATTGCAATGGTTTGCAACTCATTTAAACCCATGTTTTAGTCACAGTAGAACAAATCTAATCAAAAACAAATGGAGGAACATTTGACAACTAATTAGGTTAATCGGCAGCAGGTCAGTAGCATGACTTGGTATAAAAGGAGCATTTCAGAGAGGCAGAGCATGTAAAGATGGTCGTTCACCGATCAAGCCAAATAATTGTGGAACAAATACAGAAAGATTTTCCTCAACATAAAATTACGAAGACTTTGAAGATTCCACCATCTACAGTATATAATATTATCAAAAGATTCAGAGAATCAGGAAAAATCTCTATGCGCAAGGGACAAGGCCGAAGGTAAAAACTGGATGCGTGTGATCTTCTGCCCCTCAGGTGAACACAGTTCACTGCGCACTCCACAAATCTTAAAGCTCTATTGTGCAAAGAAGAAGCCATATGTGAACACGATCCAGGTGCGTCGCCATGTTCTCTGGGCCAAAGCTCATCTAAAATGGTCTGAGGCAAAATGGAAAACTGTTTTTTTTTTTTTTTTTTTTTGGAAATCATGGACGCCGTGGCCTGCGAACATCTGATATGTTGTTTGCGTTTTATTGTGATTAAATTATGGTTCAGTGAGATTTGCAAATCATTGCATTTCGTTTACAAATCCTCCCAACTTTTTTATTTATTTTTGGTCAGTGTGCATCATTACAGAAGTGAACTGTGAGATGAGGTCATGACAGATACAAAGTGCAATTTAGTTCAAGAAAGTTCAGGAAGCTGGTGGCAGGTTTACACTAGCTGTCACTGAAATGAGGGAAATAATTCTTAAATCATCTGAAGACCCCTTAAGCAAAATGTTAAATCTATCCCACATCGGCACCAAAAGTCAAAGGCGTAATGAAACTTATTTTTTGACTTGTCATTGATTTATCATTGAGCCCTCACGATGCTTATTGTGCTCTGTTTCATTACCCAGAACTGCACGGGCTATAAAATGAAGAGACTAATAACTTCTGCCGTCCTGTACCAAAAAAAGGGGATTAACAAAAAGATAAGAAAACAAAAAAAGTCCTCATAAACACTGGGAGCAAGATATACAAGTTGCAAATGGCTTGAATAAAGGTCATCTATAGTATGTTACAAGCCTCTGCTGCAGTGACTGTTAAGTGTTTGAACTAATGAGATGCATGATGCAAAATAGCAGGTCTACAGTATCAAGGACGGGGACAAGGCACACGAGCAGAGGTTGAGATGATTGGAAGGCTGCTGTGCACATACCGTAGCATGAAAAGAGACTTTTAGTGGGGTTTTTATGACTTCATTTTTGAGGAAGATCCTGATACAGAAGTATGTAATCAACCAGTAGACACTGAACTTCAGTGTAGGTCTGTTGTCTGTGTCTCCCTGCTGTATGTGCTAATATCATAGCTTGTCCGAAAAAGTGGAAAACGAGGTCAGGTGCCAAATCTCGTTTTTTAAGAAAATAACCTTTTGTGTCTCGTAACCCTGAGGCATATTTTACCAACACAAAGCAGACTTGCCAGAAGCGCTGCGCCATTGATCCATGAAAGTCTGCACTAGTGTCAAGTTGGCAGCACTTTTTCACAACAGGGCAGAATGTCCTTTGGTTCGTAAAAATGTCAGTGAAATGGATATCTGTATTCAAAACCCTGCGCAACCATTGGTCTATTCAATTGTAAAAGGTCATAGGGACGCTAATGAGCTGCCTGCTGGGAAAATAACAAGCCCCTTATGCCTCAGTAGACACCTCCCATGTCAGAACAGGTCAGCTGTAGCAGGATGGATTTATTTTTTTTTAACGTTTTAACTCTTTTTGTCATATAAGCAAATGCAATACTTAAAATTGCTACATCCCCTTAAAATTGCGTTTTTAGTTAAATAGTTAAAACGGTGTGAAGCATTTGAAAGAAGTCATTAGACAAACCCTTGTCACTTTCTCTTGTTAGACACAGCACAGTGGCAAAATCTCTGGGGCAAAATTGCTATTTTATTTCACCCGTGGCCGCTTAACTCGCTGTCAGGGAGCCGCGACCCTTTTGACATTTGAGGAAGTATTCACACAAAAGCGCACAACGGCTGCTGTCATGTGCAGGAACAGATGCCGCACACATGGGAAGATGCGAGTATTCTGTGCCTGTGCACGATACCGGAACTGGCACCAACATGTGGAAAACGGAATCTTTGCGTGTGCATTTGTAATTGTGACCGCAAGGCCGACGAAAGGTGAGCGCTCGGCAGTGCGGCGGGGAGAGGAGGTGGGCTGAAGCAATCGTCTCCGTGTGCAGTTTTTTTGTGATGAATGTGGCAGCCGCTGTGATATTTGATGTCCCTCCGTCATGGTTGATGGATTGTGGGCGAGTGGAGCCTTTCTGTGTTGTTGACACTGCACAGCAGCACACTGTGGATTGGATGTTTGCTGACAGTTTTGTCACACCGCCGTTACAATGGATGTCAGGTGATGAGGAAGCGGTGGGTGGGTCGGTGGGGGGTGGTGGAGGAAAGATCTTGAAAGTGTCATAATAAGGTCTAGCACTCGGTTGCATTATGTGTCTGTGGGTACTTTGAAGTGTCATTCAGGAATAGAGCATAGTCAGATCAAAGGAAAACAGCCAATTTGACTTTATTCTATATGAAACCGCAGACGTTTCTCTGTGATAAAAAAAAAAAAAGACACCTACAACCTGTGAACATAATTCAGCCGTACAACAAGACATGACAAAAGCTAATGCACCTCAATAAAGCTCTACACAACATGATTGTAGTTCCGTCATCTCTGAAACAGTTTGTTAAAGACGGGCTACACGTGTAGGAAATGAATGGAAGGTTTGGATTTGTTCTTAGACGGGTTTATTTGAGAACATTCCAAATTGCGTTGTATCAAATAATGACAATGAAGACTTGATCGATCAGTCTATGCTTATGCTAGTGCTTATAATTAATTATATGGTCATGAACGTTCTGAAAAGGTCTAAAAAGGACTAAGCCAAATTTCTTAAGATATCAGTTTATTTAACTTCACATCGAAAGTTAATAAGTCAATTTAAAAAAAACTAAAACAAAACTAATTCCACAATTTCACTGAACAATTTAACATCGTTCAATAAATTGTTCCAATAAATTGTAACGTTGTTCCAGTTTGTTCTGGCTCTAACTTTCCTAAACGTCTTAGTTTCCTTCAAGACTTTAACAACTCGCCTTCTCTTGAAATGTATTTTGTATGTTCTTTGGTATTTGGTTTTAGGAAATTACGTATTCCTGAAGTCTACTTTAGCCAAATTACATCCAAATTATATTTTATTGAATAATTTGCAAAGAGATGCCCACAGTGACAAACAAATACAGCAGAAGTTCTCTCTAATAGCCCCCCGCAGATGAGCTAATGCAATAAAGCCCTTTCTAAGGTCCCAACCCACCCACCCCCCCACCCCCCCCCCACCCCCCCAAACACACATGATAAAGTGTCCCGCGCTAAAGGTGCCTCCCACAGAACAACAAACACAATAAAGTGCTCGAAAAAGAAAACCGAGCAAATGTGATGAATTACTATCTTAGGTTCCCCCATTACATTATTCCACCTCTGGCCCTCAAACAGCCTAAGTCCTGCACTGACTAAGGGTTATGCAGAACGACCGTCTTCCTGTGGGAAAGTGTTAATTCATAGTTTGACTTGACCTCTGAAGTCAGAGCAAGTTTATTCTGTCACTTTACTCTGTTAGGATAAGATTGTTCTGCGACTTTGCGGCTCCTCTATGTCTCTGTCACTCACTGCAGCTTTTCTATTAGACACTGACTTTTCCTTTTTATTCTATTGACCTACTATGAAACAGTCTTGTTTTTTTTAATCTTCTGACTTCATGGTCGATAGTGTCGGCTATGTTAAACTCCCGTTTATTCTATTTGTCCGGATCGGGTCAAAGGGCATGTTTTAATTTCTAAAAGCAGCGAATCTGTCCTGACGCAAATGTTGGATAAAACAATTTTAAAAGTTGTTAGATGCACCTTGTCATCTATGCTTTGCTTTGTTAGTCATGAATCTGATAAATAAATCAATAAAAACACAACATTCTACTGTATATTAGTAATATTAGCATCTACGACAATAAGTGCCACCCTGTTTTGTCCATAATAAGTATTGTAACACGTCCTACACATCAGACAACTTCTGTTCTTACAGCTGTGGCAGTTCCTCCCACTGTTTACATTATAAATCTGGTCAAACATCTGTCGGACGTCCAAAGTTTTTCTGATGAACTAATTCTACTTTAACAAGTCAGCTGGAAAGTCTTCATTGTGCTTGTGGGGAAAAATCAGCCGATTAACTTTTTCAAATGTAACTCGAGGCTCGCAGTGCTGGAATGCTAAAATGAGTGCAATGTCTTCAACTGAAGAATTTGCAGTCTCTTGTAATTCAGTACAAATCTGGTTTTGTAGCCAACATTAGTGATGGGAGTTTTTTTTAACACCAACTCACATTCTTAATCTGTGTTTTATTATCATATCTAATTTTATTGTTTGTATTCTTATTTGCCCCCAGATGTTCTCATTTTAGTTCAGCTCAACGCATAATAAGGACAGACAGACTGTGACTTTGGAAGAAAGAAAAAGCACTCGATTGGGTCAAACAGGCTCTGTTTAATAGCTTCAATTCAAATATTGGGATGCATTACTACACGGAACCATGACTGTGGATTTTGGCCCTCATCTTTATTGTGTAATAAATGGTACTTAAATGTAAACATTTCTTTAGCTTTAGTACAGGTGAACTATGAATTTGTAGCTATTCTATAATTGTTAACTGCAGCTCCTAATATCTATCAAAAGGTGTCATGTGATTCACAGCTAACTTTTTTTTTTTTTTTTTTTTACATGAATTATGGATGCTGTGATGGCTGCAATGAAGATAATCTAATGATAATCCAATATATATGCAAATTCCTCAGTTGCAATAAAGATTATGCTTCGAGATGCATTATTAATAGGTTTTCATACCAACCAAAGCAAAAGTCAGAACTGAGTGATCGCAGTAAACTTTAAGAACTTTAACTCCTTAAGACTCATCAAAGTAAAAGCCCCCTTTGAAGTGGATCAAGGAAAATGTAAATCGGATATGGACTCGAGCTCAAGTGCAAATTACAACTTTTCATACCTTCATAAAAAATTTTATGATGTCAGACAAACGATTTCCGCTGACTTAAATACAAGGTATGGAAGTGTTATACCGTATTAAAATTGAATGTAAAGCCTGTTAAACAACTGCTTTAATGTACATTTGCATGTCTGGGCAAAGACAGTGAACCGACACGTACGCACTAACGTCACCTGAGTTTAGTTTGGCTGCGATCACGCTCCTTTCTTTAACTTTTGTAATGGAGATTTATTGAAATGGTCCTGCTCCCCTTCACTTTTGACTGCAGACACTGGCATATTTTGATCTGTTTGGATTTTTGTCACGGAGAGAAATTGGCAAAGCACAACCCCAGTGTCAAGAGAAGGAAATGATACGGGGGAGTTTTTTTATCCATCCATGCACCACTGGGTGGTAGAGAAATAACCGAGGCCATGCATGTTTAATACGGACCGCACCACGTTTAGTTCCATATTTTATCGCTTAGAAACATACTTTTAAGTAGTTCTATTTCAATTTTTGCAAATATCATGTGCAGAATGTATAAGCAGGGGACTCCTGATGACCGTGGCTGCCTATCCTTCCCACTGCTTACTCTCTTTAATAGGACGAAACACCAGGGCAACACAAAATCTGACACAAATGGTCAAAAAGAAAAACGCTTTTTGGTTTTAAAAACATCAGATTAGGAACATTTTTTTCTGTATAACTCAACAAAAAAAGTGTAATCAACCAATCTCATGTACTCACTTTCTTCCCTAGTATTTTTTTTATTTTATTTTATTTTTTTTTTGGGGGGGGGGGGGGGCTACAAAGTCGTGGCAAATCTACACACTGGCTCTCCATCGTTTGGCTCTCCGTCATGTTCGGTGTCATATAGAAAAGATCAAAACTTTGTGAAATCCAGTATTGATTTCTTTTATGAAGAGCATTAATGCAGGGAGCACTTTGACATTTTAAATACAAAAGTGTCAGTTGGGAGGTTTCGAAGAGGCTTTAACTGGAATCAATGTGTCGTGCAGGATATTGCATTCGCTCCGATGAGGGACCGTTTCAAGACTGATTAGTTTGATGTGCCTTTGCCAGACAACAGTGCGTGATAGATTGCCAACCTTGTATCGTTATCACCTCTGTTTGTCCCTAATCGTGATTCACACCAGTTACATCAAACTCAAAAATCTCCTCCCTAAACTCTTTTTCTCCTCAATTGGTCACCAAGACTGATTACAAATGAGATTATGAAACAAGCCCAATTGATTTTGAAGAAGGAGAAACGGTGCTGCATTAAGAGGCCAGACGCAGCAGCAGGACAATAATCAGTCATTCAGTGAATGTATCCGGTCAACCTGTTATCTCTTCTCCGCCTCCTGTCCCGATCAAATACAACAGGAGCTCCAAAACAAACATCCGTCTCTCCTGTGGGACAGTCGGCCCCTCTAGGTCACAGCTCGGACGAAAACAACCTTGACACTCACTGGGTCTGCAAAAGCAAACACTCGACATGAATTATACAATGGCATGAGGGACCTAATGAAGCCTTCATAGAGTGTTTGAGTAACGTAATGGACCGTGCATGCAGTGGACAAGTAAGGTATGACTGAATCAATATATATTTTGTTGGCTGATGTGACACAGTACACTTTCCATTCACCAAGGCTCATTTGGCAGAGGAAATGGGCTAAGGAATTGTTTTTATCTCATGTTGTGTTGTTTACCAGGGACTGTGGACACTTTTCTGAGTTAATTCTGTAGCCTTTTTTTCTCATTTTCAAGTGATGGCAGGCAACCACGACGTCCTCAGTCCCGGTCACATTGGACAAGAACCACTTACAATCATCCTTTACTCTGTGCAGTGGGGAGCATATAAAATCTGTTTGTGTACGTACTCTATATGCATGTGCCTGTCCTCATCGAATGGTTCGGGCGGCGAGGGGGGGGGGGGGGGGGCATGATAAATTGGAAAAGTGATGCCTCACAAAGCACTTAATAATCGCTGCTAATTGCCCCATTCATTATTGTCTGATTGGGGAGCGTCACAATGTTGTTTGCAACATGGGACCAGCAGCAGTCACGCT
Source organism: Channa argus (assembly GCF_033026475.1). NCBI lineage: Eukaryota > Metazoa > Chordata > Actinopteri > Anabantiformes > Channidae > Channa > Channa argus. Next base: position 8,699,850 of record NC_090218.1, read on the forward strand.
GCATGAGCCACATGCATATCACTCTACCTCTGCAGAAACTTCCTCCACATGAAGGGCCATAACCTCCAGGCCAGACGAGCTCCCAGCCGGCCCCACCCCAGCTGAGATGTAACTAAAGCTGCAATTGTTTAAACAAAAAACAAAAGCGAGAGAGAGAAATATGCCTCTATGCTGTTTAAATCACTGCAATAAATTAGAGAGAGAAGTCGGTTATCAGCCCCCCATAAAAGAAAAAGAACTCAGACAAAGATCGCAATGGTTGTGCTGTGATCAAATAGTACAAATTATTTTCCATGATCTGTGATTATCAGTGTGCTGGTAATGATGTAATCATTGGAGGGCTCTGTAGTCTGAGGTCGGAACCAAATGGCATTTGTAATGAATGTACCCAGACACGATGAGTACGGTACAAAGGTTGTTCAAACGCTTGAAAACGTAGGACATAACAAATAAAAGACAGACACTTTGAAAAGTCCCAGGCAAGTGAATTAATTTGTAAAAGGTTTGTCAGTAACCAAATGAATATTCAAAGTCCTTGATCGGCAGAACAGGTTTCATTCAGTGTCTGAAATCTAAGCCAGCATTCATCACAGCTTCTATGGTCCATAACCCAAAAACAAGACTAACAAACTAAATGGCTAAACTCTGATATTACAGAAAGGATGTAGACTCAATTTTGGCTCTAGGCCTTGTTCAGTGTCAAGGATCCATTTTACTAAGCTCCAGTTACTAAGATTTTATAGTGTTGTATTCTTTCCCTTGTGCAAGTGACAAACTGATTTGCAAAGAGCCTCACGGTGAAAGAACCACAACTTAAAAAAGATTAAAAACAATCTTAGTTTTCAAACAGGCAATGATGCAGTTGTTGTTGTGTATCTGAAGGAGCCCTGGAAAACTTTCAAATGTGATGTGTACACAGAACTAGACTTATAAAGCGCTAATTAAAAAAATACTACGCTAATGTTCATTAGCTTAAATAATGAACATGTATTAAGTAATGAGCCAGGTTTTCTTTTGTTTTTACTGGATTAATTCATTCATTTTAGCAATGTTTGTAATGGCTTATGTCAGAGTGAGACATCCTATTAAAGTGTTCTTGCATTGATTCTAGCAAAAGAAAATAAAGTAATTAATTAAAGCACATATCATGTTAATTTTCACTCTTACTGCCTTCACCGTTTTAGGGGTTAAGGTTCATTTCAAAACCTTTGCGGTGAAGGTTAATCATAGGCCTTTAATATATGTATATTAACACCCACACTCACACTGAAAAGAAACTTTAAATTTACACATATAAAGATGCCATTGATAATTGGCACCAATCGACTCAACGAGTTCCATTCATTTTCTATCCACTCTGCCCTTTCGACTTTATTCATCGGTTGTAACAACAGATATTTAGAGATCATTTAGAGGAAAACCCCAAGTGCCTCCTGGTGGGTCAAGGGAGGACCTTGCATGGCAAGGTGGGACTGGCGGTGTTTATTAACGAGAGATGGTGCAACCCAGCACACATCTCTGTTATGGAACACCTCTGCGCTAAGGACACTGAGTTACTCGCTATCGGCATAAGACCCTATTACATCCCGAGGGGAGTTTCTGCACGTCATTGTGTTTAATGGTTACCCTCCCCCCTCCCCTCGTCCCCCCCGCCGATGCAGCAGCTGTGTGTGAACTACTGCTCGCAGCGGTGTCTCGCATGCAGACTCAACACCCACAGTCCCTCCTTCTGATCAGCGGGGACTTTAATCAAACCTCGCTCTCTTCCACTCTCCCTACTTTCACCTGGGATGCGGGTGAAAGTAGAGACGTCGGACTTCCTGTATGCTAATGTCAAGGACGCATACACCTCTGTTCCCCCCCCCCGTTGGTCGCTCTGAGATAAACCTGGTACACTTGCTCCCTGAATACACAGCGAGGGTAAGGAGAGAGCCTGCACAGAAGTCTGTGAAAGTGTGGACTGATGAGGTCAGTTTCCTGTCCCCAGACTGGGAGACACTGTGCAGCTCTCATGGTGATGACATAAACAGCCTGATCCACTTCATTATGGGCTATATTAACTTCTCTGTGGAGAACACTGTGCCAACACGGAGGGTACGATGTTTCTCCCACAACAAACCCTGGGTGACCCCTGAGCTTAAAGCCCCACAGAACAAGAAGGGCTTTTATGTCAGGGGACAGAGAGGAGCAGAGTGCAAGATCAGGAAGGCTAAGGACTCTTACAAGAACACACTGAAAAAGCGGTTGGAACAGAACAATGCACGGGACGTGTGAAGAGGCCCGAAGACCATCTGTGGTCATGGACAGAGCAGAGTCAGAGGGACGGCTGAAGGAGACCAATGAATTGAATCTGTTTTTCAACAGATTGGATTCCAACTCTCCAATTTAGCAGACTACACCCACCTCTACAACCAAAACATTTACTCAACAAGAATATTTCAAATGTTGGAAACAGCTATGGTGATTGGGTCTAAAAACAGATAACTGCACAAATAAGATTACTAATTACAAATCTTATGGAAAACATGCACATTTAATAAAGCTTATACTTCTTCTTACAGATATTTGGTTTGGTCTTTTTTTTTTCTTAGATTTACTTTGTTAAACAAATTCAGAATTAGCTGGAGAAACCTAAAATGTTAATCAACTAAATTCACAAGAGCGGCCTCCATGTGCCTCGTTGTGCATCCTCCTTAAAAGCTTGGTGAAACCACCTGATGAGATCTGAGTGAGCGGTAATCTTTCCAGAGCTTTGCTCGTCAAAAGCTTCCAGCTGTGGCCCACAGTTTCAATAAAGATTCAGGTGTGTTAAGGTTAAACATGACATCCAAACCATTTTTTTTTTAATCTTTAAGAAAACGAGTAGCCTCATGATTGTGTAACAGTAACACAGGGTCAGCATTAGCAGGAACATCAAAATTACATGGAACTTCATCCTCCTTTTTTTTTTTTTTTTTTTTTTTTTTTTTTTTTTTTGCAATACTGCAGTCAGGACCTGACTGACAGACAGATATTTCCTTCACAAGAGCCAAACTGTTGTTCCAATGGCACAATTATCCATTGCATGAGTTTACCCTAAATATGTTCAGTGGTAGGTTGTCTCTAAAGAAAACATTGCCAGATGCTACACCATTCCCTGTAATTTATTCAATTACATGCAGACTCATCATCACCCTATTTATTTTGCCTTTAACTGACAACCGGACCGTTTATCTTTCAGGAGGCTTATGAGGTTCATAATGCATCGAGAAGTTCAGTGCAGGATTATGCGGAGTTGACAGGAAATCCTTGAGATGATAAGTGTCTGTGTATCAAATCGCTCAGACAGATGATGCTGCTCAGCTTATCCATTCAGTTACTGAGGATCATAGGCCAGTTTCTGACAAAGGCAGAAAACACACGGTTAGAAAGGTAATTGTCTCATTTCTTTTTAAAACATCTTTGATTTATGGTCAGTTAAAGATGAAATATGTAGCTGCACATTCTCTCGATTCACAAAGCAGGAAGTAGTTTAGCTACCGATGTTTAGCCTCAAGCACTTGACTGAAATCATGCATCTTGTACAAACTGTGAACTTGATGACTGCTTATTTAATGAGATTTCACACCAGAGTCGGTGCTTTCAAAATTGAGGGTTACCTATGAAATATGAGAGAAGACTGGACTTTTTAGTAAAGGCCCAAGTCTTCAATTTAGCAGGGGGTCAGTGCAGTCAGGGACACTGTGGATTAATTGGGTGTAGCTGCAAGTTATTTTTTTGATTATTGTGGTATACTGCAATTATATAATTATGTTATAATAAACCAATTCTATAATGAGTCGACTTGAATAGTTATCAAGGAAAATGCACAGATTAATCATTTTGTAATATGTATTAATCAATGCAAATATACAAATTAGCAAAAAAAAAAGAAATGCATACACAAATAAAAGAAGTTTTAGTATTTTCAAAATACTTTAATATAACTTTTCGAAACAATCCAAAATGCTAATACTAATACTAATTCAAAGTACTATACACAGAACTTTAACAAAACCAAGGGATAAAGAATTTCAAGGGTTGGTGTAATAGAGGAAAATCTAACAGTCATTTTACAGAAAGCAGACAGAAAGGGACCAGACTCCGTGCCGGACTTAGGTCCGACTCAGGTCATTGGCTTGACAGTTGTGTGCATTATAGGGCCCCCATCATCCCTAACCACGTTCCGGCAGCTCCGATTCCCTTAATGAAAGTACAACTCCATTCATTCTAAAAATATGTTGCGTTGCAACGTAATAATTAAGTGTTCAAACGGGATTACTTTCGCTACAAAAACTTGATCCCGTTGGCAGTTTAGCTGTATAGGAACATAATATTGAGGAGACACGGTTGAACAATTACAGCATAAGCCAGAGCTACAAATGTGCTGAAAGGAGCAGGAGGAAGAATAAGAGTGGACCCAAAATAGAGCCCAGTGGAACTACTCAGCAAACGTTTCCATCAGATGAAATGATGTAAATGTATTATGTATTCCATCTAAACATGCCTCTCAAACTGAGACCTATATTTTTCTACTTTGAGAACTGCTAACGGAGGAAAGTGTACTCCCCTCAATATCTTTTGCATGAGAAACCTCTATTAGAGGTAGGCAGTAGATGATTTCTGACAGGAAACCGATTTTGTCTACAATGCAAGCGTGCAGCTTAAGGCTTCCTTTCCTACATCCTGTCTGCCTTCACTGAATCCCCCATGTCATCAGATTTTGCTTCGCTGCTTCTTTCATCTCCATCTTTTTTTAAACCAGCCAATTAGCTAAAACCGTCTTCCCAAAGCATGTCTGTCACTGGTATAGAAAATATTCTCTAAGACACCTTAAAGTAATTTACACACCTGATACACACAAATACAAACATGTGCACACACAGTCCAATGTCGCCCCCAGTCTTTGCATGGGAAATGATTGCCTTGATGAAGATGGGATGATTATAGTGGTTGATTGGAATTGGTTGTAATTATTCACAAATCAAAAAAAAAAAATAAAAAATGTTGGAGAATCACATTATATCACTTGCTCCAGATATGCTTGTTAAGTGGATGTTTTTTAAGCAGATTATCATCTGGAAGTGCTTTGTGTTGCATACAGATATCAGCATTATGGGAAAGAGACAATTTCGAGACAGAGAAATGCCATGATCTAATAAAAACAGATGCCTTCTGTTAGATATGCTTGTTTGATGACATGAGTGCACTTAACTCAGTGATGTGGTTGGGGAATGTCCTTGCCTGTGTAACCAATCTTTAATCAGGGTGTATTTCAAACACGCGAGACTTAATCGCCGCAATCTGCACACACCAGACCAATCGTTCCGCATGATAAAACAGAGTCGCCCTTGTATGTCTTTGTAAATGTGTATCATTTGGCTTGCAATGTGTTATCACGGGACTTTCCGATCGGACTAAGCTTGAAGGGCATGATCCCCACATTTCCAGTGGTGGACTGCAGCCTTTATTCAGCTCCACACAGTAGTTTTGCTGGTGCAGTTTTACTTTAAACTATTTCACATTTACTTGTTGCACGCATCAACCTTTTAAATCATCTTTTTGCTTCTTCTCTCTCTCTCTTTCTCCACTTTCCTTCATATACAGGTTACCACAGGCAGGACGGTCTCAAAGGCGAGGAGAGACGCCCGTTACCCTTTCTCTCCAGATGACAAATGAAGTTGTCTTTCTCCTCAAGTGTGACTGGTCATTTTGGGCGGCATGGCATGAATATTTGTTTTGCCAACTGTGCTCCAAGCTGTCTCCAATGGCTGCTAATGGCCAGAGAACTCACCAGCAGGGGGTGGTGTTTATCCTCTCAATGTCAAGGCAGCATCCTGGTAAGTCAGTCTGGGCATATGTGGAACGTCTGTCTTGTTTTATCATTTTTATCTTCCTCTGTCAACCTATTGCAGCCTCTTACACGTCAAGATTTGTTTGACACCTGCTGTTTATGAATTGTATGTTCGCCCACAAACACAACAAATCAGCACTTTATTACAAACTTTACTGATCTGCAAGCGAAGTCGACCTCTTATTCAGAATCACAGCTTCATGATGAAATGTCCGTGTCCTTCTCCTGACAAATACTTATTTGCTCTCGTTATGTGACGGTGGCAGAATAAGACGAGACTCTAAAGTGCGGCGTGTCACAAATGCGCATACGAGCTGTTAATGAGCAGTCTCCTGTAAGGAGCATAACGTTTTTGTTCCATTGGTTGCCTGGTTAGGTGGGTGGATTGTTGAAAAGTGTGCAGGGATATTGAGGATGTGAGGGTTTTAAAAGCAACTCATTTATTTTAAGCTTCCTTTGCCTCCTGTTCTGTGTGTCCTCATCTCTTTTCCACTTTACTTTTCCTTTTGTCTTAGGTGTTGCACCTGTGTCAATGCTCCCAAGATGCAGCAGCATTTATTTAGCTGTTCCTCTCCTCTGTCTTGTCTGCTTTTGTTGCTTGTATCGTGTGAGACTATGCTATTCTCAAATGCAAATGCTTTTAAAGTGTGTTTGTGTGTGTGTGTGTGTCTGTGTGCACGCATGCACTTCAACTTGAACTTCAAAGGCGGGTTTTAAAAAGCTTCTCTGTGCTGTCTCCTGCAACTCTTGTCCCTTTTAATAAGGTTTCATCCTCCCATAGACTTTGTGGATAACAAGACATGGTTTTTCAAGAGCGGAGATATGTATACACCATATTTCTGTTTGTGATATTGGTATTACAGATCATGCAATTTCATAGTGGGATATGTAGAAATGTCTCAATCACTCATGTTGTGAGCCTGTATGCTGCGAGGATTTCAGGAAATGGAGTGCTCCTTAAACTCTATAGGCAGTGTGCTTCATTCCTGAGTCAGTGGAGTATTTTGGAAAATAAATTGAAAGTGAGAAATTGAACACACAGTTAAACAGTCATGCTCTATTTGGACTTAAAGGCTTAAATCAAAACTGCATAGATTAAAAAGTTGTTGGAGAGTTTTAGGGAGATGCATTATGCAACTTGTTCCCAGTGGTTTACAGATTGGTCCAAGTTCCACCTGCTTAGTGCAATCGATTCAGTTGTTGTTTACCAGACTGGCATTCAATAGCTTCTTGGCCACCGAAGCAGCCCTAAGTTTTCTATACTGACGATAATGATTTACTCAAAGTTAGAGGTGATTAAAACACCCGTAGCGACAGACAATTGTTTCTTAACAAACATTATCAACACTGTAGCCATTTTAACTATTTTGTTTTTGAATGCAAGTGTAATTGTAAACATACATGGTTGTGAATTTTTGATTCGTCTGCAGAGATATTATCTAATTAATCCCTCATTATACTGACGTGAGGAGTGGGCTGTGGAGGAATCGCTACAGGGATCCACAGCATGTACTGCCTCCTGGTAAAGTGTTGCTTTTACAGGAACAGTATTTAATAGCATGTTTAAGTATAAATTGCTTAAGTGAGCATCCATTAGATTCTTATCAAGGGCCTATTTCCATTGGTTGTAAGGGGCATTGATCAGATTCTGGCAAGTGTTCCACTGAGTCAGCTAAGAGTGTGTGTGTGTGTGTGTGTGTGTGTTTGTGTGTTGCATGTGTAGAGCTATGCGACTTTGGCCAGGTCACTGAAGCTTAGATATACATTTGTCTTTAACTAATGAGACTTTATTAATCACATGGTTTTATGTACATACATATTTAACCTTAACCACATATATACACCAATAAGCCAAAAATATTAAAACCACGTGATGGTTTAAATGTTGTCATGCAGCTGCTGGACGGTCTGTTCTCATTCTACTTTTTTTCTTCAATTAAAAGTTCAATGCAAAGTTCAGTTCATGGAGTAAAAAAAAAAAGGCAATTTTATTAAACCCATCATTTTTTTGTTTGTTTGTTTGTTTTATCACTTTTGTGATATTTTTCCGTTCCATATTGACCGTTAAGAGATTCCTCTTTTAAGCAATTTCAGTGTAATGGGCTGCAAAATCTATAGGTCTTGTTCTGTGCAAAGTGCATGGTAAAGTTCAGCCTAAGCTAATTTGGTCTTCTCAGTAGAGAATTCCCTCTTTGTGTGCCTATCTCTCTGCTACAGCTCAGCAAGCAAACACTGTTTGTAGAAGCCCAAACAGGGAATTTTACACTACAAAGAGTGCAGGCGCTTGATTCATCAAACTCTTACTGCTTAAGCCGCATAAGAGCTTCAGCTGAACTTTACAGGGCATTTTTTCACAGATTTTTATCTCCTATCACTTACAGTCTGTATCGGTAGGAAGAACAATAATTATTTTAATGTAATTACACTATGGGAATTGATGTGTTCAGATCAACTGCATAAAAAGTGAAAGTGGCATTTTTATAGTATCGCTGAAGAATGTGTCACAGACTGGCAATAGACGTCCTCAGCATATTTCAAAAAGGTCGCACCTCTTTTTATGTGCAAAGCTTGCAGGTTAAGTCAAAGCTGAGGCTAGAATAAATCTCATGAAGTTTTTTTTTAACTTGGAAAGTAGGGAGCACGAAGCTAAGTTTCAAGGTCGCAGTAGCTCAGAAAGTTGGAGGAATAAGTAGGAATGAATCACCTGGGGACCATAGCCTCATTTTAAAGCATTCTGACCAGAGGCTGGATGGACGGACACAGCGACTGGTAAATGGACGGACTCACCAGCATTGCCATTTGTTGTCGGTGCCAACCATCAACAACACGAGCACAGCTTGTTCTGGAGAATTCGTGATAACTTGTGAACTAAACTCTTGAAAAATGGCTGGACTCGCACATTTTCTGCTGTTGCTGGGTGTGAAGGGCAATTATGTACCACACCACTTCTTACTGAAGCTTTGGTACTTAAGGCCCGACGTGTCCTCTCTGGGCTAGAAGGGAAGTCGTTTATTATCTTGGGGTTTTGTTCGAGTGTGAGGGCATAAGAAATGCATGCATAATAACTATGGTCAAATTATTCAGATTCACTTCAAATTATTTTGTAAATTGATAAAGATAAATTTCTCATTATCAGTGGGGCCACGTCGTTTGCAAACTGATGACAGTTTGGAAAAGAGGTCCTCCCACAGCTGATGGTGAAGATGACAGCCAATTTAATGCTAGATTATGTACTGTGTGTGTGTGTGTGTGTGTGTGTGTGTGTGTGTACTGTAACAGCAGGTATGAGATATATTATGACAATAAAAAGCTTTGACATTTAAAACAATCTGGCTGCTTTGCACAATATAATCTGTGTAGATGTGCAGATTGTGTTTGTGTGTGTGTGCGTGTTCCCCTAATCCATCATTCTTTGATGGATTACACACAAGCTGAGCAGCAGAAGCTTTATTAACACTGTAAATAATGACAACAGGCAATCCCTAAAGAGATCCACAAGACATACAGGCAAAGCCACAGATTCTCTTGTCACACACTGCTGAAATGCTTCCCAGCAATAAAAGTATATAAAACTGCAGTTTCACTCATTCAACCAACCCTGTCTTGCTCAACAGAGAGAAGAAGGCAGCTTTAATGTGCCACTAGCTTAATTCTGCAGGCTTTATGATGCCATTCTTCTTGCAATCAGCGGGCGAGAACCTGAACGCAAATGTCATTATCCCCAATGACAACAAACAAACTATCTTACGTGGTTAATGTTTATATGTACAGCAGTTATCGCCCATTTAGACTTATTGTTGTTCAAAACAACAAAATCGTGTGCGTTCAGCTCGGGGATGAAACATTGTGATGAGATTTAATGTGAGGGAAGCAAGTCTACTGTTCTGAGCTGCCCGTTTGCTTCTATAGCAGCATAACACCTAAGGGAATGTTTGTCCTTCTCAACTACCTCTTGCTCTTCTTCAGCCCTGACTCATTCCAGGTGTGTGTGTGTGTGTGTGTGTGTGTGTGTGTGTTTTTGCCTGCACATGCTGGGAGACAGAACGAGGTCAGAGAGTGAGCATTGAGATGCAGGAGTGTTTTGTATGTGCGTTTGTGCGGGGGTCCTTGCATGGCTGCTTGCATGTCAGCAGGCAGACACCCTCTGGCCAGAGCCAAATAAAGTATCCTCACCTGTTTGTGGCCTTTGAGGAAGACTGTGTGTGTCACCTCCCAGGGGCCGATGCCACGCTGATTTAAAGCCGCTGGAACAATCAGCAGACTCTACAAGGCTGGGTCAGATAGAATAACCTCAGCCCCTCTGAGCTCAGGATCAGGAGCTGTTTTGTCTGTACACAGTACAATAAATGTAAGATGACTTTAGTCCACAGAGGAAAGGTGAGGTGCATATGCTGAAAGATTAAAAATAGACATTGTTTGAAGGTGTTTGGTGATATAATCGGGGCATTAACCTTAAATCCAACACATTTCCACTGATTCAACTTCTTCTCTTAGTGACTTCACAACTCAGGAAGGGAGAAGACTTTGGATAAAACCAGAATGAGCTGGGAGTGGGAGGGGGGGGAGTGCAATTAAAAAAAAAAAAAAAAAAAAGTACCACAGGCCGTTTTGGTGGTGATTTGCTTAACGTAACATACTAAAAATGACCAGAATATTGAATTGAGGCCAACATTTTATTGGACTCCCAGTCTATATGACACAGCAAGGATCGTTTGTTGTAATGTTAATTTGCCAGTGACCCCAGCAGCTAAAATACAAGATTCCTCTTTATTTTTAAAAGATTAAAACAGGAACCATTGGGGTGATTGAAATGGAAGAATGCAGAATTAGTTCTCACATAAAAATAAAAAAAGTATAATAGACGGGGTAAAAATATAGACAGGAACAGTTAATCTATAAAATATTTCGGTCTGTTGGGGTCTACGGGTGGAGGTTTTGCTAAAAATATCTTCCATCAACAATGTTATTCAGCGTTTCAGGAAATCACAGGCATCCCCCGACATGCATGCGAGGTGCAGCCCCACCTCCATCTCCCACCTTCACACACACACCGAGAACCCCCCACTGGGGCATTGCTGTCCCCTATAGATTGAAAACAGTGAGGTCAATATCATTTCTATTCACACAGGTGGAAATAGCTTTCATAAATACTCTATTATGTTCGGGAGTGCACAGCTGAGAAAATACACCCACAACATTCACTGCCGTTTTTATAAAAGCCTTGCTGACCTTCACGTTAACCTTTCCAGTGCCCGGTTTGCACCAAGATCTGTAGTTAGAATCCAGATTTTAGAGTCAGACTAATCACTTGTCACTTCCGGTTTAAATGTGACCGTGACCACCTCTTCTTGCATGAACATCTGGTTCGAGTCATTGGTTGAGACGGGTGTAATCTGTCCTCCAAAAGCCTCCTAAAATCGTACTCGCGATCCGTCGGCCTAAATGGACGAGACTGAAAACAATTTCACATATGGATTTAGAGGAGATTTCTGAGAAGCTAGCTTTTAGATTAGTTTGTTTCTGTGGAAAGGGCAGAGCACGGTGAGATTGGCTCTTGGCAAAGAGCCATCTTTTTGAAGTAATCAACCCTGGGGATTACGTACGGTCGAACGGATAAAGCAGCATTGGTGAAATAACTTAGCTGTAATAAGCGAGTCCTTTCTTTCACCACCTCAAGAATTAAAACCGTTTCACTTAGCATTTTTCTTGTTGCCATACTTAGTGCTGCCGAGTCATCCCGAACACTTCGACCTACTTTGTTTCATGTGTCCATAAGACACTTTTCTAGTAGTGTTGAGGAGTGTCAGGGTGGACTCCTTTAGCTGTTCTAGGTTTTTTTTTCTTACCTCTCTGAACAATCTGCATTGCAGTTTCATCATCTTCATTTATAGACAACGCGTCTAAACTGTGGACTGATGAAGTCGTTGACATCACTCGGTAACTCCTGATCGTAGGCCTTCTGGTCTTTTTCGGTGCAAACTACAGCTGACGCCGCTCGTGAATCGCACACTAACCCTGCTTGAGGTTGAGGTAGCTCTAAACCACGTCACCAACTTTTTCCACGATTGGATCATGTGTAATGATTAAATCATGTGCAGTATATAAAGTTGTTATTATTCTGCATTTCCTTAAGTTTAAAAAAAGTACAACGTTCAAAAAATACTTTATTGAACAAAATACTTCAATTAGTTCCTTGCGTAAACATTTATTGAGGTTAGACATTAGTATACGATGGTTGTAAGCTTTCATTTCCCTATATTATGTTGCCTGAGACCACAGTGCAACCCGTCCTCTGTGCGTTGAACCTCTCTCCTTGGCTCCCATGCACCCAGCTGCAGTTTATGCAGTCACAACGCATCTTTTATATGATTAGTGGTGTCATATTTTCTTCAACAGCAGATGAAGGCCACGCTACTTTCATTATTTCTAATTTGCTTCGGATTTGAGCCAGACCAGCAGCCCGTAGTGGGAGGAAATCGGTGTTGCTTGCTCTCTGATATTCTGTAGTTTTCTCAGTGGCAAAGCCCCTTCGCACGTGTATGTATCCGCATCCATCCTGGTCATGCTCTGTCGACGCAGTGTGCTTGCTGTTGCGTAGCAGCGTGAGATAAGAGGATCAAGATGATACACCGCTGCCCTGGATGTGTGCTATTTCATTTTTTTTTTTTTGATCTTTTCGAGAGCACATGCTTGGGAGCATTTCTTTGAGGGGACCTTGTCAATATTTTACGACTGTGCAAAGTATCTATTGACACTGATGTGAATTAAATATGACAGACCGCCTAATCAAAAGCTTTTAATGCAAGAGGAGGGCTATGCTCTTCGACTTTAATTAAAGAATAAATGGCCACAGATTTTTGGCGAATTTTCCGAAGCACGGACTAGCTGGACGTGGCACAGGCGCAATCTGTGCACCTCTTAGAAAAGGAGACCTCTCTGCTCTCACTGCCCTCTTAACATTTATAGCCTTTTCAATCACTTCTGAAGCAGGCCCACTACTTCAGAGGTATAAAGGAGCAATAAAAAAGTTGTTTGTAGAGTATTAAATGTGGGGGCAGCCTCAAGGCTTTTATTTTCCGGCAAGGAGCACGGTTGCAGAAGGTGGCCGAGGCGTTCGGCTCTTTGGTGTTGACAAGGAGTTAAATGCTAAAATTGTAAAAGAGTGCACTCAGTAAAATGTGACCTTAGGGACTTTCAAATTACATGAACAGACTGTGGCTTATTATTATTGTGGAGGTACTTGAAGATCATCTACATTTGTGAATGTAGTGACTAATCTTACAGTAGAAGACACTGGAAGAATTAGAACTAGACGAATTCTCAAGGCACTTAAATGGTGATAGAATACAAAGCACTGATCACAGTCACTGTTTTTTTTTTCATGGTAAAGAACCACGAGTATGAGTGTGTGTATTTTTGTATGATTCGTGGTACATATGAGTCTTGTGTGTTCTTTGCACCACATGCATGTTTTATGTATTATCTTTGCTCTTAGCACTATTTATGCTTTCTCTACATCTACTGGCTTTTGTATTTCGCTGCCGCATCCAAGACACATTTCCCTCGTGGGAGACAGAGAAACCACATATCCAAAAGAGAATAGCCACTATGTTTTAGTTCAGGAGACATCAACAATATTATGATTTTAATAAAATCAAGAGAAATGAGCCCACAATACTTTTAATCCCTTTATTGTGACATTTAATGAAAAGATGAATGAAGTTATTTGTTGTATATATTCATGAATAGGTTTTGACAAATCTTCAGTTTTACTGATGGCTTGAGATGAAATTGCTAGAAGTGCTGATTAATAAAAACTCAGCATTTACACCTAATCCTGCTGTAGTACTGTTAAAAAGGGCTGATGGTATAACTCCGACTTCAGTTAATAAATGTCAGAGTAGAGCAGGCGCCGTGTTAGGAGCGTGCTTAGGGCACAGAGCTCGGTTTTCATCATCAAAGTCAAATGTGACAGCAGCCAGTTTGATGGCCTTGCTAATATGTTTTATTCATGCAAATGCACGACATTCAAAGGCTGTTTGTAGCACAATGACGGAGTGAGTGCCAAACAAAGTTTTAGATTTATCATCTATTTCAAAGCGTCGACGAGCTTCTCTCAGATCTATATATTCGCAGCATTTGACGTGGCCGAGGCTGCTGAAAGGAGCAGTTGGTCAGGGTTTTTCACATTTTAATGATCCTCTCTGGGAGTTATTTTCCATTCCTCTCTGTCTCTCTCTCTCTGTCCCTCCCTCCCTCTCTTGGTGGTGTTTCTGTCTCACACTACCTCTGAGGAGAAATCCCAGAAATATGGATAAGGATTGCCCCACAGAGAATACATGACCTCATTTCCATGTGTCATGGTGATCTAATGGGCTTGGACACCGTGGTCGAGGATCTGAAGGATTTAAAAATGTCCTTCCTTTACTCCTCCGTGTGTTCGGCTGTTATAGGTGGGGATAATGAGGTCCTGGCTGCAGAAAGTGTGGAGCCACTTCAAAGCGAAGATACTTTAACCTCTGCTAGCTTTAAAGGCGAATGAAAAAAGATACAGTTGCAAATGTGTTGGGTATTTTTTAATTTTTTTTTCATAGGTTACGTGCACTGCAAGGATCCCTTATTTATTTTTATGCTAATGCCTGGATTATTGGTACTTTATTTTGAAAGGGAGACAAACCATTTAATTGAATGGTGTTAAAGACCTATAAATAGTTAAACTAATTTGACAGCGTGCAACAGAAAATGAGTAGCCTGTACCTCTGAGAGCTTTGTGCAGTAAGTTAGAAACGTCCCACTGCTGGGAGTTTGCACAGAACACATTTTAACATCCGACAGCTAAACATTAGCGAGAAACTGGATGTAACTAGCAACCATCAGCACTTTAAACCAATTAGAATGTGACAGAGACCAAGAAGACATTAACACAAAGCAACCGAGCTATCTCTCTCCTAGCTTTCACAAGCCCACAAAGGACATGTCACTTTTTGTGTGTGTGTGTGTATGTAATTACAAGTCCTTCTGTTATTTTGATGAGGACATTTTTTTTCAATGCCAGTAAACGAAGGCAAAAATGTATCCAAGCTTGCATCTATGACATAACTAATAAGTGGATTTATCCTGCGGCTAATTCTGTTCAGCACATTCAGCCTTATTTACCTTATACAGCGTTTGTGCAGCACATTGTTCTCGTGGCTTATTCACATTCACTGTACAAATGTAAGCACAAACTATAGTTTCAATATCAGCGCAGCTAATGTATATTTTCTACTGTCTAATTATTCCTTCTTCTGGAACTGCTGTCTGTAACCATCACCTACTTTCCTTGAGCAAAGCTGACCTCCTACAGCAGACCCCTTAGACTCCTCTCCCCCTGCTGTGTATACTCACGCAGAGGAGATGTCGTCTGCTGAAATCTTTAGTTAGCACCGATCCCTTGGGATTGTTTTTAAAATAATATTTAATAATAATACGGAATTTCATGTCTGTCTAATCCTTAAGAGCGGAGACGACAATGTGGTGACTAAACTTTTGAGTCTGAGTGGGTTTTGCAATGCAGTCGTCCTTCTTACTAAGCCTGACAGTAAATCGGACCCCACACGAAATTAAACATTTAAAAGGCCAAATTTGTCTTTTTTGTTGGAGAAGACCTTTAAAAAACTCCGGGATAATAGTCACCAGTTCACTGTGCAATGCCATAGTGTTACAGTACGTAAAACAGACATACAACAAAGAGGAGCACAGCTCTCATTTTGTGACTCATTAGCTTTGGATTTATGCACAGTCACAGTTCAAAAAGAGTTAAATATATGTATTTGTACCGAGTGTGTTCCAGGGTAAAACCCAGATAAGTTGAATTCACAACAACTTTACGTGTATAACCCTTTTACTGTGGCTTGTACTGAGTTACTAACTTGGTATTGCTGAACAGCAGAAAAAAAACTCTTGGAATGCAAAAGAAATATGATGAAAAGGCCATTAAACATAGATTAAACGGGTCTATGGTGCATAATTTGGGTTATACTGGCCCTCAGTGCAGCAATTTCCCCAAAGCAGAGACGTACCATTAAGTTAAGAAATGCCCCCCTGAGCCAATACTGGCTATTGCTTCCTGACCACCACAAACCAGTTAACAGTACAACTTTTTGCGTGGCAATAAACCCCAATTAGAAAAGAATGCGTACGTGTGACTTAGACATCGGGGTATGTGCGGTATCATCACTGAATGATTTGAACTTTCGAGCTGTAGTTGGGATCTTCAGAGAACGAAGCTCCAATTTTCAATGTCAAAAAGTCCATTGGAAACTGTCGGTTTGTGGTAAAAACCTGAAACAGAGAGTAAGACTGTGAAGTGCAGGTGCTAAGAGTGTATCAAATGTCTGAATGTAATCAGAGAAGCTCGCTAGCAACATTAAAGCTTCTCTAATTATAGCGAATAAACAAAAACCAAAAAATTGCACCCAGGGACAGAGGTAGAAGCCGACATACTGGGCAGATGCTCCATCCGGTATAGTGCGTGTATTTTATTAATGTCATTAATGGATATGTTAAAGGTTCAGTCTGACAACAATGCATCATGACTTCTGTCTGTGGAAGGGCACACATTCCCCAGCCAATCGAGTAAACTTTGCACGCAGAAGCACATCTTACAGAGCGTACTGCCAAATACATTAAAAAAGGAGAATAAATCAAAAAAAAGACAGCCAGCAGTTGAAGGCGTGTCTACCGTAAACCGAGTTATACATCCACCCTGTAATCTTTAACCCAGCAGACGGTGACAGAGATAAACATGTTTTGCTGCAGCAGACAGAAAACTGCATGGCCTTCATTAGGTCCTGTGTAGCCGTGTCCATTGCAGCACCGGGATCTCTCCAAGATTGATCGTGGCAGATCACAGATCAGTTTGGAGACCTCTCCCACTTTCTGCTCCTTGTCCAAACCCAATAGTCCTTTCTAGGGAGGAGCTTAGGGAGCGCGACTCTACACAGAGGCAATTTCACCTGATAAATTGCCTTTCCTGGCACGATTATACGTTGGGGTGTTCCCCATGGTCTTTGGGGGCGATGTTTTAGAGCTCCAGCATTGTGGGAAGGTAGGAAAAGTAGAGCCATTTGTTGTAGGAATGGAGAAGCAATGATGAGCTTCAATAATGTAGTATGCACATGTTAAATCAGGCCTCTTTGTAGTATATTATGCAGTTTATTGTGCTTTTGTGTGTTTATTTTGATATGGAAACTCCGAGTGGATGTGGAAAGTTTTCTTTTGATAGAAAAAAAGAAAATGTTTCATTTGTTTCACCTATAATCTTTTCTTGTGAGACACCATCTCAGACTTTCAAGCTTTCCTCACAGTCACATCTCCAGCCATATTATTTCATCTCCAGTTTCCTGCTAGGAGGCTCTTTCCCCCCTTCAGACGGAGCCACGCTGTATTTCCAAGCCTCAAATAATTCACAGCCCAGAGTGTTTGAAAACTAGCTGACATTCAGACCCTCGAGTATCTCGAAGGTTTTCCAAAGGCTTGGCCTGCACACTGGTTCACTGAAACAATGCAAAGTGATTTGGCTATGAGGGCGATGTCTGCCAAAACTGTTGGGTGCACTTTAATTATAGAGAGGGATTGTGCAACCCGCCTGACTGGCCTGACATTATTCAAAAGTAATTAGTTGCTTGTTATTTTAATTATGGATGAAAGGACACAAGAACAGAATTAACTGTGAAATGGGGCTGCCAGCGAGAGACAATAGAGGAGAAAGGGATTTTTGTACACTTTATATTCTTGTTGCAACCTGCACAGAACATTTCTCAATCACGTCAACCTTTTCCAGAAATAAGTTACATATGCCAAGTTTAAAAAGCCAAGTTACCCGATTGCCTGAACTCTACATGTTACTATTATTATTTTATTTTATTTTTTTATAAGCATTGTAGGCTACTTTCTTTGGCTTGATTTGTAGCATCACACACTCACACATACACGCAGCACCACAAGCTTCCTACAGTATCGTGAGTCGCCTCTAGAGCTCCAGATAAATTGCTTTAATTAATTACCAACATACTCCGTGGCATACAAACACCAAACAGGTCCATTGCTCTGGAGCTCCAGAGGGAAATATGTGAGGAAATGTAGACAAAACACAAGGGAAGGTTAGGTATCACAGATAGGCAGCGTGGTTGGGGGGGAAAACAAGCGCCGGTGATGTGCACTGCATGTGTGTAGCGTATACGATCTATCGTTCGTGTGTGACAGTTCATTGATCCTTCAAGGTGAATTGTATTTTTCCTCGAAAGGAAACTCTGTGGAATCAGCAATAAAATGACCTAAAAATATGGGATTAAGTGTCTTGTTCAAGGACGCTTCTCCAATTGTTCAAATTGGGTCAAACTCCCCAAGCAACATCTCAGACTGCTTTGATGTCCTTAGTCCTGTGGTACAGTAATGATGACCAGAAGCACATTCATGTTTTTTATAGATATAAGGATTGTGGTCCCAATTGGCTTGTTTATTTGTTTGGGCGCCTGACGAGAAAGATCAACCCCGAGATGAGCTTTGCATCGCTGTCTATGCTCCATGAATATTGTAAACTATTTTCAACTCCCCCAAGAATATTCTCCTCAACCAACTACTCTGCCGATGAAAATAGCTACTTATGCTATGTGTTACATTCCTCCTCGTGTTCCAGTAAGATGCACGTGCAACCTTGCAAACACAGATTTGCTACTGTGCTGCCTTCTTGAAGTGAATTCAGAGAGAAATGAGTGGGGGTCTTGGGCAAAAAAAATAGTGCATTGCTGGGGAGATGGCTCTTTAATTGTAGTGTTGACTGTTTGATCCCTTATTCTTTTAGTTCCAGCCTCCAAACTGCGTGTACCTGTCTAAAGCCACGACCACATGGATGCAATAGGAAACATGCAACATGCATTGATCTTATCGCGCTATGCGACAGTTAGCAGTAGGGTCAGAGCAGTAACTCGACATGTGGATGTCCGTCGTCTGAATTTGTTACAGTTTGCACATGTCTCTAGCGCGGGGATGTGTGTATTCATGTGTGTCCGTGTGTCTGTCTGCGTGTGCTTTTTCTCTGAGGATCCAGAAAGGATTCGTCAATTGACCTGTGTTCAGTTCTCAGCTGCAGAGCCAATCGTGGAGGTTCTAGCGAAAGTCATTGTTGATGGGTTTGATTATTTGCTCTGCCTGTTGGGCATGTCAAACGGAGAGATCAAACACAACCTGTACACCCAATTCTCTCAAACACACACATATTCTTCCTCAGCGTTAAGCTTTTAGAAGGCTTCAGCAGCAGTTACGGCATGACAGCTCCCTGGGGACCCTCTGAACAACTCAGCAGAGAGCTCTTTGTGACTACAGATTACCTCCTATTGCATTTCTTTTCCGGTGACAGAATACCCTTCCCAGCCTTCCTCCAGCCCACACCTTGTCTCATTCCCATCCGTCCTCCCTCTCTTTTTTTTTGCTCACTCCCCATCTATCTATCCATCTGTCCATAACCACTCAGTACAACGATTTCTCCTCGAGCTATTGTCGACAGTTTGGCATTAAGGCGCAGGGAGTTAGTCCCCTCGAAAACCTGCGGTGTCAATCCCAGATGGTTTGTCTGAAACAATTAGGGCTTTAATTAACATGGAGGAGCAGGGCTCCATTCGTTGCCTGCTTAGGAAAGGGTTCCCATAATTGGCATCTAGAGTTGGACAGGCTCAGCTCCTTCGATACCTTTTCCCCCGAAAACTAGATGTCTTGGTTGTCATGTTTTCCCAGGCCCTATCAAGCTCACACAGGGGAGCTGCTCCCTTTCCTTGTCTTTTTTGTCGCTAGCATTTAAAAGTTTGCTACCACTGTGGCCCCCAGCCCACCCCCCACCACCCCCTCCACCGTGTCTCTCATGAAGGCCTCCTGATTTGTCTCTCAGTATTTCATTCTGTCATTCTGCAGACATCGATCATCATTGGGAGACAAAAAAAAAAAAAAAAAATACAAAACAAAACACAGAAGTTGCTCCAAGTCTCTTCCTGACATGCTGCCAGAGAAGAACTTTTGAAAACTTTGTAGGTGTTGAAAATAGCATCATCACCTTCCCCACACTTTCTGTTCCCTGTATATTGTGGAGCAGTTACTCATATTCAAACTCACTTATAAGCATTTACATGCTGGGTTGTTGATGGAAGAAGCGGTTGTCACAAATAGTTTTATCACCAGGCTGAAAATAGCAATGTTTTGGTGTTTCTGTGCTGGCAGCGTTCTGAAATGATCCCTGTACATTTCCAGTTATTACAATGTTTGATTTTGCAGTTTGGGATGGCTTTAATTAAAAGTCTGAATGATCAAAATTTACAGGTTGAACATTATAGGAACAAGACAATGAGATGAGGTGTTAGTGATACTTTAGTTGGTGCATCTTAATTTGTTCTTATTGCTACTTTAATGGCTTAGATCAGACCTTGAACTTACAAATGTGCAACGCTGATGGATTTTAAAAGGATTCCGATTTTATTTTTTTAAACATATATAGTCCATAATAGAGTCCAGTAGACAAAAGGTGCCAGAAAGTTTCATTTATTAAGAACATTGTGGAAAGACGAGGATAATTGAAATTGCATTATAATCACCTGACTTGGATTCTCTCTCTCTCCACGTTAATACATTTAAAAGATTTTCTTTTATCCCACGTTGCTGACCCCAATGTGCTCCTCTGATTAATTACCGAGAAGCAAACGTACAGTGCGAGCACTCAGTCAGTCACCTCCCGAGCTGCGTCAACAGATGCTGACGGTGTGCGTCTCGTTACTAAGTGTTGAAAGCAGATGGCGCTCAGAAGCTGACTGACCTTGGTCGTTAAGCGTGTGGCCTTTGTGTGTTATGTAGCGTCACTTTTTTTCATTTTTCCTAAAGTTTCATTAGGCTACTATATTTCATAAAGTTTGAATGGCTTCTTATGTCATTCACTGAGGCACTGAGGCAAAGGGACTTTTAAGAAAGTCATTTAAGGGATTTGTTATTGAATTGACAGCTACACACAGTACATTTCAGTTGTTCCAAGACTTGTCAGTGATGATGCTTATGTACAATGTACTGTCACAGAAGGACAGTTTATTGTAAAGTTATGTTTGTCACACCACCATGGGTAATTAATATCGCTATAACTGATCAGATTAATTGACGTTTGGGCTCAAGTTTTGTGCTGCATTTGTAGATCTGTACATATGTCATTACCGAGCCACAAGATCATGTAACACTTCTTATTTTAGAACTGAAAAACTCGCTGGCCCCCTTGGCAAAAGGCACGCTGCCATATGGGCGTAATTCCATATTAACTCACACTCAGTTCTCACCTCAGACAGACGTCATGCCAGAGACATCTTGGCAATGAAGGGCTGATAATGATAAATCGAAGAAAATGGGATGTATATCGATGGGAAACTTATCGGAAGTCATGTTATTGTTGTGCACGTGTAAATTTACATGTGTTTTGAAGTCAACAAGCCTTGGACTGAAGTCATTCAGTCTATTACTCAAACGAAATCAAAATGACATAAACAAATTTAGACAATTTAGAGATGAATTATTCAGAATCTATATGAACCAGAAGTCGGTGACATCTGAAGTTTACTGCAACCATACAAGTTGCCTTTAGTGCTTCAGCACCCGTTTTCATGTATTATTTTATAATTCAGTTCTTGTTGTGTTAGAAAGAAAATCAATGAATGTTACATTAAAGAACATGCATTGAATCATAGCTGCTGGTTCAGCGACGTGGGGAAAAGATCGCAGCATTTTACAACCACTGTACTTGAGCGCGGGCGGGAAACATTGCATTAAAACAAGGCACTAACATCTGTTTTCTGTTTTATTGAGAGTATCTCATCCATTCATATATTTAATTACAAACTAAGTCAGCTGAAATGTACAGCAGATTATATTGTTGCTATGTCTAGGCAAGGAAAGCTTGGATCCACCGTGTGAGGGGACACTGTTTGTCTGCCTTTGTTTCTGACTGTAATTGTGCAAAACATTTGCATGCAGATTAGTTTCTTGCCAGCCACATACACATTTTCCCAACATGGGGCTCATGAGGCTTGAATTTAAGGGGAAATGTTGGTCACTGCTGTGTGTTCACAGTTTTTATTTCAACTTGAGCTTAGAGAAACTTGTGAGGGCTGTTTAGCTGCCTTCAAGGGAGCCAGAGAGGATAAACGCTTTCTCGGGTAATTGTCTAAAGTTGAAGTTTGCTGAAAAAAAATGTTGATATTTGTATGAGATTGCATGTGGTAGAAACTTCTAATATGTTTGACATCATCTGAGTTTATGTGATTTACTTAGTGTCACCAAACCATGACACGTACAGTAGCACAGACATGGTTAATAATTGTTTGTCTAAAATGTCAAAAATGCTGAAAACGACGGCATCGCAGGAGCAGCTGGTATTGTATGTCTGCAGAATTGACTGCAGCGTGTTCCCAGAAATCTAAAGCCTCTGTAAAGCCAGACAAGCCCCAGAAAGGTGGTTCGTGATCCCTGTTGAGCAAGGGTCTCTTTGTCCTGCTCACAATAGTAAGTAGATATCTAGTGGATGCACCGCAAACACTAAATTGGATGATGCCAAGCAATTGGGTAATGACTGTGTGTGAGTCGGGACAAACAAAGGGACGACAAAGTCATCTTTTGAGTGGGGAGAAATTATGTGACTTTTGGTGCCAGTAATAGGAGGTTATTAATGGAACTGTGTTTAATGGAGGGAAGTAATCACACTTGACCACACACCTAAAGCCACTGGAGACATGGAGTCCTGACAGCGGAGCATTGTGCTTATTTACCTGTGAAAATGTATTTTTCTATGCTGTATGATGTCTAATTTCTATAATGCCTCCCTTACACGGTCAGTGGCACTTTCAGCCAATCCATTGATGTCCTGTTTGCTAACACGCCCGCCTCCTAACAAACAATGGCCAACTAAGGCCATCTATCTCAGCCCGTAAGGAAACCTCAGCCAGGTCAGCGGCAGCCAGCCAGCTGCTCGCATCAGAGCATTAGTGCCGGCAGCCCGACGTGGATCGCAGTGAAAGCGCTGAACTTACGGCACCCCTGTTCCTGCACAGTTGGCCCCCCCTGCAGCTCCCTCGCTGAATCGCACAAACCCGTGCAATGCACATGCACATTTGCAGGGTGGACCAGAGGTTCTGACGGCTTCACTGAGCAAGCAGCATCCCTGCGCTAGCTGGCTCTAGCTTTAGGCAAGACAGGTGGTGTTTGAATGGGTTTGTCTGTCTGTATGTTAACAAGGTTCAGAGACTCTCTCATCTCTGTTGTGTCTCAGCTTTTCACTCTTTCATGCTTATTTTGTATAAGTCTCGCGGCATAACGGTCAAAGTTCGAGTCAAGTTTAGCCTGCTATTTGATGCAAAGCAGAGGACTAGCAGCAAGTATTGCAACATTAATAACACATTTAATATGAACCAAATTCTGTTAACTGCAGTGCATCTGTACTATCTGCTCACTAAAGTTTGAAATCATGAAAAAAAGGGAAATGATTGTTCTTTCATTACTACATGTCCTATAATGTGTAGTATCCAAATGCATCTGCTGGTTCCAAAGATTATCAGATGCAATTCCAAGCTGCGTACTGTAATTATGTACTGTGTATTCTGTAAGTTGATAGTGACCATGGGATCAGGACAATACTAATGACAACTTCAGGTAAACCTGTTTGGGTTTTTCCTTGGCTTCCAAATGCCTTCCCCTCTGGCACTTATACATCTGCCGACCAACACCTCTAACAAAAGCGGTGCAAGAGCCGGCAGTGCACCGGGGATCTCCGATGTATTCATATACCAGCTATTGCCTGTTGCCTGGTGGCTGTAAACGCTGGAGGCAAATGCACCTTCACATCCCCAACTTTAGCTACTGCCAAATGAATTAAAACCACGATAACGTAGGACTGGTGGCTTTCTGGGCAGAACAGAACCCAGCAAGAAAAACTGAATTTAGAATGGAAATAAATGAGGTTTAGAAGGGAATTTATGAGTTATGAGGTGTTTAATTATACATAGTATCACAATAGCAGAGGACACCTTGAACAACATAACTTGTGGTTTGGTGATGCTTCTTTAAAGTAAAGATGAAAGAGCTGTTTGACAGCTTTTTTGCAAGTGGATTTATTATTTCTTTTTTCTTTATGACAGCAAGCACTTTTTCATATTTGAATTTATATTGCAGACTTGGAGGCTTAGCTGGCAAGAGGATAAACACCTACTTCTCTGGTTCACAGCAGAAACAAAGAAATGTTCAATTAATTACGGGCAGCCAGAATAATATTCAGTGTAGGCAGAGCCACATTTCAGGTATAAACAGACCGGTGATGATTTTGTTTTTTCCACACAGCGGAAAGACCTTTATTTTTTTAAAGCAATCTCCTTTTAGTTAAGTGCCACTAAATGCATATGTAGGACGAGTCTGTAGAGCTGCAGAATAAACAGACGCAACAGTGTTTAATCAATGACTTATTTAAAAGCTACACTCACGCTCCCTCAGCAGAATTTGTGTATGATAAATAAAAAAGCTATAACTTCACTGTCCTCCTCCTCTTCCTCAGCACCGGAGATGAATCAGGCGAGTAGAGAGGAGTAAAATGGAGCTCGACAGCCATCTAGACAACAAACTGCGATGTAATGTGCCTGGGATTAGTGTTCATTTTGTCAGCTGTTATTAGTTTTAGTCAAAGCCCAGAGGTTGAACGTCCGTGTTAAATGTTGTCATATTTATCATGCATTTTATTTTACTATGATTATTTTTTTGGGGGGGGGGTTTGGCCACTGTGAACTGCAACACTCAACAGAGGTTTTGTACATAAAGTGCCTACATCACCTTGCTTGCTTTAGGTTTTGGGACTAAGATGTGTTTTTAAATTGAACGACCAGTGTTTGGATCCACGTCTTATGTGCGAAACAGCTCTTCAGCTAATTTTGTTTGTACATGTTTAAACTTTTTACAGGTTAGACAAATGTTGCAAAAGTCCTAGTTAAACTTTGCATCATGCAAGCTATTTAAGTAGTAGGCCAAGGGATCACTTTGCAAAGGGGACATTAAATTAAACATGACCATAATTACAAAAGACAGAGGAAGAGAAATTTCTAGTAGCTAAGGGTCAATCAATGCATCAAAACAAGACAAACCAATCATCTCACTGTAAAATAGGGCTGTTTCATAAAAAAAGGTGTAACATACATATTGTACAATGTAACTGTAATATTCCCTTGGGAAACTGGATTTTGCAGAACTGTGTAGCCGAACTCACTTAACCTACCATGCTATTTGAATGAACAAGCAGCTCTTATTAACATTTATTCCGAGTTGAGTTAAGTTAAAAAAGTGTTCCTAACTTGGAGTAGTGCTGTGGAAGCCTCTCATGACCCAGACACACTGAACAGCATTTACATTTACATTTGGTCGTTTAGCAGGACGCTTTTATCCAAAGCGACTTACACGTGGACATGAGGTACAAGGCAAGCAGGAATCGAAGTCGAGGACAAAAACATCAAAGCAAAGTCCTATCAGAAAAGTGTGTGCATTTCACGAGATGCAAGTGCAAGAAAGAGCAGAAAGGATCTGTTTTTTTTTAATAGATTTGCAGAGTTGCAGAAGAGTTCTGCTTTCACTGAACAGCACTGGCTGCATTGCAAAACTAATCGCTTTTAAAAGCATTTGATGAATACAAATGTTGCATTAATGAGTTACAAGTTATCTGTTTGAGTCTGGCTGAGTCTAGACAAAATGCGACTGGATTTATTTTTAGGCTTTGTTTCATTTTTTTTTTCTTTCTGTAATTTGCAAAAACCTTCAGTTTTTGATGAAAATTAATTTTGTATTTTAAGTGGTTAATTAGAGAGCACTTAGTTTATGTGAGGTGATTGAAACATGTGGGGTCGCATAGACCGCGGTTCTCCAGTCCCTTAGCTACGGTGAAGGTGACAAGGAAGAAGTGGAGAAGTATTTAACTGGAAACTGTGAGCCTGCAACAGTACAGACTTTTGGAAGCAGTTGTCAGCTGCCAGCATGGGAAATAATCAGATAATAATCAGAATGTGAAACTGGATGGCTGTGGAAATTGTAGACATTTCAGCATTTGGTAATCAGCCGGACGTACAGTATCCGATGAAGTAGCTTTGTTAATACATTATGTGAAATTACAGAACTGCCAGCTTCAGAATGAGGGAGTGAATGAAAAAATATGGGTTGCTAAGATGAAACGCGCTCTCTCCTGCACTGCTCTGTCCATGAGTCAGGCATCAAATTCCTACCAACTGCAGTTGAGGGAGGTGTTCACTTATCAGCAGTGGAGTAATGGCTCTGCTGGCAGTTTCCCGGTGTGATGGTGGACTCGGATGAGTGTAATCAGAGTTGGTGGAAGAGCAAACACGCTCAGTCAACTTTCCATGACTTTCAGCAGAACTGTATTTATCCTCTCTTATATAACGCAGGCTGCAATATTCGTTTCACTTGTTTCAAGCAAGGCAAATATAAGTTGAAGTTTAATGCTTGTTGGTTGCGGATGACAAAACATGCTTTAACAGCTGGCTCATTCAATTTTCATCAAACTTATTTTTGGTTTAGTTGTCTCCTCTTTTACTCTCTAATTTCGGTGCCTGCTTTCGGGCTACATTTTGTCATCACTCAGAGAGGGTTTGGTTATCTGGGTCTGTTTGGGTGGTGGTGGGGTAATGTGTTTGATAGTGATGGCTGCAATTTTATGTCACGTACATCAAAATAGTCTGATGACAATTTAAAAATAACACCAGCAGGCTCCCAGGTAGAACCAATTTTTACTTGTAAGGAAATGATAAATAATAATGAATAAGCAGTGATACAGCCACTGTTTTTTCTTTTATGGAGGCCCATTAGCTGCACATAAAATCCAAAAAGAGGTTGAAACTTTGTGAGTTGTGCAGCCGATGCCCCAAAACTCGACTGTTTGGCGGTAACTCCAGACTGGAGTACAACTCAAACCTCCCACATGAAGCACCGTCATGTCTAAACTGTAAATATCCGTGGGATCAATTGATAAAGACAGATTAATTCCACATATTTGGGTTTGCTGAAACTTTATTGGTGGGTTTATAAGAACAGTACTAGCTGCTACAATGTGTTGGTAGGTACAGTGCATCCAGAAAGAACTCAGAGCACTTACTTTTTTCCACATTTTGTTATGTTACAGCTTTATTTCAAAATGGGTCAAACTTCTACAAACAATACCCTATGATGACAACGTGAAAGAAGTCTGCTTGAAATCTTTGGAAATGTATTCAAAATAAAAAATGGAAAGAAAACACATGTACATAATAAGTATTAATCACCTTTACTTAATACTTTGTTGAAGCACCTTTAGCAGCAATTAAAGCCTCAAGTCTTTTTGAGTATGATGCTACAAGCTTGCCACACCTGTTTTGGGCAGTTTCTCCAATTCTTCTTTGCAGTACCTCAAGCTCCATCAGATTGGATGGGGGCCGAGAGATGTTCAATCGGGTTCAAGACTGGGCTGTGGCTGGGCCACTAATGGACTTCCAGAGTTGTCCTGTAGCCACTCCTTGTTATCTTGGCTGTGTGCTTAGGGTCGCTGTCCTGTTGAAAGATGAGCCGTCTCCCCAGTCTGAGGTCCAGAGCACTTTGGATCAGGTTTTCATCAAGAATCTCTCTGTACATTGCTGCATTCATCTTTCCCTCGATCCTGATTAGTCTCCGGAAGTTCCTTCCGGTGAAAAACATCCCCACAGCATGATGCTGCCACCACCATGCTTCACTGTAGGGATGGTATTGGCCAGGTGGTGACCGGTGCCTGGTTTCCTCCCGACATGACACTTGGCGTTCAGGCCAAAGAGTTCAATCTTTGTTTCATCAGACCAGAGAATTGTTTCTCATGGTCTGAGAGTCCTTCAGGTGGACTGTCATGTGCCTTTTACTGAGGAGAGGTTTCTGTCTGGCCACCATACAGGCCTGACTGGTGGAGTGCTGGGCGGCTGGGCAGATCGGTCTAGGAAGAAACCTGGTGGTTCCAAACTTCTTCCATTTATGGATGATGGAGGCCACTGTGCTCATTGGGACTTTCAATGCTGTAGATATCTTTCTGTTCCTTCCCCAGCTCTGTGCATTGATACAATCCTGTTTCAGAGCTCTACAGACAATTCCTGCGACTTCATGGCTTGGTTTGCGCTCTGACATGCACTTATATAGACACGTCTCTGCTTTTCCAAATCCTGTCCAATAAGCTGAATCTCCCACAGGACTCAATTTGAGTGCCAGTATACGTATGTATAAATATAAATATAAAAAAAAAATATATATATATATTCAGAAGAAGGTTGGATTTTATTTTGTGTGCCACCTATATGAGACAATGAGATAAAAACTCTCGAAACAAATCTAATTAAATCTACATTATCAGAGGAGTCTCATCAATCAATGCAGGCTTCAGGAGCATACTCCTAAAGGCCATCCAGTGCCCAAGGACTCTGTGGATTTATTTTTAGCTTATGAATAAATAATGAAATAAAAAAAGAAAAACACTACCTTAACACTTGCCCTTTTGCCAGTGCCCATGTTTTATCCTCGGATGTGGCACAGACAGTCATTGGAATTCCATGGCTGTCCTTATCCCAACAGCCACTCTGACATTTATATTTCTAAATGATTATATCTGACAACTGACAACATTTTCATTCATGTGACAGTGGCTTCAAGATAATGCTGCCTGACTGTAAGGGGGGGGCAGGTGACCTGTTCGACCTTGGTGATGTTGTCTCATCATTTAAAGAAAGTTCAAAAAGATACAAAAGTCTCGCTAATGTTAGAGCACTCAAACGGGCACAAACACACATGCACACACAGGATCCTGTTACATAGTATTTATAGCTGATACAAATGTCAGTGTATCACAAATTAAAACCTGTGCCAATCTAACAGTCGCAGCGACGAAATTCTTTTTCAGAGTTGCCGTGACATCATTTGGAGGATGTCAGACTTTCTTGATTACTACTGAGCTACTGTTCCACTAACTAATAAACCGACTTAATTTAACAAAGAAATACACACGGCAGTATACTGTGAGTTGCCCTTGTTTCAGTCCAAGCCAGGCCAAATTGCAAGACAGGAAATTCAGGAAAAATAGAAAATCAGTGATTAGGTTGTCATACATGTATGTTAGTGTCTGAGTTGCCAGCAGCGCATACAGATTGGTACTTTTCCCACCTTAAAGCATCACTTATTGCCCGGGGCACCGCATGCACAGCACATGTAAGGATGGTTTCAAGCCCCCTGGTTGAACATTGTTTTGCCTGGAGCTCTCCGCAAGAATGAGAGTTTCCACTCTGTGCTGAAGGACTTTGCCACCCATGTGGATAGTAACGGGGACACCGGGAGGCCATGACTGGTGAGGAACAGCCTACGTCCTGGATTTCGGTGCTAGAGTTAGGTATGACAGTAAACCAGCAATCAACTCCCATCTTTAGATTATGGAGGATGGTCATAGCAACAGTTATGTGTTTGTCAGGCTGTCGGGCAGTTGAAGAAATATTTGAAATTAGTGGAAAACAATGCCTTAACTGCCCAAAACAAAGGATTTGAGGGTGATAGTTCCCCCTTTTGGGATATGACACAGTACAGCCCTCTTGGCTCCAACCTAATTACAAGGGTGCTGGAAAGAAAGCTGGACTGCACTTTAAATCTTTTGGGAACATCAGAGATTCTGTTCTGTTCATGGGATAATAGACCACACTTTGCTGCTGCAAAGACTTTGAGAATTTATAGTATCTTCTCAGCGGCTAAAAGCTCAGAGCTCGGAGTAGAAGTGCTGCTCCATTGGATTTAAAGCCAGACAGTTGAGTTGATTCAGGCCTCCAATCAGGATGCCTCCTTAAAGACTCCCTGTGGAGGTGGTCTGGGAGCATCCAACTGGGAAAAAAACCCAGAGAGCAGAGCCACAACATGCTGGAGGAATCATTTATCTTAGGCACACTTGCTTACCAGGTGGCTGACTTGTAAATAAACAAGCTGGACACAAAAATAGTATAACCTCTTTTAAAAAGCAATGATCTGGAGTAAATGTCTTTTATAGAAACTTAAAAAAGAATATCTATATACAGTGCATACGTAGGTTTGTTCGATGTGCCTGTGTCTTATTCGTGCACCCCCTTTGAGAGTGACCCAGCTGTGTGCTCGGGTGAGTCACTGGGACCTGAGGGTGTTGGAAAGCCAGTGGAGGAGATATTTGAGGCACGCAACCATGGGCCTTCAGCCCAGTGGGCAGGGAGATGCAGCTTTCTCAACTAGACAGGTCTGACGCTGGAGCGGCATTGCCTCGGGGACCCCAGGCAGGGGTGGTTGCATGATGAGAGGTAGTGTCAAGGGCGGCGTGTTTGAGAAGTGCGCTCCACCAGCAATCTCACACATTTAGTATATGAAGGTGCAAACATGTCAGCACCACTCAGGTTGATTTGCTCGACTTTTAGCAACTCGAGTTTGGACCCCCTTTCAAAGTAAGATTTTGGTTTTACAGTGTTCAATGCAATGTCTACACGACAAACACAAACCCAAGCATCTCCGTGTCACACTGGATAACTCAACATGTAGACAGCTGATTTATCCTATGTTCTTATCCTGCTGTACGCTGACAGGGTTTTTAGGCTATGTCTGACCGCTGCTCTTAAATCGACAGTAACCGCACTGATTGTTTATTAGTAGAAGCAAAACTTGCCTACAGCAACAGCCAAAGCTCGGTGGCTCATATTTTGGCAGGTTCTGTTGTCACCAAAACGTTTTTTTTTTTGTTTGTTTTTTTTTCCAAAGCGTTTAATAAGTGCATGATGTGAAATTGTAAACGCCCAAACACTTCCAAATGCCACTGCTTCAAAAAAATATCTGACAGGCCTTTGAGTGACCATCCCCTTAACTAAGCCTAGACCTGACAGATCAGCTCATCTACGCAGCTGATAGATTAGAGAAGGCAGCTGCCGAAGGTGGTGTAAGATAGGCAGTAGAGAGTTTGGGTGTGTGTGTGAGGTATACACACATCTGTAATGTCCCTTCTGTCACAGCATGTTTCATCTTTATGTCATCCCAGTGTTTATATCCACATACGCTGCAAGGCTTATTTAGCATGTGTGCGTTTTTAAAGGACTCCATATGATTTTGTCAGCGATTATGCAGATGTGTGTGTGTGTGTGTGACAAAAATAACTCATCAGATGAAATGTGAACCTTTAGGACTAAACCGTGTGTCATGTCAATACACATGTTCACTTCTCTTGTACACTGCAGCCTTAAAAGTCATAGTAGGACTTCTTGTCTTAGAAGAACTTGCATGTGTATAATATATATAATATAATCAATTTGGTGACGCGTGGAATTATCCGAAATTGATGCAATGCAATTGATGACATTATCACTTCTTGCATGTAAATATGAATGGTTTGCACTTATTTAGTGCTTTTTATACCCCGTCGGTACCCGAAGCACTTTACAACATTAGTTCCCATTCAACCATACGCACTGATGACAGCAGCTGCCACGCCCAAGGCCACATCACTCAGTGAACAGCAGGAGTTTGGGATCAAACTGGCACGTAGGCGAGATCTCCAGTCGACTTTGGTCGGTTCATAAAGTTGGGGGCAATGCAAAAAATAAAATAAATACAAATAAAAAATCGTAAGCATGTGTTTCAGAGTACAGACTGGTGAAGTAAAGGTAAAGTCGCACATCCCAAGGGTCAGTGCACCATATTCCTTACTGTGTCTTTGAGCAGCACTCATCACTCTCACAAGTGTGTGTGTGTGTGTGTGTGTGTGTGTGTGTGGAGGACATAAAAACAGCTCTCAAATGTGTCTCTGTCAAAGTATGTTTGACTCTCTCCAACAACTTGTATCCCACAAGGTTGTGCGGTTGTGTTACGAGGGCGGAGGAATGTGTATAACGTTGTGTCGCTCCTGTCTGTGCGCTTCATCAATCTTGTCACAGCTCATTGCCACAGTTGATCTCGAAACCAATCTGTGAAACAGGCCTGGTGTTGGTATTGGCTTGACTTACCAGGGTTTTAATATGTCAGATAGTCACTCGATTCTGAGCGAACGATGAGGGACCTGGT
Source organism: Channa argus (assembly GCF_033026475.1). NCBI lineage: Eukaryota > Metazoa > Chordata > Actinopteri > Anabantiformes > Channidae > Channa > Channa argus. Next base: position 8,731,858 of record NC_090218.1, read on the forward strand.
GCTTCCATCCGTCCTATTTCATTACTCGTAAATTCCAAGGAAACATGATTATTAAGGACACAAACAATATTATGCTGCAGCACATGGAACAAAATATGAGGATACATGCAAGACCAGAGATGAGATGAAAGAGCAGGTGGCTGCCCCACGGGGACACTAAAGGCTTCCGGGTTTGTCCTCCGCGTAAAGTGTGGACAATTTGGAATCGCGATTTGTGGGAAAACCCACAAATCTTTTATCATAGCTTTGAAACGTTCTCCAAGTGGTTTCTAAAGAAGGAAGGCCTAAACTTTTCCAGGTGCTTTTTAATCAACATCAGCCGGGCTCTGCTCTTATCTGCAGCGTAACCCATAGCAACGGAGTGTTCAAATTTCACAGATTTAGTCACAGTAAAGGAGTCAGTCAGCGTGAAAGATTAGAGATTTACACTTCTTTACACCTGCAGCTTTCCCTCCCTGCAGGGCAGACATGCTAATACAGAGCGGAGTAGATGCTCAGGGTCCACGTGGCTGGGGAGAGGGAGTATATTACAAAAGAAGCTGAATGGTTTTTAGTTGCCCAGTACATGGTCTGCACTTACATGGCTACTAATGTTTTGAAACAGGGGGCGTCGTAGGTCATAATGTTACTTTTACAATTTCTTTATTGTCGAATGTCTCTTGAACGACTCCTGCTTCTCACCATCACAGAGCTTTTTGATGTACTTCTTACAGCAAGAAGCTGAATTTTATTCTTCTGATGAGTCACATTGCTAATATAACATTATTTCAAAGTCTTGAATGCTCCTGGAACTCGGAAGGCGATGAAACTGCATAAGCCAAATGATAACTAAGACTCACTTGCTTCAAAATGTGAGACAACTATCAAGCCACTGTTGGATCTGCCAGCTTCGATGGTAGCTGCTGTTTGTGGAATTGGCTCCGAAGTAAATCTTTTGCTTTTGTTTGAACTACAACCCCAATTCCGAAAAAGACAGGAAGATGTGTAAAACGTAAATAAAAACAGAATGCAATGTGTTGCAAATCTCATCAACCCATATTTTATTTGCAATAGAACATAAACAACATATCACGTGGAGAAACTGAGACATTTTAACATTTCATGGAAAATATCAGCTCATTTTGAATTTGATGGCAGCAACACATCTCAAAAAAGTTGGAACAGGGTGATGTTTACCATTGTGTAGCATCTCCTCTTCTTTTACCAACTGTAAACATCTGTGAAGGTTGGAGACCAGTTGCTGGATTTAGCAGAGGAATGTTGTCCCATTTGTGCGCGATGCTGGATTCTAGCTGCTCCACAGTCCTGGGCCTCTGTTGGATTATTGTTTTATGATGCACCAAATGTTTTCCATTGGTGAAAGGTCTGGACTTGCAGGCAGGCAAGTTCAGGACCTATTGTCTTCCCTTAAAAAGAGACGTTGTCTGGATGAGATCATATGTGGCTCTAAAAGCCACATATGATCTTCAGCATTGATGGGGTCTTTCCAGACGCCATAGACACCATCAGAGATGCAGGCTTTTGAACCGCCCGCTGATGACAAGCTGGACACGGCGTCCATGGTTTCCCAAAAAGAATTTCAAATTTTTAATCATCTGACCACAGAACAGTTTTCCATTTTTGCCTCGGACATTTTTAAATGAGCTTTGGCCCGGAGAACACGGCGGCATTCCTGGACCGTGTTCACATGGGGCTTCTATTCATCAAGATCCAGCTTTAACTTACATTTGTGGAATGCACAGTGAACCGTGTTCACAGACACAGGATTTCTGGACGTGTTCCTGAGCCCCTGCAGTGATGTCCAGCAGAGAATCAGGCCTGTTTTTAATGCAGTGCCTCCTGAGGGACTGAAGATCACACCCATCCAGTTTTGATCTTGGGCCTTGTCCTTTGTGCACAGAGATTCTTCCTGATTCTCTGAATCTTTTGATGATATTAGATGCTGTAGATGGTTGGATCTTTAAAGACTAAGCAATTTTATGTAGACTTTTCATGTAGCCTCTCTGAAATGCTCCTTTTATACTTAGTCATGTTACTGACCTGTTGCCAATGAACCTAATTAGTTGTCTAATGTTCCTCCATTTGTTTTTATATTTGTAGCAATTACGTTTTACATTTTTTGAGATGTGTTGCAGCCATCAAATTCAAAATTAGCTAATATTTTAGTCACTCATGACACATGATACCTGATGCCACATTTGAATGATGGTTTTATTTAAAAATCGCTGACCTGTTTATGACTGTTAATATATCGCTAAACGTATGCTAGATTGATTATGGTTCCTGTAGAAAACAAAAACAGTGAGGACGACATTCATACATTATGGCTGCTTGCCACCATGTATGAATGTAGGATTCGGTTTAAAGCAGCAGGGACTGGCACCACGGGAGGCTCCATTGAAACAATCCAGCGTCGTGTGGAGAAAAGGTTGGATGCGGTTCAGTGTTTCCTGCAATGTGATGTCATTGAAAAAGGCGCAGTTACACATTACCGGTGGATCATTTTGTGACGTAAATGCTGCATCAGATGCAAAAAACAGCTGTCGGTGTGATAACTTTACAGAGCTGAACAATCCTGGATGTGAGCATAGGAAGTCACTGTGCTGGGATTCGGTCTAATCAGCAGTACATGACGAAAACGCAGCCCCCTGTGTTGCTTTAACACAGGGGGCTGTGGTGAAATGCCCTTACAAGCGTTAAACACGTTCACCATCCACCACCTTAGAGGGTATGAATCTTTAATGATCCCAGAGGGGAATCCAGCTCAACTATATCTGTAAACAGCAACAAGATATGGCAAGTGAAAGGAGAAGAAAAACAGAAGGGACAGAGAAATGCTACATACAGAGATTGCACTCTGAGGAATTTTTGATCTCCTAAAAAAAAGTTGGCGTTTCGAAGAACAGCACTAAAATTGTGTGCAAATAAATTCCCAGAGTCTTGCCATAGAGATGTGGTAGCTTGTGTGTGCATACTGTACATACTGTACACCTATATGTCCAATATATATATAGATATCTATATCTATATCTATATATATATATATGTAAAGTGTAAGGGTGACAAGTTACGCCTTGGGAGGTGGTGGTGATGATGTCTTTAGAGGCTGTGGGTGTTGACGGTCTCCTCTTGATGGCATAAAGATGCTTTAGTGAAAAGCATCATGACCTAACAGTAACTTAATAACTACAGAGAGAGAGAGAAAAAAAAAAGAGTAAGATGTGGGTGGGAATGGGCCTCAGCAGGCTCTTGCACCATATCTGGTTATGCATGATTGATCATAACATAATCACGTGCATTTTTCCTGATGTCTTTCTTTGGGAATCCGTGTGAATCTGCTGGGTTTAGGGAGTGTAAAGAGCTTGTTGTAGGTCAACCACACACTATATAAAGATGTTCTCCTTAATTTAAATTACGGTACATCTATAATCTTACACTTCAGAACCTTTGTGCAGCTCCAAGGAGGTCTGATTAATCACACAGAGTAACTTTACGGAAGGATACGGGAAGCCTAGAGTGTGCAGCTCCAAGCATCAAGGGTCATTGAACTTAAGATGCCCATAAAGCGTGTGCTTTATGGAGCTGTTGCTTTGTGCTAAATGTACCTTGTCCACAAAATGACATTGTACAAGGTTGTCATACTGCGTTGGATCTTGGCTCTTACGCTGAAAGAAAATAGGGTGCACGCGGGTCAAGATTGTGCTCAACAGATAGTCGGGCAGGGGGGGGGGGGGGTCGTTTTTAAATGCACCAAACATCAGCTAAAGGCGCAAGCACTTCAGATATGGCCTGAGTCACCAGAGGCCCAGTTAGCAGCTAAGAAATAAAGAGGCAAACCCAAAAGCACAACAGGTATTCTCTTTGGATGGCGTGTGAGGCTGTGTTTCGGAACTTATTATTTTGCTTGACTGACAGCTTTCTCAGACTATCACAGTTACTGAAGCATTGGTTCCCGAGCAGCTGTCAGCTCCACACAGTATCCTCCACAGGCCGCTTTAACATGTGTTATGGTTGCTACATTTGGACTATACACCACCAATACCTTTTTCAGTTTGTGCCTTTTTTTTTCCCCAAATATAAATAAGCACTATAGTAATAGTACACATTGTAGGAATAATGATAATGTCTTTTGGGTGTTCAAAAAACTGTGATATTCCCAGCTGAACATGATGTGGAGGAACGTGCAGGCAGTTGCACTAGTAGGGAGTAAAGCTGAGTCATAACTTGACACACACATACAAATGTTACAGGTCGCTCCAGACATTAATGTCCCCGCTAATTACTGAACTAAAAAAAAAACGGAATCGAATTGAATAAATGATTGAATACGATGCTGATAAAAATGGTTCATTTTTCGTTTATCATCTGCTTGTGATGTTGTGGATTGGAATATCTTGACAGTAGGCTCTGATAGTTAATCCCTGTTTATACAGAGTGTCTTAGCTAAGAGAAGTTACACAACAATCCCTCTGTTACCCTGCTCACACTGTTACTGAGCCCAAGCAGATTACATTGGAGCTGTTAATGAGGGCTGAAAGGCAGATGCGTGCACGCACACTTTAATACATGTTCCAAACAAACAAAAAAAAAAACTTTAAATCACAAAGATAAACATTTACCCATCATTCCTCGTAGCTAACACACGGGGCCTAGTCTAAATGAATGTGAAAGGTCAAATTATTTTATGGCTGACATTTTACAACACGCTTTATTGATTAAACAGTTCAAAAGTCATTAAATGTCATCTCTAATGAAGTCTGGAGTATATCGGTGTAACGGGGTAATATCTTCAGTATCGTGACCTTTTAATAGTTGTGTTTAAAAGAGGTCACGTTAGAGAAGTCTCTTTCTTATTGGCTGCTGTTTGATATGTGGAGGTTGTGGTTATCTTTAAAAAAAAAAAAAAAAAAAATTGTATGGAGGCTCCACATCTGGAAAGGCAACATTGTACAGCAAAATCCATGTCGGGCGAATTCACAGTTGCTCTGTTGAGCTCTAAATGCTTCTGTTATCCTAGTTTGCTGTATGTGCTAATATATATTAAAAACCCCTATTCCCAGAACAAAATGCCAAATCAAAAGATAATTTAATGATTTTTAATTATTTATACCTGGAAGGAATTATTATTTAAAAACCTTAACCCTCTCAAACAACAATTTTTGCTTTTGCAAATTGGAAATGCATTGTATATTTTTTGACACTATTTACAGGTTATGAAGTTAAGCGAGATAAACAAACAGTAGGCGTCAGTCAATTTAGATCGTGGATCTTTCGTTGAGTACACGGATGAAAGTCCTAAGAAGTGAGCCATGTGCAGATTGCATTATTCATGCAGGACTCCCTGCACTCCCAGCCCTACACTCGCTCGAGAGCTCGTACCTCAGCTGATGAAAGGGCGAGCTGTGGCAGCGTGGTGCTGTGCTACGCTGCTGACGGTTGTATAATAATCACAGGGATACAGTGGCTGTCTCTGCAGCTGCCACCATGCCCAGTGGAGGAAGCGGGGGGCCAGCACAGGGGTCCATCAGCCAACTGCTGCTCCGTTTCAAATGCACTTTCCTGGAAGGAAGAGAGTCACCGGACATGACTAGAACAGGCTGTGCTATTCCCATATACTGACCCATTAAATTAAAAATATCCTTCTGGTAGTTATGCAATTCTTAAACTAATGCCTTTAGCTGCTTTAGCGCCTAAAATTACTTTAGTCATGTATCACGTGACTCGGTGACACGTGGTTTGCAATTGCCTTAAAACCTTCTATACACCGACTCCCTAAAATGAAAGAATATCCACAGTTTGTTTCTTAAACGTTTTCAGTGACTGAAGTGATGCTAAACCTCAGAGTACGTCATCAACATGATTGACACGTAATATTGTTTACTTATTTGTCCTTCTTGGACAATGTCTTTACATGTCAGTGAGTTCATTTTCTTTTACTTATTGAATTAAAGTGACTCCTTGACACCTGATAACGCAATATATTAACAGTGATATTTCAATTTCAGTCAATTGATTTGTTGCTTTTGTCTTCAAAATGCTTCATATTTATGAGCATATATATTTTGATACAGCAGCTGTTGCCATCTTGCTGTGTACAGCATATTCAAAAGCTAAATGTCTAGTCTACCTTCGTCTTACCTTTGCTGCTCCAGCCACAAATCCCTCCCCCCACCCCCCCATTTCCTTCCCACATTGAAAGCCTATAATAGAGAATAAAATAATTCCAAAGCAAATTATAATATCACAAAACTACAAATGTGCACACGGCTGAAAAGTAATAACACACTGTTAAATGCAACCATTTTATTGTAAAATTTCACAGCTATGTGCAATTCCCTATATGAAAAGGTTTTCTTTTTCCTGGACATATATAGTATGTTATGCATACCCTAACAGAACTGATCAGTGCCCCTTCTATACAATACTCAAATATACATAGATGGCAAACAACTAACATACCATGTGCATGAGTATCATATAAAATTTATTCTGAATACCATTTATCGGGCTCTGCAATTCCAGTGATTATATCTTATTAGATCTTGTCAAACTGCAGAAAACAAACAATAGAAAATATCTACATGTTGCTGTTCACATACAGGTCTCATTTGTAGGCCCACGAAATAAATAAAGTCACTGTCAGAAATGAATGCAGTGTAGGTAAACTCCGAATCGACGCAGGCAAAGGACCAGGAGAGAGAAATGCCTGAGATCTTTAAAACATCCCTGTTTGACTCAACACATATGTCACCATGCACACTAGTGAATGCGAACAGCATTCAGCACCTTCCACGTGTCTCTGCATGTACGTAGTGCACAAAAGTAAATAACACAACTTTGCCATCATGGACAGAAACAAAAGCATGAAATACTAATAAATTACTGCACAGTGTTCAAACACACAACACGCTTTGTTATCTGTGTGATGGGTGTGTCAGTAAAGCCACAGAGCCTCGAAATCACATATGTCTTCCAGTTCACACTGATAACACGGGTTCGTTTTCTGTACGTTTGAACAGTTATGTATGTTACGTTTTCCTTCTGCTTTTGGTTCTGTACCATATCATAACAGCTAAATACTTGTCCAAAGTAACATTTTGTGTAAAACACTTCCTCCAAAAACTATCCACTTTTTTTATTGACTTTAAAAATGTGTTTTTTGTTTTTGCTCCAGCAAACGGATTCCTGTGAATTCACAAATGCTTTTGTTTTAGTTTGATATTCTGTATTGGAAGTGTGTCTGTTTGGCACTTTGTATATGTTAAAAAAAAAAATTTAATCTCTTCTTTAAACTACTGGACACTGATGACGGCCAGTCTACACTGCTGCTGACAATGAGCAGAGCACACTGAAGCCTGCTGTAGACTAAGTGGCAGCTTCGAACACAACAGGGCTACCATTAAATACAAAAGAGAAAAATAAAACTCCAGGGAATATGTGATAATATGTTAGTATCACTGATGTTTTATTAATGATGGCAAATATTAAGACCAACGACAACCCATGTGGTGGTGTAAAATGTAGAAATAATTACTTAGACAAGCAAATATTCTTGTACGGGTGATTTGGGAACAGTTCTTTTGTGTGTGTGTGTCTATTTTTTTTTTCTTCCCTGTAAATATGAAAGTCTACTAGTCAGAAGCTGCACCACGGGTAATGTTGCAACTTGCTAATTCAACAGATATGACAGTTTGACAGGCCTTTGTGAGAGTAGTGTACATTGACCACAACATAGAAAACACAAGATAAATAAGCTCAAGCTCCATTGACACATTGAACAAAAATGTATCATTGATATAAATGACATATTTTGTTTCTTTTCAGGGGCTATATGAACATAAAATACAATTTCATTCAATAAAATAAATTAAATAAATACCATCGATGAATAAATAAATAAATACCCCATCCCCCCCTTGTGATCTACATGGTCAGTCCAGCATATTACGATAATCTAACTTGTTGTATGATATACTGTAACAATGCTGCAGTTACAAAATATATACCCTTTTAAAAAAATCTCAAGGGTTCACAAGTGTTTTCTTCCATTTGTTATTTATGTACATAAACAGTGTGATTTACTGTCATCGCCTGCCCAGTGAATCAATTTATACTGTATTGATGAGGCTTAAATATCTGCTCTCAACAAAATCAGATGCTTTTGTTTTTTAACTTGAATAAAGCTCTCAAAGTGTGGTTTAATAGTAGCTTGAATAATAATAATAATAATAATAAATTTGGGGGGCTTGTTCGATTCTCTTTTAAAAGAATAAGACCGAATGAATCATGTTCTACCGCAGAAAACATGGTGAAGCTGCAAATAGCTGCAGTAATCACTCTGTGTAAAGGGCAAAAAAACAATTGGTTTTTACAAGAACCTGTTGTATTGTTTCTCTTCAAAACGGCAGTGTGTCATTATATAAACGCATGCTTTTAACAGCAAATGGAGGAGAGGATGAGAGGTCAGTGTCATCTATACTGTAAGCTAATGGCCGCGAGAAAAACTATTTAAACCGGTCGTCTGGCCTGAAATCTGGGCTGATCCTCCCACTGGTATGCAAAGACAATTTCCCAATGTAAGAGCATAAACCGGGCACATTTTTATCATTTAATTTTCCAATTTTCCTAAAAAAAAAAAAAAAAAGTATAATTCAATCCGGAATGATATTATCAACAGTGCTCATTTTTCAATTTTCATAGCTAACAATAGAAGAGCATAAAACACGTTGATTTTTTTTGGCCTGAAAGGTGCATGCAATAAACGTAAACCACTATGTAATAGTAAAATATATACAGTGTCTGTACAGTTGAGCCTTGTCCATAAGCAGCATCTCTTCGCTCTGACCACACAAAATGCAATGTTTATTTGTGCCAACATGTTAAAAGACATGTCAAATTAAAAGTAGCATTATTGAATCTCGATATCACTGTCTAACAGAGCTCTATTAAAGTGCTTTAGATTTTGTGTTTTAGTACGTTACTGTAGGTGGAAAATAGAAACCAAAAAAAACAAAACATGTATAATGTCGGTTTGATTTTTCTGATGCGTGTTCATGAAGTGATGTGAATGTGAATCACTGTGTTTCACTAAGCTAATTGTAAATAATCCAATTCAAGAAAAATACACTATATAAAGGAAATTCCAAAGTAAATGCAACAATGCAAAGACGAACAAAAAAAACAACCTAAGATTCTTGTTAATTCGCTCACACAATCTGTGTAACAACGCACCCACAAATCTCTTCATGCCACTAAAATGTAATGCTACAATTTGCAGTGTAATTTGTCGTTTGCAATGTCTGTCAAGGTTATTAATAAAATAACTAAAATAATCACGAAATACAACCCAAATTCCCAAAAAGTTGGGAAGATGTGAAGATGTTAATAAAAATAAAAGGCAATGATTTGCAAATCTCATATTTCATGCATAATAGAACATAAACAACATATAAGATGCTGAAACAGACATTTTCACATTTCATGGGAAATCAAATTTTGAATTTGATGGCAGGAACACGTGTCAAAAACGTTGGAAGAGGGGCAACAAAAGGCTGGAAAAGTAATTGCTAGGAGCATTTGACTAGTGAAGTTAATTGGCAAGAGGTCAGTAACATGACTACAAGAAACATTTTAGAGAGGCAGATCCTCTCAAATGTTGAGGTGGGCAGAGATTCACCAATCTGAGACAAACTGTGCCAAAACAATTTCAGCAAAATGTTCCTCTGTGTAAGATGGCAAAGAATTTAAAGATCCAACCATCTACAGTATCTAATATCATCAAAAGATTCAGAGAATCAGGAGGAATCTCTGTGCACAAAGGACAAGGCCCAAGATCAAAACTGGATGGGTGTGATCTTCGGGGCCTCAGGTGGGTCTGCATTAAAAACAGGCAGGATTCTCTACTGGACTTCACTGCACGGGCTCAGGAACACGTCCAGAAATCCTGTGTCTGTGAACACGGTTCACTGCGCAGTTCACAACTGTAAGTTAAAGCTGGATCATGCAAAGAAGAAGCCACATGTGAGCCACACGATCGCTGCCGTGTTCTGAGGCAGAATGGAAAAGTGTTCTGTGGTCAGAAGAATCGAAATTCTTTTTGGGAAAACCATGGACGCCAAAAGAGGAGAGGGTCCATCCAGCTTGTCATGAGCGGACGGTTCCAAAGCCTGCACCTCTGATGGTATGGGGGTGCATTAGTGCCCATAGCGTGGGCAGCTGAACACATTTTTCCATGAAATGTTAAAATGTCTGTTTCAACATGTGATACGTGGTTTAGGATCTATTGTGAATAAAATATGGCTTGATGAGATTTGCAAACCCTTGCATTCTGTTTTCATTTACGTTTTACACATCTCCCCAACTTTATTGACATGGGGGTTGTAAAAGAAGTGCTTTAAACCAAGTCACTAGATGTTACAGTGGGTCCCCTCATTCCATTGTCCCTTGCTGGCACGACCATATGTAGAATGTAATGAAGTGTATAAGGCTGGATACACGTTAGGGTCTAGAGATAGAGATACGAGACCCAATAGACAAGGTTGAAGAGACCAAATGCGGTGGGGAAGAAGATGCGTGCGTACGAGTCTATCTTGGCAACGCGGATGTGCAACCTGCCGTGCCGCCAGGCTCCGGACCGGCAGTCCTCGAAACAGCAGAAGAAGCTGGTGCAGTCCTTCCCGTCCAGACACTCGTAGCCGTACTCCTCATCTCGCTCCTGCATGTGCGTGGCGTTGTTCATCTGAATGGCCGTGGCCGAGCGTGGACGGATGTCTACCGTGGGTGTCTGCTTTTAACAGGACAAAATGACAGTTAGTCACCAGAGCCTTGGGGAGCCTTAGTCAGGATCTTACTTGCACAATAGGGGGCCTAATTTAAGCCGCAATTTTACGTCCCCCACTTCGTTTTCCGTCACTAGTCAGCCAAACGCAATTTGCACCCTCAAGGTCAAGAAAAAGCAGATAGACCATATCCAGCACCTATAGTAGCAATTAGTAAGGGTCATGGTGACAAATGGGCAGCTTCTGTGATGCAAATTACACCGTAGGGCTGAGGTATGAGCGGCAGCTTTATAAAGCTACTGCTGGGCAATGTCACTCCATTTTTATTCAGATGATGCTACACTTAAAAACGCTGTAGCTAATAGAGGTCTGTGCATCACATGTTCTGTAGCACAAAGACAGTCATTACTTGGTCATGGACGGATGTTGAAAGCTATTATTTGCTGAAATACGTAAATAAAATATGTAATAACTGGCTTATGATGCATCACAAAGCTAAGCTTAGGGAGGAGCACGTGTTGGCAGCTCAGTGTTTCTCCAGCCCACTCATTCGGCCACTAAATGGGTTCGAATAAACCTCCTTTTCAAACTGTGCAAACAGGAGGCCGGTGCATTTGTGACGGTGACGTCCGTGAGTCCGTGGCCCTGTCGTTGTTAAGGGAGACACTTAAGTTTTAAACCAGACCATTTTCATCATCTTTTATCTCAGAATGTCATGCCAACTTTGCACAAACTAGAATTCTGGCTGTTCTGGTAGAGTAAATGTCAGCCGCCCACCCCCCCCACCCTTGCTTGAAATGCAAGATTCCTTGACCTAATGTGTCAAGCTCATGATTAGAAATACAGTGAGTTGAGCATGCTTCAAAGTTAGCATGCACAGCGCCAGTGTTTAGTTAGTTCTTTAGGTTTGTCTTTGTAACTTAGGCGTAATGATCTAGAAACGTTTGCACTAGCACTCTAATGATATTTTGAAGAGTATGCTTATGCTTTTGGAATGGTGGTTCGGGTTCGTGAGGACCAGGATTGAGGACCGCTGTTCTAGTTTGTGACTGAAATATAGCAGCCATGAGAGACTGTGAGTATTGAAAACAGACATGCTTGCCACCAAGAGAAAGTTGGTTGCAGTTTTAGTTTGATGACATTATCTGCTAAAAGCATGCAGCCTCAAACAAGCGTACGACACTTAAATGGGATTGAAAAGTATGTTCCCGTACAACTTCTCATCTCGCCCAGCATTAGTGCGCAAACCTGCTTGTCCCTTTGAAAACGATACATAACCACAAAAATGAAAACGGCAACATATGGGTTAGTTTCAGCATTTGTGTCCTCTTTAATGGACAATATGTTGAGTTAATCAGGGGGATTAGCAGAGCAGGTTATGACTCCATTCTCAAAGGGGATTTGGCTGCACTGGAGGAAGCGCAGTGGAAGCTGAAGCAGAAGGAGCATTAAACAGCATCCTGCCGCGTGGCTTGGTCAAGCCGGGCTGTGCCGAGACGGTGTTAGCAAAAAAAAAAAAAAAAGGACCAGGAACAACACAGTAGCATTGGCAACTTTAACTGGCTGAAAGTAGACAACCTCTCAGAGAAGGCAAAATGTGGAACTCAGGGTCAGTAATGGAGGATCCCTTGGTTCTTTATGGTTTAATCTGGATATATGTTAGTGTTTCCATACTTTAGCTGGATTTTTCAGCAATGCATTGAGGATTATACATCCAGGCGACGTCTCCAATTTATTTCGATGTGGACCTCTCTATAGAAAAGCAAATTACCTCGTCTTGGCTCGTGTGTTAAATGGTAAATTGAGACAGTTGCTGGTTTCCACCCACCCTGGATGTTGTTGGGAGTGTTTAAAGATTAGCATTCTAATCTTTTAAATGGACCTTAACACAGTGCAAGGGTTGTCTGCTTCAGTCTGTTAAGGCTCTGCTGACTCCGCAGGGAGCGTCAGGTCGAGAAGCCCAACAAACACACATGTATAGATTTACTGGCAGAAGGGGGAAAGGAAGCTGTTGCAGTGGCTGCTAGTTCACGTTGGCTACGACAACAACAACAACGACGACGACAAAGAGTAAAACAGGACAGAGGGAGCCAGAATGTGTCCAAACTGGACCTGGACTATTACATTCTTCTGGACATGGGGTTTGTGGGATGCTTATTTGAATGAGTATGTCTGGCTGGCTGCCTCCGCACTGTGCACTGCAGAGCGCCCCCCCACCCTTTTTTTTTTAAAAGCTATGTACGATATTTATTTAGTAACTGAGGAGGAGTACAGTACAAATGCAGGTAAATCAGGGGGAACAGTGAGAGGCACATCTGTTGTAGAACAGACAGAAAAGCAGTGAGGTGCTGAGGCTCAAAGAGCCAAAATGCAGCAGACACATGCAGTCAGACACAGGCAATATACCTTTGAGGAAAAGAGCCGGAGGAGCTTTTGTCCAGACAGGAAACAAAGTATATGTAGAATTGAAAGAGAGTAACAAAAAAAGTACATGTAAACAGAGAACAATAGAAAAGGAAAAATGAACACAAACACACAAAGATAATGTGTGAAAATTACAATTACTGGCTAGATCAAAATGGAAAGAAAGAAGAAATATACTGTAGAGAGACATCCATGTTACAAACAGACACATAGGGGAAATGCATGGTGGGATATAGGTATCTCACATGCTTCTTACACCAGCATCTCAGGAACAAATATTACTGCAGAACTAAAAAGGTTAAGCAATCCTCAAATCAAATACTTGGAAGAAACATCTCTTACATATCAGATGAATATAAAAGACATCGTCCGAATTTCATCGCATAACTGCACTGCACATTTCACTTCCTGTGATTCAGCAAACTAACAGCCTGGATTTACTTTAACACCATGACACTAGAGGTGTGGACAACATACATGGAGAGGAAAATACCATGTTAGCAATTATGTCCTATCATGGATACTACATTCTGTGTGAAAGCAATTAGCCAAGCCAGCTAACTTGACTGAGCCTCACATCTAAAGTTCCAGTGAGATCATTCAATTAGAATATTGCTGGTTTTAATTTGAATCATTTTGCCTAAAATCAGATCGAAAATCTTACTTGACAGTTTTCCAAAGTTTGTCGCAAATGTTTGGACTAGAACTAAAATGCTTTGTTTTGGACGACTAAGGATGATGCGACTTTGAACTTCTCATCTCAGCAGCAAGACCTTAAATCTTTAAACGGACAGGACGCTACTGAAACGCCTTACAAGTAATACACGCTTTTGAGTCCTTTATAGTTCTTCGATTTCCTATTGTGTTAACAATCCATGAACATCAAATGAATTTGAATCAAAGACCTTTTTTTTTTTTTTTTTTTGCATAGTATATCCTGCTCCTTTCATTTTGGCAAGTCATGCAGAGAAGCTAGAAAAGCCCCTCTGAGATGGCAGACCTTTCCCTTCATTATTCATTTATGCGTCCACGAGAGTTAGACCATGTGCAAAACCTTAGTCACCGAGCCTGAAACCAGAGTGCCCCACTTTCCCTAAAGTTCCACTTGAATCCTTGTTCACCCAAGCACATTTTACTTTAAGATTAACAATGAATGTCTTTCAAATCTTGTGAAATGAGTCCAAAAACATACATGAATCTATAAAAAGGGATTTCAATGACCTCCATACAACGCTTTAACAAAAGAAAAAAAGGGACATGACTAAGAAGACTTTAACTGATAGATTTGGACGACTTGTTTCAAACCATGGGTCAACTCTGCCGTAGCTGACCAGACAGAAGTGCTCGTCTACTGTTGAGGGTAAACTGGCTCAGCTCTGTAAGTGCTCAAAGTACGTCTGGTAACAACCCTTCGGACGTCGAACGAGCTGCCGTGATCTCGAGTTTTTAAGCTCTCGTAACTCTCTTGTATGGCTCTACGGTATCGCTGTTTTCTAACGGGGAGGGTCAGTGCAGGATGAACAGAGGATACGTGGACACTCATGTAGTACATAAAATTTGAACAATACTGTTTGTGGCTACAGTTCTTACAGTAAATTGAACACACTTTCTAGGTCATAACTGTAGACCTCAAGTAATAATAAAGTGTTCACTTCAGTGAGTTTCAGAAAGACACTCACCGGGTTTTTCTTCTTCTTGTCCTTTTTAGCAGAGGGTTTCCTGTTGCTGACAAAGTAGTGCAGTGTTCCATACTCTATGAGTGCGGCGAAGACGAAGATGAAGCAGACGGACACAAACAGGTCCATGGCCGTCACGTAAGAAACCTTTGGAAGGGATTTTCTGGCAATAGTACTTAGTGTTGTCATAGTCAGCACAGTGGTGATGCCTGCACAGAGATTGGAGAAAACCGGGGAAATTAGATCTGCTCCAAATCGAGACATGTAATAATCACATTATGCTTTTCCATAAAATTTTAAGTGAGGTCTTAGAGGGACTTGGCGGCGAAAGGGGGGCAGGAGGGGAGACTGGCCCCTGCTGCACACAGAACAAATACATTTAGCAAATGTAATGACCAGCAAGTGAGCTCTAAGTTGTCCCCACAGTCAGGTGATGAGGCCCTTTTGCTAGTCATGCATCCGTGTTCTCTCCTGACGGAGGCCCATTGAGCGTATCAGCAGCCCTGTAGATTTTACACCCCCGTCCAGACGTGGGGACTCGAGTCCCCGAGTTGGACTTAAGTGACACTTAAGCTGCACACACGGAGACTTCACCTGAGACTTATTCTCACAGACTTCAGACTAAACTCAGGCTGGAGATTTGCGAGTCGTTATCAATCTTGACTTTCAATTTAATCGCAATAATAAGAAGGAAATGTCTGATGAGCTGGATGCTGGATGCAGAAGAGACTTCTGCCAAAGAAGTAACACATCAAACATGTTTGCCCATCTTCCAGATGACCATCCCTCCAAACAGATCAATGTACGGGTCCCAACTTTCCTGTTCCTAAAGATAAAACATGTTTAAACATTGTAAACACGAACTTTCCCTGCTCATCAGTCAGGCTGGCGCGTAAAATACAGTTAATCGGAAGATATTTTTATTATCGTTTTGAGCACTGCAGCACTGCATTTCTCACTATTATCAGAATTAGTACAAACCAAACGATCTCTTGATGATTGGAGAAAATATCTGAATAATCAATAACGAATATAATCATTAGCTGCAGGTGGATACAAGAGTTCAAAAGAGCTCCACCCCGACCCGGTTTTGACATCAATGCACACACAATAATGATACGATATAGTTCAAAAGGGGGAAAGGGGCATTTTTCTACACTGATTCCTATTATCTGAACAGATACTTTCGCATGGTCAGTGCAGGACTTTTCCTTTTAACAGTATATGTGAGGTGTGGTGTATTAGTACTGCTTATATCCGATGTGTTAAGTCATTCGACGGTGGGCAGTAAAGGGTTAGTTGGAAAACGAGACCTGGAATAATATATGGATGTCATAACGTGCATCTTATCTATTGGTATCTATAGGCTTGCAACAATGTACATTATTATATTATAAATTAAGCACAACAGTTTCATCGGTAACACACGTTGTACTTGTGCTTAAATACTTAGTAGTACACGGTTCCCAAAACTGTCTTGAAGTTGAGGTTTTATTTTGAATCCTACAGCTAAAAAGAAACAAGACCTCATGTGTTACTAAAGATAATATTCAGCTCAACATAGTAGCCAAATTCATTTTCGATATGCAATCGTAATTATTTTCACAGATTGGTTACAAGCTTCTATGAGTTAATAAATATTTAAATCATGTACAGTAAGTGCTCATACATTGTAACTTCAGGAACGCGTGCATGTAAATGTTTCAGTGTTCAAGTAATAACAAGTCAAGAAGCCAATGTACTAAGTATAATAGAGGGTTTGATAAGTCACATGTGGTAGATCCTTCTCCCACCTTTACCCACTCTTCTTGCCCTGCCTGTCTTCAGGATGAAGGCAGAGCGAGGGCACATGAGGAGGAAGTGGGTTTGGGAAGAAACTTACACAACAGATTATGACAAGCCCCAAACAGCAAACAATCAACTTAACAAGACCGCCTCTTACCTCTAAACAGATCTAGGGCGTGCCTTGTATTAGGAAGATTTAATGCAGGCTAAAAGACACCCGTCTGCGTCAAGATTAACTCCGCAGTATTATGTAGTAGGAATTGATATATTTCCGGATGGCACGGAAGGATTAAGAATTATGTCATCTGCATTAATCCGCTTTCTAACCACCTGGCTTTCTGTACCTCCTGCCTCATCTTTCAAAAAGGAAATGAAGACATTTTGACTCTTGGTACAATATGAGCTGAGAATTAATAGTGGTATTGTTTCAGAGGTGAATCCTGTCTGAATTGTTTTTAGAGCGATTGATGACAAAGTGTAATGTGACGGACAGTTTTGCTCGTTAGCGAACACATCATATGTAACGTGCTTCTGACCCGTTGAGGTCAGAATTTAAAACTTCAAGGGAGCAAAAAAAAAAAAAAAAAAAAGCTGACCAAGGAGGATGCACACTGGAAACCAAGGGTAAGTTCAAAAGCTAACAAATTTTCCTGACCCCCCCCGAATCACTGTCCCTTTTTAGCATTCGGAGAAGAGGCCACGTGCATTATTATTGTGCTGAGGCTGCATCTCTACCCTGCTGCACTGCATAATTAAGGCCTCATTAAGGCATTCATGAAAACATATGTGCCAGGAAAGGCTCTTCTAATCAAGATGGACTAGATTCCTAAGCAGCTGCCCCATCTCGGGGGGGGGGGGGGGGGGGGAGGGCTGGAGATACGACGGTGAAGGAGCAGGCAAATGGAAAGAAGGGAACGGGAGGCAAGAGGAAGCCTAAGAACACTGCTTTCCAATACGAGGTGTTGCGTGACCACCACAGGGATTTTGGTGTGTTTCACAGCAGGGAGTAATTAAGGCCAGAATGTGTAATGAACACACACACCAGCACAACTAGGTGGACTGATCATTAAAATGAGCTAAAGCTTGATGAGAAATTAAATAATACAGATGTGGAGCATGAAGTAGTAAACCTAACGAAACCCATAACATGAATACAGCAATTGCATCTTGTGTCAGAAAATAACTATTTTTACCTAATGATGTCCTGGCAGGTACTGCGTCCTTGTTGATCCAGAATGACACCCAGGAGAGGACAACAATCAGGGTGCATGGGATGTAAGTCTGTATGGTGAAGTAGCCCATTCTCCTGCTCAGGTCAAAGAAGACAGTCAGCACCACGTAGTCTCCTGGAGGGAGGTAAGTGACAGGACACAAAAGAGTGAGCGCTTGTGCAATGGTTAAAACATCGGAGATTAAAAATAAATAAATACACAAACAATTTGAAAGTAACGGCTACTGTGGTCAATGGACGCCGTCAACAAAAACACAAAGCGTAAAAAAAAACAAAAAAAAAAAGCTTTTAATCACAGAGTGATCAATATTTAATGTTGTGTATAGTCAAAATCTTCACAGCTTGTTTGCCCAAAGGCAACTCCAGATCTAAAATGAAACTGAATGATTCAGAGCGGCGGAGCAGGTCTTGCTTGGATACACACACAAAACCTCATGTCCTCCCTGTAGTTAGCTGGAACATGAACACCAGCTTCCAGCTGATGATAAGCCATCCCTGGGCTGACGGCCCGACCCCAGCAGATGTTCAGTGTCGAGGGGTTAAGGTTAGCCGAGCCCAGAGAGAGCCCACCCTGACAATAAAGATCATCTGGCCTGACTGTTTTTATAATGCGAGCGAAGCACACATGTATAAACAGATACACATTCGTGCATCCTCTTGCACTACACACACACACTTGCAAATGTGCTTTGAAAATCCTTACAAGAGTAAACTGAGCTAGGACCAAGCAGAGAGACTGGCATGTAAATGAACAATCTCAACACACACACACACACGCCTGGCCATGCAGCACTGCTTGCCAATAGTTACTGTCGTCTTTAGCTGTCTACCTATGTGCCCGTCTGTCTATTTGTGTGAGTTTAATGGCACGTCACTGCTGGCCTCTAGCTCAGTCTGTTGTCTGCTAATTGAGTAACATCAGGCTGTCCTGGGTTCTCGGTATGGCTTGTAACCTGCAGGGCACAAACCCATTCTCTGTCAGCCTCGTATCTCAAGTGTGTGTGTGTGTGTGTGTGCGTGCGCGTGAGCCCTCGTGTGTGTTTAGGCACCCCTAGGACATAGAATACTCTCTGCGGCTGGGGAATGAACAGCTGGCTAATAATTTTCCTCATGAGAAAGGGCGCACAACACATAATGCAGCTCACTGAAAAACAACCAACATCTGTGTATTCGTGGGCTAATGAGAGACAGGGAGAGAGAGAAAGACGAGCTGCTGTTTATTATGTCTGCGAACACGTGCACTGTGAGTGAGTTCTCATAGTTTCTGGACAGGGACCAAGTCTTTGTGATTTATCCTAGCATGTGCCTCTGTTCACCCAGCCATTGACAGCATCATTAAATAAACCGAGTCCAATAACCCCCGCTGCACAGCTTTTTTTTTTTTTTTTTTTTTTTGCAGATGCAGGCAGGTGCATGGGATATTGCAGTTCGTTGCCTTGGTTTGTAGGAGCAAAGGATACTCAGGAAAGCTGCTCTCAGGGGCCCTGCAGCCAGCTATTTTGTTTTTTATTAACATTACATTAACAGGGGCACAAAACCAGGGCTCCTGACAGCTGAGAAACTGCCAGTTAATACACTTATTCCAGCTTGGTCAGCAGCACAAAGACTCCTTCACATTTCCTCAGACTCTTAATGATAATGGGCTTTCCACCACAGGGGTGAGGTCAGCTGGTGTAAGACACACTGGCCATTCGCCTCCTTTATCTGTTTGCTAGTTTCATCATAGGCCACAGCACTTGCCAGGAAGACGGAGAGGTGTTATCGACCGATGCCCTCCATCCTGGCATGCTGATGCATCAGCATCGGACCGCCTGCCATTACAGCTCAGTAGTAATGCATCAGTTTGTTAATGACTTCCTCATTTCATTTAGAAGAAAATGGTTTCCAGGGTCCTTGTTGGCTTCAGTGCTTAGCTGGGGTTTTGTACCAATATTGGGTTGACGTCCCAGATAAACACAACTGTATAAATATTTGAAACAACTGAGTTTTTTAAATTATTGTGTCAAATTTAAAGTTTGTAAATCTTGATTTTGGCTTTTTATCAAAATATACTGATATGGTGTTTGTAAAAATAAAAAAATAAAAAAGATGGAATCTGGGTGTGTGGGATGGGTGGGAATGAACAGGTAAGTAGTTATGTGTATTTCCACCACTAGGTGTCACCAATGTCAGGTTACTTTTAATTCCTTTACAAAAAAAAAAAGGGGGGGGGCTTTATTTTTATTTTTTTAAATGTTAAATTATATGGACATTTTATTTTTTTAAATGTTAAATTATTTGGACATTTTATTTTTTTTAATGTTAAATTATTTGGACAAAGCTGCTTGTGGAGATGTCCCTCTCTACTCTGCCATTGCTAGTAGTAGTGTTTGTCCTCTACACCAAATTCCATAGCTAATCTCCATTGAACCGAATACTAATGTGCACAGCTGAAAACCTGAATGAGGCCCTCTTTGGTATAGATTTTAAAATATTTCCTCGATATGGTTTACTGTTAAAAATATAAACCCTACATTTTTCTTTAAGTCAAAAATGAAAACCGTCTCAGCTACTGTAACTGCTTTGTCTTGTGGGGCTCGAACACTGAGTGTCAACAAGTAACAAAAGCTACAGTAGCTGGGCCTCAGATCCTCAGACCCAACTACTTGGACTTAAAATGAATCTAAGGACTAGAAATTGTTGTTTTGGACCCTTGTGCAGGACCAACTTGTTGCATGGTTTCGGTGCAGAGCCTCTTGAAATCCACTCAGAGGTTTGAAGTCACCATTTTATAAATCTTGGGCTTGATGCAAGAACAAACACAGATGTTACAACCTGCACACTGCAACATGTTGCAGTGTGAAAAATGACAAACCATGATTCTCACCACTTTAAATGTATCTTAAGATTAGATACAAATATACATTTTGTTTATCTTAGTAGAGAAATGGATTTTGGCAGGATTACTGTAAACTTATAATGAGCTGCACACATGGTGGATGTTTTTTTTCAACACCCGTACACACGCATGTTTGAGTGTGGACTGAAGGATCCTGTGTATGTCTCATAAGACTGCAGATGGGGTATCAAATCACCCGAGCCTTTCGTGACTGTGTGCCGCCTAATGGGAGCCCTCGGACTAACCTTAGCTAAAGCTTCCCATCTGTCAACGCCACCAGATGTGGGCGTGTTCACAAGACCGTTCGCACTTTATCTTCACAAGCTCTACAGACAGACAGCTCTCTTTTTAATGGCCGTTTCCCCTAAAGCCAGTTTCCTCCTGTGGATCAACAGTGAATATAAAGAAGCTGTCAGATGCGATGCTATGATCACACAGCTTTGTGTGATCGTCAAGTGTCTGCAAGCTCCAAGCAACAATTCCTACGGTCAGTGATTCGATAACCTGCTTCAGTCCTTGCTCTTTAATAATCATCACCTCAACTTCACGTGCAAATGTTTCCCGTAGCAGGAACATTTGTCTTAAGACTGTTGTGCTTTTTGTTAATGCTTTGTCATCCAATTTAACAAAAGTTCAAATTCCTCCAATCCTATCTATCTTACTGTAATATCCACATTGCTATCAATTCAGCCTCTTCCTTTGTGTTTACAACTCATGAATGAAAAATCCTGACAACAGCTGTGGGAAGAATCAGCTATGCAAGACGACAACTCAAAACTATTGCTCGTATTAAGATATGGTTGGAAGTATTTTTATTAGGATCACACATTTCCCTGGCAAAAGCCATTTACTCCAAACTGATGTAATCTACAGAAAGCAATAAAAACTTGGCAGGGACGGTCATTCATCAAAACACAGCGTTGCTTTGTTGTTAAGTGTGCTGTGTCTGTGTCTTAACAGAATTAGACACACACACACACACACACACACACACTGTAGACAGAGAAAATTAAACATCATTCTTCCAGTATTGAACCTATACTGTAGTGTAAATACAAATACTGATGTTTTATTACTATTAAATACAAATAACATCCAGTATTTGACAATAGTATTAAACCTGTAAGGAGTGATGCAGCTGTACAGTATAAGGGGTGTGTAATACACATAATATAACACGGAAGTGTTTTAAGGGTTTGCAAGCTGACATTGTGTACATCGCTATCTTTGCAAAAGAAGAATGGGCAGAAGAACAGGCTACCGACAGAGTGACTCTCCTAACCACAAGTGAGTTTGCTGTAGCTGCCCAAACTGTAACGACCAAACTGCGGCAACACGTGCAGATTGTCAAGCAATTTTTTTTGTTTTATGACCAACCCCGTTTTGGCCTGTTAAAAGCACAGAGGAAAAAAAAAAAAAAAAATCAGTCTTATACAGACATATATACTGTATGATGGACGGTCAGAAATATTTACATTGGTGTGTGGTTTTTGGCCAATCATCTTCCCAAGTTCGCACAAAGGCAATTGAAATGGCTTATATCATAAAAGAAAACCATGTGAGGGATGAGATTCTGCATGTCTGACAAATATAGTGTTCTCCACAATCAGACCAAAAAGCACCATCAGCCACTCAGCAGGCAAGTATTCCAAGACATAATCTGCAAGTGTCGCTGGCGGTTTGATCTTTTCAGTTTACTTCTGGGTTGCAACAGAGGTTCTTCTTTTACTGTAGCTACCTAAAAATACCTGACTTAAGACTTGGTTACCAAACAGCCCCAGGAGACACCAGCCCCACATTTTACCTCGTGACATTTAATTGCTTGGCGGTATTTTGCAAACGCAAATGTTGGAAATTGATTGCAGGTAAAAATGGCTTGGCAACCAACATTTCCCAAACTAACTACACCCAAGTGTGGAGAACATGGAAAGTTCAGTTATCATCGACTGGCCCGAACCCCAAAAAACCAAAAAAAAAAACACCACAACAACAATCTGCAAACTGTAGCAAAATCACGCTTCAAAAAAGTGACAACAGACCACAAGATGCACTCTGACTAAAATATTTCAATATGAACAAACAGCTCTGTCTAAATTATTAAACTCATGTAGCCAAACTGTCACACAAAACAGCTAAAGATTTTACATTTTGTCAGTATTGTCAAAACAAAAACTATATCGTCAATACTGCACATCCTGGCCAGAAGAGTTCATGGTAATGAAATATAGTAATTCAGAATTGCCGACACAACAAAAAACAAAACTGTCACATGAAAATATTATTCCGCTGGAAGCCAGACTGTAAATTGGTGTGGACGTGGACGGGCAGGAGAGACCTGGGGCACATGCTGGCCATCCAATGAAGGAAGACAAGCCAGACTCACTGCAGAGCTGCTGACAGGGTGTCTTACTGAGCTCGTCTATATCAGAGGTGACAGCGGACGCTGGGGTGCATGTGTTTTTGAGAGAGACAGGAGCTTTGCTAATGACCAAGGCTACGGCTGGTTGTTAGGGTCAACAATACTTACACACAGTATTAACTCCCAACTTTCTGAGCCATGACTGGGGGCTATATGTGGGTGATTAACTAGTTACCATGGCTTTGCATTTTGCCTCCACAGGCTCCTGCAGCTATTTTTGCCCTGCAGTGGGTGGAAAGATGATGTCACGGTGGGGAAAAAAAAAAAAAACACAGCATTGTGATGGTGAGTAACTGCGGCAACACATCACCCAGACAGGAGTCTACAGAGTTTGATTGCCTTGTTGTTAACATTGTGTTTACTGTGACAGGGACAGATGATTATCCCTCTCTCAGACACACTACTGGCTCTCAAATTATTAAGAGCAGGGCCGTTTATAGGATTTGTGACAGGTAGCGAAAAGCTGCCCAAACTGTTTTCCTCAACATTATTTGAAGTTTAGTGGAAAGGTTAGATAAACACGTTTAAATGTGTGATTAAAGCATATGATGGTGCTACACGCTATGATCAGGGCCACATTAACCTGCTGAGAGGCTGTGGTGCAAACAAAACTATGGGCCCCACTTTGAGCCCCCTACCAGCCGCTATGCTGGAACAATACTCTGCCTAGGGTTGCTATGTAAAGGTGTGTAAAATGTTTCCGCCATGTCTACCATCTACAAAAATAACACTTTATTACGCCATCTTCTATGAAAGATCTAGCGTCAAATCCTATTGCATGCCCCTAAACAAACTTCCTTGTTTTCTTTGTTTTAATAGTTTCCTCCTAATGTTAGGGCCACAAATTCCATTAGTCAGTTTATTTCCATTACATCATAAAATAGAATACCATGCCAACACATTCACAACTTCCTGCTTTCTCAGTTTACCTTGTCTAAAAATGGCCTCATTATTTCCTTTTCGCACAGTAAGGAGAGATGCGAGTCACACTCATTAAACAAGCTCCAAGTTCTAAATTTCAGCTCTCGCTCTGTTTTCTCCCCATATTTTTTTTTTTTACATACCACCTTTTTTTCCCAGGTCTTATTTGATGTTGTAATCATTTTGGCCCTGTAACAGAACCTATTCTCACCAAACAGTCTCAACGCTGATGGCTCGACTTGTTTGCAAAAAGGACAGATGAGCTGCAGTTCGGTATAAACTTGGTTGGTTGGAAGAGGAACTGTTCAATATTCATTTGTGTATGTGTATGGTTAAAAATGTATGTAACAAATTACCTAATAGGTGATTACGTTTTTTCAAGACAAGCAATCAGAAGCCGATAGATGGGTAGTATTTGCCAGTTGTTCTCAGTATATCTTGTACCATATAAATATCCCTTTCAGTGAAACAACATTCAAGTGCAGCCATTTTAGCTTTTACCATTCTAGTCTCTCTCTCCATGGCTGCTGCAGGATACTGGATGTGCTTTACAGAAATAAAAATATTGTAATGGGCATGAACAGTTTGCCTTAAAACCTAGAACATCCTTTATGAACTTAGTGCCTCAGAGTGGCCTGATTATTCTTTTTTTTTTTTTTCCCCCATAACTGAGAAATTGTCTGTGGCGTGAAAAGCAACAAAGAAGTACGTTTATCATCCCCACTCAAAAATTACTGCAGAATATACAAACTGTTTTTTTTTGTTTTTTTTTAAACATCACATCACATTTTAACATGCTGGTTGTATGCATTACTGACTCACTGCGTTGTGCCAACATCACTTACTGCATTGCCATCGAAATAGAGCCATCTGACAGCTTAGTTTTGCACTAAATACACCAACGGGAACCAGTTAACATTCTTGTCTTTCCCCAAAGCTTCCGCCCTCCATAAATGCCGTTAGAAAAAAGAAAACCTCTCCATTACAGGGCATCTTCAGGATGATTTTTCAGTCATTATGACTTCATGTGCTGGCCTTTATAATAGCAATAATGTAATTTGAATTTAAATTGGACGGATAAGCTCAAGCAAACAATGTATGAGCCAAGACAATCAGTCCCTGCTATACTGCCAGTGGCTTTGTGCTATTACAAATTACAGTTTTACATCCATGCTTTTAAGCTTTGAAACCTCATTAATCATATTCACCATAATCACTTGATTTGCCTGAAACTATTAAACAATGATTTATGCTTGTGCATACTCATATTAAGAAGTGTTTTCTTATAATTATCTTAATAGTCGCAAAGTCTTCCCAAAACGGCAAACAGCTCTTAATGTAGACTATACTCGGTGAACAGTACGCAGTACACCTCATAACACCTCATGTCGAGTTCACTTATCACCTCAAAATCATGGACAGTTTCATCAAAGGTACCATTTTGATAACTTATATTAAATCTAGCATTTAATATTTGTGTAATATATGCAGACATAGAATTCACTCTTTCCCCAAGGTTTGGCATGGTAATACTTGCCCATTCCAAGCTCTAATAATATAAGACCACTTTCCACAATTATGCGTTGCTTATTGCTTATGGTTAATTACTTTGAAAACTTTTTGGGGGGGCGGGGTAATAAGCTTGGCAAGAAGAGTAACGAGGTCTTAAACTTTGTACAAAGACATCTGACAGTGAACTTAGCCAAGGAACAACTGCTCCAAACCCTGGCATCAACTTTGAACCACTTTTAGCCTCCAAACTAACTCACTCCGTCTCAGCAGGCACCAAAAGGAACCTGACGTGAGCATGTACAAATTCCATTTAGGCTGTAGTATTACCTGTACTGTGTGTGTGTGTGTGTCTGAAAAAACAAAAACAACTAAGCCAGTGTTTTACAGAAATAGAGTGAAGTTCATTTGCCACTCAACTACTTATGTACTGATGCCATCTTAATGCAGAAGGAATCCTGGTGTTATATTATTTCTGTTCCGTGTTGGAATGTAATGGAGTACATTAAATGGTATTCTGTACTTAAATGTGAGTAGCTCAAAATTGTTAACTTAAATATTACATATATTCTAAGCTTAGTCTCTATTATATTGCACAAGAAGATAATGTACTTGTTACTCTACTGCATTTACAGTATAGGATAGACGACACCTATTAATTACTTGACAGCTGGGATCAGCTCCAGCAACCCATAACAGGATTCAGCTGACAACAGATTAGATGAAGGATGTTCACTCTACAGTGAATGCAAATACAGCACCACGGAGTAATATTTGAAGTGATATCAAAAGAGGCTATTACTATCAAAAAAGAAATGTCATATTAGAAGCAGTAGAAACCATAAGGGCAACAGAAAAAGGTAGTTGTTGAAAGATCAGGAGCAGTAACATTGGCCTAAGTATCCAATAAAACGTCTCACGAGAAAATTCCCATCTCCTTTCCGGCACCTCCTGGCTTATAAAACCTCTTATCCTCTCTGTGTCACACAGTCGACATGGTTCGTCCACAACTCTGACATGAGAGAGGGATGATGTACAGAATGATGGCTGCAGGAGTAAAGGAGGACAGAAACCACCAAAAACAAAAAAAACCAAATGGCATCTATGAGAGCTTTGAAGTCTCTTGGTATCAGCTGAACATCCTTTCTTTTTCATCCTTGCAGGTCTCCATCTTTCCCTACCAGCATCTCAACTAAAACCAGGTGCTTACAACAAGCTCACTTTTTACGCCCACTTGCTTTTCCTCGTGTCCATGTATTGAAATGTATAGACAGAAAAAGTATTGAAAGGCCCGACAATCTTACATAGCAGCGGGAAAAAAAAAAATCTATTTTTGTAAATCTGTGCAGCCTCTGCTATGCACCACATTCATATGCGAGTGATAGGGAGAAAAGCTTTAAGGGGATATTTATTTTGCTGAAGCAATCTTTTCTACTATGGTTTATTTCCACTTCATGTTTTCAGGTGTTAATTACTGGCTTATTAGTCTGTCAACTGGGAAAAGCAGAGAGGGAGAGAGAGAAACCAACAGGGGCGGTGAAGAGTGTAAAAAGTAGGACACAGGAATGCAAAAAAGTCTGCTTTGCATGAGCGAGCTGCGAAGAGATGCTGTGGTGCTGGCTGGAGGTGGAGCAGACATTTGTACGTGTGAATACCGTTAGCGTATAGGTTGTTAGTGTACGTGCATGGAGAATGGGAGAAGGGATGGAGGGGGAGGAGTGTAAATCGGTATTTAACGTCACAAAAGGAGGATTGTGGCTGAGTCAGAGCCTATTTGCCTCCTACTTCTTGCCCATCACAAGCATCACCCAGAAGCAAAGGGGAGTGTGCAGAGTAGGGGATTGGGGGTGGGGTGGGGGGCAATAGATTAGAGAGAGGAGCTATCACACCACAGCTAATGGATTGTTTCAGCGCTTCTTAACCTTTTTCCTTCAGCAAGATGGAGTGATTGTCAATTGATGAGCATCAACATATTACTGTGATTAAATTACTCTTCCCTTAAGCCACATGAAGCTACAAACCAATTATGCCATATTTTTATTTCCTTGTTTGTACAGATAATTAGAAATACATGCTTCTATTCTGTATTTTTATTTTATATATACAATAATAATAATGTTTGAACATTTCGCACCTTTTTTTTTTTAATCTGCATTTTGTCATATTGCATCTCCTTCTAACAACTTTGTAAATATTCTGAGGAGGAAGTGTTCATCATCAGAGCAATTTAAACACTGGAAACTGGAATAATTTTTCACAATATGCTTGATCTTTCACAGGTGTTTTATTTGATCAGGGAAGCATTGTCTAGTAATAATATAAAAACTACAGGCATTTTAGTTTTATTGCTTTTTGTCTCACTCCGTGTTTTCTTGATTAAACCAGGCAGGCGATGATGAGCATTCATGTCTCTATGGAATCTTTTTTGAAGAAGAAGAAGAATTTTATAGCATTTTCCCATTTAATTTACTTTGAATTTCTGCTATCGTATCGGTGTGTGGCATAACCGTTACCACACCACCACCACTGGCTGATTTCACAAACCTCCGGATGCCAAGACAATATTGCCACGTCTGTCCTGCTTCTCTGTTAAAAAAGAACAGCTTTGATTAGCAGTGCAACAAAAACCCAACACAGACTTGATAAAACCCAACTTAATCATTGCAGACCTCTGCTACAAAGCTCAAATGTTATCCAAGGAGCCCACGACAATGATATTCTATTGCAAAAAGCCCCTCTTTAGGAATGAAGGAGAAACAGCCTTTTCATGGGAACCGGATGTAAATGGAATCAAATTGCTTTACATTCTGTGGATTCCATCTCTTGGGGCTCACTCTTCACCTCACATTATTTAGTTGCAGCACATTTGCATCCATTTTAGTCGTGTGCATGAGCGTCTATCTTAACGATTACATGATGGTCTAGGTCCCATTTTGAAGGGGTTGATGATCAATGGGAGAACATGATTCACACTGCCATGCTTTAAGGAGAATCCACTTGCATACTTGAGTGGCTGTGCTTCCATGAGTGTGGTAAATATACAGAGCGCCTGCGTGCTCATGTGTTTATTTCACTGCTCCCCATCGCCGGGCTAGATCCTTTCAAACACATTGCCTCCAGTTTCGCCCCATCAAAGCATCATCTGTAAACTGTGGAGCTCCATAATCGGAAGAGGGCCACTGATGTGTCCCTGGGCTTTCTCCACTCAAACTAAATCACACAAGCGGGCGCACACAGACAACAGGGCTGCACGCCATGGCTTTTGGAAGGTCACGCTAAGAATAGCTTTCAAAATAAAAAAAATAAAAATAAAAAGCACACGATGGACTGTGCAGGCAAGCAAATGGACACATAGAAGCATGCGTTCATTTGTGGGCACAGACAGACCAAAGGACGGAGAAAGCTGTGGAACACACAGATACTGTATTTACCACTGGCTGATACACAAAGTGTATCTGGTCTTAGCTAAAAAATTAACCACTTCCTGTCCTGCTTAAACCAGCCTGATGATTTACTGCTGAGAGAAGTGAAGTAAGTGGCAAATTAAAAATGAAAGCAAGTGGCATCAATTAATTTTGTATTTGGAAGAAAAAGCTTCTTGCTCAACTACTGGGCTTGGAAGATGCCACACAGAGAGGCAGGTGATATTGTTGGGTAGTCGATGGAAATGCAGCATTTATTCTGCATAAGTCAACAGCTTTAGCCAAATTATCATCAACAATCATCCTGATTCTCCTTTACCGCCACTGCATCTACTGTTTCAAACAACTGCATCATTGATGTATTAATGCAATACATCGCTGTTGTTGGAAGCAAAGTGTTGACCACCACTGTGTCACGTCCTATTAAAAACACATTTACAGAAGTTCTGTGAAGCTCCGAGTGCGAGTACATTTTTATCTTAGGTCACTATGCAGTGCATGGGCCTATACAGTTAAACATGGTCACTTTCAAAGCTGTCAAAGTTAATGAATTTCAAATTCCCTGACTGCTTTAAAAAAAAAAAAAATCAATACAAGTTTATATAAGGCTACTTACATTGTTACTGAAACATTGCCTCTCACAATAAGCTGCAGATGCACAATTAACCTTCATAAACTGGCACTGGCTTATTCCTTTCACCCTCTTCTTTCTGCTGCTTTCCCATCATTTTGAGATGTTTCTGATCATTTGTGAACTGCAGCTTGACACTTGGCTGAGAATAAACAGCTCCCAGCATCTGGCTTAACCCAGTCACTGGGAGCGGGGGGGGACTTTGAGGCTAACTTAACAGTAGCAGTATGCATCTAGTGTTTTGACTGTCCTACATGCACGTCATCTCTTTCAGCTTCTTTCTTTTCTGTTCATTGGTGTCCTTTCAAGGGTCCTTGCTTGTCAGAAGCATCAGTGTTTTTTCTTTTTTCTTTTTTTTTTTTTGGCTTGAGAGAGTGCATGCAAATGTGTGTGTGTCTGTGCTTGTAAATGCAGGTATAGGCTTTCAGGCAGTACGTGCTGCCCTGATATGAAGTGACATGTTGAGAGACTAAGCCTGTGGACAGTGGTTGAGGGAGGGGAGAAAAAAAACAAGTAAGACAGACAGCCTTTATAGGGAGTAAAAGCTGCAAAACAACTGCATGAGAACAGCAGATGGCATGTCCCCCTCCCTCCCAGCCCCCTTTCATTACAGTGTCACTCAATCGATCTTTAATCATGCATCAAATGTTATCATCCTTTTTGGATTTGATTTGATTTCTGGAAGAAAAAAAAAAGAAGGAAAAATTGTAATCCGAGCATGGATACACATAGGCAACACAGACAACACTTTGACAAGTGCAGCCTTGAAGAGCCTGGCTTGTCTCACAGGATGAGAAAGCATATCTTCCTCTGGCTATTTGCTACAGCCGTCATTGTCTAGGTCGGGCCAATTCACCTGTCTGCCTGTCTGCTTTGCTCACCATTACATGTCCCTCTGTTGCCTCACCTGACCCCATTTTAACTGAGTTTAACTCCTGGTGATTCAGCACAGTGCCTGAAATTATGCAAACGGGTTTTGAAGAAGACAAAGACAAAGACCCGTTTAGCTGGCAGGGATTCAGTGTCTTACTAATAGACAGGGAGGCATGGTGCACAGCAGCTGAAATGGAAGCTTGACCTCAGGGTCCTCTGTTTAAACGACAGGGTCCCAGGTCAGGCACCACAGTCTGCAGCTCCCTGCTACTAGAACATCTTTAGTTAGAATTTAAAAAAAAAACGCAGCAGACGACACAGCAGCTAACTGGACTGTGCAAAACAATAGCAACAACAAAATTAATCATAGCATTTGTGCTAGTTCCAGACAAAATACTAAAGACAGCGTGAGAAGTAGTGAACTTCATGTTAAACCATTTTCTGTAGAGTTAACTACTGACAAGTTCTTTCTTTCTTTTTTATATACCCGATGCCCTTCATGCCCGATGCCCTTCATGCCGCAACAAAATTGATTAGTAGGTCAACAGACCTTTTTTTTTTTTTTTAGACCTGTACTTAAGTTGAAATTAAATATTATTTTCTTTACTTTTTTTGTCGTAGCCCGATAATACGAATTCTGCCCATGTGAAAATCCCAGATAGGACACGTTTAGGACTCTGGACTAAAAAGCCTTAAAATAAACCAAATTGCTTTGCAAGAGAGATGATATTTCTCCTTAAATAGCTTCTCTCCATTGTCTTCCCATAAAATCTATGATATAATTTAAAACCCTCCTCCTCACTGTACATACAAAGCTCTTAATGGTCAAGCTCCATCGTATCTGAAACCCCTCATAGCCTCATCGTACTGTATTATTCCAGTCGACCACTTCAATCTCAGAATGCAGGTCTACTTGTGGGTTTCCAGAGTTCCCATAAGGTAGAATGGGAGGCAGAGCCTTCAGCCATTAAGGGCCTCTCCAGTGGCACCAGCTCCCAATCCAAATTAGGGAAACAGAGACCCTCTCTACTCTTAAGACGAGGATTCAAAGTTTTCTTTTCGTAAAGCTTTTACACTATTCAGTCATTGTGAGCTAGCGCTTAGATATGCTGCTATAGATTTAGACTGCTGCAACCCCCCAGCAATGCATTTAGCTCCTCCCCTCTCTTCTCTACCCCCTTGCATTTATACAGTACTATGTCACCACTGTATGACATTAACTTCGCGTTTTCCTTCTCCCTCTTCCTGCAAGTGTCCCCTGCTTTGGAGCTGTGTGTCTCAAGTGTGCAGCTACCCGTCTTTCCTGCACTTTGGTTTTTTTCCCCCTCCACTCACCCAAACCAGTCAAGGCACTATTAGGATGATGACCATGTTGTGAATTGGCGCTGTATAAATAAACCTGATCTAAATTGAAAATATATTTGGTCTCAATTACTCATAACTATGACTAATGTGACATAAGTAGTCAGTGATGAAGTGCTTACAGATAACGCATGGATGGATAGTTGTAATTATTGACTACTGTGATTTATAATGAAATTCATTTTCTATGATAAAGGGCCCTAACTCACTAAGGTAATCCCGGGCAATCAAAAGCCAACGCTTACATTGTACCACTCTTCCATAAATGGTATTCATTTTTTTATGTTTCTATATCTCTTGCTAACGAGTAACTTTATGCAGTAAACTTTGGCATTCTTTGCTGTCCTGCAGCTCTCGTGTTATCTTATTCCATAAAACACATCTGCCCTCTCTGCAGAGCATCTACCACCGTGGAGTCCACAGGAGAGCTGCTTCCATCCTCAAAGACCCCTCCCACCCCCAGGACGGACTGTTCACACTTCTACCCTCAGGACGGAGGTACAGAAGTGCAAAATGCAGGACTTCAAGACTGAAGAACTATTTCTTCCCATCTGCTATCAGACTCCTAAACAGCTGATAGGAGTTTGCAATCATGGACATTACTGTTTACATTGATTTACAATTTACAATTTTTTTGCTTTTGCACATTCATTATTTCAGAACTGCAGTACCTCACTTTTTATTGCCTTTATTCAGAGCTGCACTACCTCACCTTTATTGCTTTTATTTTTTTCTATTTTTATTTTACTTTACTGTATGACATTTATTGTGGATGGCAAAGTAAGAATTTCATTGTGCAGGGAAACATGCTTTCTGTCTGTGCATATGACAATAAACACTTTGAATCTTATAGTCAATTTGATTTTTGTTTTACAAACTACAGTAGTTTGAACTACATTTTTCTACGTAGCTTAACTAGATGTCTCTCTAGCTTTGCTGTAGTTCAGCTACTCCCATTGTGAGTATAGTTGTGAGTATAGTAGCTTCCCCAGCACTGCTAAATGGCACCATTAATGCAGAGAGGCAACACTAATTAGATCACATATACTGTAGCAGTAAAAATGAGGAAAAACAAATGCACCAATAGTTGATGTGAAGTTATACAAAATTACTGACACATGTTAATCTAAATAGGCATTTGACTAAAAAGAAAAGGAAGATAGGAAGGTTAAATCCTGAGGTTAAATCCTGATTTCAATTTAAAAGGGATGCATTTAGGTTGAAAGCAGAGTTCTACTGTCAAAAAAGTGGATTTATCATCTGAGTGATCAAAGAACTCAAGCAGAACCATCTAAACCACTAGGGCAACAGTTTCCCATTCGAATGTTTGACTACACTTTAGAGAGGCACAAAAAAGGTGCGGCAGATGATGCAGCATACGAAGCTGCATGGCGAGTACTTGAGATATCCGGGTAATTGTAAGGACTGCGTTTCGAGACAGATGTTGCGTTCATGAATCTCGAAGCAGGTCACATACCCAAAGTGACTGCAAAATGAGACAAGAGGGCTCTCAGCCACTGTCAAGGTTCTCTGCTCTGACAAGACAGCAGATGGCTGTTTGTGGAAATAACAAACCAGATCAGAGAGAGAGGGAGACGGAGTCAGAGGACACTGCGAAATTTCCACTACAGCTGATCCTCCTACACAGATTGCCTTTTCGTGTTGCTGCTTGAAAAGTGTTTTGATTAAAACTGAAATTTTACTTTTTACAATTTGTATTTATATTTTGGAGCCATCTTGCACCACTTGAAAAGATGATGGTACTTGGTGTTTTCTCAGTTTTGTTTGTCACCATTATGGAGCAGTGGATTAACTGACCACAACAACTCGTATAACAACAGTGAACAGTATAAATTCTAGAATTATCACTATTAACTATGCCCACATTACCACACATTACATTTCTACAAGACACAAGAAACACCTGCTGCATCCAAATCTTCACTCAGTGCTTCCCTTTACCATTCGTCCTTTAACCAGTTATAGTTTGCATGTCCCACGAGGCGACCTGGCCTCCTACTGTGATGAACGCTAAATGACTAAACGATTAGACATTTGCAAATGATTGCAAGAATAATGACCCTAATGTCACTGTCTGATACATTGCCTTTACTTCCAGCCAGCACTATATTCTAAACAGATGCACAAGCAGAGGATGTGTGTGCCCCCAATCAATACTCCCATCACAAACTTGAACGAGTTTAATCACTCTTAAAAAAGGATTCGATTTAAAGAGAATATATTACCAGCTTGATTTTTTAGGGACACACACACACACACAAAAAAGACACATTCTTCTTAGTAATTTCTAAAGTAGCAACGATGGCCACATTTCTGAAACGTTAGGAGTTAAAAGAGGCTTTTACTTGTACAGATACACTAGGCCCTTATTTTGATTGTTCAGTCTGTGCCTCTGGATAACGCAGCTGATCTGATGAGAAAGAATTCTCTTCTTGTCAAACGTAATCTATTGTATACAGCCGGCTTACATTGAATGCAGGAGAAGTTTTACTAAATTTACTTTACAAGAAAAGCTGTATCCCTATAATGCTGCACTTTCATAGCAATCAAATTCGGATACAGAAGTTGTTCATTTATTACCACAATGCTATATATACTATATTTTCAAATGATTATTTTCCATGAATTGCATTTTCTTTTTAAATATACAGAGCCAACATTTTCAGTGTGTGTTCATTTACACTTTGAAATAATCAGTTTGGAACCCAAGAGATTGTGACATTTGAAATGAGAAACAAATATGGGTCGATCATGGCGACTCCTGTATATAAAAGGTGATTTTTCTCCCTTCGACTGAAGTGATCCAAGTTATACGAGACTTAGATTTGATATTCTCATTACAGGTTTATTGAACAAGTTATAAACCTTTGCAATAAATAGAATTGTGATAGTGGGAAACATTGGTACGAAGTGTAAATGTAAATGTGAGCAAAACTATTATTAGCAGCCCCTAGCAACATTGATTTTCTTTGGATTTCAAATGTGCAGGCAGGATGACCCAGAGAAGCCACAGAAAACTCTTTAAGCATGTTGTACGAGTCAAAATGCAGAAGACTGAACAACTTGCACATGCACTGAGTGAGCAACGGTCACTGAAACGGATGAGAGCTCATCTTGGAACACTGTTATCTACTCCCTACAATAAATCCATCCCACTCTGAGCACATGATAGATTTCTATTGAAAATGCATCTGCCCATCCCACAGGAGGAGTGAGATGGGCAGCCCTTATGGGTTTTACTCCAGGCAGTGGAAACTAAAAGTGGATAAAAGAAAATTATAGCTCATGCTCCTGTTTCTTTAAAAGCTCACGTCTATAAAAGTACAGATCAGCACCTATTCTGGTGCAGAAACATGCAGGAATTCTGACAGAGACCTAGTTTTATTTGAGAAGGTATTTAAAGGCAATGACAAGCGTGTCCAAGGCTGGTAATAATAATGTAATGTCATGCACGGAATGGAACGGAATGTCATCACAACCGTGTGACATCACACAAATAGTGTCTCTGGCAAGGTCAAACTTAAAGACTATTTTTTATGAGTCTCATGGGGGGGGTGGGGGGAGTATTGATTGTTTAATTACCTGAGACGGTACTCACAACCTCAGAGGTGTTCCGTAGGCCCACAAAGGAGAACTGGTAGAGCCTCCAGGAGCGAATGTCCCCAACCTCCACTGAACTCCTCTTCCACTTGTACACAATCTCCTCCCTGGGGTAGCCGTCTGCACAAGGGCGAACAGAGTTAGTATGACACGGGGCTTAGCTGAGACTCAGAACAGAGGAAACAAGCTTGGTGCCAAAACAACACAATATTTTTCAAAGACTAACAGTTATCTCTTTTCAGGACACATCTTTAAGACTTGAGTTCTTATAAATGCTCTCTGCTATATAGAAACAGCACAGTGTAAGACCGTTCAGTACGAAGCACGAACCAGAGCGTAGTCCATCTGATTTCAGAATAATCCACACCTGTCAGCTAATTTGCAAATCTCTTTCGTGACAGAACTTTTATATAACATGTTGACAATACATCAAGTCCATCTGTGTAGAGAAAATTTCCTTCCAAAAGCAAAATTTGTAATTTTATTAACTCTAGCATAGATTCTGAAAATCTAAATAGTTATCATCGTCTGATGCTGAATCACTCAGATGAGTAAATGTATTTAGCATATTTGTTTGTATTAAATTTTGGTCCTTATCCTGTGAATTAACTTGACTAAACGTTCCCTGGAAAAAGTGTTAAACTTGACTTTAATGGCCTTCAGCCAACTCACTTGAGATTCCAGCCCAGTGCCATCATGATTCTACCACTGAGCTTTGTGCAGCCGACAAAAGAGTGGTTTGAATAATGCACGTGAACTCTCCTCAGTGCAAACTCTAAATGGCTTCTTGTCTAAAGTGCTTAGACATCCAGTAAGGCTGGACCTCAGAAGAGCAAGGGAAGAGATCTTCCCATTTTCCGTATTACAACCGGCCAGTCAGGCAGCCTGTTTCTTCTCTGGCAACGCACACAGGACTGATTATTGATTCAGTGCCCATTTGGGAAGCAAGAACAACAATGCTCCTGGAGCCTAATGTCATGAATTCACTCTGGAAGAACATGTTGTGGAAAAGGTAAATAACATTAGGGCTGAGCAAGGTCCTCGATGAATCACAATTAAAAAATTATAATTTTTTTTTCCCCCTTTCAGCTTACGCTATGAGTTCAGAGTCACCCCAGCCGCTCCTTTTGTCCGCTTGTTGATTTGGCAGAATTTTTACGCCGGACGCCCGACCTGACGCAACACTCCTCAATTTCTACCGGGTTTGGAGCAGGCACTGCATGTCTGGGGATGGAGATTTGACCCTGGGGGTTCAGTGTCTTGCCCAGGGACACTTCAGGATGTGGTCGGAAAAAGCGGGGCAAGGACCTCTGACCCTAAGGTTGGCCGGTGGCCACTCTAACCACTAAGCCACTGCCGCCCTATACACCATTACAGAGAAACTGGGGCAATATTTACAGTATCAATACTGAAAATCCTCATTAGCAAGACCGTTATCAATTTAAACAATGTAAACAATGTAAAGTGTTTTGAATATCAACAGAAGCAGCTGTGCAACAATGACAATAATAATAATACCTAACTGTAGTAATTGCATACTGCGCTCTGAACACAGGTGACCTACACTCTGTTCTGTCCCTGAACAGCTCGGAACACTGTACTGTCACAGAGTAATTTGTGAACAGGTCGGTATCTCAGCAGCTTCTGTGTAGACACCTGAAGCTTGCACACAAACACACAAGGATGCCAGAGGGAGAAGAGGCGGGATGTCTGCCATTTCCAAATCACTGAGATAACATTATTTCCCCAACTATAGCTACTGCAGCTGCCATTACTCAAGCTTGTTGGCTGGCAAAGCTCACACATGCAGGCGTCTCCAAGGGAATGGTGACAGCTTATATTACTGTAGTAACTCTACGGAACTGCTGGTGCTGGCATTTGAGTGACGGCACAACAAGCAATGATGTATTTTTTTTTCCCCAGCTGTTTCTGTACAATGTAAAATAATAATAATAATAATAAAATAGTTTTTTTTTCCATAAGTAAAAGCATGGGCAATTTTTAGCAACCAGAAAGTAAATGCTAACTCAATAAAGCTTTTTATAAATTAGCTACTGATAAGCCAGGGGACTGGCCTGCCCACTTTAACTCCTGAACCAGAATGAGTGTTGCAATATTTACTGCACAGAGACACCTGCACTGGAAAATGTCCCATACTGTCCTGCTTTGTGGCATGTGCTGAGAAAACATGCCACGTGACGAACCGCTGCACACTGCCACGCCTGAACTCATGTGCTGATGTACTGTACATCAAGTGAATTTGAAAGTTCTGAAAACATCCGCGGCTTTCATCAAATTTAAATGAATGCCTCTGTTCTATTTTTAGAGCTGCAGCACTGCTGCTTTCTCGCTCTTGTTGCCCTAGAATTTTTTTTCCTTTTTGCAAACATTCTCCCTGGAGAATATCCCATGGTGCAGTTACATGTAGGTCCATATCGACCTCATTTGCATAATTTCCTCCCCCCCCATCCACTTCTCACTCAAAGGGAATGACTCATTTGGACTTATATCACCTTTTGAAATGTCTTTTTTGAACAGTACTAAAAAAAAAGTGCAAGATGTTTAAACATGACTTTGCCTTTGCTTTGAGTTGGCAATGAAACACATTATCGAATGAATGACATGTTTCCGTTAAAATCCTTCATTATATTAGATTACAATAGTGAAACCTCTTAAAAACACCGTTTTAGCAAGCAACGATTTTAATCCACAAATGACTCATCCAAATGTTTTTTAAGACAATAACGTGCCACTGCAGATTGGCCTGTTGCATAACTACTCCTTAAATTATGCCTTGGATTGTGTGTGTGTGTGTGTGTGTGTGTGTTTGTGT
Organism: Channa argus; assembly: GCF_033026475.1. Taxonomy (NCBI): domain Eukaryota; kingdom Metazoa; phylum Chordata; class Actinopteri; order Anabantiformes; family Channidae; genus Channa; species Channa argus. The sequence continues at coordinate 8,770,221 of NC_090218.1, forward strand.
TTGAATGAAAAAAAATAGCAGAGAGGAAGAGAGGAAAGGGTAAGACAGTAGGGAATCAGCATATGGCCAAACCTACAGCTTGAAAACTCCAGGGGACATGAGTGTTCATCCATTGGGAAGTTGTTCAGTTTAAGCTGGCACTCGGCATCGATGGTCAGCCTGCAGAGACACAATATTTGCATCCACTGACTTAGTCAATGCAGTGAAAAAAAAAATCTGTATATTAAAAAATAAAAAAAATGCATGAATGCATATTTTACAAAACTGTTGGACCAATGAATTGAAATTTTACTAAACTAAACCGATGTTTTTTCACAGCGACACACCTGCCTCTTATTTTCACACTTGAGGGAGTTTGAAGGCAAAGTCATTAAACTTCCTCTTAATGAGAGAATGACCTTAACTGACTTTACCCATCCATGCACTGGCTATTGTCATGTATCATTGTCCTCTGAAACACAGCGGTCATCCTAATTAAGCAGTTGTTAAATTCTGCGTTCCTTAACAAATTAATGAAGTGGAGGGGTAGTGCTCCGCATAGAAGAACATCCATCACAGCTTGATTGAGCCCAGAAGAGTTCACTTATTCTCCTATTATCATTGATGATATATTGTGGTGTCAGTATAAATGTCCGGAGCATTTATGATTGCCTGCAAAACATGATAAGCATCACTCATATTTCCCTTTTAAAATACCCTCCTGTTTTAGACACCTCAATTTTTGTTGTTTTTGTTTGGTTTTACACTAAAAATCATTATGTAGTGAGGTTCCACATAGTTATTATTGAACAGAACAACTTTTCAACTTGCTTCCTACAGCTCCAGTTTGGGAGGTAGGTGGCCAGATGTCATCATTCAGAAGAGTTATTCAGTCCAGTGATGTCATCTCACTGTTCATACTATAGAGGTTGTAGCCTTAGTCAGCCTGCTCAGAACTCCTCTGGATAACATCATCTAAACTCCTGATGGGAAAAAAAAACGTTTCTGAATTATGTCATCCAGAGGAGATTCGCAGCTGGAAAGAGAAAAACGAAAAAGTTTAGAAGCATAGATATACAGTTGCACCCCCAACTAGAGCCGCAGGAAGAAAGTTGAAAGTTGGTGAAGTTGCCCTTTAATTTAGGACGCTAATATAGCAGAGTCGCCGCTAATAATCTAACAATCCCAAAGCTCTTCAGGCAACAATACAGCAAGATTTATACGCAATACAATTACAGTATTATTAAAAAAATAAAAATAAAAATAAAGATCTTGCCAAGCATTTCAAACACTCAAACTACTGAAGTAACGCGATAGTAAGTGTTCAAATAATCCATTCAAAGCCAAATACTCCTTGCGAAAGCACCTTATATCAGTTAAGGGCAATGTTCCCATGCGTTCTTGTCACAAAACGTCCTGATTCATTTGCTGCATGTAAATTAATGTCATATATAAAATAATATGAATATGATAATAAAACGCCTAGGGGCTTGTTCAGTATAACCACCAACATAAATCATGTATGTTGAGTTGAAAGAATGCAAATAATCAGGTGTTGCACGCTTTGCTATTTGTTTGTGATAGACTCCACTAAAGGGGAAAGAAGAAAAAAAAAAACCTCAGGGGCAACGAACTGATAATTTTAACTCTACATTATCTATCTATCTTTGCTTTAGAGACACTCTGATTAAAACAGGATGCAATATAATCCCTACTGACAATTTAACCTTCCGATGTGACAATATGGTGTCAATCACTTGACTAATTCAGCCGACCCATTAATCAGACTGTGGGTTAAAGATGAGAAATGCCCAAATCCGTTTCACTACAAGATACTTCATGCCTAAATGATGGCTTTACCTGAGGGTATAGAGAATTCGACCATCATTCCAGATTCGAAGCATCCGATTGGGTGTGGTGATCCAATGTGCATCCGCCTTCTTCGAGTTGCGGAAAAAAGTGTCTGGAATCCAGATCTTCCCCACCATGTTGCTGTTGAGACGCAGAACCTTCATCGTGCTGTTGAATTTCAACCTTCTGTCGTACCACGTCTGGGCGAAGAAGATGTCGATGGTGTATTCCTGACAGACATAAAAGAAACAGTCAAATGTTCCGTTTGACTTCACTTTGAATACTGCAAAAACGTGCTTTGTGTAACGCAGCAGATGAAAATCTGTCAGGAAAACATTGCACACGGTGTTGTTTGGAACCAGCGGCTCTTAACTGTCAGAGCCAATTGAAATGTGGGCTTCAAAGGCAGCTTCTTCAGTCCATAGTGAACCTTTCTAGGCCAGTGGAAACCTATGGCAGGGACACATTTTCCTCAGACATAACTGTGTCTATTCTGGCCTACCCAACTGAAGAGTCCCATTAAAAAGAGCCCATCTTGACGCTGTCAACCTGAAAATTAAATGTTCAACGGGGCAATTAATAATTCCCCTTGTTTGGCTCACGTATTATCTAACCTCATAACCTGCAGCCTCAGCTGTACTTTGTCCTGAGCTTGATAAAACCCGTCTGTCTCCCATTCGGTCCTCGCGGGAGCTGTGTTAGAACATACATGAAGGATGTAAACATAGGTGATGAGGACATTGGCAGAGCTGAAACGCTTGGAGCAAAGGTAAGATGCTGTAAAAGAAGAGGTAAACGGGAGCCATCACGTCTCCTGTATATTCTGTTGCTTGGAACGGCTGAGGTGCAGCTAGAGAGAGCGGGGGTGGGGGTGGGGGCTGGGGGAAGAAAAATAAATAAAGAAAGAAAGAAATCAGGGGATTTGTGTGCAAGAGGGCATAGACGCATTAAGTTCCAGACAAAGCTTAGCCCTACAATAAAGCTTAAATCCATGCCAAAGAGCCCAAAACGAGATCTGAAACACAACATTTTCACTATAGGGAAATGTCCTAATGCTTTGAGCATCCTGGGTTTTTTTTTTTCAGCAAAATATAGGTAGACATTTTTCCCTTTATGCTATATACTGTTTCACAGAATCTCTCTTTAAAGTCAAACAGCCACACACATCAAAGGGGAGCTAACAACTGCTGAGCTCCAGTGGCTACAAAGCATCGATTTATGATTCTTTTTCTTTTGCGCTCACTCTGTTGGTCTGTCCCATCCCTTCCCCCTTCTCATGCTCACAAGTGGCAACTTTGCCATATTTCAAAAGACTCCTAACGCATAATTAAGAATTCAAAATCGAGTTGATGCTTAGATGCACACCCCCGCACCATCAGTCTATTCTCTGCTCTTCAGAAAATTAACCAACCTCACCACATTTTTCATGTCATACTGTGAGCGCGTCGGGCCAGTGATGCTGATTACATATGAATGTGAAGCAATCAGTCAACCTTTCATGTCAGCCAAATGCCCTCATCCCTCTCTCTCTCTCCCTCACACACACACACACACACACACACACACGAAAGCAGCCACATTTTCTAACTGATCCCAGCGATGGATCCCTTCCAACTTCACAGCGACTGCAGTTATTAAGAGTGGGTGTTTTAGCTAAGACTAAGTGAAATGGAACGCCACCACTATGTAGAGCAGACTGTTTGACAGAATTACAATAGGAGTGGGTTCTCAGTGGGGACACGCAGCAGAAAACAGTGACACACATACATCAGTGCTGACTGGAGACTTTTCAGAGACTCAGTCTCTAATTCTTTCTTCTTACAAAAAGTTTCTTGCCATCAGATAAAGCTGCTCTACCCTCGTTTAGCCATCACTGCAGGATGACAGCTAAATTACCATTGATACCATTGCTACTTACTATAAAATGTGTGTGATTTATAATAATGCCACAGGGCCATTTTCAATAACAACTCCAACCCTAACATTGTTTTTTTTTTTTTAAATCAAGAAATACGTTGATAGAATACAACCAGATTTATGTCTCCCACTCGCGATAGTCAGTGATAAGTGATAACACATCAATGTTGCAAGTGCTAGAAACACTAGGGGTTTTCAACATAACTCCAAACCCAATTTGCAGAAATGTTGGGATGCTGTGTAAAATGTAATGCGATGGTCTGCAGCTACATTTTGCTTTCAGTATTAAAGCATTTGGCCTCCTGACCTGCTAATCTCTTACAGACTGTAAACAACCGACGATGCAAAACAGCATCTATGCTCCTGTCCCAGCTTTTTTTGGAATGTGTTAATAGCATTATGTTTTGTTTTGTTTTTTACAATGTTTCATAAAATGTTTCATAAAAACCTCTCCAGCCCCCCGATGATCCTGAACAGGCAACGCAGTTACAGATAATGGATGGAAGGATGTTGCCTTTCTATATCGAAAAAAAAGTTTGAAATTATTCGCAGTCTCCCAACATTTCTAGACATTTACTCCAATACACCTTTAAATAATCGTAAAACATATATACATTTATGTTCACTGTTATGGTGTGTTGATGATATGGGTGAAATATGTACACGCAATGAGGAAGGGACGAGAAAAACTGCAGTTTGGGAACAAATGCATTTCGTGAGCCAATAGCAATAAACAGAAAAATAAAACCCAACAAAAAAATAAATCAAATCTTCATACCAGATCCCAGAAACATCATGTATTTATTTATTTATTTATTTTCTAACACACCACTGAGGGCTTGAACAGGCATCACCTCAGATTGTAACTGATGCAATTTTTGGCAAATACCAAGTGAGAACATCTTTGGATTTGCCAGCACACGCATCCATTTGCAAATATGCTGCTTTGCGATCTGGCCCGTGTGTGCAACAACTGGTTAACTGTTAATCAGTATTCAAATTCGAAATAAGTGCAATCACATGCACTACACGGAGCACATTTATCCACTGTAGTGCAAAGGTCAGTGGAGCTGTTGAGTAGCTGATGGACACATGCACCATGTTGCACCAGTCCAAGGGCAGTGGGGCAGCATAGTGATTAGTTGGGCCAACCAATCCTCCATGACAGCAAGCATCTGCCCTGCTGAAGTGTGCTTGAGCAGGACACCGAGTCCCTGCCAGCACCAGAGAAGAGAGCTACTCTCTGGATCTTTATCCTTTCACCTCACTGAGAATGGAGACAGGCCAAACACTCAAATACAAATAAATTAACAAAAAAATAAAATAAAATAAAAAACTCCCCCCCCCCCCCAATAAATTCTAGTATTACTCACCATGTTGATGGCATTTACTGGGCCGATGCTGTTGACAAACATGTCTGTGTGGATCACTGTGGGTTTGACTGCGAAGAAGCACAGGGAAAACCAATGTGGAGATTAGGGATGTTGTGTCATTATTTTATGGAGGTGTGAATCACCTCTATCGCAATTATCATTATCATCATTCTAAAACAAATTATCTTCTCCGTTGTGCAGGTGTGATTATGAAGTCGTTGAAATCATTTAGTGAAATCAGGCACAACTAAGTGTTGACTTCGAATATACATTTAGCACCAAAAAGTCAATAATTTGTCGTGAGCCTTCATTCAAATTCACAACTCACAATTCAGTACATTTCAAAATCTATTGAACACAAGGAATCTGACAACAAGCCTAAGCCGTAACTATTTGGACAGACAGAACGCAGCTCTTCGCTTTAGCATATTCAAATTCAAATAAGTTCATGAATGCATAAGGTGCTTCTCTACTGCTGTACTGAGTTGGTTTACAGAAAGATTGGTGTCTAACCTCATAGACAGAGAAGCTAATGACTTGTAGATGAAATATCATGGCACTGTGAAGTAAAATAGGTTAATGTCTGCAAAGCTTAGTGTGCCTGCGCTCTCCTGAATGCAGCCACACGTTTCCTTGCCAACTGTTGAGAGAAGATTACATGACAATAACCTCTAAGGATTCACCACAACGTGTGAACCCCTGGTAACAGCAGCAAAAGAAGCTGATTGGAACAAAGTTCTTCAGAAACAGAAATCAACGTGTTTGGAAATGATGGAAACAGCGTAGGACCTCATCTGTCAAATGTGCTGGTGCTTTTGTTACTGGATGACTTGGTCATATTGTGCACATATGGCTGCCAGTGGAACTTGCACACTGTTATTGATGATTTCACTGCTGAAGGAGGCAACAGGGTGAAGGCACAGAAGTGAGTTTCCTCTAGACGTGTGCATGCTCAGATCTAGAAAATGCGTCAAACCCACTGGACAACACTTTGTCATTCAGCAGGACAACAGGCACAAACGTGGAATATCCTGCGCGAGTCAATCATGTATCAATACAGCTGGTCTTAAACAGGCAGGGGGACCCCCTGAAGCCCTCCCAGGACATTTGAAGCAAAAAGGAATTTTAGTCTTTACTTGATTTTAGATATGTACTTTGCATAAACTAAAGGTCGCTGTACATTTATTAGGGGTGGGGTGACGTGTGATTGAATCCAGAAATATGTCGATTTACGAAACATGCATCAGAGGCGTCGTAAGTTAAGCTAGAAATTTGGTACCTGGGACAATTTTGGGACGATTACCTCACGGTGCATTCTGATATCACCGGATATAAATTCTTCACGACAGTAGTGATACTAGCAAATAAGAAAATAAACCTGTGGACCGGCTTTTTCTCTCGAGTATAGGACAGGGTGGAGCTCAGCCAAGTGTCCCCGTCTGCAGCAGAGGGGGAGCAGATAGCTGATGAACAAAAAGCTGTTCATCCTAACGTGCCACAGGTTGTGGTGGACACTGAGACAGTCACACCCCAACCAGCAGAGTCGCCATCAGAGTGATTTAATTTTCAGCCTTCTGTTCTGTTACAGTATTTAAACTAAAGTAAACTGAACTGTTTACTGAGGAAATGCACCACATTCCTTTAACTCGAATGGAACAAGCTCTTGCTTTAAATATATTGTGGAGAGACTTCATATTAGTCTGTAAAACACAGATCATCACTTAAGACTGGCCTGTTGTTTGGGGAGAGGAATAATGCCCTGCAGTGCATACTTTGAATTATTATATTGAAATAGAAATGATTAAGGAGTTGAAATTTTCATTTTTGGTAATATAATTGTTATGTTAAGTTATGTTATTATAGTGACCCAATAGGAGTGGCAGACGAGACCGAGACTTGTAAGCGCTAGGGATTATGGGAGTTTTGTTCTGTTCAGTTATGTGTGTGTTATTCTGTTGAATTATGTAGCAGCGTCATTTCAGTTGTGTAGCTGGGGTTTAGCCGGTGGGCGGAGTTTATATTGACACCATGACCGCGGGTGATGCTGCAGCCGGCCGCGTCCAGTCGCTGTTACACCAGACGTATGTGGCATGAGAAGCTCAAAGAGACCTCGGTCTCACATGACCTTGCTGAGTCAGGATGTCACATCATTATGCTATTATACATTAATTGAAAAATTAAAAAAAAAAAAAAAAAAAAAGACAAAACACAAAGTAAATAAGGTTAGCATTTAGTTTGGCTAACATCTTTCTTTTTCCTGTGAGGACGATTTTCAAGCAGACAGAGAAGAAGAAGCTGCATATACTGTATTTACATCCAAACTCCTGACCCATTTAGCAGAACACCATTGTGCCCTCTGCAGCATCCTATTCATACATTTTTCTGCCCTTGCATGCTTGAGGACTGTTAGCAGATAATGTTCCTTAAAGCTGAATACATTTATCTGGCTTGTGCTCACACAGGGATGTACCTGTACTTTTTAAATTAAAAAAAAAAAAAAAAGTACCTCTTTAGTGTTCTGACATTCCAATATTTATTCCAAAAGAGATCATAAAGCATTTTAAATGCTTTAGTCGAGAATAACTGCTTTTAAAAAAGGAAATAAGTGCACACACACACACACACCTGCTTCTTTGTGTCTACTGCCTACCTTCATTTAGGGAGATGGCTGAGAAAAACTGCACAGCTCAGTCTCAAACGAATGTCCATGTTCCATCAGAACAACTGATCCAGCCCAGATACACATCTCAGTGCACTTTTCCATCTAATGTGTACATTTATAAAAGTTATGCCTGAGAGGAGGGTCAGGTTCAGACTCACCACCCTCAAAGCTGGATGTGGAAGCTATAGTGGATGCGAGAGATTGACAGTGGGAGTTTGTTTTGCATCCATTTTTCATGTGATTACTAGGAATACATGAATATTTACGGCATACACTGGAATATGAGCACACACATGCATTATACTCAGTCTCATAATATTCACATTAGGGGCTGCACTTTAGCCAAACAATCAGTGAGAGGCCATGAATAATAGTTCACATTACAGCACTGGCATCGCTGGAATTTGCATAGACCAAAGATGTGATTATGAAAATATATAAGCACGAGTTGAGTTTATCTTTTGCCAAATAAAATTAAATAAATAAATCATATAAACTTGAAATACAAGATTAAAACCAAAATAATTCTCTTATTTTATACAGCCAACTGGAAAGTGTATGAGTTTTAGAAATGCACAAACAGGTGCCAAGGCACCATTAGTCAAACATGCCAGTGAACATAAAGTGGCTGTGCTAAAATTTCATTCTTGCCTTCTGAGAAAACATAGTACATGCCAATACACCCACCACAGACATCCTGGTAAAAGGCTGGTCAAATTAGCACATACACTCCAAATGACCAAACGCAACAACATTCCTTCCCAGTCATTTAGACCTGTGGAATAAATTCCTAAAATCCCTGTGCAATAACATTATGTCCGTGGCGTTATAGTTGTGCATGCTAGGGAGCAATTTGTCTTGACATGACTAGTCTCAATGCCTCGTATATATTACGAATTCATAAAATGGATTTCAAATTGTCTCTCTGGCCTATTTCTTTCCCTTTTGGTCGAACAGTTGACTTCAGGGGTATTAAAATGACCCGAGCATCGCAGTGGACTTCAAAGGGGAAACTATGGTACGATCGACACCAAATTTAAATCTACAGCATTTCAGTGCTCTGAGGAACAGAGGAGAGATGTTGGCTTGGTTGGTGGTTGGACGACGGTCCAGTCAGTTAATTACAACCCCTCCGTAGCTGTGTAACGGCTGAGGGACCAACACTGACGGCGCTGAGATCATAGCGCTTTTGAAATTGCTGGGTAAGACAGTGACATTCAGGCTCCCAGCTACACGGGGGCTCTCATGGTTGAAGTTGCACTTCATAGCTGCTCTTCAGTTTATACCAAAAGCCCACTTCTGAACTCTCAAGAATCAAGATGATGCCCTAGATGAAATAAGCCACAGTAATGCACATATATGCACTATATAGAAGAGACATTAAAAGAAGCTGAGTGATACAGATTTACTGCAGACGCTGCTGTTTCCCTTTGTGTTTTCATTTCAGTCAATTCATTATTCATGCTTTAAAGCTCCATGGTTGATGTGAAGCAGTGCTTGATGACTTAGTCCAGTGGAGTGAGCAGAAGTGCATTCCAAATTGCGGGAACATGGAATAATACCAAAACAAAAAAGTTTAATTGGTTAAGCTTGCACGTCTCTGTCTCGTGAAACTGGTTATTACATCCCCCAACGAGAACTGGTTAAAAGCACAGAATATAGGCTCAGCAGTCTGAGCCTTTGTTTTGACTATGATGAGGTGGTTGATATTTTCTCCTGCAAACAAGTGTGGCTCTTCAAAATAGGCTGATTCCAGTTTTAATGGTCATTGCCCCCCGTGCAGCATGAGCACTACAGCTGATATTAAAAAATAAATAAATAAATAAAGCGTGTTACATATTTATTCTGTAAGTGTATATGAAGTTTTCCCAGGAATACTGACCCAAGAATCAAGTACTCAAGGGCACTGAGCATCTCCCCATCCTGCTCTTGCAGATGGACGTGACAGGCTTTAGAATATATATGAGCTTGTGAGGACAAGGGAGACCTGCCCAGCTGTCTGTCAAAGAAAATAGAGTCAAGCTACAAGTTACGTTTGAAAGACCAGGCTTGCAAGACCATGACAGACTATTATCCCAACCATAACACATGCATGCACAGCACATAATGTAAACACAAGTGCACGTATTTGCAAAACGCACGCGGTCATAAAAAAATGAACTGTGAGCCGCAATTGAATCCTGCACCGCTGATCCAGGAAGTCCATCGTCTACGGTTTTCATTTTACACTATTGAAAAGTCCTTTTAGAATTTGCTAAAGAAATAAAATACAGTATGTATCAGATGGAATGACTTAAGGCACATTTATAGATTCCACAGTTGCCACCAGAGAACAGGTAAGTCACTAGCAAGTCTCAAGTCAAATCCTGCACTTTGCTATTCAAAACATGGTAACAGTACAGAAGATTTGGGGAAATGATGAACATTTTTCAGCATGTGTATTTACCGCTTTCAAGTAGAGTAAATCTACAATTTAAATGCAGGTGTGCATTAGCACTGCAAGTCATTTCTGTGGCTGAGGTTGGTGTTTAACATCATTTTATCGAATTTAAATACAAATTATATTCTGGGCTTTTAGCGAGTAGCTATCAGCACTAATGGCGACTAGCTACAGACAATATCCTGCAATCTAACACTGGTAATGTGTCATTTAAACTGAAAAAAAGCAGCAGCCAGTGTCTAAAAAAAAAATAAAAATTGGAATCCTGCCTAACTAAATAATAAAACTTTGCACTTGTGAACGATATTAAGTGACTCTAAGCTACCTGACAGGAGTCATTGCTTTCAAAATTCTTTTTTGTGAAGTTTAAAATAACAACAAAAATAAATAATACATTATTGAACTTCATGTGACAATTATTAAATCTTGTGAAAAGCACTGGTGCAATAAAAGCATGATGTTATGTGGAGTACAAACACCACATGACTTCACCGAGTGTCTGCACATAAAACAAGTGTTACTACATGTGTTGTTTTATTTATAGAGAACTGATGTGTAAGACAAATGACTGAGGAGTAAACAGAGGTATATTTTTATGTTGCTTCTATTTCATTGAACCATGTTGCAATGCTTCACAATCATAGATTATCTGTCCTCAAGAATTGAGACATTACAGGCATCAGACTTCCAAACTGTGCCTTTTAGAAATGAAGTGACAGACACATTTGTAGTAGTGTAAATGGGCAAAACCTTTATGAGCATGTCTTGTCTGCAGTTATGTAAAGATGAAGATGCAAATGTACAGTGGGAAAATCCGTGCCTACCTCCAATATCAGGCCTGAGTTTGTTGTCGTATCCATCTAGCAGGCTGTTTAGGATGTGCGTGACGTCACTCTCGTACACTTTGGGAGTCAGCACCCACGTCTTGTTAGACACCTCATCATCGTCATCGCTCTGGAAGGAGCTGCGGGGAGACAACCAAATGAATACAATCAATAGTTTCTTTTAAAGGAGAGCAAGTAGTTTGTCCTCTACTGTGCAACGCAAACGCATTTTTGGGAGATGAGAGACACAGCAAGCGACGAGGCTTTTAAAGAGCTAAACCCAAGATCAGGAAATAAATTTGGGAACATTTTCTGTGCGTTTCATCACCAAGTTACTGTCAGATAAACTAAAAAGCATTTGTGGTTTATCTTGGCTTCTCATTTTGTTTCTGTTACTCCCAAGCTACTGGCGTGTTCCAGAAAAGAGTGAAATAAAGTGTTCATTATGTAGGATTAACAAATGAATCCATATCACTTTTGATGGAGAACATGCATTTTTTCTTCATTTTTTTTTTTACCACATAATGAGGCTGCGAATCAAATATTCAGTCTGCAATTTACATTTTGTTTACTTTCTGAAGTGTAAATTTTTCCACAAACGCATTCTTGTGCATACAGTATATTGTATGCACAAGAAAAAAAAAAAAACTATCACAAGTTGAAACTGATTGATGTTCTTATCACACAGAGTGATTTAGGTCCCATTTTGTTGATGAACCCACTAATATTTCAAGATCAGCCAAATCATGCATTTAAACTGAACCAGATAAGCAAACTGTGTCCTAATTGTGACCTGATTTTCAATGAGATCAAAGGGCTGAACACATTCATCTTCGGTCTTTGCTCTCCCTGCATAAAGATGGCCTTTGATTTCCCCCCCCCCCCTTTCTTCCATAATCCCAAAATGCCAAAATTTGAAAAGCTCAAACAATTAAAGCCTGGAAAAAAAATAAATCAATCAAAAACTCAACCAAGGTCCATACATACATTGCTCGTGCTGTAACAGGATATAAAATAGATACAGGGTTTGGTTGATGTAAATTTTTATAGTACACCAACATCACATCACCGCAGCATTTGAGAGTCACCTCTTACATGGTTGTGTCAACCTGGAAACCTTTCTCTCCACATCAAGACGTTTTGCTAAAGTTTAAGGTGATACTGTACGTTTAGATCCCCATTTGCATTAGAAAGGTAAAGCTCAGTATAGTTTACACAGCCGAGGTTTGCATTAACATCACGTAAATAATTGATGTCACGTCCCATAAGTCATTTTCCTGAAGTATTCACTGAATTTATTATTCTGTTAAGATTGAGAGAAAAAAAAAATTTTCTTTTAGTGTGATCCAATCCAGACACAAAGTATTTTATAACAATATTTTGTAATACTAATAGAAGCAGGACTATCTGAATGCCTGTGCAGAGCATAACGAGTAAAGCAAAGCTATTTCAGAGCAGACACACAGAGTTTGACTGAGCAAATTGTAGTTTTAACCTGCAAGTCAAAGTAACCTCTGACCTTGTGTTCTTCATATTGTAGGCTACAAGAGGAAGTGCAATAAAGCTTTGAATTTCTTAAAGTCACACTCCTGACTTTTGCCTTATCGCTGTGCTTTTTTGCTCTTCACATCACAAGCTTTGCAGCAGCACCTGCTACATTGTACAGCTATATTCTTCTTTACTGACAGTATAATGACTGACCAATTAGATGTCCTTGTTAAGGGATGAATAGATAAATTAAAACCTTAACTCATAACACTTGGTTAATGACTGCTACAAATGTAATTTAAGAGCTAAATTGCAAATGCATCCCTCCCACACCACCAGCCCCCATATTATTAAAAGAAGTTTAATCAATTAGAATAACTGCATCTATCCTTAGAGCCAACCCCAGAGAATGAATGACAACCTCCACAATCACCTTGAGTGAGAGCTAAAGAAAAAAAAAAATGAATACATTGCAAGACTGCAATAGGAACGTGATGGCAGGATTGTTTGTTGTATGATAAAGAGGGTTTTTAGGGGCCCCGAGCTTCTGTGGGAGCAGAGTTTACTTCCACACCTCAAAAGTCTCAAACTGAAAGGATAATGATATCTCAAGAGCCCCCAACCCCAAATACCACCCAGGTGGCGCAGTGAATAATTTTTTTTCCCCCCTTCTCTACCACAAACACGAATGACGTTGGAAAGGTAGGTGTCTGGATTGAAGGTTTTCTCACATGTGAGACCTGAGTAGAAGATGGATCTTCAGTGACAACATATTAGGGGCAATTAACAGCCTGTTGTACTTGGAGATGTAGCACTGTAATGTTATCTGTAATAAGGGGGTTTGTAAGAGCATTGGACAGGATGGAGGTGTGTGTGTGTGTGTGTGTGTGTGTGTTTGTGAGAAATAAGTGTCAAAAAAATAAATAAAAGCATGTATGCAATGTGTGTATGTTAGTGAAAGAGGCCGTGGGCGTAATTCCCATTGTACATACTGTGCTGCACCTTTTCTTCCAATCTCTGTGCGCGATTTACGAAGGCAGCACGTAATTACGCAACCAGCGTAATCAAGTTAAACACAATATCATGTTAAGGAACAGCTGCATCCCAAAATATTAAATGAGGCTTCAACTCTGATAAAAATGTTTAAATGTCCGATAATGTGTGTTTTTTGTTTTTTTTTTTAACTTTAAGATGAGTTTGTGAAGCTAACATGAAACTTCAGTGCCTCCATACTAGTTCATCTCACACAATTCCCAGAATACTCGACTGCTCCAAGTCCCAGTTCTTTAAAGTGTTAAATGAATGGAAAAGTATTGTTTGCCTTGGATTATATCTGGGGCTATTCACACTTTGCACGTCACTGGTGTTTTAATTTGCAGTTTGTTATTTTACCATTTTCTCGTACACTTCTCAAATCCTCTTACATGACTTATTTCTCAGCATACTCTCATTTTATGCCCCCTTTATTTCCCACATATTTTCTTGATTTTAAACAAATGCTTAAAATCTCTTATGCATAAGGACTAATTTTTTGACCACAACTTTGTCCTAAAAATCCAAGTTAATGTACCCGTTTTTTTGGGGAGGAAGCTACTGTTATTTTCTAGGCCCAAAACTAAATAAAGTGCATTTGCACGGTTTTTAATGGCATTTAATGGAGAGATAGTGCTGGGTGCTTTTGTACAAATTGCTTGTGGTAATAATAAAAATGATTACATGACAACAGCACAATTCAATGTAATATCTTTTTGGCCATCGTCATACAGTGTTTAAAGCCAAGCGAACAATATTAAAGATCAAGAATATAATCCTGGACATGATTAAATAGTAAAGACAAACCAATTAATCAGGCAATGAAGTATTTCCTTCACAGCAGTATCTGGGGTTTATATTCTAGCTTGTCAACAGCTCGTTATTTGCATCATGTCTTATGGCTCCACCACAGTTGTTCTGTACACCACATATCTAAACATGTCATCCCACAGCTGCATCGCCAATATAGCGACATTGACAAAATTATGAAATTCAGATCAGGCCAAGAGTGACCTTCAAATAGTTGTGATCTTTTCAACAAGGCTTTAGAGCAATGAGAGGGAAATAGCTTTCTAAATGAAACAATGAGGAATCAGAAATGGTGGGAATCAGAAATTCTGTTTCCATGGTAAAGCAGGATAAGAGCTTCGATTGCTTTCTCATGTTCTTAGGTTGAGTGTGAGGAATAAGGTCTGACCAGCACCCTTTCTTAGGCTGCATTAAGTGTCACCCATCTTCACCACAACACCAGTGCCCAAAACGTCAAAACGTATTATGTTACTCAGGTGCATCCTTTGAGAGGTGATTAAAAATATTCACTAAGTACCTGTCACGGTACAGAGAGAGACAGACAGAAACAGGCAGATAAATAGATATGGTTAAAAAAAAAATAAAGAAGAAGTAACAAAAACCCTTTGAGAACTTGAAAATCTCTGGTGCTTTTTGGGTTGCTGCAGTTTTCTCATATATATTCTACTTGCACTGCATCGCTGTGTATATGGAAATGCTCCACAGAGGAGAAGATCAAAGGAAGAGCCGTGTGTTCTCTACTGCAGGCAGATCTGAGATTCTGCCTACTAAATCAGTACCTGAAGGTCCTCAGAGAGGCGTGTGCAAGTGTGTGTGCTTCCAGTTGTGAGTTTTTGTTTTTTAAGCCTTCGGACGTCTTTGTATGTAAGGACGGAGTCTTATGGTGCCAGCTCATTGAGGGTAGAAGCATGAAAGCAATGCTCATGTGTTCCATCTTAACATCATCAAGAAACGCTCCCATCTTCTTTATACGCAGCAATCAAAACCTGACCCTACTATTGGAAGCATCGGACATAAAAATTATTGTCAGATTGTGTCAGATTTAAGAAGTTAACAAACCAAAGGTGATGTAATCTGTTGTCCTGCTTAATCAGTCAGGCTGCTCTGCAGTGATGCTATTCACATCCAGGAATGCTAACAACCAGTCACCTGGACTCCTGGACGTCGGTCTGCTTTAATTATCTGACCTCTGGCAGAGAGAACCAGTGTATTTACAGGCTTAAGTCTGTCCAATCCAAACCAGTTAAACATTGATTAGCTATTTGAACAGCGGTCCATCCACTTCACCTGCTGAGCCACGGCTACCTCGACTATGTTAGACATGTTATAAACAACACGAGTTAAAAGCACCATAAAAATGTGATGCCTTATGAAAGTTCTGGGGATGTTTCACTGAATTATGATAAGTCAACAGTACTGTAGAAGCATGTCCAAAGGGGACCGACAGAAGATTCTCAAAGCAGATTTTTTTTTTATATACATATGTGTGTTAATTCACCGGCTATTTATCTTAAGTAATTTGCTATAAGGTAGATTTTTCCACAAAGTCTTAGGACTATAAACTATAAGGGCTGAGGTTGCAGAGATGGCCATAATGATAAATCTTTTAATAGCAGCACTCTCTTAGATTGGAAATAACCAGGTATGTTATGTGCCAATAGCCATGAGCCAGAGCTTGGAATCATTCTGATACCTAATCAGCTGAGTACAAGTAAATAATGAACATTGCTATTAATTCAAACCTTTATTATTCTATTCACGAATGAAAAAAAACGCAATATTTTTTCCTCTTATTTATTCATTTATCAATCCATCCATTGTCTGTAACTGCTTATCCCGTTCGAGGTCGTGTGGGGCTGGAGCCCATCCCAGCTCTAATTAGGGCAAGATGAGGGGTACACCCTGGACAGGTCGCCAGTCTGTCACAGGGCCAACACAGAGAGACATACACAGACAGACAACCATTCACACCTACGGCCAATTTAGAGTCACCAGTTAACCTGACATGCATGTCTTTGGACTCCGGAGGAAACCCATGCAAGCACGGTGAGCACATGCAAACTCCACAAAGCGTGAACCCCTGCACCACTGCGCTGCCCTAATTTATTGATTCATTTGTTGATTTGTGTGTAGAAATACGCTGCAAACATATCTTAAAGGGGGGATGTGCTGCCCAGCTTTGTGTGACCCAGACTCATTGAGCAGCTTGGCAGAAGTGCAGAGACATTACCACCTAAAATCTAAAAAACAACAGTCAGAAAAAACAATAAACTCAAATCTGCTTGGCTGGTGCAGGCTTTTGTGATTCATATTTTTTGTAATTTCACTAGAGAGATACCTGAAGGGCTGGCCGAGTGTGGCAGATCAGAAAGACGAGGGACTGGGCAGAGATAAAGTGGGTGGATTTTGGGTCTCATGCCACACTACCATCCCCAAAAGCTGCCTGTTGTAGTTTTTATGTCTCCTGGGCGATGACTATGACAGATTTTCTAAATTGTAAGCTAGAGGCTGCTACAAGCTTTGGCTGTCGTCTTCTACTGTCCTGTCAAACTGTCTTAAATCAAAACAGGAAGTGGGACATCTGCGTGCTATTAACTCAATTTTAGGAAATCACAGACATAAATACATTATAGCTTACAATACAGGACAAGTCAAAATAATTAATTCCAATGCCATTTCTAAGTGTTGTCAACGGCCTGTTGTGTCGGTTGTGTCTGTCAGTATCGGTCTGATACTGTCGTGTAGGAAAACTCAAATGAGCCCAAACCTTTTATAGTGCACGGATGAAATTTTAAAGCATATGCATGAACTCAATGTGACACCGATGAGAATTCATTCAGGTTTTCGACAACTAGAATACAAGTGACAGGTAGAGTTAAATTCACAGAGCTGACACGTAAAAAGGTTTTTAAAAATTGTAAAATGTGTCCAGTGTCACCGCCACTTTAAATAATAAACAATTACACAATAAATGTTCATCAGTTTTCATCATACGCATCCGCCATTTTCTTTTTGTCCTTAGCATATTCACGCTCACAAGCTAATTTAAGATGGAAACTTCACTCTGCAGATCCATGAGTGTCACGTTTAAGAAAGTGACGACATTGGCGAAAATAATTCAAGTCACCTAATTAATAGTTGTTGAATATATAATTAACCCAAGTGCAACTAACTGTGTAGGTGGATATGTTTTTGGCACCGTACAGTATGTTACTTGTGTGTGCATTTTTTACCCCGAGTCTTTTGCTATATTTAGGTGATTAGGAACAGAGTTACATTTGCAAGAGTGTGTCATGTCAGAGAAATATTAATGTGTAAAGCTGCAAAATTCTGATAAGAGTTGTAATAATTTAGGAGAACTTTTCCACACTTTCTATGGAAAAAAACACATTGTTTGCAGCTACGAAATGCCTTATGTATTATTTTGTACATTGATAACTAGATTTTTACATATTAGATGCTTGTTCATATTCTCTTTTAGCTTTATACTTTTTAACAAAATCCATGCCTTATAAATTTGAAGTGAAACAGATCAACAGAGTGAACAATAATAAAGTGATGCAAAGTGCATCCCAAGTTCTGCTCATGTGGCTGAAATGCTCGAAGTCGAGTTCACAAGACAACAAATGCACAGAACCTGAGCCCCTGTCGAGCTTTCTCACACTGACATCACTTCCTCCCTCCTCCTGCTGCTACACGACAGGCAGTGCCCAACCTGGATGCCATGATGCATTTCATGTGCAACAGTGAGGGTCCCGGGGGGGGGGGGGGGGGGTTAACGTATGGTGACGTAATCTGACGTCACTACACAAAGTGCAAGTCTTCTTTCACAAAAGATTTGTGCCCGAAGGCCTTAAGAGATGTCTTATGCAAGAAGCCTCAGACACCAACCACAAACGATTCCCTGTGCAGCTTGAGCAGGACCTGTACAAATACTGGAAGAAAACTAAGCTTTGAGCAATAAATATGACGCTGTCTGCATCAAGAGCTCACGTGTGACTTTGTTGTGCGACTTTTTAAGAAGAGGCCAAACTTGCTTTGCTCTTTCTCACTTTAGCACCGTCCAAACACTTGGTGCACAACTTAAAACATTCATAATCCAACTGTTCTCAATTCTCGACGGTAATCAGTGAAACTGCTCCTCCATGCAGTTTCGAAATACACAAGCCTGAGAGTGGGGGGCTGGGGGGGCTCGGAGCCCCGAGGTTGTGATCACCACAACAGTGATTGAACGTCGGCTGATGTGCGCGCGAGGCAAGGATCAGTCCATATGTGTTCTACGTGTGATTGTCTGCCATTTTGAAACGCTTTTATTATTTGAAATATCTGGGAATGAAACGCAGCCTCGTTCATGTTCAAGCTGTTTTTTTTTTTTTTTTTTTTTTTTTGCTTGTTTGTTTTGTTTTTTTTCTTTTAACAAACTGTTTGCATAACAATTTCTGCACAGTCCCACCACATCCGACACATGCGTTCATTAATGAGGCTGTGCGTCTTGGAATCGACTTGATCCTTGAGAGGAGCCTCTGCAGAGACTGTGTGTAGCCTTAGCTTCCCTCAACTTAGCCGATGCTATTCCACACGCAGGGCAGACTGCTGCTCGCCACTTAGCTTGTCAGTAAATAAGAATAACAGCTATTTCACCTGAAATTGAAGATGATCTCGGGGACGGGGGGGGCGGGTGATGCGTGTGTCCTGCACCTAAAAATAAGACAACACTTCCACGTCAAGCCACAATTCCAGGCTCCGTGTGATGTATTGAATGTATTAAACCCCCCTGAGCAATCGGATCAGGGTCCAACTAATAGCAGGGTTGGGTTATTTGATGGAAGCCACGGCAACACGATGTGTCGCTAAAATAAAAAGCCTGCTAGCCAACGGTGGCCGACACAGGGTCGTGCTTTTCGGAGGAAATAGCGGGCATTCATAGCTTACCTTGTGGGGAGATTAGCGGCGATGAACACCCAGAGAAACAGCTTCCAGGGGAGGGAGGGCTTCGCCATTGCTGCCGAGCATTTGGAGGCTAAATGTGGTGAGGCCATCATCACCATCTTCGTTTCCTCTTTATCGCAGATGGACGTGTCCGTCTATTTACTGGGTTTCCTCTCCACGATACATTACGCACGTTAGCGGCAGCGGGTCTCCAAATCCAGACCCGAGGCGGACGCTGGAGTGAAATCAGCCACAGCGAAACCGAAGCGAGTCGGAAGCTTGATTTCGTATCTGTCGTTTTTTCTTTTTTTTTAATGGTCTTTTTTTTTCTCCCTTTAGCGTGTCTATCGAGAGCCCAAGCAAGGCCCTAAAAAAAAAAACTGCAACAGACGCCGAACCCCCCCCCCCAGCGTAATAAGCTACTCCAATGTCGAGCCGCTGACAAAAGCAGTGGAGCCTCAGTCTGAATGCAGATTAACTCTGGGGTCAGAGAGGAACTGATGCACGTTGCTGCAGCACCGATCAACACATGCGTGGTGTCACCAAGCGGAAGCAGAGCTATGAAAATCCCTGGTCTTTAAGAATTATTTGGGTTTTTCCTTTACCTCAAGCGGTGACGGATAAAAAAAAAAAAAAACAGGTTTTAAACATGGCGTGATAAATTGACATTGCTGATATCCAGACCCGATTCACTTTCCGCACTTTTATTTTTAAATGGCTAAAATTTGCCCAACGACCCAGGCTCGTTTGAGGTTTTAAGAACCTTTCTGCAAATAAAAAAAAATTAAAAATATCCCAGACTGAAATTGCTCGCTTAAAAATATGCACTTTAAATAGCAATTCCAGACTATTTGGTGTGTAGAACTTGTCACAAAACCTGATGTACATGACTTAGTTCAGAAAGGCACTGCCTGGTGTGTTCAATGTCCCACATTTCAAACTGTATGTCAGAACAAAAACTTGTTCCGACTTGTTCTGTAGACCTCAGTATATAAAGTATACACAGAAAACAATGTGTTCCCAGGAGAACAGTGGCTTAAGAAAGTTATGAAACAGAAGAAGAACTTGGGAAGTTTCAGGTCTCCTCCTAGTGTTGTCAGTCCAGCCACATTAAGTAAGCAGGCAGGAAGGAAGCGGACCAAAAATCAGACACCGCTTCCACTTCAGACAACACTGGAGTGGCTTCAGATCCCCGACCGTTGCCAAAAGCCAGTTGGCCGTTCACATACTTCTAATACAATTTCATGTCAATTCGGATGATCTTCCAGAAAGAATGAAAAAAAAGTAGTGTGCAAAAATTAAAGCAGCCACGGTGCCATTGCATATACATTTGTGATTGTAAACTAGCACCTGGCCCACCTGGCTGGGAGGGCCACACCGGGTGGGGTGGGAGTCGAGCTCGCTGCCTTCTGCATCCCAACCCAGTGCTCTTCCACTGAGCAACCAGCCCCCCTTGAAAAAAGCACAATCAAATACAAAAGATTTCACACTGGATGTAAGGTGACATGCTGAGGTCTCTTAACCCAGAAATGTGACACCCCACAGAGGATTTTACTCTTGTTCCTGCCTACAGTGTTGACAAGATATTTTATGAGTAATTACACAAATCAGAGGCAGAAAGTGTTTCTTGAAGACCCGCAGACATTTTTGTGATCCTGTAAATGAGCCACAGACAGGAGTTTGGTCCGGTCACGCGTTCAGCACCACGGACAGCTCCCATCAATATGCTCCGGCTTACATCAGAGAAACACTGGCTCTCGCAGCCCGGCTGACTTAGCAGTGAACAAGTAAATAAATCAAAGTGGTTTACTGGTTTCCTTTATACACTCATTGATTTTTTTTTTTTGACTAAACACAGATAAATACAAATGCAGCCGTTGCCAGAAGACATATGTTTGTGTAATTACCATGCATTGTTTGATATACAAGGTTTTTAAAGGTTTTTGGCATATTTTGAGATCAATCCAAGGACAGTATCCCGAGGTTTGCATTGCCCTTTGTAAGGTCCTTTAGTTCTCATTTTAATTTCCTGATGTAGGAATGCTAATGGTTTGGTTCGGCGTAACTTCCTTCTAAGCGCTCGTAGAGGGAATATTTGAGGAGAAAATATGTTTTTTTAAATCTGAAATACAAAACATCCCACACTGGTCTAATCAACTACTTTGATGCTGCTAATATAATGCACAATATCTCTATTTATTTATTACTCTCTCACTCCCACTCTCCCTATCCATATATGAGCACAGACTGGTGCCTTGATGTCAAGTCTGAAACTTCTTTAAATGTTATTTCGGGAGAGCAAAGAAAAGTGGCCACGGTGAACTGCTGCACTCTCATATGTGTGTGGCCTTTTAAAATAACTCCCTCAGAATGATAACCGTCTATTGTCTGGTTCCAGGTTTTAAACATTCATTATTTAAATTCAACTAGGCAATCAGGACTGATTGCAGCTGGGGCCACCAAAGTGTGACATGCATGGAAGATGAGGTGTGTCTGATTTGAAATGCCATCGTGTGTTTATTTGTGCCAAGTGATGCTCCACGTAGGTTAATCATCTTAAGGAAATTGGCAGATGCTTCATCAGCCATGTAGCACTGCTCAACGAGTAAACCATCAACCTCTCCTGAATGGAACACGAAGAGGGACTCTTCTTACAGATTCCCGAAGCCACTTTGCAATGTACATGCCCTGTACTCCTTTTGGTGTGTGTGTGTTTGGGTGTGTGTTTGACTCATTGGATGTCTGTCGCTTTTTGGTCATTTTTTGTCTAAATATGAACATTTTTTCTCAGGCCATTATTTATGACTTTTGCGGTTGTTGTGCATCTCTTTGTGGTTATGTTGGGTATTTTACCTGAGGTCTTTCAAACAGGAAATGTAAGCCGTAGCTGTAGGCCATGTTAATGGTTCATCCATGTCCTCTACACGTTTTTAATGTATATGACCAAAATACTTGCAAAACACAACAATAGTTAACTGCATTTACTATTTTGTGTGAGTACCCTGTGTTTTGTGAAATACATTCCACTTTGAGCTTGTTTAATACAGAGAAGAAGAGTAACATTTATCCACAGATTTGGAAATGTTGGAAATTGAGGCCTTGCTCATTACAGACTATAAACTATTAAAATTTAAGACTTTTCTATGGACACAAACACGTACTGTAGACACACAGCTCATGCTATTCAGTCCCCAGGGCCAGATATCGCTCACTGCACTGCAGTCCCTTCACTGCAGCTCTCAGAGACTTGGGCCATGCAGGTCATGAACCAATTGTGAGTTTCAGAGATACTGGTTAATAGTAGAAGTTCATATTGATTAAGCTGATGGACAAGGCAATTTAGTTAATGCTTATATACCACAATGGCCACTTCACTGAAACAGTTAATTAACTCAGTTGGATATATATTTTTTTTTCTATTATTTTAAGGAGAGACATTCATGGTTGGTAGATAATAAGATTCGTGAATGGAAAGGAAAAATAAGAGAAGATGGGAGCACTGTTGCTTGCTATCATAGCACAGTGACAAGCTGTTTATTTTACTCTGGGTGGCGTATACAGTATTCAACATTTATCCTGATGACACAAGGCATCCAGATCATATCCTTGGCAGAGTCTCCCTCTATTTCATAGTCTCTTTTTCACAGACACACACACTCATACAGAGGGAGAGGGGATGTCAGGTTAGATCCACTTGGTCTAATAGTTACGCACAAATCTGAGCCAAATTGGCTCATCCTGGCTGTATATCACAGATGCACCTGGGCCCTCAAGCACTGACCTGTCTCCTGAAACCTGTTCAGATGTAAGTATTTAAGTAAGTAAAGCCAAGTGCGTTGTAGAAAAATGTATGCAATACAGCATAACTGCATTCTGTCCGACTACGGAAATAAACAGATTTTCACTTCTGTAGTCAGACAGATGGGGAACATTGTGGCCATTCACACTTCTGGCACGTGATGTCTGCTTAAAAACAGTTCGCTAACAATTTCAGCTCTCACAGTACCCGTTGTCTCTGTAGACAGAGTGGCATGTGTGAGTAATGACATGTTGTATCATCTTTAGATAAAAGCCGGGGGAGGTATAGTCTTCTCCAATGGCATCACTGAACACACAGATGCCCATTCCCACTATCATTCCAGTTTTACAACCCACACATATGCTGTCACAGCCCCACTCAGTTGAGCTGTGCGAGTGGAATGATCTACTGTAAGCATTATTGGCTATGAGAAACAGTCTGGCATCCAGACCAAAGTGATGTAACGTCAGAATCAAAAATCCAACAACAGAAAACAAATAAATAACTAAAATGTCGAGGGGAAGATATTGCTGTGATTTTGCTGCGGCGAAGAGTGAAATATAAAGTTGACTTAAAGCTAAAAAGAGAGATCCAGTGTGAGGCCAGGTGGTCAGTGTATTAAGCTTAAATATGCAAACACACACCCTCTTACTGAAAGCTTTTGGAACATGAGAAAGCACTCGCTGCATTACTAAAAATTTTAAACCTCTGACATGTGAAATGCCATCAGACTGGATTTCTGTTTTCCTCTAAATTGTCTTCAATCCAACCTACTTTTTGATTTCCGCGGCTTTAGAGCAATTTGCTTTGAAACCTCGATTTATTACAGCCCATTTACAAATGTTTCCTTTATCTTACATCGTTTCGTGCTGTGTCATTTAGTGCTCTCAGCTGATTAGATGAGGCCCCCATGAAGACCAACATCTCTGCGTTGCTGGATTTACTGCGGCTTGCTTTTTCATGGTGATTATGGATTCTCTCATACGTCATACACATCATGTTAATTAGAAACACAAACTGATTACAGGAACAACCACATCCCTATTTGGACTGCAGACTTTGGTTAAGAAGAACATATTTTGTTCACTCATCCTAGTTGTGCCGAGCCAACAAGCATGCTTTTCTATCCCCCCCCCCCCCAGAACAGAAAAACACATCACGTGATGGCTTTGTCCATATACTAATTTGGTTTGGTTTCAGGATTTCATGTTATTGCTCGAGGGCCTGGAGGTTTCACGCTGAACAAAGCAATGCCACCACCACGGAGACGAAGAACAGGCTTAATATGAGCTAGGCACTGCGGCTAGGCAGCTGCAGAGGGTGTGAAGTGTTTCAGATTTGTGGACATTCAGATCTGTCAACCTGAAGGGGGCACAAACCAGCAAATCAATCACATCTCAGGCATGTTGGCATGCCTGTAAGTGGACGTTTACCCTCACAGTGTTTGCATTTAATCTCACGGGCCTCACACGTGGACTGTGTTTGGATCATGGGCGAATTAGATTTGAAATGCTGCTCTTTAAGGCAAATGACTGTGAGTGAGCAGATCTGGTGATTGACAGATATTTTAGGCTGAATAAAATGCAGTTAGGCAGGATTTATGGCCTAAGATATGACTCATGATATGATTCTGCCAATATAACACACTTCATGTAAAGCGATAATTTCAGAGTTTAGAAGCTGCTTTGACAAATCACTGAAATAATATTTGAGTGAAATAAATGTCAAGTTCCTGAAGATACAGTAGATTAAATGGTCCGACAGAAGACGTACAGTCTAAACCTTGCAGTGATGGGAAAGACTGTTTGAGACAACGCTGTGCAAGTAGCCACTGGAGGCCACTAGTTGATCTCCAGCAAAGCTACTCTAGGAAGAAAAAGAGGAAAAAAAGTCTTACTCAGAAGTTTTGTAACAT
This sequence comes from Channa argus, assembly GCF_033026475.1. Lineage (NCBI taxonomy): Eukaryota > Metazoa > Chordata > Actinopteri > Anabantiformes > Channidae > Channa > Channa argus. Next base: position 8,795,240 of record NC_090218.1, read on the forward strand.
CTGATAGAGAAGTCCATAACTTTCAGGAAAGCAATTGTAAAAAAAAAAAATAAAATAAAAAATCTTTTCATTTTGCCGCCCCAAAAAATATAGTTTCATTAGTTTAGTAACTACAGGGAAACTCATAGAAAAGCCGCCGTCGGCAGGTAGACTAATCACTAACCACTCTATAAACATCTTCACTTGAATGGGAATCGGAACACAGAGGCAATATGGGGTAAATACGATCTCAGATTTGAGGGATGTTTTTAACGCTCTTTTACTGATTTGAAGCAAAGTTCAAAAAGTCAGCTTGTCTGGCCTGATCCAAATCTAGTAAACTATGCTGCACAAACCAAACAAAGATTATGTTCCTCTGAGCCTGGAACACTCACACCCACCATGCGCTTTCTATGAGGGTTGCCTATGCTCTCGAACTGCAGCCCGTGATGTGCCGCCCATTGAACCTCGCCGGTGTGATTGTTGGGGCTGGGGGGGGTGGGATTTAGCTGGCTGATTTCTTGGCCTCTTTATGTAGTGTTTTAAGCATGTATAATCTCCATTCCCAAAGGGAGATCACGGGTAAGATTTCAGCGGCTATTGTGTTCTTTTCAGGGTCATGGCTTAATAAAACTGGCCCGAGTCACTGATGCAGATCCAACAGATTACATATGAGCAAGACAGAATGGCAATCAAGTTAAAACCGGGAAATACTAGGACATTCGTGAGTGCGTTTCTGCCCTAAATAGTACAAATTGCAACACAGACACACGCATTCACGCTGTACAAATGCAGAAACATTTATCTGCTTTGAGATGTACTTACAGCATGATGCATTTTTCTATCCAAAGTAAATCTCCCCATCATTACACCACAGTTGCCATCAAGATTAGCAGAATGCTGGCAGAATGCTAATGCGCGGAAACTTCCAGCAGCGCTTTTAGCGCTGTCGAGAGCAACTTTGCAGTGGGAAAACACACGCACATCTGCATGTGACCGTGACCTTTCCGAAACAAAGGCTTCTTTGTTTCCATTTTTGAAGAGGTGCTCGATCTACTTTTTCTAATCTCATCAGGAAAATCTCTCAAACCATTACAGGCACCCTGTCAGTCCATTTCCTTTTTTTTTTGGTTACAAGTCTGAAATAGCTGCAAAGATGCATATTTCTTTTGATCACAGAAAATTGAAAAAAAAAGCCCTTTTGTAGCCTGATGTGTGTGTCAGATGGAGGATGGACCACTATCACCCGTCATTAAATGGAAAAAGGACCCTAGGGAACATTTCAACACACACATCAACAACCATCTATCCATTCTTGTCTCTGTGTTTTTAATGGCATCCAAAGCACCTCGCCAGTGGAGGGGCCACTCAGTCCATTTGCTCTGGATCCACACTCAGCGTCCCTTCATAAGCAAACAGCAGGAAAGTGGATTCTTAAGGGGAAATTGTTGTGTTCTGATAATATTCAAGGAATTTCCTAATGGTGGCCAAAGGCTGTGAGTCACGGCTGCAGGTGGGAGAGCAAGGCACCACCGAATCTTTAGATATGCTTCAGTGGCATCATGGAAAATGCCAACTTGTGAAAATAACGTTTGCATATGGGTGGAAAAAACTGAAATGTACCTCTGAACGAACAAACTCAAATACTGCGTTATTATTCCTCATCATTTAGTATAATAAGAACAAATGTGTGAACAGAACATCTCTATTGCTGTAGATGACATTCAGAGGGACAAGAGGAGAATGATTCAGCACGTTTATTTTTCTAAATATGAGGCCTATACCTCACTCAGTCCGAGTAGTACATCTTTATAAACCTCGGTGGTTTTTAATGGCTTAAAATTTGCTGTCGAGGAGACGGTTTTATCTGGAGCTCGTCACCCTTTTGTGCATCCACGTCAGGATGTTTACGTGACATGTGGCTCAACCCAAGGCCACAGCACGCTGCCCCATTGTGCAGCGAGCACACTGGCTGCTCACAACAACACTTGAAAATTTGCGGTGCTTTGTTGTGGTGCAGGGACCCTCTCATGTTTTGTCTGACTAAGAGAAAACCAACAGCCAAGGATGACGTATTGTACCCACGGGGAACGGGGCCCTGAATGGAATAGAAACGCCACTCGTTGGAAAGTTTTTGCTTTATTTTATAGTTTGGCTGTTTTGATTTCGAAGACCAATTGTTTAAACGAACTCTTGACACACAAAAAAAAATCTGTAAAAAAAGACTATGATCAGAGCTACAAAAAGAAAAAGGGAAAAAAAAAAAATCAATTTCCTCAAGCTTGAAAGCTTGCTCGTTGAAAGAGGTTTGACAGTTGCAATCAGCTTGGATTCACAACAGGGATTTTTCATGGCAGAGGATTTCAATGGCAAAAAAAAAGAAAAAGAAAAGGAAACAAAAAATACAAAATATTCAAATAGTCAAGCACATCCAGAAACTGTGTCGCCAAAACATGTATTTTTACCGCATTGTGCTACATGAAACACGTTTAACATTTTACATCGTGTTTTGACCCTTCGTAAAAGTTATTGCATGTCACCACTGTTTTCCTGTCAGGCTTCTATTGCCCCACGGTAACAACTTCGAATTCAGAAAGACCACAAGTAGAGTCAAGAAAGTGCAATGCCGGGGTCTGTACACACATAAAGGGCTGTGACGTTTCAGATATGAGGGATCTGCCAGCAGCCAAAGGACAAACCAACAGGTATAATAGTAACAGTAAACGCTGCAAATCTGCGTAGTTCATCCAACATTTCTATATAAGCCACAAAGTCATATAATGTTAATTTCAACGTGAAATAAAATTGAACATTTTAATAATCGTGGACACATAGGACTATGAAAAATGGAACTTAAAAGCACAACTTCTTTTTCTGCATTCTGTCTTCTGTTAAAGGATTGTCGAATAACCCTGCAGTCCTCTGACAGTATAACATAACTGTTTGGACCTTTACACCCAAATTGGTTTTATTTCATGAAGGCGCAAAGAGCAAAAGATGAAACTATATGCCCAGAAAATAGCCACGAGCACTGTCACACTCTTCGCAAACCTGGCCCATCTGTGGCAAATGGTCCAGGAGGTGCTGCTTGATGTCAGGAAAGATTAGTTTTCACTCTACTATGTGACTGCCAGAGAGTTTTTCATGCTTTTTCATTTTGCTCCTGTGACCCAAGGTCACAGGAGCGAAATGTACAATTTGAATTAAACATTGGTTTTCTTCTGAAGCCTGCAAATGGTCTAAGTGGTTATCCAATATATTTTAATGCTAGTAGGAGCTAAAACAAAGAGAACATTTTGGCTAAAAATCGAATCAAATATATACAAACACAGGAACAGTGCACAAAATCCACTGCTGTTGATGATATTCAGTGTCCATTTGTGTTTTAAAGATTTTCCGTTATGCGGTGCCCCTCTTTGATAGACTCCATGTAAAGGTCAATTTGGACTTCACACCTAGAAGCTCTGAGTAATTCATTTGCTGTGACACAGTCATTTTTCTTACTTGCAAATGAGGACTAATGTGGTCTGCCTGCAGTGTGCTGTAAATTCTGTTTTTTGAGCTGCTGTGTTATCTACTGACATGAGTTTTTAAATTATGCACTTGGTCATATTAAACTTTTGCTAGACTAGAATTATGTCACAGGCATCCAACTGTAACAACGGTACAGTGGATGTCATCTGCGGAGAGACATTGGAAAGCTCCAGAAACAGCTAGTAGGTGGACTTTGCAACTATGAAATGATTTAAAGACATGTTGAATATGCATACGTTTATTTGTTTTATTATGGCTGCATTTATATTCGAGGAACCACCTGAAGAGTGGTGTACTGCTCTTTTTGTGACGTTGCAGCCAACTCTAATGGAGATTAATTTTACTTTTGGCAACACAGAAGGTCACTGAAAACCCTTTCCACAGTCGTTCTGATGTTTTGATCGCGCGACATTTTCTTTTTTTCTGTAAGCTTCTGTCAGATTTGCACTAGCCCGTTTCTGGCTTAGTGCTCAATAGTCTTCAACTGCAACAATGACAAAAATGCCACCGAGCTGGTTTCGACAGTGTGTGGCTGAAAATGTGCAGAGCTGGAAAAATCCCAAACGCGACGGGTAAATTATCACCAACGCCGTTATCATCCATGTTGTTGTTTCTACTTAATCATACTTCATTTCATCTCATCAACACAATGTTGGTGACACCCACTTCATGTCCGTGGCATCATCGAGATTCTAATCACCCTCATCTTAATCTTCTCTGGCCCTTTACTTTAACGATCCTCCATCTCACCGATGGAGCAGGGTTACTGTGCATTCAGGGGAATGGAAGTAGGATGGATGTACCTTTTCTAATGTCAGAACAATTACCTGGATGCATGATCTGATTTAGAGCATCAGGGCAGCCACATCCTGCGAGGCAAAATGGATTTGGCTAAGTAACTTCTTAATGCCTTTTCTGGAGAGCATTCAAAACCTCTAGTGGGTTTTCTTTTGTGTGTCCTCCCCACTTTTCCACCATCTCATACATTCCCTCCATCATTCTTCACCCCGTCTCTGTTCCTCTGTCTCTGCCGTCTGGTGTCACGGTGCCAGCTGGATTGAATATGAATTCCGCTTGGACGGATGCAAGACAGCATGGACGTGTCACTGTAGAAGGCAGAGAGAAAGGTTATATGAGATAGCTGTGGTCTCATGATGCACTGCCAGCGTTATATCAGATGTTGTGTCAGTCAGATGCCAACCCATCATTTAAAATTCTGAGCGCATTACTGTACCTTCAGAATGGAACACAACAACAACAACAACAACAACAACAACAACAACAACAAGGAGGTCGTGTTGGGTACGTAAACATGTTGTTAAACTGAAAAGCAGCAGCAGCGATCCTATGCTCTGGGAGAAGGGCTTCAATGGGCATCTTGGCCCAGGGCCTCTGCTTGGATGAGAGAGTGACATCTTTACTTCAACCTCCTCAACCAGGAAGTTCTAGTCTTCCAAACCAGACCTTCCATACAGCACATCAGCACCAACTTAGGATCTTCAGTGATTGAAATCTGGGGGGCATCATTGATGGTCAACTGGCATGTGGATTTGCCTTTAACAATGCACAATCGATCCCTTAAAGATGATCTAAAATAAAAGCAGCATTGTTCACTTTTGGTCATCTAAAAGGAAGATGTATCACCACTTCTCAGATCTCTGAACTGATACTCTCTGAGCTTTGATACTCGCTTACAGAGTGATCAACTCAACAGAACCTTTCTATCGGAACACCTTCACCCAGGTCTACAATCCCCCCCCCCCTCCCTCCACTGAACACTGCCAGAGAATGGTGTCTTGTGGTCCCAACATCATACAGCAAAAGATCCCAAGCTCTTCAGCTCAGTGGTCCCTAGTAGTGGAATGAACTAATCAAAGTGGGCTCAGCAGCCAAACTCCCAATTTTTAAATATTGTTAAAAGGGGAACTCATCAGCAACTTCATATGCACTTAAACTTTTAAGGAACGAACATTCTTTTTACATCTCCTACCTTCCGTCTCATGAAACAGAGCTGTACTGTGCTTTCTTGTTTTCTCCCTGACTTAGATTGTTTTCGCTTGCTTTGTAGCTCACTTGTAAGTTGCTTGTAATAAAAGCATCTGCAAAATAACTCAGTTAATAATCAGTTGTTCATTTGACATGCGTGTACAGCTTCATGCAATTCAATGGCGCCTCAATTTTATTAAATGAGCTAAAGTGAGAGACTTCAAAATTCTTTTTTTTTTTTTCAAGATTTACATTTTCAAATTTGTGGGCCACTAAGTATACAAAAAGTGAAAATAGAAGTGAAAGTGGCGTAGGTCTGTTAATGAATTTTATTGATAAGAACAAAGAAGTGCTCAAGCTTGATAATGTTTTATGTAATTTATCAGTGACAGAAGCTTCATACAGCTGGAGGGTCATCTTGGTGGACACCTTAGTCAACTCAGAGAACTACAGTGTTGTTGTTTTTTTTAAAGTATCCTACAAAGTTTTTTTCTTCTCCTTCATGCAAGTGTAATGTTATGATTTAGTGCTTATTATCATAGTTGCATCCAAGAGTTTATCGTTATAGTGGAGGACTCATTTATTTGGACATTTGGCTGCACATCACATGCATGGAAAACAATTTTTTTGTTGGATTTTTCAGTAGCTTAGGAAAACGTAGGAAGAGTTCAAACGCACAAATGACACGAGTTTGGCTTGGAGGTGTAACTTGGAACAGAGAAAGTAGCAGAGGGCTGAAGGCTTGTGTGGAAATAAGACAAAGGAGAGAGATTTGTCAGTGGTGAGGATTGGAACACAACAATGATTTATTTAGTGCTAAAAATCAAGATCACACACGTGGCCACTCTCACATTGAATAATAGCTGGCAAACCAAAGCACATCACAGCCTGGGCAGTGTGTTAATAATGTAGTGAAAAATGAGACTTTACATCGCCTCCGAATTGCCGGTCATACAAGCAAAAGTTCTTGCTCCTTGTTTTTTCTGACCTTTGACTCAGAAAGACATGCAAACAAGCCTTTTCTATTTATTTAAGTAACCATTTGATGAAATGTGTGTTGTAATGTAAAGGCTATAAATAAAAAGGGAACATAAACAAACGGGGAGTCATACTTTTTTATACATTAATGTTCAATAGCTACGCAAACAATCATACCAAAAAATGCCAATGAAACATGGTTAACATTGAACATAATTTCAGTGAGTTAGTGTTTACAGTTCAGTCCCAGTGACAATAATGAATTTCCCCCTGATCTGGAGGGGGCGTGGACCTCATTGACAATCTCTGTTTTATCAGGTTCACCTGTACAATCTAATGCCACGAATTCTACATTTACAAGGTTTTAATTTTTCAGTGTTTAAGTTGAAATTGTCAGAAAGGTGACAATTCTACTCTCTGTTTATTACTGAGGTCATGGTGCATTGTGGATTATATTAACAGGTGGCTCATTTCATTTTAAACAGGGTGGCCAAAACATTAGAACCACCACTTCCTATCACCTTCTTCTCGCTTTCTGACTTTTTGTTTTGCATGATAGTGGACCTTTAAGTTACAAGGTGTCCGTTCTCTTTAGAGCCCTGGAGCTAAGTCCTGATCCTATTAGAGTAGCGCAACCTGTTGTAATGTCCAATATGCAACAGCCCAGAGGGATGTGATTCTTCTCTTGAGAAAATGTCAGGGACTCATTAGCCAGAGATTTGATAAAGTGGATGGTCAACTCAAAAGTCAAATTAAATACCCTAAACTGACTACTGAACATGGAGTATTAGACTAGAACATTTCCTGATGTGAAACTCTTACACTTTGCAGACACACACAACAGGGCCTGAGTGGATTCAGTGTGAGAGTGAGTCACAATCCGTATTAATCTGTGGTTCTGTGGCAGTGGCCACCGTCTAAATGCAACAATCACACAACGTGTGCGACACTGAGATATAACTCTGTCTTGGTGTTGAAATTCAGTCCAGTTTCTCACTGTCTTTGTCCTCTGCCCTTCCCCCTGTCCCACTCCCCCTGCACTTCACAAGACAGACAAAATGTCAGAACCCCCCCAAGCGAGGGGAAACATTTCATGGCTTGAACAGCTCTTTAATCACCCTGCTCGACATATACCTTTCCTCCAGCCAAATGTGTCGGACCTGAGCAAAAAAGGAAGAAAGCAAAGGAGAGAGAAGGGGACAAATCACATATTCTGAGGGGCAGTAGAGACAACAGGCCAGTTGACACATCGACTGTCTAGTCAGCTCGGCTTAGGGACGTCTTCTCTGAGTAGGAACATAAGTAGCATTTGTTTTTTTGTAAGTTGGGGTGTTGTTAGTTGGGTTTTTGCAAGAGACAGTCTGCAACCAAATATTGCAACACCTCCCCCTGCTGGAGCTACTGCATTGGGATGAGCATATGAATAATGAAGGCGCTTCCTCTATCTTGCTCTCAATCTCCCCCCAGTCTCTTACTCTCTAAGCATCTTAAGCTTTATCTTTTTTTTTTTACCGTGTGAGTGTTTTCAATGTATCGATGTATCTATCTGTCTGTCTGTCTGTCTGCAGCCCCCCCCCCCCCCCCCAACACACACACACACACACACACACACACACACACACACACACACACACACACACACACACATATTGTTGTATTGTTGTTTACATGGTGGGCTGGGTCACAATGCCATATGAAACAATGTAAAACAATAAGGGGTGGATAAAGTGGGAAACAAATTGCTTGAGGGTGGAACAAATGTCAGCAATAACAAATTATATCAGCATTAGTAGTGTGTGTTTGTGTGTGTGTGTGTGTGTGTGTACAGGAAGTGTACGGTTTTCCCTGAGTAGTTTGAAATATGTGGCAGAGTTTAGTTTAGGGTCAATTATGAGCTCAGTCAAATTACTGATGGCTATTGGGTTCATTTGTCCTGAAGGTGACTCTCTCGTGCTTGTGGTGAACAGTGCATCCCTGCTTTGCTTCATCATGACAGCCAGAGCGCACAATTGTTAACAATCCTACATCTCTTCAGTGTTGGAGAAGGATATTTATGAAGGATTTGATATGAGACAAAGAGGGAGGGAGGGAGCCGCAGGCAAACGTTCATGTAATATGAAATTATTGCCCACAACCTTTAGTTAAACATCTGTAGTCTGCTGTCTTTTTCTCCATGGCCCTCTATTTATTAAAATCCCTGAACTACTTAGAAACAAATCTGATTGAAAAAAACTTTAATGTAGTAAACAACATTAATAATAATAATATACTGAAATTAAAACACATATACCAAAAAACGAATTCTTCATACTTTATCTTTATATAAGGGAATTAGCTTTTTGGGGGGTATTTTGGTGCAAATCCTCAAGGAAAAGTCCAACTTGGATCCTTAAGCAAATATACTGTAAGTTGCAGTTTCTCTCTTTGAATGTTGACCACAACAGCAATCGGTGTTGCCACATATTTTAAATTGGCTGTGGCTGCAGACAGTTGTGGCAAGGGAAGTTAAGAGGGAGGCTAATTAGCTAAAACATGTCAATAAAATAAAATGAAAAGACGGCAGAGCACCGAGTGTTTTCCAATACATTATAAAACACATCACAGAGCATTATACTCATAGCATTGAAAGAGATTTAATGCTAGCGGCAGTTGTGGCCTGGTAGTTAGAAAAGCCGGCTTGTGACCAGCATGACCCAAGTGTTTCGGTGAAGCTTTCAGTCACAGTGCAGGAGCAGGAACTACGCAGCTTTCACTACAATCACATTCTGTGCAACTCCACCGCCACTAGATAATCGACACTGGACTCTGCTGGACTGCTAATTTGTTAACACCCGTCAGTCACTGTGTACAGTATATTCATCCTTTAAAGAAACGTCCGCTCATTTGTCACTAGATAATGATCCACTTGATTTGGGATTAGCTGAAAAAAAAAACGGTGTGCAGCAGTTAGTCCTCCTGCCACTTTAACTATGTACTTTTCAATAAATCTGTCAATTTAGTGAAACTGCAGCCTCCTCTCGGTGCTGACAGGCAGACATCCCACCCTAGAAAAACTAATTTCAGGGAGCATCACCTCCCTACAAGCCTCAACCACCGAACCCGCCCACCCTCCCTGAAGTCATACACTTTACTGTATTCTGAAACCGCACTGCAGGACACTGAGCTGAAGTGACAGCTGACAGATCTGAGACCAAATGTAATACCCACCCATAAACTACAAGGTTCACTTAGCACAACTAGAGAGGAATCAGGATGATCTCTCTGTCTCTGCTATAGATATAATAATAAGAATAATATAAATATAGTATATCTATGTGCACATTACGGTGGCCCTGACAGCTCACGCAAACAAATGCAAATAGACAAAACACAAACCAACTCCATCAATTTTACAACACTGACCCAGCATGAAAGAATTGCACCGCAAAAAGCCACAACACAACCAAGTGAAGAAGCGCGCTGCAAAAAGCTGAAACACAACGCAAATGTCCCGAGGAAGTAGAATAGTAGCTAAATTATTTGTATACAAGTGTGGAGAGTTGTGTAACTGTGTCTCAATCTGTACAGGGATTTGTGCATTTTAAAAAATTATTTATTTGTTTGTTTGTTTGTTTGTTTGTTGTCCTTTCGGCTTATCCCGTGAGTTCAGAGTCGCCACCGCAGATCATTGTCCACACATACTTACCTGCCGCGGGGAAGGGTGCTGGCAGTGCCGTGAGCTGTCAGGGTCTCTGTAGCATATGGACAGAGTGTCGCTTGACCATGTTTACAGTTGTCCACAGATATACAACTACATACAAACAAACAAACAAACCAACAACAACAAAAAAAAAAATCGATATTTGTATATCTCTGGACAACGGAAAACATTGTTTAGCTAAAGCTTAAGAGGAACAAAAATTATTTTGCTCCTCATGTTGCGAGTGTAGGTGGACGTGTGAAACAGTGGCAACAACAGCTGGTGTTAAAGTCTCTTCTTCAGGCTCCGTTCTGTGTTAGCACTCTTGTTTTTCAGCAGTCAGGTCTCTGGAACCTACTTCATCTGCAAACTGGCATTTACCAGGGACAGTAGCAATGGTGTTGTCACAAACTACATCCAAGTTACAAAAATGATGTATGTTTATAATGTCAGTGACTTATCAGAAAAAAAAAAAACGGTATATTCCAAACGTTTTTTTTTCTTCTTACAAAACAAAACGTCTAAGCTATTTGTGACTTGTATCTTTGTCCCTGGTAACAAGTGGCAGTTTTTTTTTTACCTGCAGCACAATATCATTTGTCTCCACTTTGTAACGACTGTTATTCAGCCTGGAAGAGAGAACCATGGGTTTCGATTTGATTCGCATCTGATCTGGATCCATTCGCCTTCCCCACTGTTCCACTTCAACCTGCAGCTGTGGATGGATGCTTTAGCTTCCCATGCATCCCTTGGGAGGTGACGTGAGCTATGTGTCGATTCAGTGTACACAGTCTATTAAGACCTGATTTGTTGTTCGGCACGGTTCAGTATTTCTTGCCCACAATACGCGGAGCATCACATTGAGTCAAATCGTACGTCTTTAATAATAAAAGGCTCTGAACAGGCCTGTGCTTGCAGAAAGGGGTTTTGACATTGTCCAACATTACATGAATATATAACAACAGAATTTTGTTTTTGTTTTTTAATGATTGCAAAAACCTGACGTATCTAAGCTGTGCAGCCACTTAGCCACACAGCGTTTGCTTTGTCACACACTGTGTTACCCTGTAAGTTCTTTATTGATTCAGACTCATGAGACTGGACAAGCACAAGAGGAAATTATATTTTGTACCTGTACAAGCCAATATGTCCATTAGGGTTACAGCCAGCTCTGTGTCATACTTTCAGGAAGTCAGTTTTGCAGCAAAACCCCTTGTGGAAAACAAGGTGGAGCATTAAAAGTCGAGGGTGCATTTATCTGGAACAAGGACACATGGTTGAATTCCATGCAGCTTTGAGTGAATATACCAAGATGAATGATGAATGTAGGTCAACGTGAGCTGAGTTTGGTTTGGTTTGGTTTGGTTTGGACAAACAACATCCAGAAGGCCTCAAAGCGAGAAATATATTGGGGAGAGGTGGGCCACACAAAAGCCCACGCACATCCACCCACACACTGTATGTGCATGAAAAACACATGAGGGACGTTACACTTTGCCCGGGAAAGATCTTTATTTATCTAAGAGTCAACGGGCTCCCTGGCTTCAACAGGTGCAGCATTAATCCACAAGACACGTGACAGCACACACACATTCATACTATGCCCTGCAAAGAAATTCATTTCCCAATTTAAAAAAAATAAATAAAACTACCAGCTTTCCCTGCACTGAACCAAGCAAACATATTGTCCACACTGGATCCAAGAGAATTTATGCTTTGACCTTCACGAATTAGGCAGTGTTTACTGACTGTGGAGCCAACTAGCTTACTGCAGCAAAACTGGAGCCAGAGCCATTGTTTGGAAGAAAAGAATTCAAAACCACATTCGGCCTGAATTCGTTCCACATAAAATCCAGTTGTATTACCACAAAGGGGGGATTGTTTGCTGCAGATATGGTCACTGAATCCACAAGCACCACTCTACCACAACAGAAAGTGCAAGTTTTACACATAACATAAGTGAATTCCTATTTAGTTGGTGCGACCCTGAATAGCACAGTTATCAAATGCAATTATTAAAATCCCATTGTTTCACAAGAACAAATGTAACATACTCCATATACTGTACATCTCATTGACTAGTGGGGTTGAGCTGGTGTTTCTGTTAAGTCCACATGAAAGTCCTCACTTGTTATTTAATAGAACAGGATGCACATGGTGATGTAAGCCGAAAAAGTCACTCCCCTGTTGTCTGGTATTAAATATAACTGTGGATCCTTGGCAAGTGGGAAGCACACGAATGTAATCCAATGATTGCAAAATAGCAACTTTTAATTATGTTACATAAGTGAAATTACACAAACAAATTGAACGAGTGTCCAGTACTAAAGGAAAGCAATTTTGGAGATGACAGAGCGGCTCTTGTCTTATTAAAGTCTAGTGACCATAGCTAGAAGGGAGAGGGAAGAGGATGTAGCTTGTAATTTGGAAAGGTGTCATTCAGAATTTAAAAACGCATCAAATAGGACGTGAAGAAGGAAAAATTGAAGGAAGTCTGTCGACGCAGGTGAGATTAAAATAATTGCAAAATATTTTGACAATATCTTCCTTGAGTGTTTTATTTTCATCTCCTTTACATTAATATTAAACACGGCTCTATGCTCTATAACATCTCTGCTCTCTGTTCGTCACTCCTGGCTTTTTCTGCGCCTTTCTTTTGAGTCACTGTCATACATTCTCCCTTCCTGGCCAATTCCTATCTCACTTGTGCTTTGTCTCTTGCAGAGTGCCCAACCTCCTCCACTTCACTTAGCACTTCTTTTTTTTTTTTTTGGTTTATGTTTTTGCCAAAGTCCCATCTTCTTGTTGCTTTTGATTTTTTTTTTTTTACTTTTTCTGTTACTCCCATCTTTTTTTAGAGATCATCATCTTACATGCCCTTGTGCTCACTTGTTGCCACTGGGTCGACCTTTGTAACCTGTGCTCTCTATCAGCCGTATCTCGTTTCAGTTTTGGCACAGGTTCACTCCTCATGTAGTTTTGGCACAAAAAGTGTTTGGAGTTTAATTTATGTATGAAAACCAGAAGATTTGAGAAAAAATTGTGAGGTGGGTTAAGATGCAGAAACACTTGCTAATGTTATCAAACATGACTGGTCACCCTCATCTCAGAGTCCTGTGTTTTGTTACCCACCCATCTGTATTAACCCCCTCCCAACAAAGTGTTTGTTCACTATAAATTACATCACCAAATTAAACTTCCGTGCCTGTCATATTTCCCACAACCACTAGATGTCACAAATTTTTCATTGGTCTACCTCATGTTGCTTATACCAGTAGGTGGCAGGTGACCAGTGAAACCATAACGATGTGCTGACAACGGCGCATTCAGTGGTTTGATAATGTCTGAATCACCTGGCCAAACCTAAATTGTAGACGGGATGTTTGAGAAGGAGGTTGATGTTTCAGTCAGGCTGGCCCAACTATGTGGAAGGACGGAGGAAGAAATGCACAGAAAAAGCAAAGCTGCTTTAAAGAGGCGAACAGTCTCTAGTCAATAAAATGAATTTTAAATGTGAATTATGGAAAAGAGAGAGAAGACAAAAGAAGATGTTCAGATGAGGGCTGCGGGAGGGAAGAGAGTATGCTGATGATATCACGATGGCCTCGAGAATATGTCCCATTCCTCTGCCTACCATTACACAGTCTTTCCTCTGGAGTGACGCGTCTCGCCTTCGGCTGCTTCCACATCATTAGCTGATGCCCAGTTTTTAGCAGCGTTCAACCAAGGCTTAATGACAAGCTCATTTAGATAAACCTGTAAAATGCCATGTTTTATGACTAGCATTATCCTTATTGCAAAAGAACAGCTTGTGGGCTAAAGTCGACGTTGTTCTGATTCCCTTAGCACATCACAGTGCAGTGCAACAGAGCGTCTTGGGGAAACGGGAGGAATAAAGCACAGTTCTGGAGTTCAGTTTTCAGGCTGAATGTCAAGGAAGGAAGAGACAGCACAGGAAGCCAAATCAGAAGTGTTTGATGGATCTGATACCTTCACTTCTCACATTGAAGAACTGTAACTTTTCTTTGGTGAAGAATAGGTTGTTTTTTTATATATAATAACAGCAGCCAGGAGTTTGACCTCTCTGAGCAGCAGTAAGCGATGGCAAGTTCTCTCCACAGCCACGCAGAAAAACATTTATTTGTGTTGGGAAACTTTCTAGTGTTGAAGAACAAAAGGCTACATGTAATGTGAGGAGTCCATCATAGTGATGAACTCAACAGGAATCATCAAATGTGCCCTGCGGTTCCCCTCAGCTCTACAAAGTCTTTCAGTGACGTACACCACGTTGGTGAACTCTGGTACACTGGTTGACTTTTACTGCTTTCAATAACCCCGATTCCACCTTTAATTGGCAGGCAGATGTTTTCAGTGAAAGAGCTCCTATAAACTGCATTAACAAAGTGATGAGCAGTTGCTATCAGGGCATTTAGAAGCTAGACAGCCCGATATTTGCTTCTAGAAATGTTGAAAACGAATCACTAAACACTGGTTCTCATTGATCAATTTGCACTAAACTAAGTTGGGGTTCGGCGTCTTGCTCACGGACACTTCGACGAGAGCCGGGGATCGAACAACCCTGGGATTGGTAGACAACTGCTCTACCTCCCGAGCCACAGTAAGTTTAGCAGTGAGGGTTAGGGCCCCCAATGTAGCCCCTGAAATGGGGGGTTTTCATAGGCAATTGCAAATATCAGTTTGTCCAATGTCACTAGTGCCACCAGCTAATATTATGACTGGGAATTCTTGCATTTTCATTGTCACATTTATATGTCGAAGTCTTTCAGGATATACACTTACTGGTCTAAAAAGGGTGGGTTGGTGTGAGGGGATGGGTCAGTTTCTACTAGTGCTAGTGTTTGCAAGTAATAATGTCAGCATTTGTGTCTTGTAATTGTGAACGTTTTGCTTGTGATAACACAGATGTGTCTTGAAGGTCCGGCCCACTTCGGGCAATTTTGTTTAACCGCTACCCCCAAAAAAGGCTTTTTTGGGGGGAAACTCGAAGCAAGTTAGCTCTCAGAGCCATCGTCACATTAGCAGAGGATTGATCGCCAGCTCCTCCTGTCCAGGCGCTCGACACTGAACCCCATTTTGGTCCTGGTGGTTACATGTTAGCTCTGCCTTCATCAGTGTGTGTGTGTGTGAACGGGCGACTGAGAAACACTGTAAAGAATTTGTCTGCTAAGGTAGAAAAGTGCTAAGTACTGTATATGCAGATCATTTCCCATTCTCAGTCCTTTTCTGCAGCTTTTTTGGCTGCTCAGTAAAGAAAAGAAACAGTTTTAATAAGTAACCCAGAACATGCAAACGCCTGTATTATTGTTGTAACATATAATGAAAGGACTTGAGTTAATATGACTGTTACCTTTCATCATGTAAGCTTAGTGCACATTTGCAGAAAGCTGCAAAAAGCCACATCTCACTGAGTCACCATGAAAAGGTTGACACTTTGTGTCATAATACTACCCCACATTACTCCCTGACATTTTACTGTTATGGACTGGACATTTAAATCTTATCCCCGCTTCCATTCAGCTATTGACAATGGATGGATTCACAATAGAAATGGGCTGCCTTGAAGAGTGCAATCCAATATTGACTCCCTAAGCCCTGTTGAGGAAAATAAATGACTGAGTTGAATTTTTTTTTTATAAAACAACCACTCTGGGGGGAAAAAAAATAAATCCATGTGTAGAGACTTTCTATTGTACATAAAATAGTTTGCAGCACATATAGGGATGGAAAATTATTTAAAAAAATAAAAACAAAGCTGCCCTTTAGCACAACACATTTATAACAGAAGCATTCACTTTCACTGGGTGCAGAATGTAGAAATTATTCTTTTGCTCCAACTGTGTTTCCCTTGCTGTTTATGTATTCATGTATTCATTTCAATTGGAGGTGGAAACAAATCACACACCCTGATACCTGGCCAAGTAATCTGCAGAGTCTTCCAAAGGGTAATTGGGGAAAGAGACACAGTAGGCAATGGAACAGAGTCAGACGCTGAAGAAAACAGACAGAAAAATGAGTGAGCAGCGAAAGAACTAATACTAATCTGATGAGATGTGAGTCTGTGATGTTGCTACTGCCGGAGAACTAAATGTAGCACGATGTACGTTGGACGTGTGCGAAAGACACGGTGACTCCTTTTTCCACCCTTTGCTGATGTGAAAAGCCTCTGACATTTCAGTGTGGAGAATGTTAAACTTTGCAAACAGAAATTTGAAGGTTTCAAATTCAAGGTCGCACGTTCTGTGTCGAGTGACGTGGCATTTTCCCTCCCAGTCAACAAACTTCACCCACTGTCTTAAAGAAATAACCCACCAAAAACATACTGTTCTTTGAGTATCCAATAGTTTCTACCTGTAGGGCTTAAAGGTCACTCTGAGCAGTTTGTAGCTCATGGGGTTGAGGGGATTTTTTTATTTTGAATGAACTTTGAGGCTCAAGGCAAAATTGAATTGACACTAAATAAATACATAGAGCCTCAGATACTAAGGCACCAGATGATGAGCCGCATGCATTTACGTCTGCCGTTGCATTTATTGTGGATACGAAAAGCTGGGCCTGAACTACGAGTGTCTGCCTGCCCAATCTACCAAGTCCCTTTTAGATTATTAAAAGTGGAAGCTGCTTTGTTGAGGCTAACGTTTTTAAAATTAGTTTTTGAATCTGAGCTTGTAGCACCGGTTCTGAGTTGGATTATTTTGTGTTTAGACGGTTGGAAACTGGTAAACACTTTTCAAATTTACCTTTTTGGTTGCATGACTATTGCCATGTCTCTACAGAGTTACATGCTCTTGTAATGACCGAGTTTCTAGCAGCCATCCACAAAGTTCTTCGGCGGAAGCTGATTTATTTATTTATTTTTAAAAGCACGAATCACAAGAAAAAAAGACCGTATATTCATTTGAAGCTGAAACAATAGTACAATTTATCCTCTGCCTTAAACTGAGTGGAAGATGTCCCCATAACCTTCTGTGACTATGAGTTAAAAAGTGACAGAACAGAAGGAGGAGGAGGAGGAGGAGGAGGAGGAGGAGGAGGACCTAGGCAGAGAGAGAGAATGAGAAAAAGCTCTTCTGCCAGAGAGAAGCAGCTTTATTACATAACAGTCTCAGGGTTTGGCAGCTCACATGCTTTTAAGGGGGGGGGGGGGGGGGGGGGGGGAAGCACACGTTCCCCTGCACCTGAAGTCTCATGGCAGGGTGGGAGAAGACAGGGATGAGAGGAGGAAGAGTGAGGAGAAAAGTAATGACTTCAGCTCATTTTTGCTTCCTTTGAGACAGCGATTATAAGTGATAACAAATACTGCCACTGGGACTGTGTTCAGGTGAAAACGTTGCAGACATGCAAAGGGAAGGATTTTGAAAGGAAGGTTCCGAGGTTAGACGTAAGCGGTCAGGACTGTTGTGATGTACGACGTATCAGACCCAACATCCGGCGGGAACATTTTCACCCACGACTCCCGTGCTGGTTACTTCTGTGACGTTGCGACAGATGTTGAGCTAACAGCTACCATCTGCATGTGAACATGCCTAAAGAAAATTGCGTTGATCAAATATAATGTTTACATGTTCGCAGCACTTACTACAGCTGAGGCTGCTGGGAAGCTCATGAATTATTCAAGTATTCAGTCAACCAAGGATGGCACCAGCTGAAAAGTCAAAAGATTGCCAACATACTTCATCCCCAGGGAGACATCCAGTACCCAGTATTATACAATCCATCAGGTAGCAGCTAAAATATTTCACTGGAGAATTGAATTATCAATCTAACAGTTATTGAAATAACTCAATCAGGACCAGTGTAGTGGTCTGATTGATTAACCGCGATCCCGTCCCCAGAGCCGAAATAAAACAAATGCATTATAAATTGCAATCGAATAAAACATTTGCAACATCCCTTCAAATGGAGCAGAAAATTTGACCACTTCACATGAGGCAGTTTTAGTCTGACTCATCAGTTACTCATCACTTATCTCTGGAAGATTTGGCTTCATGTCTAATCTGGGTCCCAATGAACAATGACTGTGTAAACCCGAGCTTGCTTTGACATGTTAAAGAGCTTCGAGGCCCCGACTCATTCGGGGGTCTTCCTGTTCCAAATGGCACCACACTTTCATTCAAATTCAAATCCACCGATTTACGTATGTTATGCTTATCTTTCTTTATCTATCATGGCTTTAGTGCATGTGACTGTTTTACATTGCACATGTTCCAAGAGCAAAAACAGACATGCTACTGTATATGACATTTACTCCCCGACATGTAACCTTTTAACAGATGCTTGATCCATAGCACAAGGACAGATGCACTTTCGTTTGTTTTCTTTTTATTTAAAGACTAATGCAGAGAATTGGATTCTACAGGGCCATATCGTAACCAAAAGAAAAAAAGAAAGAAAAAAAGAAAACATTTTACAGAAGGTTCACCGTTTAATCTACATCCATCAGAATCCTTTGTCAGTATAACTGAACTACCAACACATTCCTGTGTACTGTATGTAGATGCGTGTTTGTGGGCGTTTTGAAAGTGTGTGTATGGTAACGTCCACATGTATACAGTCTCGTCATAATTACGCTCACCCTAATCAACTTTTGTGCTTTAGAAAATTAGTCTTTTTTTTTTTTTACATTTCAGTGAAAACCAGAACATAGTTTGCTTGATAAAAATACAGGAAAAACTCCAGTAGGTATCTAATAATAGCCAAAGACTGTTGAAAAGCAGGTGGTGCTGAGAACTGCAATTGACCTTGCAATAAACATAATGAATTAAATAACTGATGCATCTACTAATGTGATATTTACATGTGTGCTCTGCATGTGAGTGTGAAGTTGGAAGCTCATGATTGCACTGTGCCTCATATGTCACATTCTCTATCTGGAGCATTAAATTGTAGCAAAACCAGACCTCAGTCTTGAAAAAAAGAAAAAGAAAAAAGAAATAAGGAAGCTATTTGGTGGTCTATAGCATTTGTTTCATCCCGCTTGGAGCACAAGACAGGGCACAGATATTCCCAAAAGATTCCCAAATTCACCTTTCTCTCCAAACTCCCTGTAATGTCATTGAAGTTTTGGAAGGCAAAAATAAACGAGACGATCGTCTTAGCCAAATAACGTTTTTCACCTGCCTTCATTGTAATGATAAGTGAGCTCAAGGAATGAACAAAAATACTATTAACCAGGTGATCTTGTTACAGTTTTGCTCCTGGTTTTTCATTTCAGTCACTTTATTGCATGCCCCTGGAGAAAAAGTGCAATCAACCAATGAAAGCCATTTCCCCTT
Organism: Channa argus; assembly: GCF_033026475.1. Classification (NCBI taxonomy): domain Eukaryota; kingdom Metazoa; phylum Chordata; class Actinopteri; order Anabantiformes; family Channidae; genus Channa; species Channa argus. The sequence goes on from NC_090218.1 coordinate 8,814,689, forward strand.
CAACCACCGAGAAATCCAAAGCGCAAACAAAAGAGATAATCCAGTGTTTTTCTTTGATGTCACCCTGTATAGCCGTGGTTGAAAAAGAAGAAAAAGCTAATGGGTGCACAGCTGATAGAAAAGCTAAGCTTCTTTTTTTTTTTAATTTTGCTTTTTTTTCCTTTTTTTTTTTCAACAATAGCTTGTAAATCTGAAACACAATGGTCAGGGAGAAAAGGTCAATGATGTGGTTCAAAGCTGTTCTTGCATAGCACGAAGCTGACTACATAAATGTAATGTTATTGTTTTTCTAAATGTGCAAAATGCATAACAATAGGTTGATAAGACAAACAATATTCATCATCTGAGCTAATATCTTCATTAATAGAATCAAATACTATATGCATTATGTATTTTACATATGTATATATTTTTTTCTTTATGATAATAAACATACATACAATTGTTTCGAATTCAAATCTTTATACAACCCTTCACCCTAAACGTTGCAGTTCCTTGACCCTTTAGTTGTAGGTTAAGTTGCTGTGAACAGTAGACTGCCATTAGGGGATTCAATATTGGTCATAATGATAATGCAAATAATAATAATAATAATAATAATAATAATAATAATAATAATAATAGCAAAAACCACCAGTCTCTCTGTCTTTTTTTTTTGTTTCGATCTAGCATAATCTTTACACCTTAGCGTACGGCACAGGTAATTGTGCAGGGTTCATACACGCCTATTGGCCTCTTCACCGCACTGGAAAAAAAAAAAATCTACTCCCAGAACCTAATAACCCAATGCAATGATCCCCCCACTCTCCTACTAGAAATGTGGAGGGTGGGAGCCAAAAGTTTTGAGAACCCCAGGTGAAAACGCGATGTCATGTTATGTTGGATCCAAACCTCAGTGACTCTTGGATTTCTATGTACAGCATTCAGATGAAACTACAAGTTATAGGGGTCAGTGTGAAGCTACAACAGATGTCCCCCACCCCCCCCCCCCCCCCCCCACCCCACCCACACTGAGTGTCAGATTCAGGTCCTAAGAAAAGCCCTTGCTAATTAATATTGCTACATTAACATAATTTAAAATGGACTGTTCGGAAACCCTAACGTGCCACATGAGAGAAGCAGCATTTCCCTAAAATGTGTGTGTGTGTATATATATATATATCTATATATCTATATATATTGAGTTAAAAGGAAAAAAAAAGAGCAAGCAATGTTCAAGGCAAAAACTAAAAGCATTCTTTTCACATTTGTGTTAGTTTCTGTTGGTTTTTCTTGGAAGAGGGATTGACATCATGCTACAAAAATATATTCATCTTCGTCACTGTCGTAGAACTACAAGACAAGTTGTCTGTGCGAAACACAGCGCCGGCAAGAGTAAGATTACGGTGCCACTTCAACTCAACATCTCCTTTCTTTCTTTGTCTCTTTCTGTCTCTGTCCCTGTCTCTCGCTGTTGCTCACCAACAAGCAGCAACAAATGAGTCCAAACGGGCATGTGATACTGAAGGCAGTGTAGCTGGTACTTTCTGAGTGTTATGTCTCAATTTTCAACTGATGGGAGATGGGGCAAACAGGGCCAGGGTAGACAGTGGGACGGAAAATACAGACACGCCATCAATCAACAAAGTAGTAGCCATCACAGCTTTGACTCTGAAATTGGAAAAGGCACTTCTCCTCCTTCTCAGTGTGCCCCGCCCCTCTTAAAGTGATGCTCGCTGTACTTTGAAATAAATGGCGTTTTGGTGAACGAGGCCTCTTTGGTAATAATCGAAAGCCTCCCCTTTAAACAAAACAAACCAAAAAAAAAAAAAAATCACTCAGTAATAAGTGTTTTAATGTGTGAAATGCTTGTGAAATGTTTTTTTTTTTTTTTACACTCTTAATATTTAGCCAATCTTGATTTACACCATTGATGTTTTTTTTGCTCTTTTGAAATGTTAGTGGTCAGACAGTTGAACTATATTTGACTCCATTTTGAAAGCAGTTTGGAATGGAATGCTGACTTGGTGAGAAACAGTCACTTAAGCGTGAATTAGACCAGTATATACTCTTTTTTGTATAAAGTATCATAAACAGAAACAAAAATAAATTAAATATAAAAGTATACTTTTCCATGTATTCCATAAACATACCCTTTAGATAGACTTTGCAAAGCTTAAACAGAATATTGACATCTCTAACATTTGATATTTACAGTGTGGGGAAAGGAAATGTTCAATGCTGAGCACAGAGATGATTGAATTTTAGTTTTTTTCTGATCTCTAAATAAAGTGTGTCCACTGAGACATGTTTATTGCTATTGCAGAAACTCTAAATTATTCTGGAGAATGACGGAACTAATCTCATAAAACATCTACAGAGAATGGAAGATACTGTGACAGAGACTGAGCGTATCATTTTGCTGCTGATGTCAAATAAACAAAGCCATCAGTCAATGTTGATTTGTATTTCGTAAATGAACATAAATAAGAAGATGCCTTCCCCATGCATATACACAAGTGCCTTTTACTGCGTCTGTGATACCATGTTAAAAAATGAAACAGAAAGAAAATACCAAAACAAACATAGTAACAAAAGCCCCTTAACACGTTTGGGCCATGTGCAGTTGTAGAATAGCATTCTCTTGGATATATTTCTATAATAGCATTTTTATAGTAGCATCATCCAAGACCTGAACAACACCCTTTCAAAAGTCTCTATAGTTATCATTCATTTTTTTCTCTATTTAGTTTTTTCAAAATCTCCAAAACATAGAAGGTCAACATAGAAGCAATGCAACGACTGGGAATTCAGACCAGCATGGACACCATATTTGTCTGAAAATAAACACCTTTTCAAGAGGAATATGAAAGAAAATGAAATAATTACAAGGTATAATTTAAAAGGAATGAACGTTGGATTAGTGTGGATTGACCCCCTGCAATTTGGGCTTCTTATTCAAGTAGGTCGCCCAGTAGACCAAGTTAAAGGTTCCAAAGAGCAGAGGGAAGGCTATTCTGGCAATCCTGTCTATCTTGCTCACACTGTTAAAGGTCTTCTTGGCCTCTGGAGGCTTGGGCTTTGGCTCCTCCTTGGGCTCAGTTGGGGGTGGTGGTGCGCTTTTGGCAATAGTGGCCAGTCCAGGGTCCCTGGCAATATTGGGGGCGAAGGCCGTAGCAGTTGCAGCTGGGTAGGCTGTAGTGTTGTTCTTTTTGAGTAGGGACTCCTTCTTCTTCTTTTGCTGATTTTGTTTGTCGTGGAAATTTGAAAAGGAGACAAAAGATAAGAAATTCAGGTTCTCATCAACGCTTAGAAAGTGACATAAACTACACAAAAACACAATGGATGCCTTTGCACCCGCACTAAGGTGAAGGTCTCATTCAGCAGAATTATGAATAATCATGGAAAATGCATATTAACTTGATAAATATTAATCTTCACGAGTCCAAATAGAATCATTGGATTTAGCAATGTAGGAATTAGTTATTTTTGTCAAAAGCAGCTGGAGATTGCAGAGTACTGTGCTGCTAACTGCAGAACGGAGACAAGTGGAGCAGAATTAACACAAGACGAACACTAAACTATTAATGTCCATGTCATGTTACTCAAAGTGCATTTTCGATTAGATGAGGTGGCAGGAACAACTAAATGTCCTCTGGCTGGTTCAGCTGCCTCAGAAGTCAAGTGCTCTCCGGTCAGCCACAAAAGCCCATAACGATCTAAAACCTAAATGTCATTTTACAGATGTTTTTTGGAGTGACGGGTTTCAAATACCTTCTCCGGAACCACACTTTTTCCGTCCCAGGCATAACCCCTCTTGGTGAAGTAGTTGACTGTAGCGAACTCGATGAGGGCGGAGAAGACAAAGGCATAGCAGACAGCAATGAACCAGTCCATAGCTGTGGCATAGGCCACTTTAGGAAGAGAGTTCCTGGCACTGATACTGAGTGTGGTCATGGTCAGGACGGTGGTCACTCCTGCAGAGAGAAAGACAGAGCAGGTCAACATGCAAATCCGATCAAACCTCGGTTCATGAAGGTACTGCTGAGGCAAACGCTGCAAGTCAAGCTGAAGGCACTTTACGAGTTTGTGTGGTGAACACTGCTTGGTTTAAATGTTGGCTAAGCTTTGTTTTAACGTCACGGGGGACATTGTGTGGTGGACTGTAAGCTCACCTCCTATTTCGCTGTGTATATAACATGGAGCCACCCGCAGAAATCTCCATACTGTCATATCGTGTTCTGCACGGCAAGTTATGTTTTGATTCTTAAATCACACGAGCATGTACTTTTATTCCCATTAATCTATGACCAGCAGAAGGTACAGTCATGTCGCTTGTGCTTTTAATAAACTCAGAAAGGTAGAGACTTTCACAGCTGCAGCTGGTCCTGTGGATCCAGTTGGCCTCAGAGATTCTCGGAGCTGAAAAATAGGCTGCGTCTCTAAATTTGACCTGCACACCTATGAACAAGCACTTACAAAAAAAAAAACGAACAATGAAAAAGCATAAATCCAGACAGATGCAGGATCCATTTTAAGCAGAGTGTGTGTGTGTGTGTCAACCCTGGAACATTAAATCTACATCAGCTGCTGAAAGCTGAGATGAGACATGGAGAAGAAGAGAAACTGGGTCAGAGCCTATCTAACGATGTGACGCTCATCACAGAACATGCTACTGTGGATGTTTAAACACCAAATAACATCAGCCCGAGCAGCAAACAATCTATCAATTCACGGTGGGAGCTGGACAAAAGCAGGTTTCTACAGAAACTCTAAAATGTTTAGATCCTCCTACACACTGCATATAGAGAGACATGTTTACACACAAGCACACATGCACATTACAGAAACATATCCCTCTTATAATGTTTATGCCATGCGTTCTTTTATTTGGAAACCGAATCCGAATAAAGCTGAGACAAATTAGAGCTTTGCTGATTAAGACAAACTGAAGAGAAGTGAGTGGGAAATTGTATAAGATTAAAAACTAGAGCCTAGAGATGAAAACAATGTAAACAATACTGTAAAACCTCCTCTTCAGCCGTGGGTTCAAGCGTTTGGGTCGGAGAGTGGCTTATTTTAATCAGTGGCCGGTGAGGGGACGTGTTTTGGCTTCTTAAAACAATCATGCAGTTGAGCATCGTTCAGTCAATATCTGTGAAAATCTATTTCTCACTACTGTTCCTCTTGTGTTTAGTAAATGTTGTGATATTTCCCATTTCTCTTCGCTTCACAGTGCCTCTGTTTAGTAGTGTTTGTGACTAATGTACCATCAATTTGTGTACCGACTCTCCAGCCTCTACAAGACGTCTAATAAAGCTGCTAAATACTATTGATTAGTCCTGAACTTACTATGACTCATTTTTATTGCCGCCTTTGTTCACAGGCCATTGCCTTGAAAACTATTATTTACAAATCTACAAACCCAGTTCGCAAGTTTCATAATAGCATATGTCAAAGGAAGGAGACCAAGGGAGGCTGGAGGCTCACTGGTAGAGCATTGTGATGCAGAAGGCAGCGGGTTCGAATCCCACCCAACCAGGTGTGGCCCCCACCCTGCCACCCAGGGGGCGACCTTGGATTTAAAAAAATGGGAGGGTTGTGGCAGGAAGGGCACCCAGTGTAAAAAAAATGCCAAATCAGTGTGCTGAACACGTTCCCCTGAAGGGGGTCACCAGAACGAATGCCGTTGAAAGGACGGAGAGAAAGAGCGAAGGTCACCTTATGACACCAGCCAAACTCTAATCAACTTATTTCTTTCACAGCCTAAAGGATAAGATGCTCTAAATGTTGTCTTAATGCTTCTAATGGTGGAGTGTTCCTGATATTGTGTTTGCCACCTCCAAACAGCTGATACTCGGTTACTTATTATATGTCCACTGTTTTCCATCTAAAATGTTTATTCTTCTTCTACCTCCTCAGGTCTGATGGAGTGTCAAGTAATGAATCATGAACTCCTCATCCTCCCACTCTCTTTTCACATGCTTTTGGCATTGCCAACTTGGTGCTGTGACATCAAGGATAAAAGATGATTACTGTGCTCTCGGTAGTCAGAGTCTAATTAATGATTGGTCATTAGCCATAACTGAACAAGAACATCCACAAAATAGTTTAACAGGGAACGTGGTCATACATTTCTGGTGTTCCAACGCATTCCAACATATGTCAGTTGAACCCTATGGCGGCTGCCAGGCTTCTCTTGAAACATTGTGAAGTAGAGCCCATGTGCCAACAGGCCTCTCTTAAAATTGCGGTGCCATTTCTTGATACACAAAAATACAACCTGGATGCCAGCAGGTGTCTTGAACGCTGCACAGTAATGGCAGCTGGGATTTTGGACCTTCCTTGCATCATAAACACCATGTTATGACTTCGGATTTGATGTGCAATTTGATTTTCTTTTCTTTGTTGATTTTGGTTTTGGTTTGGGGCCACTGGATGTTTATGGTCAGTAAAAAAAATGGGTACGAAGAAAAAGATCAGCGTTCGGCTTAAAGGAACATTTTACAGGACAGTCATCATGGTCAAAATAATAAACCCGCGGTTATCATTTGTGAATGTCATGGACGAAACATACCATACGTCTCCAGTGGGAAAATCCGGCTTTTATGACCCAACACTCCAACCCTGCTGACTCCTAAAGGGAAGTTTCTAACTCTAAATTCTACATCGCATAATTTTCTCCTTCTCACGTCATAAATGGCCGAGGTTGCAAAATTTGCCTGCCTATAATAAGTTACTGCTAGTCGTAAAACCCTGTTGGTACAAACGATACGTGAACCCATATTTTACAGGAAGAACAGGTGCTCATAATGACTCTAAGGGTATAATATTAATAATAATATTTATTCTGAAACAATGTATTATTAAAATATGTTCCTTAGTTAAATGATTCATTTATTTAAAAAAAGGACATATGACTTTGCTATATCCATTAACTAAGATATCAAGCTTTAAAAAACCATTTGTATGCTACAGAAAGGTGATTAATACTATTATGGGATGTCATTAAATCCCAACACGACCATGTTGTTCTCCTCACCCACTGCTAAGTAGGACACTGAATGTTTTGTGGATTTACTGTTATAAGAATGCAGGAGACACAGAAATATTTTGAAAATTGTGTGTATTTTTTACCAGAAACTCGCACACGGATTTGTTCTACCTCAATGTTGAAAGAACGTTGCAAAATGTTGCTCAGTGACATTGTTCTTCACACATTCTCCAGCAAAAGAAAAAAACCAAAAATAGACTGAACCTGAGCAGAAATTTAGTGTTCAAACAGTGAAGCCTGGGAATGTGGCAAAAAGTTATGGTTTAGTAATTCTAAAAGATTGGTTTGGGGAATACTGTGTTCTGGTTCATTTGCGTAACAGTTTATATCATTTCCGGCTTGAGTTCGGTGTCCTGGTATTTCTGGGAAGAGTGCAATGCTAACATAAAGGTGCCACTGTTTGTAAGGTGGGTGACAGAGCAATCTCCTTTGGAGAACAGCCAGTGCAAAGTGATTTTGCCAACAATTACGTGTATTCGTGGCCTCAGCAGCTGCTGGTCCACAAAGAAAGACCTTTCATCCATGTTGTTTTCACTGAGAGGTACACAGGTAATGAGAGAAAGATGATGAATAAGCATTTCTAGGCATAGCTATTACAGCGAGCATCTACATAGCCCGATGGTGTGTGTTGTGTGACGATATATGACCATATTCTAAGATACATGGGGTACAGCACTAGGAAGAGATGAAAGCAAAAAAGACAATAGATGGGAATCTGGGTGGCAGCAGAGTGCTGTCAGTCTGTCAGCGATTTTGTTTGGCAGTAAATCGGTTAATTTTGTGGGGGAGGATGAAGCCAGCACCACTGGGTATTACACAATTGCTCGCAAAAGCGCCCCAATGATTGGAATCATATATCCTTTAGTGTGGTTGACAAGCTCAGTTGTCATGGAAACTACTCCTCTTCGAACTCCTCCGATGTCTTAAAAGCAAAAAAAGAAGGAATTAAAAAAAAAAAATAGGAGAAAGAAAGAAAAGAAGTCAGTCTTAAGATTTGGAAGGATCCATGAATTTAACTTTGATCAATGCCCAGACACACTGCGGCTGTGTGTGTCTGTTGTGCACGTGTAACAGTGTGTGGACAGAAATGGGTTTCCAAACTTTAGGACGGGCTCCCCTTTGAGTCTGTTTAGTGACAGGTCCACTTAGGAATCATTTAGAACACTAACAATTAGATTCATTAGACTCCAGAGCCAGTTTTAAATGACTTCATTTGACATCTTGTAACTAATAGACTTGAGGCTTTGAAGGCTGTTAATGAACAAAGTCATTGATCTGGAAAGTTCTAACTGGATTAATAGTGGTGTAACTCAATTCTGGAGAGTCCCTTCCACTCAATTTAGCTCCGTGTGCACATGCACGTGATTTATATGATGCTGTACATATCTCCTAATGAGGTTTTTGCCCCTGTTTGCACACTGACTTTCAAACATGCACAAAGTGGGAAATGGAAAATAACCCAAGATGCGGGGAAAGATTGTGAAAGAAAGCAAATCTGGGGAAACTATTTTAGAGATTCGAGGCAGTGAATGACAAGGTGAGGGGGACAGTTTCAGGGGCTATCAGTGCTGCCTCGGGCAAGCGAAGTAGACTCCAAATAGGCAGACAGTGCAAATGCATTTTGGGAGAACGGGTGGGAAGATAATGTCTACTTGGTAATAGGTTTCAGCCAAAACAAGGTAAAGGTTATAGAATTTTGATTTAATGTCTATCAGGGTAATCAGTCTGACACACTTTAGCACTCGACTCACTGCTGATTACAAAATAAATTGCTGCAGGCATAGCTGCATTAAATGAATAGGCTCTAAACTTAGTTTGTCCTTTAAGGTCAAATACTTTTCCAGTATGAGTCGCACAGTCATAGTTAATTATTGGCATTTTTAATATCATTGATCTTCGGACAATATGCTGTTTGCTCCACCGGGTTCAAACGGTTGCACGTGTCAACCCTTGAATGACAGGCTTCGGCTAAATCTGACCAATCTCATGCCACTGAGAAAAATTGTAATGCTCAGCCATTTCGATCATTGTCAAACGACAGAGAAATCTCTGAAGGGGGGACTAAGCGTACAGGACAATGATCTCACTGTCTTTCTCTGGCAACCTGGTTCCAGGTAAGAAAAAAAAAGAAAGAAAAAAAGGCAACCAATCGAACGGGCCAATCAAAAAAAACGTGGAAGGAGGTCAAAAGTGCAATGTGAAATAAAAAGCCTGCTCACTCACATTTACGAGTGACTCAAGTCTTTTGCTGTATCTAAGCTGGGTGCTCTGTTAATGAACACCTTTACAAACCGGCACACATCACTACATCCAAACAAGTTTAGAACACACATCTGGAAAGATGCAAATCCTACGCAGAGGCCGACTTAAAAGCGTAAATAAAAAATTTAATGGAAACACCTCTTGTTATAACTGTCTTTATTTCTTGCATGAACTGTACGACAGAAATCTAAAATAAGTTTTTATGGACTTTTACTCCAAAGTCTGTTCTGTTCACAGGACACTTACTGCACAGCTGTTCGTCCTAAGAGAGGGATCCCTCCTCTGTTGCTCTTTGTGAGGTTTCTTCCTCTTTCTCCGTTTTGTAATGTTGCTACAGGGTGGTTTTAGGGTAGTATTTACATATTCACGAGTCTAAGAACAGGGGCTGTTGCTGTTGTAAAGACTGCACGGCCCCTTGTGGCAAAGAGCAAATGTTTTTAGGCTATAAAAATAAAACTTGAAAGAACATTTGCTCTAACTGATTTTGCATTCATTTTAAATGACTTGTTACTCCTTTTCTTTGGAAAGACTGTCAACACTTAATTCTTGATGAGTGGCACCAGGTGCATATCAATTTCAACTGTGAAGATCATAACACAGAAATGGAAGACATGTGGACACACTTATAGTCTCCCAAGAAGTAAACGACCAAGCAAAGTTAAAACGAAAGAGTGACTGGAAAACTTGCTTAAAGGCTTTGTGAGGATCCAAAACAAACAGCAGAGGGCTTGACAAAGTCCTTAGTGGCAACTGAAGTAAAAGTCCACATCTCCACACTCAAATGTAGTGTAGGTAGTGTAGACGTAAGGCAGCAAACCTGGAGTATCATAGGAAGCGTCTTAACAAAACAAATTAGTTTTTTTTTTTTGGGGGGGGGGGGGGGGGTATGTCTGCATTAGACACTTGAAGTCTGCATAAAGTGGAAGGATGAATGTTGATGTTAGACTCGGACCAATGCTGCTCAGAAGGTGCCCAATAAGGTTGCAGGAGGTTTTAGAGGCAAAGGGAGGACATACAAACTGACTTTCAAACATTCCTCAAACATTTTTGGTTATTTCTGATGATGAAGGAACATTAGTACTATCTGAATATGCATCTAATATTGTGTAGATGCAAAAAGAAACATTTGTTTTATTCATTTTCAGGTCCATTACCCCTTTTTTTTATATTTAACCGCGACCATCATCTTTTTCGATTTTGTTTTTTTGAAGAAAGTATTGAGTCTTTATATATAATCGATCATTTTAGTCACTGATCAGCTGAAAGCGTCACTAATAAATCAGTACCAGTGCTGGATCTTGTCGGGAAGGTACAGTAGTTATCAAACAACTATTTATATTCTCTCAGTCCAGAGCCAGGACTGTCTGTCATTGTTTGATGCCTATCACAATCTTCACAGTGCTGCAGCTACACATTTATTGGTGCCTTATCAGTGACTGAAGCCTCAGGGGGAGCTGACACGCAAACGCATTACCTTTAGCGTCACTCTGTCCCCTCACATTAACATAAATGGGGGGGGGGGGAATGGACATGTTTATGGCAGGTGAGTTAAATGACTGTGCCAGCACAGCTGTGAGATCTGTGCCACAAACATACTCAAATTATACATGCGGCACATAGAAGCACCACCTGTAATGTTGTCAGCTCATATTCAAGAATTTACGAGCACCCGCTGGCAGCGAGTGTGTGCATTTAGTGAACAAACATGACTCGAACGCATGCTGTCATTTGTGTACTGCTATTCCTCAATGAGCACATACATTAAACAGCTCGGTGGGAGAACCAATAAAAACCTAGTCATTTGCTCTTAAAGAGGTGAGGAGGAAGCAAAATGAATCTTCTGAGCACTGCTGTTCCTTACAGCTTTAGGACACAGAGAGGATAGTGGGTAAGAGGGAGCTAGTAAGCGACTGAGAGAGAGAGAGAGAGAGAGCGAGCGAGCACCATATCAGTGCCATCAGTAGTTGTTTCCTTCTGGTTTAGATTTGAACCAACAGTTTTCCACTGCATGGAACGATCTATAAACTAATCAGCCTCTTAATCTGCAAAATGTTAAATAAGATAACTCTACCCACTGCTGTTTCGGAATTGCCTTTTCATCTACAGTGAAGGCTTTAGGAAAACAAACAAACAAAAAAAAGATTTAGTGCACATAATGAAATTTAAAGTGTTTTCAGGGCTACAGTTGATCAAGTTAATAGGGTGTCTGTGGGTTTTGGACGTCGGTGCTCGAAACATCACATCTGACATGGGAGATTAGGAGATTGCCTATTGTACTGCAGTTGTAGTTGCACCCTTTGGTATATTGTGATTCTCTTCAAAAAGGAAAACAGGGAGCGAGCAGGACTAAAGTGTAGTTGCACAGTTCCACCAGTAGTACACGCAGTATTACAGCTCCACGTTTTCCTCAGGCACGTTTCACACATGTAACATTCTGACAAATTCAATAACCTTGTTACTCAGACGAAAAACATTCAAAAGACTAAATATTTAATATCGTGACATCCTCCAATTAAAGCTGATCGATCCAGCAGTGCTAGAAGAGAAATTGTGAAGAACTATCTCCGTTTTAGCCAAAGTGAAACAGATGGGAGAGGGTACGAGAGCATCAGCAGGCTACTGAACATAAGCGGAAAAACACAGTTACAGCAGCGGTTAGATGGAATAATTACAGCTATACTACCAAAATAAAGCCACGCACAATTAACTATTTATGCAACCTGGTAGTGAAAAGCAGATGGCTGCATGCTTCTGGTTAGGGACGAGGATTAACTGTGGAAAATGACTGGTCAGAACGACTGCTGTAAAAGAAAAGCATCGCTCCCCAAATCTCACTTTGCTAAAAAAAAGATGAGAAGCCTGGGGAATTCTCACATTCTTTGGCCAGATGAAACCAAAATAAACGTATCTGGATCGGATGTCTTTCTGTCCAGGACCACGGCAGGGACACAGTGTTGAGTGTGAACCATGGAGGTAAATGTAGGGGAACTGATATTTAGGCTGTACACTCCAAAACACAATGAAACGATAATCAGAGCCTCAAGAAACCTGGCACGAGAGGAATCTTTCAGCATGACAATGTGCTGCCTTTCATGAACGTGTAAAGTTATGAGTTTAAGCTTAAACTTTTTTTTTTGTTTTGCTGTTTAATTTGCTTTATGCTTGTCAGGTTTTGCCTGAAAACAAATTTGTATTAAATGGACTTGATTTGCATGTATTTAACATTTTTTGGAGCTTTGCTTTATTGTTATTGTAATACACCAGTTTTCCTATTTTGCTTTTTTTTAATTTTTTTTGGTCTGAGCATGCTTCGCAAATTTTCTGGCAACCAACAGAATGTGTTTACGCCTCTGCCGTAAGTACAGATGTGATTTATGCTGCGTTAATTCTGATTAAGTGGCACATTTTTGCAATAAATCGCTAACCTCCAAAATCAAAAACACCTTTCACTTGTGCCCAGTATGCTGTTTCTTACACTTCTTTATTAACTACAAAATCTTTTTACATGTCATTAGGGATCATAAAGTACTGTGGGTTCTGTTTTGCCTCTTCCAACCATGTGTAATATCACTGCATGGGTCTGGTTTCCTAATCTGCAACCACACGAGAACGGCCAAGCTCACCGCAAAAAGATCTATGCCTCTGACCACAAGGCACTGTACCTATCCATTAATACATTTCCGAAAGGGACTCGAAACTACAGTACATCAATTGTTTATTGTGTTTATCAGTGTGCTGGAGCCGTTCTCGCCGTGCCCTCGGCTCCCGTTTCACAACTCTGGCATCGCTCAGCCTCGCATCAGCTCACCGCGTGTGTCCAGCTCTCGGATTAATCAGTAACTACGGTGATATAAAGAGGCAAAAGAGGACAAATGGAACCAGAAGTAGTGAGACACATCTCGCCTTGTATACAGCATGAGCTTGCGGTTGTCCAGTAGCTTGTTATTTGGGCTGGAGTTTCCACATGAGTCACCGAGATAACGACATGTTATATCCGAGCAATATAAAAGCTTCTGTGATAAGACAGCTCAGTGCACTCTTTCATTCTAATAGTACTAGACACATGTACAATGGTTTGATATAGCACATAAATCTTTAACTTAAGATGATAGCCAAAGGATTAAGATGGCAACGAAAGATCTTGATTGTGTGCTATGTCTTTTTAATGATTCATTTGCAGCGATATTGACATTGTAACCTCTTTGAAGAAGTGGCTCATTCATCTGCCATCTCAGATGATGCATATTAATCACATGAATGACCTACCTAGTATTAGATGCTGCAATGCTCTGTCTCTTCATAAAGGCGTGTACATGAGTTTATGCAAATGTGTGTGTGTGTGTGTGTGTGTGTGTGTGTGTGTGCACAAGCTGCATGTAATCTCATGAAGCAGAACCACCAGCGACAGCATGGGACAAACACACGCCCTAGATAGTTTTTTGAATCTAATCTAGGCCATCCTCATTTTCCCTCAACACGTGACAGAAACTGCAGGTAGCAAGCTGTGGCACACACGCACGCACACGCACGCACACGCACATTCACAACTCGCACAAGCTAAAACATTGCAGGGAGAGTAGAAAAACCCTGCTGCACACTGCAGAGATGCAAAACTGGATGCCTGCATAATGTTGGGAACCCTTTGTAAGTAGTGGGCCAGGGGAGACACCCATGAGAAGGAGAAGAAGAAGAGAGGGAGAGAGGGAGGGAGAAAACACGAAGGATGAGGTAACTCAAGGACACTCTGGCTGCTGCTGTGCACTGCCGCTACAGAGCATGCTGCAGACTAGCAAGAGCCTTCCTTTTGGGCGGTTTTATGTAAGACTTTAGTGTGACAGACAGACATTCAGACACACACTGCACATACACACACACCTACAGGGCACATGCCCAGACACATGCACACAGCAACAACAACATCGCACACACAGACAAGCCACAGACACACACTTGTGGACACATATTCAGAGCACGTAAATCTAAATTCACACTGAGCCTGGTGCTTGAAATTCTACTGCAGCCACCCACAGCTGATTAAAGTTCTTATTCACCTCACTGGTGCAGAGACTGAATAGGATAGAATAGAATAATATCGAATAGAATAGAAATTGCACACTAAAGTTTGATTTTTTTTCAGTCTCCTCACATTTGCCGTAAGAACAGTTCAACATTTTATCAAAGATTTTGCAGCGTTTTGTCCTGTTTTAATTTCTCTTGCTGTACGGATGAGACATCCATCCATTTATCTTCACCGCTATTCAGGGCCACGTAGGGGGCTCGAGCCGGTCCCAGGTGTCTTTGGATGAGAGGCCAGGTACACACCAGTCTATCTCAGGACCAACAGAGAGAGACTTTCACATTCACACCTTTGGGCAATTTAGAGTCACCACATCTTTGGACTGTGGTAGGAAATATTGAACTATTCCTGTAATGTGATGCTTCCCATATCAGAGTATCTCCACCCGTTGATGCCAAAACACCCTCACACTCCAAGCTTCCTTTGGTTTTGAATCCGAAAGTCATCAAACTCCGTCAAAACGAGGCAACAGACCAGAGGAACCTTTAATTCAGAAGCAGCCTCACTCACACGGACAACGTCACAAGAGAAACATTTACTTTAAACCCTTGGCTGCATTCCAGGGTCATTGGCGGCTGCGTGTGGCGATGCTTTGTCTCTCACAGTTGCTTTCGACTGAATCCAAATTACGTTTTGAATTTGAACCACAAATCCAACAAAAGCCCAAAAGACAGCAGGTTTAGTAACCATTTACTGTATTATGCCTCCGTGTTCAATATATAGTTATTGTGTAACGATGTTCTGCTCCAACTAAATAAACTGTTGCAAAGTGTAATACAACCTCATTAGCTTGTTAATTCCATAAAAAAAAGGCTTAAACTGTTTTTAAATCATAACAGTAATGAAAAAAGATGAAAAAAAGTTGGGCAAATATATTACAGTGAAAACTACTCAAATCACTACTTAATGTCATTTTGTGAAGGCTGTATTGCATATTTGGTCCACTAACAAAGACAGTTTTGTTTTTATTATATCCATCATTTAAAAAATTTTCAAGCAGCTCGGCCTTTTTCATATCTTGTTCAAACACACCCGAGTTTTGACTCGGGGCCTAATGTCTTATTGTCATCTTCCACATTTCCAATAACAGATTCGAAAACCTTCTGGTAATGGGCTCATTTCCTAACCACAGATGTTTAGAAGAGAGGAGAGCAGACAACTCACCAAAGACAGTCCTGGCAGGGACAGACTCTCTGTTGAGCCAGAAAGACACTTGGGAGAGGATGACAGTCATGATGCACGGTAGATATGTCTGGATTACAAAGTAGCCAATTTTCCTCTTCAGGTGGAAATGGGTTGTCATCACGACATACTCTCCTGTGGTCAGCACACCAAAGGGCAGGGTAAAGTCAGAAAGCATGCGCAGGTAAACTTTGAACCTTTAAAATATGTATTTACTGCGCGGCATCTATTGTACCTGTCTCTATAGTGTGAAGTCTTTCTTCTAAGTGGTTTGTCGTGTTTTGACCTTCAGTTTTATTGTAGTTGAGATTTATTGGCACAGTCATGGGTGGGATTTGTCCACAAACTCAATATACAGGCATGATGTATTTCATCAGTGCACAGTCACAGCAAAAACACTGCGCTTTCCTCTGGTTACAGTAACATGCTGATTTGGGGTTTTTCCAGTGACATAAATAATTGGAATAGTAAAAATAGTGAAGCGAATTAATTAATGTATGTTTCACACCACGGCTGATTCAATGAAGCTTGACAGATTCAGTCGCTTGGGGGCTTTCAACAGAGCTTGGATTAGGGCACAGGGCTGTCTTACAGGCCCTGCCTGCAGCGAGCGTCACTGCAAACAGGTCACCCATTTTGTGCTGTCACTAATTTTTGCCAGTATCAATGGACCAAATGGAAGAGGTGAGGAGAAAAAAAAAAAAGGACGGAGTAGCCAGTTGGGAAATTAGGAATCTGGGACATGGCCTGTAATTTGTTAAGCTTCAGATGCAAATGAACTGATGCAGTTGTGAAAATTATGTATTTTAGGCCATTAGTTTGTGTTGTGATGAATGAACAATGAGCTGTACATGTACTGAGCTCATACCTTTTAGCAGTACTGCAGTGGTGACACAATTATCCGTGTCCAATTATTTAATTCAACATTTATTTATGATAGAAATTTAACTGCAAGGAAACCAAACCGA
Organism: Channa argus; assembly: GCF_033026475.1. Classification (NCBI taxonomy): domain Eukaryota; kingdom Metazoa; phylum Chordata; class Actinopteri; order Anabantiformes; family Channidae; genus Channa; species Channa argus. The sequence goes on from NC_090218.1 coordinate 8,831,211, forward strand.
CCTGTGCTGGACTGCACCACACCAGAATCAACACTCTGCCCCATCAGATCGTACTGGTTTAATCTGGACCCGTCCTCCGCCACCACCACGGACTGGGCAGCCCCTCTGGTCCACACGTACACGACCTCTGCTCGAGTGTACGCATCTGACGGGAACAAAAAGAGGGAGGATGTTGAAATCGTTATGCTGCCGGTTGTCGGTCATCGTGTTTTGCCTTGCAGGTCTGCTAAATATGCCAAGTGGAACACAACAAGGTCTCCTCCATAAATCCTCAAATTTTGTCTTACTACATCTTGTTGGGTCTCATCTTGTCATCTGCTCTCATCTCAGTTCTGCCTGTCTTGTCACATTTGGGTTTTTTTTAGCACATGACTGTTTGACCTTGTTAGAACATTCGGAAACCTCATCTTTTACCCAATTATTATATCATTTCACTTTTAACACGTGATATTGAGTTACATCATGTCACGCCACATCTTTTCATCGCTCAACTTATAAGAAAACAAACAAGCAACATCCCAACAGGACAATGTGACCTTAAAACAGTCAAGTCAGTCTTTTCTTGCCTCCGGCCACGCAACCTGTCAAGGCTGCAGCGTGGCTCGGCCACTGCAAAGCAGAGCAGAGGGGAGGATGTGTCGACTGCAGACTGCAGCATAAGAAAGAGAGCTCATCACTGAAATATTTAGGGAGGGAGCTCAGTTTAAAGGGGGCTGGGGCTTGGTTCCTCTCTGAGGAATGGCACTGAGAAAGTGTGACACACTCTTGTGTTTCATTTTTCCTGTACTTTTGCCCCGTGCCCCTTTCTTTCTCCCCCCGGTGTTTTTCCTCTTTTTCTATGGTCTTGTCTGCAACTCTCCATCTTTTTCTCTCTTGCTATGTCTTCTCAAGGATGATGCGGCGCAGGGGTAGCTGTCAGCAGTGAGCAGCTGGTGTGATGCTGTGGAAATGTTAGAGAGAATGTTGTCTTGGATAAACACAGGTCTCTGCACTGCACGCCTGCCAGGGTCTGGCAGGGTCTTGCTGGGCCCTGGCAGGGTTGAATGGGGGGAACAGAGGCCTTGGCAGACAGTTCCCTTGGGAGAACAGCTGTTACCGTACTGTCACCCCTTATCAGGCACTGGTGCAGGGGTTGTGCTTCCAGTTGGATGAGGTAGTGTCAGCACGTCAGGGAGCCATATGCATGTGTCTGTGTGGTGTGCTCGTGAGAATTTCGGTAAATGTACGGTGCGTAAGGCTGTGTGTGAGCACAGAGGTCACTTACAGCTACCAAACTTCAGTGGACAAGCGTGGGCATCCATCGGGAAGTCTTCCAGATGCATGGGGCATTCTGCTCTCACTGTAAGCCTAGAGAGATGCACAGACATGGGCCGCGAGTTAGAAAGGAATAGATGATGAAGAAAAACAAGAGCACGAGGCAAAACCAGGAAGACAGGTGACTGTCCTGGCAGATCTGTGAGGAAGATGACTGGAAGAAATGAGAAACAGGAATGAAATTCCGTTCAGTGAGGCACCAGGAGCATGTGGTGGACTATTTGCTTTGAGTCTCCAAACACCAAACACTGTCAAACTGCAGCTACTTCTCCCCGGACAGTCAGAAACGCTCCGGTTCCCTGGGCTGTGGGTTTCTATTTCCTGACAGCTTGGTGAGAAACAGCCCGTCAGGGTCACCAGCGACACGATAATGTCCCATCCGTTCCCTTTCTCATTCATCTGTGACAGTAACATAGGCTCCTCCTTTACCCCTCCCCCTGCTGGTAAACACGTTAAAACCAATGTTTTATGACCCTCGCGTCAGACATCTCGCATTAGCATCATCAAGGTTTGCACTGTCCTCGACGGTTTTATTTACCCGCCATCTGCTGAAGGCTACCGAGGTGCTATGTGTGGTTCTAAACTCAGCTCGGCTAGTTGTACACCTTATCTTTCTGCTGGCTGTCGAGTAGGATCCCCAAAGGGATAAATCAGCACAGACTAAAACCATTTTATTTTTCCAGGTGAACAGCACAATGGAAAAAAACGACAAACTGTAAGGAAAATATATGTGGTACACAAAACTTATAAATCGCTCTAGTGTACGACAAAAACAAAACAAAACAATATTGATAAAATTGCATATTTAGAAATATTGTAAATGGAAACCACCCAAGCCAACAATGAACTGATATTCACTATCATTTTTGTTACTAAAGCTTATTCCTACATGCTACCGACCATCAGTTTTTGCTGATTAAAGACACATTTGTGAACCACAAATTGAACTAGATGACAGGTCCTCTCGTCGCCATAATCATTTTAATCCCACACACACTATAAACCCGGGTGGAACAAATGCAAATTATTTTGCAGCTGAAAACAGTCTCCAAAATGAGTCTTACTTCATTTTGAGTAATATTTGCCTACAGGACTACAGGAGCCAGCTGTCTTAGGAAGTTACTTAAAAATATTTGTGAGCTGTTTTATGGGATTTTTGTCTTCACGGATTTAGGAGCCTAAGGGTGCGGGATGTCGTATGTTGGACGTACACTGTAGTAAAACCCCTTGAGGCGAGCTTGCAATTCGTGATATTGGGCAATATGAAGAAATTTGATTTGATAGCACCTTGAAGTTCGAACCAGGCTAACATGTTATTGCTTTTGGTTGTTGGATGAAATTTGTCGTAAAACTAGAGAATATCACCAGCCTTCTCCATTGAGGTGAAATTTCTGAAACCGTCACCAAGCACCAAGCGCATTTCTTCACAGTTTATTTATAATATGACATAAATTGCTTCTTTTTCTTCGCTGATACTACGGTGGCACAAGGTCCAGGGATTTTTTTTTTTTGCCAGCTCAAAATCATCTTAGACCTGTTCACCTCTATTGCACCAGTGTAGTAAAAATTGTCAGCCTGTACCTCATGGTATACAGAAGCGTGCCTTCCTCTGTGATTCGCAGCAGTTTGTTTGGCATGGTCATGTTGTGGGCCACAGACTTCTTCCCGTTGTGAAAGAAGGTATCAGGGGTCCAGATCTTGCTGGCCATCAGGTTGTTGAGACGCAGCACAGCCATGGGGCCTTTGAACTTTAGCCTTTCATCCTTCCAGCTCTGTCTGAAGAAGACGTCAATGGTGTACTCCTACAGGTGGTCAGTGAAAAGCAAAGAAAGAAAAGACAAGTCAACAAAGAAGAAGGGGGAGGCAGACACATACACCCTGAGGCACGTCCTGAAGTTGCCTTGGACAAGATGAGTAATCTGAGTAATCTAGCTTATTTTTCCCTTTCACCTTTTTTCTTCTTCTATTTCTTCTATTCTCATGATGTTCTCGGCAGAGTTTCCCTGCTGGTAAAAGCTTCGGCAAACATTTTTCTTTTATTTCTAAAATAATGTCTTGATTGTTAAAGTCTAGTAATTGTTCTCAGTTTCACGTATAAATACCAAATGCATGGTTTCTTTTCCATTTGGGTGCAGCTAGTTTTCTATAGAATTATAGCCTGGTCAGTTTGATGTGCTGCATGCAACTTGCTGTTGTGTCATTTTGCATTACTCCGTTAGGTAAGTTCCACAAATGATTTAAAAGCATTTATCTTTAGGGAAACGTCTTTGCTCAGTAATCTAAATTACACTGGACATGAAATTAGAAGGACATTTCATATTGAAAGCAGCTAATGACTGTAGCTGAGAGCAGATTTTAATGGTTCCACATGACTTCCCTGGCAGAGTAAAGGGAGCTAGTAAAAATTAAAGTCCAGCCTGTTTTTTGTTCCCTTTTCCCCTCTTTCCACTTGACCCGCGTGCGATAATTAGTATGAGCTAAAACAGAGCTTCAAGGTAATAGGAGGAGGATCGGGAAACGCTAGAGATGGGGGAAATATTTTTCATCTATTCCTTCTGGCCTTAACAAAAGCAGTAAAATAATCCTGGCTCGAATGTCAGCCACTGCAATTAACTGAGATTATGTCAAATAGCGTACGCACGATTCTTCCGCATAAAACAGGAGTCTTTTATGTTTTAATTGGTATAGAGGGAGTCAGAGAGACATTTGGATGAGATTATTTGGTTTGCTTTGCACAGGGATCGAATGCTCATCTTTGAACAGCCCACATATTTTGTTCCCTTTTTCTTTTATAGCATATCGAAGAATCTTAACAGTTATTGACGTGTTGAACCTCAGCTTCTATGTTTCTCATCTCAAGAGCTTGTGTATATTCCTGACACAATAATATTCGATCTACAAGCAAAGCAAAGAAATATCTGAGGCTCTTTTTATTATTATACAACATATAAACAAGGGTTTGGGGTCAGAGTTCACAACTTATTTGCGCATACACATGAAAATCCCACGTAGTCATATTTATGAGTAGAGGTGGCATTTGAGTGGAGTCGGATTACGAACCATGAACTGGAAAATACATTTTACAAATGTGACAGTTTTATTAACAAGTCAAGAGCTAATGGATTGTATCATCCAATTAATAAATATTTTACTGCTTTGAGACCACCACGTCTAGAGAGATTAGAAGACAGGGCTGAGGGTGGAGGGACAGGGGACATGGGGAAAACCAGTGACATTTACAGAGGCGAAGAGAGTCTTACCATGTCATGGTCCGAAACTGGCCCAATACTAGTCACGAAAATGTCAGTCTTGACTTCAGTTACGCGCTCTGTTGAAGCAGGAAATTGCCAAAGTGAGTGACTATCAGTGGCATTCATTAGCCACTAACTACCAGCTAATACAAGACCACCTGGCTAAAGCCTCTGATCCATTCAATCTTTTCAACCTTATTTTCAACACTTAGAAGCATCCACACATCATTTGGAGAATAAAAACAAAAATATATATATATATATATATATATATATATATATATATATATATATATATATATATATATATATATATATATATATATATATATATATATATATATATATATATATATATATATATATATATATATATATATATATATATATATATATATATATATATATACACACACACACACTATAAAAATGCCCATTTGTGTTGGTATTGCTTTCTGGTAGAGCTCCATTGACCGGACAATGGTTCAATCCCTTAAATTTGGGCATTGCTGTATTACTGAAAATATGCCCAACCAGTCCCACATTCTGGTCCCTGAAATGGTTGTACTCAGAAGAGGTGGTAGAGGCAAAAAGTGAGAGGGTTCAGTCCTTGTGAAATGTGACAGCATGATTTATGAATGATACCCATCATAATCCATAATTTCTTCCTGTCGGCTGCTGAACTTCTAGCAGGCTTGGTTTTATCCACCTGTCTGTTTGATGCCTGCTGCATCACACTGTGTGAACCTCAGCGTCCTTCACACACCAATTCTCAAATTATCGCTCCCTCTTTTCTTTTTACTCTCGGTTTCTTTCCCTTATCTGTTTTAATCTGATTTCCCATTTCTGGATTTACCTCTCTCTTTGCCATTTTGTTCCTATCTCTCAACAACAGAGGGAACAGTAAGCGAATAGGAGCCTCAGACAATACAATGACATATACAGTATTACGAGCACTGGCTAAAAGTTTAGCGTTTCATAAATGCAGCCGGTGACAAATGATTCTACAGCTTCCTTCCTCTTATCATGTCAGCAGCCTTTTGAACAATATGTGTACATTTGAAAACAACATGAACGAAAAAACTGATCACCAGTTACAATGAGGGACGAAATTCATACAATGAGGGTTTACTCACCTCCCAGTCCTGGCCTGAGGCGATTGTCATAGCCATCCAGAAGGCTGTCTAAGATCTTGGTGAACACTGTAGTGTTATCTTTCTGTTCATCTGTCATGCCGTTCTGCCCAGAGCTGGCAAAGCAAAGAAGAAGATTTAAAGTCACAGTGAAAGTCCAAAGCAAAAGTCAAGACTGCCAAAGGAGTTAGAACAAACTTGGAATATGAATCATATATCAAAGACAAACAAAAACAATATTAAAAAAAACACATCTCAGCTCAGTAGCTAGCAAGAAGAAAATGTGGGGGGAAAAAAACTGTCCAATCTGTATGTTACCAATGTTTGATCTTGTAGTTGCCAAGTTTTACATCATACTGATATAAGATGAATAAGCAAGTGACTGTTCGAAGTGGGAAGTAGAAGGGACAATCTTTCAGTAAGTAACTTTAATATTTTTTAGTAGAAGTTTTCTCTATAGGCCGGAAAACGCCAAGCCGACCATTGGCCAGTCCGTTGGCGTAGTCTCTGGGTTTTGTTCCACACAATTGTAGCCAGACACTTTTCGGTGTCCTTTTTTATCTGACATGTAAATCAGTGCACCAGAAGAGACCATGGCCAATGCCAGTACAACCTGTATTGTTGGTATAACATCTTATCGGACACAACATCAATTAGAAGTAGTTACAAACTGGCTGTGGTGAGCCAGAGTCAGGTCAAACGAGTGGATAAGCGGCTCCTGGTCTTCTGTTTTTTAATTCTGTCGGGTGCGAGTGCAGAACAGGCAGAGCTACATGCTCGTCGGCTCTGTAGTGTGGTGTAGCACTACCAGCCATGCGACCCGATGAAGCGCAGGTCTTTGTGGGCAGCAGTTCCTCTGACACTGGCTTTGTCTCATGACCCTTAAAGGCATCTTAATGTGGAGAGGCGCTGTCGACACCAGTGCAGAGATATTCTCTTCTAAAGGTTCCTGAGAAGGGCTTGTTCTTCTAACCAAACAGATAAGGTCAATAGAGAAGGGTTCTGTTATGGGCCGAGGTGAAAGGGTACCACAGGCTTTGACACAGTGTTGGTAGTGGATCCACATTGGTGGACTGATTTTGAGTCTCAGAAAGCTAACTTGATACCCAGAAATGACATATTGTATGTTTCAGGAAGTTTTTAGATGTTCGTTGTTTACTACCACCAGCTTGTAAGACAGCACACGGAGAACATGTCATATTCGCACAGAGTGGATGGAGAAATCATAATACATTGTTTACATGCTTAGAGCGATGCCGAAAACACTCACAATCAGCAATTGTGAGAGCAGAGCTTGCTGCACCTCCACGCATAAATATTTCAAACACACTCATAATCAGGAATACAGTCCCTAATTACACTGTGTATTGTAACGGCAGGATACGGGAGGAAGGTTTTGACAGCACGTGTACAAACGTGTAAGATCAATGCACACATGTAGTGTAGGTCCAGGGACTGTGCACGTCTGCAAGCCTGTGTACAAATCAGTATGTGTGTTTGTATGTGTCGTAGCATGTGTCAGCACTGACAATAATTAGATGGAAGCCCAGATAATTTTTCATATGCTTCTGAGCAATCATCCTTTTTTTTTTTTCTTTTTTTTTTTAACAGCAAAAGCATTTGGTTTGATTACATGCTAAATAAACAGCAAGCGTACAGAAACAAGCTCAACACCAACTGAACGGCTCCAAGGAGACGGAGAGGTCATCGGGATTAGTTTGCAAGGACTTGTGACGACAGGCAGGGAAAAAACAAAATAGGAGGGATGGCAGGAGGGGAGAGTGGCATCTGGAGAAATGTGCGAGAAGCTCTGAAGAAAAGATGAGGAAAAGGGTGGAGACGGAGATGAAGGAGGGCAGGCTGAAAGGAGGAAGAGTGAGGTTGAGGGAAGGTGAGAATGCTGTTAAGTGAAACAGGCGACTGGGGTTTTAAACAGACGGGGCTCATAAACACAACTGTGGGTTGATGCATGCTCTGAACAATTTCCTTTCTAAATCAGGGGCTTTACGTCACACATGGACTTGCTCGATAAGGTGTAATGCACACTCTGCCTTTAGTTTGCCTCCCTTTATCTCCAAAACAAACAAACAAACAAAAGAAAATATTAAAAACCCTCTCAGACGACCACATTCAGCCATCAAACTGGAGAACCGGTGATGGGCTATTTTGTTTTGCTTCAGTAGTGAAGCTTGGAAAAGACAATTTCAAAACAATAATTAATCTGTTTTGTTCAGGTGTGGGAAGCCAATTATGCATAAATAAAGAAAAAAAAATAAACTGCCTCTATGGGATGTCAGCCGAGGGTAAAATAAAACACAACCCTCTTATTTCCTCCCTTCAGAATATTCCTACTTTGTACGTTTATTTTTGCATTTCCAATTTGCCAAATCACAGCATGACACAAAAACAGTTTTTTGGTCTGCCCCAAGGGTTATAGTTATAGTTTCCTCCAACACACACACATACACACAAACACAAACAAGCAAGGACATCTCTTAGTGATACCAAGTTCATCAATAATTAAAATGTACTTAATAGCAGGAATTACAAGGAAAATTCATCCTTACAAGTCATTAATAATTAGTGAAGTAAGTGGAGAAATTACACTTCATTTGTTAAGAGAGAGAAGAATCTACGAGAGGGCACGTCGACCTTGCATTACATCAATAAGGCAGCACATTAAAGATCCAGACAAGCCAAAGTCGTTATTTTTGCACTTCAACATGAATTAACTGGCGTATTTTTTTTTAAAGACAGACACTTTTTCGGTGTATATGTGAAGCGTAAGGGGATGTGGAGTTGGTACGAAATGACAAGGGAACAAACGGCGCGTCGATAGAAAAAGGTGCAATGGAAGAATGCACATGTGTTTCAGCCAGGGGCCACTTCCTCCCAAAACATTGTACACCATCACCATCTACAGGTCATCTGAACAGCAACAGTGCTGCTCACACTCACTGTGCCAATGCATCTCCCCCCCCCCCCCCCCCCCCCCCTTTCTCTTTCGTCACTCCATGTATCTAATTATAAGGCGATGTCTTTCGTTGGCAACATACTGTAGCAAAGTGCTCGGGCTTCCTGAATACGGTGTCTCATTGAAATCCCCAAAGGTGTGTGTGTGTGTGTGTGTGTGTATATATATATATATATATATATATATATATATATATATATATATATGTGTGTGTGTGTGTGTGTGTGTGTGTGTGTGAGACTCCAAATTGGGGGAATTTGGATTATACAGTAAATCTTTGGGTGATAATTGATTTGCAGTTTGCTGTGGCAGTTCCTCATTGAAGTAATCGGTACTTTTACATTTTCTCTAATGTGCTCCAAGTACAGCACATCAGACTCGGTAAATCAGATGCTCTTATTTGCCAACTGACTAGATCTCGAACCTAAGCTACAGATGTGAGTACTCCGATCAAATCAGAGTGCAACAATGAGGAATCACAGTGGATCTCGCAGGACACGTTTGTCCGTGTGTTGCACGAGGTCATGGTGTAAACAGCTGACACACACAACAGCGTGTACTGTGTGGATATGTGTGTTTCTTTATGGTGTGGCTGTCACTGACAGAGAGAAGCAAGCTGGACCATCTCAAGATGTTACCATTCAGTTCAACCGTCTGTGACACTTTTGAATTATTCAACCGTGCAGAAGGGCCTGACCCCTTCAGCCCCTCCAGGAATCTCAGGAAGAATCACAATGGGGTTTAATGCAGTTGCACGACATGAATGATTCTGGGGTTTTTTTGTTTTCGGTGTTGTGGTTTTATTTGCAATTGTGGATGTTAAACTGAGTAGGGGGGAGTGAGGAGTGGGGTCCCGTGGGAACGAATGGCTCGTTACCCGATCGTTCTACTTGCTTCTCTCTGTGGTGATCTGCATCTCCCACCTCGGTGTTGACATTGACTCTGTCTGTACCTCAGGGCTTTTAAAGAAAATGTCGAAATTGTATCAACCCTGTGCTTCTACTGTACACGGTGCAGCCTGCGAACTGAGAATGTAGATGTTATCACATGGGTGGTGAACCGGAAAAGGTGTTACACTGTGTTAGTGGCTATTTTGGCTCATCATCTCCTCTCTGTGTGTCTCCCACTTCTTAATACCTGTGTGCAGTTAAAAGTATGGACGCGTCCTGTCCTTTGTAAATGTGCAGCCCAGAAATACAAGAGGTAAGAAGACAGTAGCACTATTTGCCTACTTGGCCGGGTGACCGACTGACTGATTTACTGACATATTTATTAGCCACATGACCTGTTGGCAAACACCGAGACCAACATTACATGGTTGTTTTCTTTCCCAGCGAAAATGTGTTTGGTATTTTGCCAAATGTTGTTCGGTTTTGACCTTAAAAGACAGTCTAAGTCCAACCAAAATGTCCCATTAGTAATTTGACGAAAGACTAAATATAGACCTCCAGTGGCCGAGAATGCACCTTAACATCTTTATAAGGAATGAAAACCAGTCTATGAGAGCGGTGTGCAGAATATTTACACACTATTTGGGTCATTCATTCATTTAGAACAATAAGTCTAAGACACAGGTAAATATGCAATTGTGAGTTGGGTCTTACCTTTTCCCACCCAGTACGCTGTTGGCGACAAGCAAGCAAGCCCCCAGACAGAGGAAGGCCGCCCTGCTCTGTCCACACATGGTTGCAATATGAGGACCTTTCACTGCTGGAGGTCAAAGAGAAAGAGACAGTCAGCATCGTTAGCAAGTCATAAGTGCCAGTGGCTCACCGTGAATCCACCATTTCATCAGGTGTCAACAAACATGCAGATGTGCCACAGATATCCAACAGCCAATGTGAAGATGGAGGCTGTGAGGGAGCTTTTATTCCTATTTCTTGGTCCTTAACAGATCTCACAGATTCACTGACAGCACGTGAATCAAACCAAATAGCCCTGCCTCGTGCACTGGGCCATCACACAGGTCGACTACAAGCCATCATCATCATCATCATCATTTTGAAATAGAGTGTCACATAGCTTGCACACCCTCACTATGGCGATTTTAAATATGTGCTCTGCGTTTTGACGATCAGAGCAAAGGAGCCAGCTGACGCGCAGCACTCACGCAGACGCTACGCCTGCATATGCAGCGCACAACAATTAAGAAGAAATGAAGGCAAAGACATCATCGAGCACATAACACCCTGCGTAAGCTTGTAGCACCTGTGCACAGCCTCATTCAGCGCCCTGCAATGTGAAACGCGGCGGTACCGCAATATCAAACCCAATCCCCCTTAAAATAGGAGCATTTGCTTTCTCCTCAGTCATTAAGCTATGATGTCAGCCGGGTCATAAAGTATGTAAGCAATAGTCTGCGCTATTGTGCAGGCAGGCACAGTGCTCAGATTCCCAGTCGATTTTCGATTGCATTAAGTAATTAGTACTTACTTCTAAAATACGCTAAACCGGTATTTCACAAACGACCACCCAATCCTGCCACTGAAACACAGCCCACGTAGAAGACAATGCCCCTGCCACTCGCTTGTAATGTTCCAAGGTGCACCGTGAGCGGATGGCTGTCAGGAGACGCGCAGTGCTCTGTTGAAAGGAAATAAAAATCAAACAAATCCTTTGATTGACAAGGATTTGATAAAGCGGGGATGATGCGGATTAACGAGCCGAGGAGAAAATCCCGCACAAGCACACTTCCTAAGTTATTCAGAGGGAACGTCACTCTCTCCATCATACAACATGTGATAGAAAATTTAGCATGCCACTGACATCGCTGCAAAGCCGATCCAAATGCGCGCACGACGTCTCCAATTCGCGCGTGGCGGAGTAATTAAGCCCAATGTGCGTTGATGCTGTTTTATTCGGAGCGCTGTCCGTGGTGCTGAAGCCAGGCTGCCCCCCCCCCACCTCCCACCCCCGTTAAAGGCATCAAACGACTCCTGTTGGCCATAAAGCAGCAGTTAAACGGTCTTAATTTCGACGGCGAACCCCCCCTCCCAGTAAAACTCGTCCTCGATCCTAGCGGCGTCCAGCGCCACAAACCAGCCCTCTCTCCGAATCCGAGTGTTACTCCCGTCTCCCCTTCTTCAGCGCGACAAAAATGCACGGCGAAAAGAAAAATCACTCACATTCGGAGTCCGCTGCCTATATCCTCGAACTTTTGTGCAAATCTTTTTCTTGCCGGACTGAATGAGGGGGGGAAAAAAGAATCCTCTGTGATCTCAGATCTGACGAATTTTAGCTTGAGGCTGGAGAAGCGGCTGCTGACGATGTGCGCAGGTCTCTCTCACTGTTCATTGGTGATGCTGTAGTGAGTTGAACTCTCTCAGTCTGTCAGCCAGAAATAAATAAATAAAGAAAGAAAAATCTTGTGCTGAACTAACGAGTCTGCTCTGTGTACCCAGGCCACTGTCCAAAATATGTCTTTTGGTTCATCAACAAAGCCTATGAAGAAAAGCGCGCGGCCAATAGACTGTGTCCAAGCGCAGACCATTTAAATGTAGAATAGGCTGTGCCAACCGAATATAAAAACTAGCCCGCCCATTTTATATGCAGCACAATTTCACTTCCACTGCTGTCGTCCTGATCTCTTTTCAGCGGTTGCTAAATAAAAATCATTTCACATTTCCAACTGGGATCCCTCTCCCCCCCCCCCCTCCAACAATCGCGCTCTCTCTGTCTCTCTCCCTGACTCCTACGTGATGATTTCCCAAGGAGATACATTTGACATTTATCAAAAGACCGCCTCGCGACCAAGACAGCTAAGGCTGGCTTGCGGACAGGAGTAGCACTCTTTAATAAAAAAACAAGAAAAAAAAAAGAAAAGGACATTAAGTACTTACAGTCAAGCATTAAAAAAAAAAAATCAACACGAATGGATTTACACGGCTCGGATGCGCGCTGTCAGGCAAAGACGTCTCCAAAATGCTTCAAGGAAACCGTGTTGCAGTTCTCTGCAACCAAATCCTCCTCGAATCACTCACCGTCTCCTAAAAGCCCACGTTTCGCATCGAGACAACAGCACCCGCGTCTCTGTTTACGGCCAAATATTGTGCTGCCACAGCCGCGCCGCTCCAGACTGAGCTCAGAACGGCGAGGAGCGCTGAGCTGCGTGCATCTGCAAGGGAGGAAGGGAAAATAAATAAATAAACGAACGGGCTCACGATACCCAGCGTATATTTTTGTAGTCATCTGCGTATTTCAAGTCAAACTACAAATCGGAGGACATTTTCATCACCGAGGACTATATGGCAGGAGGCATATAAGGACAACATGGACATTTCTAGGGGCAGTTTGCATAATATCGGCGTAATGCACGAGCATAAGCCTCCCATAAACACCAGCTGTTGATTTGGGAAATGCTTTGGACAGAGGGGCAACTCATTTTTTCGCCCTCAGTTCTGACTGGAGGTTTTATTTTCTTCAGAGCAGGCAGAGCGAGCTCGCAGTGTAGTCACGTCAGTCTGGTCTGCAGTGCAACGTTTCCTCTGTGACTGTGTGTGTGTGTGTGTGTGTGTGTGTGTGTGTGTGTGTTGCCTCCTCACGCGTGGTTAAAGTGCATGAGCGTGATTACTTATGAGGGACGTCACGGTCTTTTATTGGCCTCTGTATTCTCTCAATTCAATAACAGAACTTCATCCATATCTTCATTAAAAAGGCGAAAATGACAAGAACAAATCCATTTAAGTGGCACTTCTGCTCTAATTTTTCCCGTCTTGTCGCGCTCTGCTCAGATTTCGTTCCTCATAACCTGATGCTGCAGGTGCGCGCGCACATTTTATTAACAACAATAATAATCATTCCCTTTGCTTTCTGAGAACACTTTTGCAGTGCAAGTGGAGGATCACTGCAAGCTGCTTCAGCTGCCTCCAAGCCAGACTCCGCCGCTGCATGGGACTTCATGTGCCTGTGCACGCGTGCACGTTGTGTCGACGCAGTGGAGAGAGGGAAAAAAAAAAACCCACCCAGCAACAAAAACGCAATAAACTGTTTTTACAAAATAGTTGTAACTGCTCAATTAAGTGACACCGTTCAAACAACTGTACAGCTCCAGGTGAAGTGTAGTGTGTGTGTGTGTGTGTGTGTGTGTGTGTGTGTGCTGGGCTAAACAAAGAGAGATGGATGTGGGTTATTTAGGTGAGAGATGTGAGGGTCATGTGGAAATAATCACAGGCTGTGAATAGTGGTTTTATCTTAAAAATATACGGGCTATTGACGCCCTCCCTTCTTTGTTTGTCATCTTTGTTGGCTCTACCAACAAAGATCATTTGTTTGATTTGACATAAACGCAACAGAACCAACTGTGATTCATCGATATTTAGAAGCAATCTGTGGCATAGCCAGTCTAATCACTGGCACACTCACACAAACGGTAACTGCAGCCACCTTCCTGTGTTCACACATAAATGTTTGCTTTGTGTGTGTGTGTGTGTGTCTTACTCATGCAGCCGTGTGTCTTTCTTTGTATGTGCATGTTATGCTGAGGTGCACAGTTACTGTTGAACATGTCACTTGGTTCTAGTATTTCTTATTTCATTTGGTCTTAAAGCCCCTCACACTGCACTGATTTCGTGCAGGGGGCGATGCACACACGCAAGTGGACCACAACTTCCTCACCGGGACGTCCGGTGGAGCCTTTGTCCCGCACTTTAAGTGCTGGGATTGTCGTCTCTCGAAGACGGAAAAGTGTCCCTTAGAGAATTAATGATGCTGAAAAGTTGATTTTCATCCACAAGCGCCTGCAGTGAAATCTCACTTTCTGCATATTCGTAGGCCGTGAAGAGTATTTTATAAAAGGATGACAGCAGGACGGGTGGACCAGCATGCTCTTAATCGGGGGAACAAAATCTCAATTTGTTATGTGATGTCACTCGAATGGAGATTCCCGGTGCTCTGAGCCATGTTTCAGCTCTGGTTGGGCCGGTGCTGCTCTTCGATTAAGAGGTCGCTCACGGGCGCTCTCTGTCCAGCAGGCAGCAGCAGGCCGGCCTCCCCTCAGGCTGCCTTCAACTGAGGTGAGAGAGAGAGAGGGAGAGACCCAAGTGCAGTACTTCCGCTCAATTACTGCCGTAAAGCTTGACTTGCGCTTTGGCTCCTTCGCCCCCTGGGCTGGTGCATTTTCATCCTGCCAGCAGGTTCAACCTCTACTACAGCTTTGGCTCTTGAACCCAGACTTAATGTCTGCTGCTTAACAGTTTCTCATTTCCCTCTTAACTAACACCAGGTGTCGGGTTCGTTTTAGCCATTCAATCTTCATGTAACAAGCCAGTTGAGACTTTTCACAGGTGTGGCTGAATATTTTCTGTGAGGGGTTATTGACACGTCCAAGTGAGTTAAAGTGTAAATCAGAAGAATGAAAGAAGGGAGGCTGACACCTGGGTGGACCAGAGTGCCTTCCCCTTCAGCACGGTGGCTGTAGTCAGTCATTTTGTGGAGCATTAAGAGTGACGTGCCTCAATCAGTCGTCCTGAGGAACAAATCAGGCTGTGGAAGACATAACAGCGCTTCCCCTCTGTGAGCTGTTCCCTGCAATCAGCCAGAAGCTAGTTTGCTGTCTGAGTCACAGTTTCAGGCCACGACCAGTGTGGCACACATTCAGATACACTTGCTATCACTGTCAGATGTGAACATCTATGGAGCAAAAAGCGGGAATGGACATCTTACACGAAGACCCGTCCTCACTCTGTTGTTTAAGCAGTGGTGCCCTAAAGGTAACGTGATGATGTTTTCCACGTCTTTTTTTAAATGCAAAAATTAGTTAAACTAGTTAAAAAATTAATTAAATCTAGCTACAGTCTAAATTTAAACTCAGAACAGCTCCAAGAAACACGTTAAAGTGCAGTGAATTACGGCTAAACATATGTTAATATGTTATTTCACCATGCAGCATTTATGAATCACTTGTGCCACAACCTAGGTTTGTCCTATAATATTCAAACAATAAATAGCACTGAATGTCTACACTAAGTTTCCGATTTGGGTTTTACTGTTCAGACTTCATTTAACATAGAAGACAGCAATTGCAAATCCTTTTCTTGCAATAACTGCATCCAGCCTGTGACCCGTTACATTCTTCTTTTGTGATGCTTTTCCAGGCTTTCAGCGCAGCCCGTTTCAGATTTTGTTTGTTTTGGGTGGTTGGGGTCCCATCAGTCTCCGCTTCAGCAGGTAAAATGCAGCTCTATATGGTTTAAATCTGGAGATTGACTTGGCCAGTCCGTTACCTCCACTGCGTTTCACAGATGAGCTTGTGTGTTTGGGATCATGAGCAGATCCTTTCTTACCTGAGCAGATCTTTGTCTCATCAGTCCATAAAACTTTGTCCCAGAATATTGGAGGCTCATCTCTGGGTACGTTCCGGCCTGTCCTATTCTTCTTGCTAATGAGTGGTTTGCATCTTCTGGTGCAGCCTCTGTAGTTTTGCTCATGAAGTCTTCTGTGAACAGTAGATTGTGACACCTTCACTCCTCTGGAGGTTGTTGCTGATGTGATCTTTCTTTACAGCTCTTACAATGTATCTGTCGGCAACTGCTGTTGTTGTCCTTGGTCTAACCGGTGGTTTGTTTCTTCTTTGGGACATTCCAAATGGTTGTACTGGCATTTTCTCTCAGCTTTTACACTTGCTTGTTTTTCACCCATAGACTGCTCTCTGGTTTTCATGTTGGTTGCACCTCTTAACTATAAATGCAGTCTGAACAGGGAAAAACATTCAGCGCCATTTATTGTTTCAATAATCAATGTCATAGGACACAACTGGGCAACAAAACACACCTGCCAGTCACATATTGCAATACTATTGCACTCATGAAAAAAGGGTGGGTTTAAACAATAGGTGCTCTCGTCTCGTCATGTGTCAGATCCAGATGTAAATGCCTGAAGCTGAAAAGCTGAACTGTTGATCTCTTGTCTCATATTCATCTTTTGATGTCAAACCCGAATGTTATTAGTCTACAGCAGTAAAAAAGGGACTGACGTCACTGTTCCAATACTTTTGGAGGGGAGCGTATGTTATTTACAATTTTGGGAATGGGGACTGCAGGTTATGCTTTTCAAAATTATTTTGCAGTGTGCTGCATATGAGAAAAAAAAAATCAATTGAGTTTTGTCAATTGCCGATTTTATTTTGAACCAGTTCCATTTTCTCCAGGCAAAATGAGCAGGTAAAAAGCAAAAAGCTGGAGACAGTGTGCAAAACTCTGCAGGGAATTTCACAGTTGATCTTTTCTCGCTCAAATTTCCACGGCTGCCAACGAAGCAGGGTAATTTAGAAACACCCTGTGAATGTTCAGCCCCGTCTGTACAAAACATACATGCTCCATAATTAGCTCACGAGAGCGTACTGATTGTTACAATCATCTTGTTACCGCAAAGATTCACTGCAAAACCGATTAAATAATACTGGGGGAACAAAACCTCACCACTGTTGCTTCTGCCAGGGCTCATTTCATTTTGTTTAATCTTCCCATGTTAAAAATTGATGTGGTAGTTGGTGGTAAGTAGAGAAATACAGTAACTAACACAATCTGGCAAACTGAAGGTAAAGTTCTGAAAGATGGTAACTAGTCTGAGTCTGAATTAGAAATCTTTCATGAGGCATTTTTCCTAATTATAATACATTTCTGCACACAGAAAAAAAAAGGGATACGTATTGTGTTTGTGTCTCTTTGATGCATTTTCGTTAGCATAGATGTGTGATGTGTGTGCACAGATACATGCAGAGTTGGGCTCAACAGAGTTAAACCAAATGCATCAACATAATATTGACACTGACCTAGTACAGATGTTCATTTTTTTTATTTTTTTTATACATCCCTTGACCATTTTTGATACTTCTGATGACAAAAGAACTTACACTAAAAAAAAAAAAAAAAAAGGCATATGATCAAATGCAAACATAACTCTAAACCCAATTTAATGACAATGTATATTAATCTAATACAAAAGCATTTCTATCATCCGAAGTAACAGTAACAGCGTGTAGCTGTTCGCTTACCCTTTGATTCCTTCGTGTTGTGTTCGATCAGCCGAGCAGATATGTATGGGATTTGTAGGAATTTTGCCTCGTGTATCTTTGAGCCAGCCTCTAGTGGCCACAAGGGGACATGAAGACATGGGACTTCCACTGAGTGTCTATGTTTCTCTACACAGTTTCCTGCTGGCTCTGGTCGCTCCCTTGGCTACTTTGTCTATCCCTTCTCAAAAACACAGACGAGTGCTTGTGAATTTACTGTCCACTGAACGCACACATGAACAGTGGCGTAGAGATATGGGTGAACAGGGCCACGGAGAGGAGGCAGACCACACAGCAGCAGCAGAGGCAACAGCAGCAGCAGCAGCATCACTCTCACTCGTCGGTTTACATAACGCTGATTATAAAAACGAGATTTAGCCAACCAACACACAACTGCTGGGTTTGGCCTGGGCATTATAATCCCACTGACCATCTGGTCCACTGCGTAGTTGCTTTCCTTTCAAATACTTTTCCCCGACACTGATTGTACTTAGTGAATCTGTGCACTACTGCTACTGATGCATCACAGAACAACAGAATCTATTTCAGGCAGGCTTTTACTTTGGAGTGGTCTCCTGTACAATCCCCATATAATTAATGCTCATCGGTAATAAAATAAATGAATATGCAAAATAAAAGCATGAAAGCTTTTTACATACTGTAGCCATGTAGATGTTTAATAAATGTTTGTTTTCTCTATTCGTGACAATGTTGCTTTTTTTTTTTTTGTTATGGTAGTTACATGGCACAATTTTTAAGTTTAGTACAATTTTCTCTTCTGCCTTGTTAGATTGAGTTCTTTCAAAGAAATTTAATTTGCAGACCAGATTTGCAACAGGCTCTTTTTTGTTTGGTTTTTGTGTTTGCACAAACTTTGGGGGATTTTCTTCTCATGTTTACTACTTTTCAATTGCATTATATAATGATTTGTGCAGCCCATACATGTGCAGGCATGCAAGCAGGGCTAACTGCATACATTTATGGAACCCGCACAGGTTGGGCAGGCCTGGGAATGCTTAGGCTTAGTGTGCGCTAAAGGTAACTTTCAAGGTAACAAGTGACTTTGGATATATCTGCCAATTTTTTAGTGGAAATTATGCATTATGTGCACTATATATTAACATGGGGCAACAGTGGCTCAGTTGGTAGAGTGGCCACCAACCGACCATAGGGTCGGAGGTTCATGCCCAGTCTTCCCGACTCTATCCCGGTAGAAATTGGGGAGGGCTGCGTCAGGAAGGGCATCAGGCGTAAAAACTGTGTCAAATCAACATGCGGACAATGAGCCGCTGTGGCGACACTGAACTCACGGGATAAGACGAAAGGACAAAAAATAAATAAATTAAATTAAATGCAGTATATATTAACATGTTAATAAACACATTATAGTAAATTTAAATGAAGAAATACTTTTACTCTAATGAGCAAATTGTTCCAATTTTCAGATAAACACTACAACTGACTATGGCCACATGTAGAAATATACTGATCAAGAAAGAGAAAAACAAAATCGAAAAACCGATGTCAATATAATGTACATCTACATACAGTACCTCTCTAACAATTGACTTAATGGAACAAACTACAGAGTCATGAGACTCAAATTAGTGCTGCTGCTTCTTTGAGCCCTGATCTGTCCGTATGTCAGTGGTCTTTGGTGTTGCTGTGGTACTTTTGTATCTAGAGTTATGCCTAAGACCTTGTTTCCTTGCTGTCCTCACTTTGCCTAATATTTTTGTCTGAGTGCCGGTTACAAGCTATAACACTAATATTTATGGATCATAACCCCTTTTTCCTCTGCATATGTGATGCAGAAATTGCAGAGTAGCACCTATAACTACTGAAATTCTGTGGGATGACAGTTCATGTCAAGCATTCCCACTGATCCCAAAATAAAGTGAGACAGACAGATTATAATAAAAAAAAAAGAGAGAGAGAGAGATAGACAGAGACGTTCTCTGATTGTCAGCACAAGGTAATGAACCACTGAAAAGGTGATATTACCAACATGTGGGCTGAGAGATTCAGTGAGAGTGTTGCTGCCTCTACTTCTGGAGATGGAGGAGTATTTGTGTACTGAGTGAGAAACCGGTGGCATCAAAGTGTGCATGCATGAGTTTGTGTGAAAATTACAAATAAAGAAATAAAGAAATCACATATCTCCTGCCTCATTAGCTCCATTCAGTCGTTCAGCAAAAATGTCAATTTGTATAGAGGTGCTCTTCTGTGTTGTCGCCAGCAGAAGTTGCTATTCTATTCCCACCACACAGCCAAGAGTGAGAATTTTTCTTTGTTGACTAGTATCTTTATGATTAATGCCTGAAGAGTTATTCTTAGCATATTTCAAACTCTCAGGTGGCAAGATACTATGCAGAACAATGGCCTGCTATTCACGCTCCTATATCAAAAAAAAAAAAAAAAAAAAAAAAGCATACACTGCAAAAACATCAGTTGCTTCAATTATTTCTCTCTTCCTTTCTGCACATCACCGTTCTCTGCCGTTTGGGTTTGAGCACGCCATCGGGTTTTTGCGGAACAGGAAAACCCTGCTTACCCTGGTCAAGTAATTAAAGACTACGGTGGCCCATAGCTGCAAAGCACAACGCGGGAATAAGCACAAAGCAACATTTCAGATGTATGTATGTATGTAAAATCGGTTAAAGACTCTTTGCTTCTGATTGGAAAGAACTCAATTCAATCACAAAATTATCCTCAACAGTAACATAGAGAAGTGACCCTCACCAGCAATGACTTTGTGAGTAGGGGGCAATAAATTGTGCATGCTGTTGGTAGAGTGCGTATGCGGAGATTCGGGCCCCGCTCTTCCCAACCACATGTCAACGTGTCCCTGGGCAAGACACTGAACCCCCCAACAGCCTACTCCTTTGTGGTCTTGTGTGGTCTTGAGACATTAATTTGCATATAATAAAATGCTGGTTGGTACATTGAATAATGCTGTGATATTATGTATGATGAATGTTCATTTAATTGAAGATTATGAGCATTACAACTTCCTTACACTTACTGTTCACTTACAACAAACTGTTGTATCTCTATTCTAAGGTACACTTAGAATAGTTTGAAGCAAGGCTACAAGTTCAACCACAAGATAAAACTAAAGATACGTAATTACCTGCCAGGATTCTCTTAAACCACACTTCAGTAAATCATCAGTTCCACTTCTTATTTCTCGCCTACAGTACAGCAACTCCTCCTTGACCAGAATCGAGCAGGAACAGAAGTGTTTTTATACAATTAGGTTGCTTATCATGCTGTAAGAGGAATTAAAGAAATCACGTGAGACAGAGATTTATATTTGAAGTAACAGCTTTTCACTGGAATGTACAAATGCTGGCATTTGTCATGTTGTTAAGGGGACGATAAACACTGTAAAACCTTGAAAACAGAGGGATAAAATTCATGTGCAACACAACAATTTCCGCATCTATTAAACCTTTATATCAGAGTCCGACTAAAATGTTCCAAAACAAGTTATTAATTGGGTCCAGTCTCAGACAAATTGGTCGACTGAACTAAACTGTGGTAATCCGTTAAAACAATAACTACTCCATTTGTGTTAGGCTAAGACTAACAATCTTTAAAAGTCACAATGAGGTAGTAGTTTACGAGTGATTCTACTACAGCATCCAGCAAACTATCAAGAAAATATTGGTTTAGGTGAAGGCCAGTCACTAAGTCATCAAAAGTGGGTGTTAATAAAACATGTCAGAGTACTACCAGCCCCCATGAATCAGCAACAAAGAGTGCAGCCTGTGATTCAGGGCAAGTGACTAAAATTGCTAATGTCCCTGTGCACTGAAATCTGAGCGACTAGCATGAGTACCAGCACCTTTTGTCACAAAAAGCTGCCTTCTGCAGGACCTTCAGTCCTGCAATGTTTTGAAAAGGAGAAACCACGATGAATCTGCGCGGTATAATGCTGTGGTACACTACTCCATCTCTAATGGCAGAGAGCCTCATAATGAGTGACTGGGTTATACAAAGTAAAAGACTCTAATAAGCCCTTGAGATGTTTATACACCTACACCTATCCAGCATGGAAATAAAACCTTTTGCTGCCTAATTTGAATTTATGAGAGAACCAGGGTCGTCTTGCTACTGACCCAGTTCCAGACATCCACTTTCCTCCCGAATTCTCTCTTGCATCTCAACCGGGACCGTTAAATAAAACTGAAATGACTCCCCATAGCTGCTATAAATTATATTCTGATTGTACACCCACACTGCCACTGCTGCTTTTATTTCTGGGTTGACATGCATTACGACCATAATAGTCTTGTAAAGACTTTTTTTTTTTTTTTTGAGCTGTTCTACAAGAAAGATGCAAGTAAATTAGTTCTACTGCTGTGACACAAAAATGCCGTACGGCACAGTAAACAGAAAAACAGAAAGAAAAAAAAACAGTGTGCACACAAATATTGTACAGTTTAGATATATTTGGTCGCAACACACAATGTACCTTTAGAAATACACACATACACACACAGGTTTCTATATCTATTCTTATTGGGACTCACATCGACATAATGCTTTTCCTTGCCTCTTACACTGACCATCAAAACTAAATAACTAACCCTCACCAAAAAGTCTTTACCCTCAAACCGGCCTTCAAACTTGTTAGGACCAGAAAAATGTCCCCACTTTGTCAAAAGGCCCTAACGTTTTTGGCCCTAACTAGATAACAAATACAAACACACACACACACGTGCGCCCTCCAGCTTTGTGCTGCGTGATATCGTCCATACTTCGCCACATCACATTCCAAGGTTAAGTGCTCTGTAATGAAGATTGATGTTTGAGTGATTTGGACCCAACCTCACAAAGTGCAACCCTGTGTGTGCAAACATGCATGAGAATAAAATTGTGAACGTGAAAGAGAAAGAGAAATGTGTAGAAACAGAAGTGTGCAGAAAACAGGAAATTCAAATCCTAATCACGTCTAATAAGGCATTAAAAGCTACATACATACAGGCATCATTAGCTTGTCCAAAAGGGTTTTAACCCCCACCAAGTATTTTCAACCTTCTTCCTAAGGCTCTAGTTGAGTCGCCATAAAACATTTCGCTGCCTTTCGCATATTAAAATATCTCTGTTCTTCTGAAACTAGAACCAAAGTAATGAACTTTAAGAAACACCAATGAAGATGTGACTATGAATAAAAGTTTAATAGTTTTTTTTTTGTTTTGTTTTTTTGTCTATTTGGTTTATCCCGTCAGTTCAGGGTCGCCAACCCTGTGGTCCGTGGACGACTGCCGTACCAACTGAGCAACAGCCAACATTTATTAAAGAAGGTGTGTGCATTGCACCAAAGAATAAAATAACCTGTTACATGTTTAAGATAAGTTAAAAACTTAGTGCAGGTAGAGAGAAACTTTTATTCTAGGTTTGAGATATATGGTATGAATTTCAATAAACATTTGTATGACATTTGTATGTAAAAACACGTGTCTGCATTAATCTCTTGGTGAATCCATGCTAATAATAAAACTAGCTACAGTACAAATACTTTACTAATAAATAAATTAAGCATAAATAAAAAGTAGAAGTAATAATACAGAACTGAAAATGCTCCATTAAAAGGAAATGCCATACATTTTTGGATTAGGCAAAAAAATAAAAATAAAAATAAAAAAGAGATGATTTTGCAGAGTTTCAGGTCTGGGAGATACGCTGGCATCGATGTTTTCTTAAGCACACAGGATGCCGGTCAGTAATCTTCACAAAGTTGCAAATTTTCTGAAATACTAAATTTGGGGTTTTCATTACTTGTCAGTTATAATCATCAAAATTAAAAGAAATAAACAATTGAAATATATCAGTCTGTGTGGAATGAATGTATAAGTTTCACTTCTTGAATGAAATTAGTGAAATACATCAACTTTGTGAAGATATTCTAATTATTTGACGAGCACCTGTATAACTAAACCAAAGTGAAAGTAAAGTGACACTAATCCCAGAATCCTTTGTGGTAGCTGACTGGGGACGGTCACGTTCATCTAGCAAGAAATACAAACACTAATGAGACTGAAACAATCATTAAGGATTATTTGATCTACAAAAACCATGAAACGCTTTAGGAAAACACTTTTGCTTCTTAAAAAGGAGGAAATGGAGGAAAGATTTCCAACGATAAAGTCATTTTAGAATACAACTTGTTCTTTGTGTGTTTCCAGTTGCAGTGACAGGTTAATAATAGAAAGAGAAAATGTTGTATCATAAACAAAGCAACTTGTGTAGATGACTACTTCAAATAAGGAAGCCTCATATTATTGTCAGGTAAACTGGTTCTGCTGGGAAAAGCCTCATTCCAATATTCAAAATGTTGTTGATTGGGGAACTTTTCCACAGTTTTCTACACATTAAACTATTAAAACATGCACCTGTGCCTCATAAAACTGAAACATTTCTTCTTACAGCCCTGTGCTTCAATATTTTATCCTCGATCCCCTTTTTTTTTACCTGCTTTGTACTTATAGAAAAACAGATTTAATTTCCTCAAAATTGACTTCTGAGCTTTAGGATCTAACATTAACAACTTACTTTGGATGACCAACAGTCTATTACGAACATATTACAAACAAAACTTGGATAAATAGTTGATGAACATAGAAGAAGTGTTTTTCCTCTTTCAGATGATGAGCGACCCTGAAGCTAACGTTGTAACCCTTCCCCGTTTTGTCCACTGCTTCATGTGTGCTTCCTGCACCTGTGGCATTTCTAAAGCTATGATTTTGGATTGTCATATTAATGCTTTTTTGACCACCAGGGTCAAGACAATCTCCAGAGGGGGAATAGATTTGTGTTAGACACCTGGAGTCATTCAGTTTGCTAAGGTGACCTGTCCACTTTTTGATAAAGGTAAAGTGGGTGGTAAAATCCAAGAAACTGGGGTTAGTTTACCTTCCAAGTTGACAGTCAGTGTCCATCTGATACAGTGCTACAAACAAAAAAGAGAGAAAGCAGAGGATTCCTCAACTATACGCTTTTGATTTTTGTGTTGCGCCATGGAGACCGACCCATGTATCTGTCTCCGAAGGACTTGACTGAAAAGGTGGTCACCCATATTTATTTACACTTTGGCATGCAACCAATGCTCTAACCAAGATCTCTTCAAAATGGACAGGACTTCAGTGTCTGCCTCAATGACAGCGTGGCCGGGTGAACGGTTACTTAGATGTCAGATTGAGGTTTTAACTCTACGAACATTTCCTGGAGACAGAGATTCTCTGGAGGTTGGATCCTCATCAAATGATCTTTCCCAATTCCATAAAACTGAATCAAAGCTCAGCTTGTCCCTACAGGGGGCCACCACAGCGGAACGTGTTCGCCACGTTAATTCGGCGTTTGTTTTTGCACTTGGAAGCCCTTCCTGCCCCAACCCTCCCAATTTTTTATTTTTTATTTTTTGTTTGTCTGGACTTGGGAGCAGTACCAGGGTCGCCTTTGGTGGGGTGGGATTCAAATGTGCGACCTTTTGTATCCCAACCCCATGCTCTACCACTGAGACACCAGGGCCCTTTCAGTACTTAAATTAAACCGAACAAGTAAAATAACTCCACAAAGACGTTGAAAAGAGATCATTTACTGCCTGGAAGAACTGGTAATGGGAACTTTTTACTACCTAACAAAGTAAAAGTAGTACAGACGGACCAAAACAAAGATCTTAATGCAAACACACTCCCAATAAAACTGAACTTTAAGTTGAACACAGAAAACTTTGACCTTCATTTTATTCAGTTATTTAGGCAAAAGTAATCTTTTGTAGGTAATCTATTGTTGGCGGAGGTCTCGTGGGATGACAGCTGAGCTTCCGAGGGCTATGAAATAAGGGATGTTTTCTTTTGTTTGGGTTGAGTGCCAGGCCTAGAAAGACATGTGCTGATGTGAAATATGTCAACTCAACACCGGCCTGAAGTTTCTCCTTGGAGCAGATATTTACTCGAGCACCGTCAGCATTTTAGACCAGCCCGTAAATTGGTTGATGTCAAATATAGATGCATGAGTCGTGAAGTGTATTTATATGGGAAGTAATCTCTGACAAGCAGGCCATCCATGCCAGGGAGACACAGAGCAGAGGACGAGGCACGGCGTTGTCATCTTTTCCGTTATTGTTGTTTACCTCTAAATAAACTACACATC
Source organism: Channa argus (assembly GCF_033026475.1). Classification (NCBI taxonomy): domain Eukaryota; kingdom Metazoa; phylum Chordata; class Actinopteri; order Anabantiformes; family Channidae; genus Channa; species Channa argus. Next base: position 8,857,050 of record NC_090218.1, read on the forward strand.
TATACCCTTTTTTTTGGGGGGGGGGTCATGTGACTTATCTTTCCCTTCTCACTGCCCGTCTTTGGCAAACCCCTCTTTGCTCATATACAACCTCCTCCATCCATCCACCAGCAGATATGAATCTATCCATCCAGCCAACCCCTTATCTTCCTCTCACAGTGTCCACTATATCCGCTCCTCCTCGTTTTATCCCGCCTTTTCCTGTACTGTTATACTGTAAGTCTTTTATCCTTCTGCATCCTTATTCACCCCCACCATGCTAATTTATCTTCTTCCAATTCACTCTTTGTTCGCCCCCTGCCCTACTAAATTACTCTGGCTCCACTATTTGTTTCCTATTCTTCAGCCACCGTGTCTTTTTGCTCTACTTTTCAGTCCCCTCTTGCTTTCCGTCTTTTCATTTCCCAGGAGCACGATATGTTTTACTTTTTATTGTTCCCTACAACAAAAGACACATTTTTTTTTCTTTTCCTTTTGGTCTCCAACCACTCTCACAACCACCTTCTGCTCTCCTCATACCTCCTTAACACCACTCCCAGAACCTCTCCCCTGCCTTAATCCTTTGTTCCCACAATACAAGATTTTGCCTTTGTGCCCACATCTGTTACTTCGTCCTTGACAGTGTAATACTGTCCTCCTCTTTCCACCTGCCTTTGATCCGTTTGGTCCACTCCCCCAGATTCTGCTTTCATTTCCAGCATTTGCCTAAAAGTCGGTCTTCCAAATATCATTATTCATTATTCCATCGCAAACTCTTAATGCTCTTCTTTCCCACCCTTTTCATGCTACTGCCAGTCTTCCTCTTGGATTCTTCATCGGACATGTATTTCTCTCATTCCCCGTCTTCTCCCTCCCCTCTGCTGTCTTTTTTTCTTCAATCTGACATGCCCCCTAGTGAGCGCTCTCTTCTGGAGCAGTTAGATTATTTACAGATTTCCATGCAACGTTCGAGTAAAGCAGCATATTTTAGGTCTTTAAATATGTGATACAAGTGACTTAGGCCTATAGTTAGATGGACAGCACAAAGAGGAACATTGCATTTTATGCCCATTATTAAATAGTGTATTCAATTGGGGATGTATTTTAGATGCACTCATGAAAAACTGGTGTTGATTTTTGTGAAATATTAAACAGAATGTTCTTTCTTCCAGCATTTCACGTTTCATTAATGTGAGAAAAAAAAAAAAATCAATTATGCCCATATTCTGTAAACTCAGAGATTGTGTAGGTTTTGCTTTTAGCTCGATCATGCAAAACCACCCAGCAGTGAGAAACACAGCTTCAACATGAGGTTGACTGCATAGCCTGCAGCAAATTGCCAGTGAATTAAGCTCAGTCCACAACATCACCGTTTCCTGACATTCACTACATTTATATTCATAAACTTTATTCGCAGGGGGTCTACAGTTTCCCACAGTATATTGCAAGCACATTATTTTTCTAGAAACAGTAATCACAAGTGCTGTTTCTTTTTAAACTTTTGTTCATCAATTTAATCAAAATGCCATGTTCATGAAACACTGTTACAATACTATGCGCTGTTAAAAGCCGTTACACGGGAATCAGAGATACTTACAGCACATTCAGAAGTTATACGAAGATTTATACTGAATTAGAAGCGTTGTTGTGAGTTTCAACACACAGTGTTGTGGTTGGACAGTCAGTGGGACATCAGGGCTGTGGGAGACCAGGGCTGTTCCTGGGAAACTAAGTTTTCATTTAAAAAAAATTGTACCATAAATACAGTATATCTCAATGCAGTTCAGTACAATAGTACAATAATATCTCAACGTAAGCATTTAACCTTTACACAATTGAACCATCTAAAGGGCATTTTTAAGTGTATGACTCTAACCTTCAGTAATGTTTCATTCATCTTCTGTGTACAGAAACTCCACATTTTGTCATGTGACAACCACAAATGTAAATGCATTTTATTGGGACTTCATGTGATAGACCATCACAAAGTGGTACATAATTGTGAAGTGAAAGGAAAATATTATATATTCTAAATGGTTTTCAAAATGTTTCACATTAAAATATCTGAAAACACACATGGCAATATTGTAGTACTAGGGCCTTTTGAGTAGGCGTCATTTCAATAATGATTCTCAACAGATTTTGATTGGTCATGAAAAACGACTCTCAATAGAAAATGTTTTATTTTTTATAATTTAGTTCTATAATCTTGGGAACCAACTATAATCTGTCAAAATAAAACAAACTTTAACACAGTCATGTTAACCTAAAACAAAAAACCCATTATGCCTCACATTCTGGAGTCAGCTGAGAGGGGCATCGGGCGTAAAAACTCGTGCCAAATCAATGTGCGGAACACGTTCCGCTGTGGCGACCCCTGAAGGGACGAGCTGAAAGCCGTTGTTCTTTAGTGTACAGCCACTTACATCAGTAACCAATTATCCAGCTGCAGACACAGGTCACAGCCTTGGTAGTTAATGTTATTAATGGTTTCCACCAGGGTGGGTGAGTCCATCCAGGTAGGCCCAAAAAAACCTATCAGCTTTTTTTGGTTTTTGTTTTTTATTTCTACGTGAAAGATTAGTCAACATATTTGTTATAACAACAATTAGCAACAACAGAAAGCTAATGTTATTTTAGAGCTTGACAAGCAAATGTGGGAAACAACTATATAAACACAAAAAACTGTTTTTGTGTTGATGTTTTTCTTTTTTCTTTCTTTCTTTTTTTTTACAATAAACGGTTTCAAACATTTTCTTATTGAATACATATATTAAATATGTTGTGAAATGCAACCGCAAGGGGGCACAAGCCAGTGTCTTCTTGTGCCCGTCCCAAGCTCTGGATAAAAACAAAGGGTTGTGTCAGGAAGGGCATCCGACGTAAAACACACGACAAATGAATCGTGCGAATCACGACTTCCACACCGAATTGGGAAAAGTTGGATTTAGGAACAACCTGAGGCAACAGGAGCGAGAAGTGAATGTGTGTGTGTGTGTGTGTGTGTGCCCAGACTGTGGACTGAAGGCTAGAGAAGACCAAAGCCAAGTCTAAGACAGAGATTATGACAGTCAGTACATAAAGACGTTTTCACATTACACAACTTACATATTTTAAAAAACATATTCTTAGCACATTTTGCTTACTACTTATGATGCTGCTAATAGTGACATGTGCAAGTGACATGTGCAAACTATGAACATTAAATGCCGTAGTGTTGTGACATTGTAATAACCTGTATAATAACCTGTACCTGTAATATTACATGATTATTATTTTTACTATTATTATTACTTGTTATTCTCATTACATGTTTCGGCTCTACACTGCCAGTGGCTGCCTGATAACTCATTCCATCATTCCTTCGCCTTTTTTGTAGAACTAAGTTTACTTATATGTTTGTTTGTTTTTCTGGCCAATGAATAAAATCATTTAAGGACAATTTATTGACCATTCGGGGTTTGTCTTAGGAGACACTCATTATTTTTCTTTGGATTGAAGACTGTTTCGGTTCCACGTTTGGTTCATGGACCGAGAAAGGACTAATTAAGTTTATAGGAAAGGAAATGCATTTCCAGGTTTAACCTGTTGGGGAAGTGGTATTAAACAAACCATTTGAAGCAAGTAATTTATGTTTCCTTTTATAGAAGGAAAAGACTGAAAAGATTTATTCTCAATTGTAGGGTAAACATTTATTCGTTTACTTTTACCTGTTTATTGCAAGACCTTCATTTATTTATTATTGGTTGTGTACAGGTCCTTTGCAAATTCTCTGCTAGACTATGAAGGGGTAGGGATTATACTGTATTCTCTTGAAGTTCGAAGAGGATAGAAATACTCAAGTCCAGTAATTCCTGAAATAACCTGGTATCAGCACTTTTAGGCTATTGCCTCACTAAATCTTTTGCAGGTACTGTAACTTTATTGGAAACTATGGTATTGACCTGCATACAGATGCCAGAACATGCAACGATGTGTAAATGATTCATTGATGATAAAGTGTTCTGGTGCAGATTTGTAACTATGGGCCTAATAATAACTATTTTATAAATCACCATTTTAGTTTCAGCACTAAATTTTGGGGGCAAATCCGCATTTTAAACAAAAGCACAGCAGCTTCTTAAAACAGCTGGGCTCGGCGGTGCGTTGGTTGGTTACCATTTTGGTTTTCTGCTTGCGAGTATTTACAGCAGCAGGAAAGTTCTGGTGTGACTGAGTCATGTACAGTGGCCTTGTTAATGAAAGTGACCCCTCACTACCATTAACGAGGCCACTGCAGTTTCCGCTGATGTGCCTCATTAATGGAATTTTAATGTCTTTTCAAAACACTAGTGCTCTGCATCCGAGGAAAGTTGAACTTTCAGGCTTTGCTAATAGGACTACTTTGTTTTGTCCTATTTGACCCTAATAATAATCATAATCACAATTAGACGCCAAAGCCTCCGAGTACAGTGGACTCCAGGGGACCAAGTTTCCCTTTGCCTCAGTCTGAACTTAACCATCACCCTGACCCTATGTATGCTATCAGGAGGAGCTAAACCGTCCAGGCAGACGAGCGAACCATTCAACAAACAGCACGGCTGTCTGATTACGTGTGTGCGCTCATAACCGTGTTCGCTCACGTAGTATTTCGGATCGGCCGTCATCTTGAGCTCCATTCCCTCACTGCATCGTGTTTATAGGTGACAGGGAAACTGTGATGACAGGAAATAAACCGGTGTATTCTCCCAAACTGTCCCGAGACATTTCGATTTCACATATCTTAGGCCACTGACCTAAAATCATCCAAGCACACATGGATAAATCCATCCATCTACTCATCCAGCCATCCACCCACCTAGACAACTATAGGCCATCTGTTACTTTCATAGCGTTGTCCCATTCTCCCTGCTCTCCCTCCCTTGCTACCTTCCTCTCACTCTCGCTCTCATTCTCTCTCTTCCAAAGCGGAACCATGATATAAATGTCCCGCTCCAATGAACATTGAGGTTTTTTTGTTTTTTTTTCCCAGACATCCTGACGAAGAGAGACAACCTTGGCAGAAGACTATGTAAGCTGTTCATTAGCTTCTCAGCCCCCCCCCACCCCACCCCCCCCCCACTCATGATAATCAGAATGGCTGCCATGGCGAGAAATTACCCAGAAAAGGAACCATTTGGCATACAGACTGAAAACACTCCAGCCAGACACGTTATGCAACTGTGACCCTGGTGATTTTGCGCTGCAGGAGTGAAAGCATTGTGGGGAAGAAAAGGGCAGACCTCTGATTAAAAGGACAAATTAAGATCCCTGCCCTTTGAAACTGTCATTTTTTTTTTTTTTTTTTTTTTTTTGCGTGACATCTGAACTTGGTTAAATTTGGAAAAACAGTGCTGTTTTCTGCTCCCACCCCTTTACCCTTCAGAAAGTTTCAGTTACTATTTGCAGATTAAGAGCAACTGTGGCTCAGAACCTGGAACAGCTGTCAAGTAATCACAGGGTGATCCTCAGCTCTTCGCGTTGATGAGTCAAAATGTCATCGAGCAGGATCCTGTATCTCCTGATTGTCAGGCCAGCATGTACGCACCGCCATTGCTGTGACTAGGACCTAAACATATGAGAGGAAAAATATAATGAATGCTTGCACACATGGTACAGCCGAACAATTACCCCCCCAATGATCCTCTAAAGGTGTCTGAGAATATCAATGCAGGACGTGATCAGGCTGTGTCAGCAAAAAAAGATAGAGGACAGTTAGAACGATTTTATCGTAGGGTTGTTGTGAAAAAAGGCCTCATTTCACAGGGGCAAGCGCTCAAGCTCAAAGCACTGCAGTCTGAGAAAGCGCATGCAAATAGACAAAACAAAACCAACAACTTCATCAATTTGACAACACGGGCTCAGCATTAACAACCAAATCGAGAAATGCTCTGCAAAAGCCACAACGCCACAGAAACTAAAAATACATTTACAGAACTAAAAATGTTTTTGTTTCCCCCCGGAACTGTTGTAGACAGCTGTCATGGCAATGTTTCCGGGGGACATCAAAAAGTAATGTACATTTAGATTTCTAAATGTGTTATTTTCCAGTCATGTTGTGGCCTTTGCAGAGGATTTCTCAATTTGGTTGCAGTGCGTTTGTTCATGCTGCACCTGTGTTGTCAAATGGATGGAGATGGTTTTTTTTAATTTGCTTGTATTTGCATGTGTTTTCTCAGATTGCAGTGCTTTGAGCTCTCAGGGCCTCCATAGTTATCTTTAGTGTGTCACCTATCTACGTCTGGAAGGACTTCACCAACACACTTGAAAGCACAAAACTGGTAAATACTGACACCTGTGCTGCTGTCGCATTTAATAGGTCAACGGCCGGACGTCCTTCCTGCTGCAACCCTCTCATTTTTATCCGGACTTGGGATCCTCACCGAGGTTGCCTTTGGTGGCTGGGTGGGGGCACATCTGGTGGGGTGGGATTCGAAACCACTGCATCCCTACCACTAAGCCACCAGGCTCCACTTGCTGTTGCATTTAACAGCATCTTCGTAAAATACAACAGAACCATTCTCGCTGTATCCTACCGGTTAAGGTTATAGGGGTCTCCAGGTCATGGATGAATATGTTGCTGTAGAGGCAGACACTTTTATCCAAAGGGAATTACAAAGGCCTGGAATGCAATGAATCCTAGGCATGAAAGTCTCCTTTTGTTGTCTTCTTTTTTATTAATACATTTCTTAGAATTGGATACGAGTAAAACAGCAAAGCACAGGATGTTGCTGCTTGAGTGAACACACAGATCCTGTATGACTATAACAACAGCAGATGATATGAGGTGTGGGAGAACTGACTTAAAGTTAGCCGAGGAACAGATGGACCAGCTGGTCCCTTCTGGTGTGTTACCATGGTAATGTAGATTTGACCTTATTTGTCTTTTCTTTCATCACTACGCCAACATTTTTACCTATTGTTCACGCACACATGTAAACACCTATTTCCAACATGCACAGACTCCAGACTCAGGCGGCGCCAGCTGCGCTCGACGTCATTGTTTCCCGCGTTTCTCGTTAGCATAGGTTCAGTCAATGGCACGTATGCTGTGATTAATCTTCCACTAAAGAAACCTGAAGAAACAAACAAACAAAAAAGCCGAATGACGGAGGATTGTAAGTTAGTGTTGTAGCACAGTAAGATTTGCTTCATTTGCATGTGTAGCGGCACAATATTTATTGTCCTAACGAATTTGGTGCCCTAGGCAACATTATTGGTGGTGCCGCCCTTCCACTGCCAATTTACAACCCCGATTCCCAAAAAGTTGGGAAGATGTGTAAAACATAAATAAAATAAGTGCAAACCTGATCAACCCATATTTTATTCACGATAGAACATAAACAACACATCAGATGTTGAAACTGAGTCATCTGAACATTTTGTGGAAAATATGAGCTCATTTTAAATTTGATGGCTGCAACACATTTTTCCTGTTCTTTCACATTGTTTTTGATAAAACTTTCGGGGGTCCCTTAGGGGATCATCCTCCCAGAGAGCAGGGACAGTCTAATCAGTCAGAGGAGGGGGGAACTTAGAAAAGTATTATTATTATTATTATTATTATTGAGTTACACTTTTTTTCTTCCCCCATTTGTGGTGCCCCCTGAATGGACGCCACCCTTAGAATTTGCCCACACTCCCTTTGCCACGGGCCAGTTCTGTTCATTGCTATGATCATAAAGTCACAAAGGAATCATTAGTCTTCGTATTTACAGTATGTAGCTTCTACTAAGGTTTGTGATGATGTGGTAATAACTAGCCACCGTTAAATGTGAGCTGCTTTGTTGACATTCATCTTTTACTGGCTACTGAGCATTTTCCCTGCATAGGTTAAATTCAGTTTTTAGCCCCTTCAAGTTTTTTATGATCCATACTAAAATAAGTTCAATCCTTTGATTTCAGTGGGGTGCTCTAACTGAGGGGAAGGCAGGATGTCCTGCCAATGAGACATTTCCCACTGAGTGGATGTGCAGAGATGCACTAATGCATTATTTTAATTAATTAAAATATCACATCGTCCAACATACTGCTGGGCATTATAAATTGCCGACGTAGCTGTTTTACACGTTATAAGTACTCAACTAAGTTAAAGCAGACGTACACATTCTTTTTCATCATGTAGTTGATGTGCTTGTACCAAAGTAAAAGCCAAATGAAAAGATATGCTGTTATATTAACTGAGCTAGTGTCTTATTTCATTGTGCAGTATCGGAAATAATAGTACACCCACAGTACTAATGATGTGCAGTGTAATCTAGATGTTGAGGTCACACCAAGCTGATGTGCTTCTCTTTCTGTCCCTCTCTAATTTGCTGTAATTGTCACAATTGATGTCTTTTGCCTAAACTGCACATGATGCTTCACACCCTGAATAAATGTTGTGGCCAGGAATCACCGCAGAGCTGCTTTTGTTGTATGGCAGGTTTGTCACTGTGCGACTACATTTCAGCCATATGAAGGGGGGTCTCCTCCCGTGAAATACAGCAGGGTGCCAAAGTTTGCATCCTCCTATTTTAAAATGGCAGAAAAAAAGTCAAACTTTTTTAAAGCTGGTACAAATGTTTTTTCATCAAGCTGGTAGGGTGACGTTAAGTTTGCATGCCCCTGCACACAGTTTGAATTATTATTTAGTATTTATTAATTATTATTATTATTATTACAAGTTTTTGAATAAGTGACTTTTTCTGGTTAAAATATTTGAATTGCACTCGAGCAATATTTACAATTTTAAATACTAGTGATACAAGTATGTGTGTCGGACTTCTGGAGGATCAATAAAAGTAATCAAACTGAACCCCCCCCCCCCCCCCCCCCCCCAAAAAAAAAAAAACCCTGCCGTATCTGCTGTACCTCCATGAGTTTCCCCCTAAAAAGACCGGCAGTCAGTCTTCCATCGGCACATCCTGGGCAGCATTAGGTGCAGTGTTAATATGTTCAGTTAAGGCCCTAAAACACCCCGTCAAGTCCAGCTTTTTATCATTACTTCAAGAAAAGTGGAGCCTTTGACCTCTTTCAGCTTTATGTTGCTTGTGCTGCCAGCCGAAATTTAAGCCTTGAGTCATGTTATTTCAAGGTTCAGCTGTCGATGAACGGCATCCTCTGGTGCCGCCACTGCGGGTCTGTGTGTGTGAATAAGACACATGCGCTGTCAGAATCACAGGTACAAAAATATCTGAATTATTAATTCGTTTCCAACCTCTAGTGTAAACTGTGAGGGTTTCGTTCCGTTGTTTTGCTGATTGGAGTTTTATTTGAATAAACCAAATTGTAGACTCTCATCAGCTTATAAAGATCTTTTGGGCCTTTCTTGGTGATTGGTGAAAATTTTCACCTTCATTTATAAAAGAAAGAAAGAAATCTTACTGGACGTGTTATGACTGGTGAGGTGACGTTCTCACTTTCATGTAGTCATGACTTTAAAGTACATATGACATGAAAGTGTATTAATAATTCCTGCATTTTAAATGTAATTTCCTTTTGTTTTGAGTTTATTGTAAACTGAAAAGGAGCTGAACTATTTCATAGTTTTGTTATTTTCTCTCTCTCTTTTTTATATATATTTTTTTTGTCAGAGCCAAGATTTGCTCATCTGCTAGGTCTTGTTTGAATAGTTTGATTGGAACTCAGTTGGCTGGTCGCCCAGGCCACAGAAGTAGATCTATTAATTTTTCCTACAAGAAAAAAAAAAAAAAAAAAAGCAACACAAACTGTAGCTACTTCATTATTAAACTTTAGCCTCCAACTCAATCTGTAATCAAATACTACTATGTTACCCTGGCACGCACAGGCTATTTGTGATATTATAGGTTTAATTAATTGACATAGGAACTGGCTAAGATGACATTTGTGAATCGTACACTCGGAGCGAATGTATGAAACATGAATCCGCTGGGAGGAGATAAATTAGAAAGTCTCTTCATCTTCGCTTTGACGGAACAGCAAGGTGTTTGTGAACGTGTCGAGAAACACTGCAGGAGCCAAACATAACATGCCTGAATGCTGATGAGAGTTATCGCGGGGTCTTCGAAATACGGCCAGGATGTGAGCAAACACAAATAAAGAAACAGATGTGTATTCGCAAGCAACTTGTCGGAGGAGAGCTTGATGCAGAACTGGAGATGAGACCTTTCCACTGGCGGCGTGGGAGACCCGGCTGCTCGTAGCCTGCCATCTTTTCTACAAGCTTCCACTGACCTCTTGCAATGAGAAAAACTTAGTTGCTATGGTATCAAGAGGGATTTTAATAATATGCTCGGGGGCGTTGCAGTGTAAACACTTTAAAGACGCCCGTTTAAAGCCTGCAAAGAGTGGCCTACATCTCCATGCCTGTGTGGCAACAGATAATTGAGCTGCCAGCACTGGGCTTTAAACAGTGTTCAGGTGTGTGTTAGCGCTTCATGTGTAGCGCACAGAATGTACGAGCAATATCTAAGTGGGAATAGATGCTTTTCAGCAGTGTTTGTGTCATTGCAAACTGTCATGTAGAGTTTCATAAATAGCAGAATTTGAAGGATTATTGGATCAAATGTGAACAGCATTCACATTTCTTCAGCACCTTCCTTCCTCCCCCCCCCCATGTAAACCCAATTCACACTACTTTTTTCTCAGAATCAGAAGTCAAATCAGCCCACAGAGTGACAAACACTCTCTACAGCATCAGGGCTAAAGGCAAAACCTTTTGGATCAATTGTTTTTGTTTTTTTTTATTGTGCAAAACTTCATTTTTACCTAGACATCATCTATTTATTTTAAATAAACCACACAAAGTAACTCAATGAACAACAGCTGTTTGTGTTTTATGAAATCAGCCTCTTTAAAAATAAATCATGCGTTAGAATCTATCGTGTTCCTCTGACTTGTTTTTCTTATTTTCCCTTTGTTAACTAATTTATACTTAGGTTCTGTTTTTCTTTATTTCCCATCTGCCCAGAGTGGAGCGCTCGAGCGTATCGAAGGAGGTCGTTTCTCACGGATTCCGTGGTTATTTTTAAACATCCCCTGTGTGCAGGTCTAATCGGAACAGGATGTTCCTCATCAAATTAAGCAGGAAATATATTTCTATGAAATGAGACGGGGTTCGTATCGTGCGTACACCCCCACCACGATGTAGCTGACTAAGGTCAATTACACAGGAGGGTTACTGGGGCTAAATGCAGATCAGGGTTGAGTTTTTCAATTTCTCCACTAATGGCTTAGATTAAGAAGCAAAGCTTATTAGTTATTTTAGAATGTGGCAATAACCTTTAAACAAAGGCATCTTTGAAGTTAATGAAAAGCCTGTATGAAGTTTGCTTTTTGTTTATTCATGTGTCGCTAGAGATTTGATGATTTCTTATTCCGATGCAGCAATACGTTAAAATTTATACAGTATTTTTTATGATGGAAGGTTAAGATTTTACAACAATACTCTCTATTAAGGCGGAACGCTCGTCTGTGCTGCCTGCATTGTTTCTATCATTTACAAAGTTTGCATCACTGACATTAAAACGAATAAGACATGTTTTTTAAGTAATTTAACAAAGCTTAAAGATGTTGTAATGGATTTAAAACCTGTTTTCGCGGCAAATAGTACAAAGACTACACATTTATTTACTTATTGTATCGGATGTGTTGCATAATACTAAACACTGGGTACATTCTGCTCAGGATAATGAGATCATGAGTCTATGTAAAGACCACAACAGCCTCAACATGATAAACGCTTCAGGCCATCAGTTTCCATACATTCAACAGTTGGAATGGGATCTGCTGAGTGACTGTGCCACTTATCACAGGTTGTTTTATGTACTGTACTGCCACTGAGCAGCAAGTGGAATTGTAGGCATGACACCACATTATATTCTTCAGAGGGAGAAAAAAATAAAAAACAAAAATGAAGGAACAAAACGAGAGTCAGCCGGCACCTCCACACAAAACGCCGCGGCTCGTGTTTCTGTCACACGGCGATGGACAGAAGGAGCGAGTCTGACTATGTTTCCCATCTGCGAGATGCGTCGAGTTCCTGGGTTATTGGTTTATGCCGTTGTTTTTCTTCTTTAGCAACATCTCACCATATAAGGCAGGAAAGAGCTGGAGATCTGCTCATGTGCCCCTTTAATTTATTCACCTTTTATTTGAATCCAGTACCCCCCCCCCACCCCCCCACACACACCCATCTTCCCATTTATTCTATCTCGCTCCTGCTTCTCTCCACTACCCTCACTTCGTTCCTGACTTTCCTCTCGCTCTTCCATCTTTCCACCATTTCTCTCACCTTTCTATTCCTCGCTCCTCCCTGCATCATCCCTTTCCCTCTCATTCTGTCTCTCCATCCTCTCTCCTGGGTTGACAGTGTGGAAAGTTGATGAATCAGACTGCATGTGACAGTCTGGCATTTGAGTGAATGTGATGTGGTTAATATGGTGCCTGCTGACAGCACTGTGGAACTGTTCATAGTGAAGGAGCACGGAGACCCAGCTACCCTCGCTCTCTACGTGGCAGTGTGTCTGTATAGAGGAGAATGTGTGTACATTTTTCTCCTGAGGGTCAAAGGTCAGCAGAACAAGCTGCCTCTTTTTTTTTTTCTCTGCCTACACGTATCATCCATGCTTCAACAGCTATTCCCTCAAGAGTTCACCATCACCATGGCTGTGAAAGCCAAACAGCTTCGCTCACAGGAGAAAATAAAGGGCACACACAACTTTCTTCATACTGGTGGACTTGCAGTAAACAGCAGGTGCTCACAAATCTCATGTTACATGATCCTTTCCTGTGGATCAAGCTCACTTTGGAAAGGAGGGGAGCGTTAAATATAAAGGGTTACAACACTTGGCACCATTTCCTCTTTCTTAATCAGCACTTCATTTATAGTGACACCTTACACTGAGCACTTTGGAGTTTTCACACTCTCTTAGCATTTTATTTACAACTAGAATTTCTCTTCTATGTCAATTATAAATGGAACAACTGACTAATGAAACTAGTTTTATATGAATCTTTCAAGGATATTTTTTAGTACTAAAAAACAAGAACCAACACACACACAGAAGTACTGAATAGGTGTCTTCATAAATGGCCAATAAACCTCAAGCCAAACGGTTTGCTACATTACTGTATTCATATTTATTTATATACAAATAGTTATTATGCCTTATCATAGATTTGACAGGACAGCAATAAGATGACGTAAGGATCGAGAGGAATGAAGAATGACATGTACCAAAGGTCCCTAGCTGAACTAGACTTATCATGGTTTATGATGATTTGTGTCAAAGAAAAGAAAATGTACAACTCACATATGTAAATCATCTGGTGATTGTTACTGAATGCTGAGTATTTTTCAGTTCTTGCACTGGGAGGAATCAGTGTGCTGTAATTTTCTACATATGTATGAACACATGAGCATCTGTGTGAAGCCTCATGTATACACAGAGATATTTCCACATGTCAGTGTAAAACATATGGTGAGTCAGTGTGTAGGAGTTGAGCTCCAGAGTGTCTGTGGGAGGAAGGAGAGTGGAGAGGTGGTGAGGGAAAGGATTTAACTTGTGCACCAATAGGTGGCACTCTACCCTTTTGTGATTGGCTACAGTGACCCAGACTAGCACAGGTCTGGAAGCACATGCGCTTAGATCTGAATGGGACAGGAAGTTGGATGATGAAACTTCCTTTTGTCAGTTCTCTGCCTGCTGGCTGCTCTTAGAGTAGTGGAATAAAAGCAGGACTGAAAAGGGATGAGAGGGGGCTGATAGGTTACAGCACTCTGTTTCTTTAGGGGCTAAACGCTTTAGCTAAAAACTTCATCTGATGACAGCATGCATTGTTCATGTGTTCATTTTCATATATACACGTCATAGAACATCGTATTTCTCAACCTACACGCAGTTGGTGTAACCCATTCACAGAGCAGAACATACTGAGGGTGAATTACATAAGTGCATGAGTCAGCCACCACGCACAACATCTCATATGACATCATTAGTATGAATATTTGAAGTAAACAAGTCACATTTAGTGTACACTTTGCATTCACGTGTGAGCTGAGAAGACACACATGAAACTGGTCACGTTAAACCACGGTTTAATGTGCAATTATTTCCCAGCGTCACACGAAGCTTAAAGCCTTTACAGAGTGCATCTTCATCAATCAGCAAAGCCTCCAAGATGTTGGTTTATACAAAGAGACTGTAAGAGGGAACTATAGGTATATACATAATTCATCTTTATTGAACATAATAATATACATTCTTATGGAAAAAGTAAGTAGGAGTGGGACAATTGACTAAAATTGCACTAAAAAGAGGCCGTGACGGTACAAAATGATGCTAAACTGCTAAAACAAAACTGTGGTCTGCGATTCAAACTAAGTCAAAATGGAGTGTAGCTGATCATCGAGCAGTTTCGTACAGTCGGAACACAGAGCAGCCTACCGAAATACATAATCATATTTACAAAATATACATGTTCAAATACAATGTAAACCATTCACTGTCTTCTAAAGTGTGTTCACCAAAAATAAAATAAAATAAAATGAACAATGGCTGAATTAAAGAATCAATAAAGCTCATGCCTGAGGAAGAAAACCAAATGACTAAAGGACAGTTTGTGGCTGCAGTCGCCATAGCTTAAAAGATTTTTTTTTTCCTATGGAGTTCACAACCTTCTACATTCAACAACCCTAACAAGCACAAAAAGGGTTGGAGGTCATGCAAGTGAGGTTCTCCCAGAGGTGCAATGGAGCTGTCAGGGCTTCCTGTGATAGAGCCTGACAAACAGGCCAATCAGGGCTGAGAGGCCCCGTCTCTTCAGCCTCTGCCTCAAAGACAGAGGAGCGCAGGGTGGGGAAGTAGAGAGAGAGAAAAAAAAAGGGGGGGGGGGGGGATACAAAGAGAGTTCACACAGCCTGACACCACTGTTCTTTCAGTCCTCTGGTGCATAAGTGAATAAAAGAAAACATGCAACAACAGGCAGCAAAATGATGAATCATTCGCATTTCTGGGCCACGGTTACACATCCTCTTAATGCCAAGTGATGAAATATTTAAGATACTATCATGTATCATTTTACGGTAACCATGATCTTTGTGTGAGCCTAACAAAGACTTCCAAGGGGCTGAGTCTGACCTTAGTTACGCTCTAGCTGCCATGCACAGGTGCTGTACAACGTGACCGTTTGATTTCCTTGGCTGCTGTTTCACACAACTGTCTGATGCTGGTGTTCGCTCCTGGCGATGGAGTTGCTCGTTTGCAACCACTTTACGAAAACTTACCAACGTCCGAACGTGGTTTCAGGCGATGAATCCCACCCTCAGGGATGCATTCGTGGTCTATATTGTATTTCTTTATTGCATTGCATATTTTCATCTTTAAAAGAAAAATAAATGATGCACTTTGTTTAACACCTTATGTGGTCTTCATCATTTGCAAAACTTAGTAATAAAACAGGGGCAATTTACAACTGTGAAGCTTTTTTTTTTTTAACAAAGTTTGTGTGATGACTTCAAATTAAATCCAATATCCGCTAATTAGCTGGAATGTGCACAGCTTTGAAGACTACACAATAATCGTTTGGCACAGTGTATAGTCTTTATTTTATGTCAAAAGACACCTGTGTTAATAAGCAACACCGTTAATGATCATCCTCATGGATGATGGATGAGGAAAGAAACACATATCAGCTCATATGCAGATGCCACATTAACATTGTTAGCCGACTTCAACATGCTACCTGCTCCACTTCATTGGAAAGATTGCATACTCATATGCAAATCCACCCAAGTGGATAATAAAAGAGTATGTTTTTGCATTTTGTATAATTGATGATTATAGGTTTATGTGCTTTTTTTTCAATGAAAACCAGAAGCCAAAGCTGTCATCTCCAGAACAATTAGCAGAAATATTCTACTGTACCTTGAAATGACTAAAGGGCCTAAATCGTCTCAAAGAAAGGATGCAGGGTTTACAAAGAGCTTGCTGTGTGAGATGCTCGAGCGAGTTAATGTATCTGAAATGTTTTCTTTCTTTTTCTAAATCTCTGACATAGGATGTGTCTCACATCCCTTATGACTCATTGTTGAAAACTAATTCCTGTGTAAAACAAACCTAAACATATGTTTTCCCTTCACTGTGTCATTTGAATTTTCCAGATGGATCACATACAGCTTTGAGCTACAACAATGTTTTCTATGCAAGTCATATTATTCATGCACTGATATTTCTATCTAGGACATAGGAACGTGTCTTTGTGAAAAGCATGGAGAAGTGTGGCATGAGTGATGCTTTAGTGTCTGTATTTGCATCTGCACTTTCCTCCATCCACATGTGCATGAGACAGTGAATATTAAACCAGCCCAATGTCTGTGTGGAACACAACATGAAAATGCTTTGAAGATTTTCCTGCACTTCCTCTGTACTCCATCAGCGGAGGGAAATTGAGCTAATGAACCAAAAAAAAAAAAAAAGGAACGAGGTTGTGGGAGGGGGGTTAAAAAAATAGCAGAGAGAAGAAGTAGGAGTGAAAGAGTCCCTGCCACTCAGTCCAGTATTCACACTTGATCCAGGCAGGCCGACAGTTTATAGCTCATCCCCTCGAGTGTGTTCAAAATATCAAACACATGCAACTTTGCTGTTATGTGTGGAAATGCATGCATGTTGCACACATACAGCGACATATACACACAACAAAGGAGGGGCTCCGCCTGTAGCTCTGCAGCTCAGCCGTTACATCTTTCCCCATCCACTCAGCCAAGGGGACATGGAAAGAAGAAGTTTTATAGTATGCAACTTTAAAAAAATAAAAAACTGGTAGAGAAGAGCAATAAAGAAGTGAGGGAGACACACGAGAGTTGCAGTTTGAATTTGTTCCACAGTGTGGAACAAGCTGAGAGCTCCTGGGTCAAGTTGGCAATAGGAGGTGGTACATCTGCTCTTAAGAACTTAAAAAGGGAAACAAAGCACTGAGGCGGCATAAAATAGTGCCTGGCAAGTGTCTGTCATCTAATTTGTGTGTGTGTGTGTGTGTGTGTGCAGACAAACTCTTGGTTTAGACGGTGTCCCTGTAAGACAGGAGGAGAAGAAAGAAGAGGAGAATTAGTAAAGAAAAAACTGGCCACACGTGTGTATGTTAAAAAGAGAGAGTGAAAAATGTTCCCTCAAGCAAATAAAGGTTTTCTCATAGAATTATGGAATATATTTTATCATCTTCAAACATGTAAGTATTTGCATATACACACCTACACACACACACACACACACCTACTCATATTCGCATCCATCCACATCTGCCTGCACACAAGCACAAACAACCATTGGTATGATGTAACAACATGCTCCTGTGCAACTGGCATCAGTTAAAGACTGAATTAATTTTTTTTTTTCCAGGTTTTATTGGATTTTATTTTTAGTCCCTTGTTGCCAATGCTGCTCACAAGGACCTTGTGAAAATCGTCTAGGAACCTCTGCCAGGTAGTTCACACCTCCACATCCTGTGCCTGATGTGTTATAGCAGGAGACACATTTGACAGCACTGAGAGCCATTTTCAGCCAGAGAACTAGCATGGCTGCTGGCAAAAAACAAAAAATAGAGAGAAAGAAAGAAAAAAACAAAAAAAGCAGGATTTCTGCGTGTTTTGGTTGGTAGGTGAAGAGGCATTTGGGGACACTGTAGGCAAAGTGTGCTCTTGTGCAAAAAAAATGAGGACGAAATTCTATTGAAGTCATTTGATTTTGAAAGTTGAAACAATCGGTGCAAAGCATTTGGCATAAAATGTGTATGTGTGTGTAGGTGTGGGGACTGACGTTCCCTTTTTAGTTCAAACCTTTGCACTGTATGTGACAACTATGCAGTAACGGTTAAAATGAAAAGTAACACTTGACATGAAACGTGCAGAGTTTTGACAGGCAGAATATTTGTGAATATTTCAGCCGAATAATAAGACGCCTGCTCATACAGTATAGCAAATACTGCATGTTGATTGTTGTGGTCATACGTGTCCGAATAACACTGCAAGGTTACTAGATACACACTTAAATGTTTGCATGAAAATGAAAATGATCATAGCTAAATCAACATCAATGCAATTCAAACCAGTTTAAAAATAAATAAATAATCAAATTCATAGATTATGGTAAATGTAATTAGCTTGGGCATTTTATTGTGCCATATTGTCCGTGCACTTGCCATCTTTACCGCTGACACAGCCCCAGGTATTAGTCACTAATACATTTATTTAAGGCCCACGAGTGATGAGTCATGATTGTATCAGGCAACCTAAAGACACACTGACAGACGGATACTGGCTCCTGCGGAAACTTGACCTTTAACCTTTTGCCGATGGACCCAGGCAAGGCTGCTAGCTTATATTAAATGTTTTTGCCAAACTAACCAGATGGCAAATATGCATCTATACAGCCAGCAAAGAAGATTAAGAGACGAGACATCAGCACAGTCCTACAGAGACAAGCTTCCTCTTTGCTCTGAAACGGCTGGATGATTAATGCTGAGTAGGTAAAGCAGAGGGACATCGCTCTGCTTGCCTGTAGGCCTGTCCTGTCTTAACAAAGATGAAGCGGAGTACAGGCAGTTCACTGGAGAGGGGGGGTGGGGGAGGATAGAGACAGGAAAGGGGGCAGCAGAAAGAGGGAGAGAGTGTATCTGAGAGGGTGACACCGAGATAAAGTGAGAAATAGAAAAAGCAATTGAGTGTGAGGGAAAGCAGGGGAGTGTATATGAAGTGAAGTCGGGGACAGAGAGCTGGTTTCTTGTGTGATAGTTTGTCTTCTAAGGATTTACTAACACAGATGTCCATGTAAACACAGGTGGATGTGTGAGAAATGCACTCATGCAGGGACACACAGCGGATGTAGCAATCCCCACAGTTCCCGGGAGGCCACGGACAGAAATATGATAGATGGGGGGGATCGTCGTTTTTATCGGCCTTCCTCACTCCCTGTCTGAGTGGCCTGTAATTGAATGATCGTTACACCAAAGTTATTGCTACGTCCCCACAGTTGAAAATAGAAATTGAGTTCGAAACAGCATTTAGTGGTTTTGATTTATGGGAAACAATGGGAACCTTGTTTTTCAAGCCTGGCACTCTGATGGGCAATAAAGAGGAACAAGGCTTTTCGCCTGCTGTACCCACTCTGACACAGATCCACCAGTCAGTCAGCCAGCCTGCAACCAGTCCGCAAACCAGCTGGGGCCCTTCATGGAAGGAAGTGTTTTCAGCAAATTTGTTTCCTTCAAGTCTCGCCCTGAATGGTGCTATTCATTAAAATAGACTCCAGTCGGTAGGCACTGCTGCCATAGCACATTTATACACTTGTGTGCCTCCGTCCTCACTCACAGAAGTGGACGCACACACACAAATCCACCTGCGCACGCGAAACTCACAAAAAGCAGATTCTCTTTTCTTCTGGTCCAGCTCCTCTTTGCAGGAGGCCTTTCCATAATAAAAGCAAAGCCACAAAGAGAGAGAAAAAGGGCTCTGTTGCATGCGCCGCTATCCGCTTTCAGTCAGAGGCACTGGAGCCGTATATTTATTTCTGTGAAGTGAAAAGGGACGTGATATTTGGATTAAGGTGGTTCTAACTCAGAATCAAGGGGTCACTAATGTGGGTGGTGGTGTATCCAAATAGCTATGAATTGCAAAGTGTTAACTGTGGAGTTGTGATGCTGCATTACGGTCACGTTAACTGCTGTACGAGGTTCGTGTCTGATTGGCAAGAACTCGAGTCTACAGTAACTGCAATACATCTTAGTTTTTCTTGGATGTAAGCATGTGAGGGTAAACCCTACTCCAATTACAGATGGATTAGTGGACGGGACTACTGGGCACAGAGTCCGGGGGCCCGAGAGATCAGGGTCTGTAAGCCCCTGAAGGTACTGATTATATGTTGTTTGAAAAAAAAAAAAAAAAACATCAACTCAAAAAGACCACAACAACATGCAAAGCAGCTCAGAAATAATGAACATAGTCCTGAGACTTTCTAGAACAAACTAAACATTTCTAACAGTAAAAGTATGCAAATAATAAATAACATCACCCAAAATAAAAAATAAAAAAATGTCCACAAATGAACACAAACAGATCATAAAGCAAAAGTTAAATTTCAATCGAAAACAAAGGGTTCTTTTGTTATTTATCCATAACTCCAAAGCCCCTGAAATACACCGGCAGCTCACTCGCCACACGGCTTCATCCATGCAATTGGATGCAAACATGTCCTGCAAAAAAAAAAATCATTTTTAATTCCTGTTGAATTCCAGGACGTAAATTCCATCACTTTATTGCTAATATATAAGGAATTTTTAAGTATCTGCTTTCTCCCAATACATGAAGAGAACCAGAGAGTGGCACTAAGATGGTCGGTCACACGGAGAAATCCTGATGCCTGCAAACACGGTCGTGTCATCAGACTTGTCTCATCACAGACCACAGGGCTTTTCTCGTTTTAGAGAAAGAGCCAGCGAACCAAAGGACCTGAACCCACACACCAGAAACGCCTAAGGACTGGTGATGCACATCAATACTGTGCACATAAATGCACAGCCAGGCATGTGCATCTGTTGGGAGCATATGGGACAAATCAAACGCAAGTGCACACACACACACACACACACATCATAAAAAGCCATTTCTCCTTCAGCACCCTGTGAAGGCGTTAAACCCCACAGGCTCAGAGAGACGAGATACATCTCCTCCTTGATATCCTCAAAATATTGCAGCGTGATGTCATCTGTTGACAGACATATTGCTTTGGCAATACCGCTGCTACGAACACTGCTGTGTGTATCTGCAATCGATAAAAGCCGTGAGTCATGTACATGTCTCACTTTATTAAGTGCATTTGAAAGATGTCACTTGTGAGAATTATCCGCTGCACTTCTGAAACCCAGTATGTTTGTTTCAAGTGACATTCTTCATACTGTTTGATGTGTGTGTGTATACACACTCACACACACACGGCTCATCTTTCACAGGACAGCGACCCTAAACACACTGGCAGGTTAACAAAGGAGTGGCTACAGGACAACTCTGTGAATGTCCTTGAGTGGCCCGGCAAGAGTCCAGACTTGAACCCAATTGAACGTCTCTGCAGAGATCTGAAAAGGGCTGTGCATCGACGCTCCCCGTCCAACCCGATGGAGCTTGTGAGCTACTGCAAAGAGGAAGGGGAGACACTGCCCCAAAACAGGTTTGGCCGCTTTGTAGCATCATACTCAAAAAGACTTGAGGCTGTAATTGTAAAAAAGCTTAAGAAAGATAGATTTTAATCCATTTCGGAATAAGGCTGTAAAAGTGACTACTTTCTGGATGCACTGTAAACTGGTGACACACTAGTTGTATTTTATTAATAAAGTAGGGAAAAGTTATAAAACTATGCAAAAACTATAATTAAGGGGTTTTATTAAAGTGTTCGGCCAAATATCTGAAATTCTAGAAACTATGGATTTGAGTGAAATGTCTAACATCTGGAAACATTGTTATGACACTAAAAAGTGATGGACATTTAGATTTGTAAATGTAGTTTTAGTTGCTCCCGGACACATTTCTATTGTGTTGCAGCTTTTGCAGCACATTTCATCATTTATTTGTGTTGTGGCTTTTGCAGCACGTTTCTTTGCTTGTGTTTTCTATATTGTCAGTGCAATGAGCTCTCAGGGCCACCGTAGATATGGCAAAAATGACAAAAATAAAAACACTGGGAGAATGTGATCGCTGTCACCAATACAATAGGATAAGATTCAAGTTGTACATCTCCACTGGACTTTCTGGAGCTATACACAAACAGTTCTCTCGCTGTGTGAGATGTGCAGAGGTGTTACGGAGTGAAGTGTCACGTCTTACCAACACTCTTTCTTTGGCTTCGTACTGATCTGGCTACAGAGAGCAGTTTACTCAGTGAGGTATTCAGATTTAATGTTCATTAGTGACAGCTGCTGGAGATGTCTGTCACTTTAACCAGTAAGTGCAGTGCCAGTACCGGTGTGAATGTCATTTGCTAATGACCGGCTAATTAGTCAGAGATTAGCAGATCAATTTTTAGCCAAACTCAGAGTAATTCACCAGTTTGTACAAATAAGTCTTCACACTCCCGCAGCAGGAAGCTGAGCGGTTGAAACCAGCTGCGAAGGAGACCAGCAGTGCTGCAGAACTAACAGGCTGCATTAAAGTTCAGTTGATACTGATCTTTAAAAAAAAAAAAAAAAAGGCCCAAATTAGCATCAATACTGATCCTCAAACACACACCAGAACAAAGGTTGCTTTACTTGCCATCACTGAGGTGACAGTTGGTGACACCCTTCTGTACAGTACATGGCCTAACGTATGTGGGTCCTGTAGCCAGTGCAGCCATTTAATAAAACCTGTGCCCAATCTGTAAAGGCTTGTTTAAAGGAGATGGGTTATTAGGCTGGCAAACACTCATACAAACCAGAGGAGTGATATGCTGTATACTGCATGCAGTACATCAAACTCACCTAGAAGAAGAACTGACCGAATTGCACCACGCATGTTTCATCTAGATGATTTTCTGAATTCTGAGGGCAATTCTGTGCACTCAACCATGTAGTGTGGTTTAAAACACGTCTAATTATAGATCACTGCACTCTAAATCTAAACACACATTAAAGACTAAAGTAAGATATGCAGACGTACATCGTGAATCACTTGTAAACCAGCAGTTACTGTTGGAATTTATTCGTAAGATGTAGGAGTTTAAAAAGGGGAAAATCTGATTCAGTTTCATTCCCCACAGTGTAAAACAGCAATCAATCTGCTGGATGTCTGCATTGTGAGTTTTGGCAGGAATAATGGGCTAAAACCAAGCTTTTAAACACACACACACACACACACACACACAGAACTTGGCTAAGGTTATGCAAGATTTAACCAAACAAATTACACTCAGTGAGGAGGTAGTGCACAAAAATAGACCCACCATCTCTCTCTGACTTATGCAATAAACACCACCCGGTGCTCAACAAAACAAATGCTGGAAGTATTTGTAAGAACCATGCCATCTGTTCACCTGGACATTTCCATGGTGTCCTTGGTGAGATAGACGATCCAGTAGACCAGGTTGAAGGCGCCGAATGAAAGGGGGAAGAGGATGCGGGAGTACTTGTCGATGATACTGGTCCCAGTCAGAACGTTGTTGGCCGGGACGGCTGAACCCTGCTGCAGGAAGGTGTGGGCGTTGACGGGTGGGTTGGGAAATGTTTTGGCAGGGCGGTCAAACAGCGGGGCAGAGTTGATCCGCTTCTTAAGCGCACTACTGGCTTCCATCTAGATGAGGCAAAGAGAAAGATTTGGAAACTGTCAGTGGAAAAAAAAATCACATCAAACAGAATATTGTCCGATGCTGCACTGTTGCATCCAGTGAGTGATACAATCATAACATACTGAAGTAGCTATAGATAGATATAGATATAGCAAGTGCACCATAGCCGGTTGGGTTAAACACAAGAATGTCAATTACTGTATAATTTTCCTGTTGATTTGATGTGATTTCGACTGATGCCATGATACAGATGTGTGCAGCTGTGGCAAACATATTGTAAAAAGAGGCTCGCGGTGTATCGACAGCTTGTTATCACTGCGCCTGATCAACTCTCGGTGAACCACTGTAAAACACAGCTCACGCTCGCTGCTTCAAGACTTGTAAATCAGATACAGTGTTAGTATACAGGGAGGAAAGCAGTGTGCATCCGAAAGATGGGTGGAGAAACACCGTGTTGCCTGTTGGTGCCGTCAGCCAGAGGAGGCTAAAATAGCGAGCAATCCCCGTTTTTCAAATACAGGAAACTGCATAACTTCTCAACAGAAGAGCCACTGGAACAGATGCCATCGGTGTTATGTTCAAAGAAATGAGCACAGTCCCAAAAAATCCCCAAAAAACCTTATTAAATGTATAGAATGTTTTGTCCTGTCGAAACCTTGTGACTGCAAAACTCCATATTTTATAGGGACGTACAATGTTTGTACACAAGCTATTGAAAGTCTAAGTCTTGACGTGTGTCCCCACTATTACTTGGACCATCAGTGTCTGCCAGTGTATCTCAATAGCTTAATTGTGGATTGAGGAGGATTTTGCTGTCCAGCTAGTCACACTAAAAGCTAAACAATTAAGTACTCGTATCGGTACTCGGTTTTGCTAAGTACTCCATCGTAAGTACTTGTTCTCAGTCTGGGAAAAAGCTGCATTGGGGCATCCCTTGTCAAAATCCTTCGGAGTGCAGAAAACACCACCTGGATGAAAATCCAGGTGATGAATTACAGTGAATTACAGTGTGTGCATCGATTGTATCTGAAGGGGAAAAGTCCAGTGTCCTAAATGACCACTACATCAGGCTGTGGCTTGAAATGTCAGCAGAAAAAAAATTGCATGTATTAGCTTGTGTACAGTGACTTGCAAAAGTGTTTATTTTTTCTCCACTATTTGTCACGTTACAACCATAAATGTAAATGTACTTTATGGGGGTTTAATGTGAGAGACCGACACAGACGCTCTGCAACAATTTTACTCTCTGGATGTGCATAGATGGTAGAGACAAACCCCAAAAGAATTGCACGCGGTCCTACAACCAAGGGGGGCTGAAAACAAAGGCACTTCCCACTTTTCAGATAATTATTTGTAAAAAAAAATGTTGAAACCATTTGTCATTTTCCTCGCATTTCACCATTATGTACCACTTTGTGTTGGTCTTTCACATGAAATCCCAATAAAATACATTTACTTTTGTGGTTGTATGTATGTTCCGCTGATCCGATGTGTACCAGCTATAACAACATGCCTGTTTGGCTTCTTTGTCAAATGCCAGAGGGATCAGCTCCACTTCTCTTTATCCACTGCCCCAGATTTTGACAGACCCACTTTGACATAGGCAGAATGGGCATAGAGTGATTGACAGATGTATGTTGTTTTGGTATATGTGTGTGTGTGTTTGTGTTGAGAGGGGGTTTATAGCTAGAGTTACATATTGTCCTATTTGTCTTATTGTGTGTGCGTAGGTGTGTGAGAAATAAGGTTACACTAACCGCACACTATCAATACATCTGACACGGGAGTAAGTGCATGCAGGTTCTTTGGTGTAGGAGTTGAGTGGGTGTACATGCTGTGGATGAATATCATGAATATCAAAGGTGTTTGTAAATGTATTTTATACTAATATATTTGAAGCAAGACCATCAGCATCCTGAACATATCCACTATGGCACTGCTTTGTTTTCATTGCTTTGCTTCATGATCTGTGTATTCTGATCTGTGTATTCTAGCAGTTTACATGCTACAGTTTTAGTGCATTAGTGATCTCTGCAACTGATCCATTCATATAGTGATCCCCATTGGAACCTTTCTCAAAATATTATAATGGCTACCAGGGGTAAAATTAATGGTTATAGAAAGTCTATGATGTAACCTTAGTTGAATAGCTGCAAAAGTGTTTGCCACCATCATGCAAATAGGTGAATGGGAAGCAACTTTGTAAAGTGCTTTAAGTGCCTGCAAGGTAGGAAAGTGCAGTCCACTTAGGATTTAAGGTAAATTGCTAATCAGCAGCTTAGCTCGGAATGCAGTGTGAGGGCTGAGCTGTGTTAATTATTAATATGTAATTCTTTAAAAAGGCCTGATGGATGAAAGGAAGTGCAGAAATGACTTCATCATGTTGCTTTCACACCTGCGCTGCAACCCTGGACTTCTCTAGACCGTTTTCAGAGGGACTGCATATCATAACTGCAAATGTCCAAAGTTTACATGTAAACAGCTTTAGTAACTTTATTTACTGTTGGACACAGTGATGGTGCCCTTTGTTCACACTTCAATCTCTTAACCAACACTTTTGGTTTAATCCAGTCATTTTAGAAATAATTTGGTGGACGAAACAAAACGTTACATTTACTTGCAGGAAATTTGAAACACATCGTGACAAAAATATCATTTACTTTTTGCATTTTTTTCCATTTACACTTACGACCTGGGCAAACACACATCAGTTAGAAGACAAAAAAGCTATTAAGATGTAAGCATAAATGCTACAGACAGATGT
Source organism: Channa argus (assembly GCF_033026475.1). Taxonomy (NCBI): domain Eukaryota; kingdom Metazoa; phylum Chordata; class Actinopteri; order Anabantiformes; family Channidae; genus Channa; species Channa argus. The sequence continues at coordinate 8,883,078 of NC_090218.1, forward strand.
TTTCATGGATGGATTCCTCATCAGGCCAACATAAAGCCACCACAGAGAGATGGAAATTACACATAATGTAAAGGGACATGAAACAAAAAAGGGAAATTAAATGACACTGAGCAGTTACAAATGACCAAAAGGAGACACATATGACCAGAAAGAGAGAAAATTTACATTCAAAGCTGTATGATGCCTCTTCTGTATAGGACAGGTGGGGGACAATGGAGGTCCTTTGCCTTTTTTTAAATTATCTGTCTGCAATGAAAATACCCCTAAAGGTTATGTAGGGGATGCTGTGAAACACACTAGCACCAACCAAAAGGATCGGAGGTCCTTCAATTTGACACCGTTCCACTAGGTTGGCTGAGAGAAGGCAGGCTTCTTGGCAATTTCTGAGGAGCAAGGACTGTTTGGAATCTCCAGTTATCACATTGCAACACACAGGATCTGCTTGAGACACTGAATGCAAACAGAAACACGTTTGCAAAAAGACTCCGCGGGGTAATTCAGGGACTAAACACTGACACGGCATTTTTTTGGTTGTCAGCACTCTTGCCCGATCCGAAAAATCCTGACAGACACTCAGTCTAATTGTGGGAACGCCAGGAAAAATGCTTGAAAATCACAACGGCCCCGGCATAATTAGGATGTCGCTCCACCCAAGCGACGTTCAACAAACCTGCAATTACATGTACAAGTACCTGTAGCTGGGCCTATAAATAAAGGCCCCATCATTTAACCTTTCCATCTCTCTCTTCCCGTATTTCCTCCTACCAATGGTTGATGTTCTGTGAATTTCCTGCACCACCTACTCACACACACCATCAACAATGCGTGCAGTACTGTTTACACACTCCTATAAACAGCCCCTTCCCCTTTTTGTGTTTACAGCCGTATATTTGATACATTAAATGAACCATTTGACTCGTGTTACTGCGAGCGTTTCAGTCCTGTTATGGCTTCACCTGACAGACACAACAGGTCATAATCGTGACATCGGAAAGATGGCCGTTTCTATTCCCAGTGAAACCGCATTGTTATTTTTTTTAATGTTTTCTATGTAACGAAGAGTCTTCCCTCCTACGTATTTGGTGAAAGCAGTCATTTTCCATGATGCATCCCTCCCACTCTATCTTTCTCTCAGTGTAACTCTCTCTCGCACACGAAAACAAACCGCACAGGCGCCTCACGTCCATCTCTCCATCTTGCTGCACAAAAAAAAAAAATGGTCGGGCCAGCTTCCCTCGGCCCCCTCTCGGCCCCCACTTCTCATGAGCCTGCAGTGATCTGCTGGATTCCCTTAATCTATGGCTCTTACATAATCTGTAGCAACGCCGGTCAAAGGGCCACTGGCTGTCACTCTCTGTGGTTATCACGCAGTTACAGAGCAGAATAGTGGACTGGGAGAGAAGGATTGGATAGATGATACATGCACTGGAGATGATAGTGCATGGATGGAGGGGCATAATGTGCTGTAATTATAAGAGATTGTGTGTTCAAGTGTGGGGACAAGCATGGATAAAGCGGAGATTGCGGTGCTTCAGTTTTTATGTTTAGGTAGCACATTCAAGCAAAAAGGTAAGGAGAAAGATAAAAGGGGAACAGAGGTGTGTGTGTGTGTGTGTGTGTGTGTGCGTGTGTGTCAGTGCAGACAGAGTAGAGTGGAAAAGCACAGCCGGGGTCTAGAGATGAAGTAGAACACAAATAAGGATATTGTTAGTGAGTTTTTGTTTGTGCACGTGGGGGAAGAAAGTAAGGAGTGTGTGCTTATGAGAGTTGGTTTTTTACTGGGATGAGGGAGACTATGAAGGAGAGACCGGAGAGCGCGTTGTTCACGCTGCACATAATGCATGTGCGGCCACAATTAAGCATATTGGTGAACAGTTGGCAGACGTAATATCAAATATATTGCATCGCTAGTTGCATTGTTTACATAAAAATTATGCAAGCACCTGCTCTCCTGTCTGCAGTTTGGACAGAGAACCACTGAATTGGTCTTTAGGCCAAAGACCAGCCTCGTGCATCAAAGCATTTGATTAGTAACCTCAAATAAAGCACATGGTGAAGTGACACCTCAGAAACTTCCAGAATGCATGGAACCAAAACTAAGAGTAAACAACCATCAGCGTTGGGCTACTTACTCAGAGAATGTAACATAGTACTCATTACCCGTTACTCTGTTCAGAATTATTGTTATTACTTATTACTCCCTGTCAGAAGTAGCTTATTTCATTACTTGTTATCTAACGTCCCTGCATTTCATCCACCACATGTGGGGCCACAAGCTTTGTCAGTTCTTTGTTGCTTGTTGTAGTCGCTGTCGATGGTTAAGAACCAGTTTTACTTGTTTAGCCATTGAAGGACCATGTTCATCCTCTGCAGCTGCAGCAGGCTCATCTTTGTTTAAGTGCATCTCCATGAGCTCTACTATAAATTGTTGTGCTGTTTCAAGAGGTTTGACATTGCATTTTTCAAAGTGGACAGAAACGTACCTCTGCCTTCACACAATTTACATGTTACAATAATATTATATATTTCCAGCTGCTGAATGCTGGCAGTTCCATCTTCCACACCAACTTACTGCTTATGGTGACACATCCAAAAGCGTGACTTCTGGATCAGTGGCTTTCAGGTTGTCCCTCAGGGGTCACCAAAGAAGACCGTGTTCCGCACGTTGATTTGGCACGAGTTTTGACACTGGAATGCCCGTCCTGCCGCAACCCTCCCATTTTGTCTGGGCTCGGGACTGGCACCGCTCTTGGTAGCTGGGCAGGGCCAGCCATCATAAAGCACTTTTCTACTTTATTGGTACCCAGAGCACTTTACACTGCTTCTTATTACCAATTTGCACTCATACACCAATGGGAAAGCTGGGCTACAGTCCCCGGGACCAGCTCACTCACCGGGACAAGCAGCAATTCTGAACTAGATAACCTTTTGTAGACTGTGGCACCTTCACTCACTCTGACCCCTGATGTACTCTGGGAATATGCCAGCTCAAATCTAGAGGCAGTCGCCTTGAACATCTCTACAAAAGAACTGGTCTCACGGCACAAAAGGTAAAGCGTTATGAACGCATCCACATTGATAAAGACTTTCTCTAAAAGCCAGATCGTTAAATCTGGTGAAGGCAACACCAAAGTTCTATTCTCTAGTATCAAGAATATTTTGAAACCTCCTGACTCATCTGTATAGCAGCAGGGTCAGCTCGTCCATTTTGCTGCATAGTGAGGGCACGTAAGACAGGAACATACTGATCACGTCAGTGGAGATGCACAAACCCACACAAGCTTTTACCACTTCTCCGGAGCTTTGTTACACGACTCCTTCATCAAAATAGCCAGTAAAAATTAGAAGCCAGAAAAGTAGTAAGTGAGTCCACAGGGGTGGTAGCTCTGATGTTCATGAGCTCTTCCCTGGAGTAAGAGCAACCAGAAATGTGGCAGAAAACTGGATTAAAACACACAACCAGACAAAGTAGAGCACCCCGAAACAGTGAGGCCACCATCCGCGGCGCCACCTTAATGATAGCGGAAGAGCCAGGGATCAAACAAACAACCCTGGGGTTGGTGGATGACAGCTCTACCCGCTGAGCTGTTTTCAGTGGGATAAACTGCAATATTTTTATTTTTTTAAACTTTTGATGCCACTTGTTTCTGGGAAAAGTAATTTTAGTAAAGTAATGCATTAATGTAATCTCATGAACTTGAGATAGTAAAACTGTGAACTTTTTACAAACAAAGGACACGAGATGAATGAAACTGCCACTTTTTTATTTTTGCAGCTGGCAGGTGTAGCAGCCTCATGTGCTACACACAATTATCGTACAGCTAGTGTCGCTTGCCAGATTTTAGTATGCGTTAAGTTTATGATAGCGACTAAGAGAACATGCTGGACTCCTATTCTGATTAACGTTACTGATGTCACTCATCCGGATCAGGGAAGCAGGCAGGGATATGTGGACAAAACCCCAGATTTCTGAATATATTTATTTATATATATATATATAATATATTGCACCACATCCACGATGCCAACAGCAGAATGTGTGGACAAATGGTGACACATTCAATATAATGGACAATGAGGTGTCATGTGACATGATGACGTCGTGTGAAAACCCTCTAAACAGTGATATAACGGTATAACTATAATGGCCGTAACAACTGTTATTTTAAATCAGCATTCACAGCAAAATGATGCATATGCTGTTAAAAAGCATTAGTTATCAAACTGAGTGATGCCTCTATCACCTCTGCTTACAGTACAAAAGAATGTTATATTATCTATTGCAATTTTATCAAATTCTACACAGATACACAATAATTTAGCTCCACATAAGTCATATGTGACACATAGGATTCACTATTTCTGCTGCATTTAACAGGCCTCTTGCCTCATTTGATTCACTGTATTGTAATTTAAAGGCAGTGGGATACTTTTACTAAAGGATAAGAACGTTGGCAGTTTGCTAAGTTCGCAAACAATTGTCTCAATGTAAAGACGTATGGATTCAAAAAGACTACTGATGCCACGGAACGTGGAACGTCAGGATTTATTTTGGATAAACTTAATGCCCCCAGCTGCTTAGTTTAAAGAGAACGGCTTGATGTGGAGACAAAGAGAAGCCACAAAACCTTCTTCCTGCAAGTGTAACCTCAGCTCTGATCACCATTTATCATAGTGGCTAATTGCAATTTATGCCACTGTATCACAACACCACTAATCCTACGACCCCCTGCAACCTGGGTAGGAATGTCTCCACTTCCATCTGCTTCCTTTTCTTCACCGCATGTGATTACTTAGCTTAAATCAAGTGGGACGAACTTACTGAGGGAACCTCTCCATCGCTCCCTGTGGCTGCAGCCACCTTCATGGCCGCTGCCTTTCTCCGCTCACGACTGGCCTGCAGGGTGGAGAAGTAGTTGACGGCTGCAAACTCAATCAGGGCGGAGAAGACGAAGGCAAAGCAAACGGCGATGAACCAATCCATGGCTGTGGCATAAGAAACTTTGGGGAGAGAGTGGCGAGCGCTGATGCTGAGTGTTGTCATGGTCAGGACGGTGGTGATGCCTGCACATAGGAAGGAGACAAAAAAAAAAAAATAGAAACACCCTGATATATACAATTATTCTTGGAAGGCAAAAACACTCAGCACGCATGTATAAACTACATATTAGAAAATATCATCAGGCTAAACAGCTGCAAATCAGCCTGCCATTTGTCAGAAGGTCTTCAAATAGATCTATCAGAACTGTCAATTCAGAAAAGTTGAGTTATTATTTAAGTGGGAGCAAAAATTGGCAACAACTTTTTACAAAATTGCTTTTTCAACTCTCATGTTACCTTCTGTCAAATAATGTCTGTGATCAGTAGATCAGATAGTAGTTTATTAGACCGACATGCTGCAGAGATGATAGAACGTTTGTTTCTAACTAGGTATTGGCATGTACTGTTGTGAATCATTGTCCCAAACATTAAAAAAAAAAAAATCAGCAGTATTTCGAAAAGCTCTGGCACTTTCCTTTCACCAGTTTACTGAAAAGACATACTTTGATTGATGATTTAGACTTTTTCTAAAGACAAACATAAATACACGTGCTGTGTATTTTGACCTGAGTTTGCATGGGACTCGCCGTTTTCACACAGCGTACAGTGGATGCTAATTAAAGCTCTTATTAAATGAAATAAACACACGTTTCCATGTCTTCCCACATGCATGTGGGACGTAATTGCATACAGGCTGGAGTTTTGTAACATACACATGCCTGCACAGATATTGATTATTAATTTCAACCAATTCTTGAGCAAATGATCTGCTCTAAAATACAAATTATAACAATTACACGTCATTTTCTACAACAAATGAATCGAAACATACGAGACTGTAATATGCAAGAATACAAAACATTTTGCTCCTCAAACAAAAGTGTGTCCACAAAGCGGCTTTCCCAATCATTGACACATGACTGCAGATCTGTTTCATGGCATATAACTAAAATGTCAGGCCATGTGGCACATCAACTCAGTAAGATTTGCCAAAAAGTCACTTGAGGGAATGCTAATCTGTTCGTAAGCAGACTAACCCATGCCCCCGCACTGGCACGACAGTCTGATAAAAAGGCCTCCTGCAAATGACCAAACTAAAGCCACAAAGCATTTGATAATATGTGTCTGTTTCCCAGTACAGGCTATGGGGGAAACCATTAAAGAGGATAATGGATTAAAGCAAGAAATCTCTATGTATGTATTTGTGGAAAAAAGCAAAAGCACTTTTTTTTTTTAAAGTTCTCCTTCTAAACTTGCAGACTGCCGGGATCCCTTTGAGGGAAAAAAAGCCATGCGTGGATCTAAGGCGACTCATCATCGTGGCTACTGTTTGAAATACAGTAAATTTAGATCCCATAAGAGTTTTCAAACAAAATAAGGGCATTTTCACACCTAGAAGGACACCTGTTAATCACAAGAAAAAGGATTTTCTTCTGCCTTGGCCAAATTCCGTCCTTATTAAGTCAGACAAAGATGCTGACAATGTCTTAATGGCCCATTAACAAAGTACATATCTAATTCACTTTCATCAAACTAAAGCAAGCAGGGAAAAGGGGTCATTGAACACTGCTGTCCAATGCTTTTACAAAATGTGCTCTGTAGTTGTCCACATTTCATTAGCAGCCTGGGAACTTATGGGGGATTTAATGTTCCTAATAATGTCTCAAGAGCATTTTCAACAGAGAAAGGCCAACATCCTCCTTCGATAGCCTACCTACTGCTGACAGTCCCAATCTTAAGCGCGTGTTAAATGATTTCAAAAAGGGAGGGGTACGGGATGAATGCCTGTCAGGGTGGGAGGGAGCGTCAAGAGAAAGAAAACAGAGAAAGAATGAGTGTAGGAGGGAGGGGGATGAAGTATAAAGACAGGATAGAAATGAAATGCTTGGGGCATTTATGTGCTTTTATAGGAGTAAAAAGCAAGGTACAAATTAGGCCACACTCAATTAAGTCTGTGAGACTTGTGCCCAAGGGATTTTCAGCTCTTAGGGAGGTTGTTGACAATCCAGTGCACTACATGCTATGGCTTAATATACTGTCATGAAGCACGTTCGTGAAGCCATTTCTATAGCACTTTATCTCTTCTCCCTCCTTCGCAGCTTTCCATCTCACATGCCTGATCAATGACATTCATAAAATGTACCCGTTTGCTTTCAAGCCAAATCGTGTGCTTTATTGCCAAATATGCAGCCACAATTAACTAATGGTGGCAATGAAAGCAGTCTGTTTTAGGCGTATCTTCTTTTTGGTTTCAGCTCAATTTTTACGGGGCTTGGGACCACTGCTCAGATGTGTGCTGGCTTGTGCAACCTCGGAAGCGGATGTTGGGCAGTTTTGGGGCCTCATTGTCTCACCAAACAACAGGGACATATGTGTGGCCACCAACCATACATTCAATAGGTGGCCACTCTATCACCTGAGCCACTAGCACCCACTTTCTTTTTCTTTTTTTTTTTGTTTGAATACAACCCGACGTGCACTGATACTACAATGCACATGCCAATGTAGTAAAAAGGCATTTTAACCAGGTTTATCTCATATCGAGAAGTGAGTGAAACGATGTGGGAGATATGGTTTCCACATGCTAACAGTAATGATTGGGATGTATTCTCTGAAGTAGTATGCAAACCCGTAGGAGTGCGGCCTCACTTCCAGAGACAAGCACAGGCCACAGAACCATAATCATAATCAAAGTTGATGGAAATGTAACATTAAGGACAATGAAAAGCGTAGGAAATGTCTACACACTTTCTACTTTTTTCTTTGTCTCTGTCTTTTGTGTCTGTCTCGTTCCTCTTACTGGCCCCCCTTGTCTTTGTTCAGCGTCTCTCACCCCCTCTGATCCCGAGGCTCGAGTTTGGCGACAACTGTAGCATGATGTAATGTGAGCAAGCGGAACCTGCAAGGGCTCGGAAGAAGGCCAAGTAAACATCCTCCCCCTCTCTGGCCTTCCATGACCAATGTCAATTATTTCCAAATAATTCAGCTCAACTGAAGCGGAGGAGGAACCGAGATAATGAAGAAACGTTAAAACATACCGCAATGACTGTGTCAGTCTTTGTTCTTCCGCAGATGGTTGTATTTTAATAACAACTCCGTGCAGATTAAACCAATCACAGTGCAGAATGTCCGACTGCTTAAAGTTTGCAGAGCTAGAGTCACCCTGGGGTCAAGGAGTGGGAGGCAAATCGATAAATATGGAGAATTTAAATTGCTGTTTTAGATACTTGAGGAAAGTAAAGTTGAGTTTTGAGAACTGAGAACAAACACTTGATAATTTTACACATTGCAAATGTGTCTAAGACCTATAAGAATAAGACTCCACATCATAATGCAGCAGGTTAAAGGATAATTCTTTCTAATCTAAATCATTCACATTTTCAACAAACCCCATAAAGACACTACATCCTGCGAACACGTCACCCAATGGAGGGATGTGTCTACCTGATGTTCTATTGTTTCTCTGAACAACAATGAAAGGCTACAGCACAGATGAAGAAACTAATCCAGGTTAGAGACTGATTCCCTGCTATATGGAATGTCTGTGTGGGGATTATTAAAATTCCTTTATTCCAGAAAATTACTAAAGTTATTCCAAATTCACACAGCGAATTTAAAGAAATCTTACCAAAGACAGTCCGAGCTGGAACCGATTCCTTATTAATCCAAAAAGAGACTTGCGCGAGGATGACGGTCATAATACAGGGGATGTAGGTCTGAATCAGGAAGAAGCCCATTTTCCTTTGCAGGTGGAAGTGAACGGTCATGATGACATATTCACCTGAGACAGTAAACAACAACAACAATAATGAATTAAAAAAATATCAACTCATAAATATACAGAAACAGAACTGTCATTTAACATGTAAAACGTCTGCTTTGTGCAAAGATGGGGATTCTGATGGGATGTTATCTGGTGCCATGAAGCTATTTCTTTTTTTTTAGTATCGTGCTTTGGAATAAAAGCTCTTCTATCACTCACTGCAACACCAGGCAAAAATGTACTGTAAAGTTCACAATCGCTAAAAATGTCACAACGTCAAAGGTGGAAACCGTACATCACCCTCAACCCCATAGCTCCAAACTGTTGAAAAGGGTGGAACACACACGCTGCACATTGGACTGCAGTCAGTATTTGCTCACCTGTATTGGACTTAAGCTTCTCGCTCGACACCGTTTGGCCGATGAGGTCATACTGCAGCAAGCTGGATGATTCCCGCGGCACCTCGACAGAAGAAAGAGGACCTTTCTTCCACGTGTACACGATCTCGCTGATGGGGTAAGCATCTACACAAGATGGTTGAAGAGCCTTGTTAAAACGTGCTGAATCAGTGGCCTCTCCGGGCTGTTGGCATGTAATTCTTTGAGTAGTTAGAACTTATGTGTATTCCTTGTGTGGGTGATAGACTGGTGGCCTGTCCACAGGTTCCCCCCCACCCACTCACCCTATGACAGCTGAGACTATAACCCTTAACAGTGGATACAATAACAAATAGAGTGGATTAATCCTGAGTCTCATGCTAGCGAAAGCTTGAAATACACATCGTGGATGTAATTATTGGTGTGCGCTCTCATACAGTAGATAAGAAACAACCGGGCAATTGAAAGATTATCCTTATTTTTAAAGAATATATTTTGAAAAAAGGAAATGCTATAAATTTGAAAGCGGATGGATGTGAAGATACACTGAGCAGTCACAACCTTAATATCATTTCACAGACACTTTTACAACTTTTCTGAACATTTCAACCGCATTGAATGAGGAACTCCTGCCACAGCTTGGTAACATCTAATACAGCCCCTGAAAATATAAACAGGAAGTGGGGAGAAGCACCATGCATTATACATAAACTGTATTTTTGTCACGCAATTAAAAATATTATTATTAACATATGTGTTTGATATACTGTCACTTTGTTTTATTGTAATTATTTCTGCTTTGTTGTATTGATCTTGAGAAATATATTTCTTTTGCACGATAGGGTTGAATGTTCCAAAGTAAAACCTGCAGTGTGATGTATTTTCTTCTACACTCTGCAATAATATTCATAAGTGAAACATGCGTTTTACATTAGAGAGTAATGACGAGTTGTACGGCTGCACGAACAATGTGAACACCTAAATTCACAGGCCTCGGTTTATTTTCCCAGTGCTGTACCCTCCAAAAAAAAAAAAAAACAAGTTGAGTTTGCTTCCCCCAACTGCACCTATGTGTATGCGTCACCAAGTATCAGCAAATTGTGGGCTGTATTACAAAGTGATGTGACGTCTCATATTGAAATCCCAAACAGCCTCAAACATATCCTGTCATGCAGTCAGCTACGCGGTGACAGACTGATGATTTCTGAGTGACACCATCGGTCCGACCAGTGAGGCTCAGCGAAAACAACTAAACAAAAAAAAAATTAAAAAAATAAAACTCACAGCTACCAAACTTGAGCGGGCAGGTATGGCCGTCCATCGGGAAGTTCATCAGACGCATGGGGCACTCGGCATTTATGGTCAACCTGTCAGAATGGAGAGAAGAGAAAAGAAAAATTGAATGCAAGGTGAAGATTAATACATTTGTATTTTTGTTTAGGAAGTATATGACGCTGGTTGAGAAAGTTTAGTTCTTGCAAAGATAGGTAATTTTCAATAATGCACACAGTACGGATTAAATAAAGCCGCTAAACTCAGTCAATCAATGGTTTAAAGTAGAGCTGATCCGCTTAGATAATCTAGTTATTTTAAAAATGAAAATCTGTTTCTGTGCCAACTCTAGAGGCATTTTTTTCATGCTGCATTTCTCCTTTTGGAACAGAAGCTAGCGTCATGTTTGTTTGAATGGCTTTCCAGGCCTGTCTGCAGTATCAGATGGCACTATTTTTTTTTTTTCCTTTTTTGGAATGGCACTTCATTTCTTTCATGCCTGTGCATATTCTTGGATGCTTGTTTGTTTGATTTGATTTCCAGGTCTGTGCTCTATTCCGGTCTTGGCTGGGCTTGGCGCTCACTGTCCAGCACTGTTACCTCATGGTGTAGAGGATAGTTCCGTTCTGCATGATGCGGAACAGCTTGTTGGGGGTGGTCATGTTGTGAGAGATCGACCTCTTGCCATTCCGGAAAAACGTGTCCGGCGTCCAGATCTTGCTGACCATCAGGTTGTTGAGCCGCAGGATCTCGATGGGCCCCTCAAATTTCAGCCGTTCGTCGATCCACGTCTGGCGAAAGAACACGTCCATGGTGTATTCCTGGATGGTGGAGAGATTACGGGGCACGGATTTATTTACTACTACCACCACTCCTACTTCTGCTGCTGCTTCTGCTCTTGCTGCTACTATCTTCACTACCCCCAGAGAGGATGGCAGATGGGTTTGTCAGCAATGGTTTCTTTGGAACCTGCTGGATAGAGTTCTGGCAATGTGTCTGGCAGTGGGATTTTTATTTATTTTTTATTTTTTTCCCCCCCATCTTGGGACTCTTCAACTATTGCTGCCAGTGCTACTAAAAATCTGAAGTTAGGATTTGCATTTATTTATAAATTGTATGATCAAGGAATTTAGCTGTTCATGTTTAATTTTAGAAAGTTAATATGGCTTTTTATTTTTTATTTAACATAATAACAAGATAATGCAGAACACAAGCTGTAACTTCCTCAAAATATTCCCAAGATGACATCTATCTCATCCTGGGGACTTGAGTTAGAAGTGTCCACCAAACAAGCACCCTGACATGTCAATCAACAATTTTTTTTTCTCTATTGTCTGTATTAAATTCCTGTAGCAACTGTGCACGTTTAACTGATTACAAATTAACTGTATCGTAAATCTTAAGCATAAAAGCTACAATACAGAGTAAATGAATGGCCTCGCTAAAGAACCACCACCACTCTATCACATGGCAGTTCGAGCAGGCTTTAGCGAAACGGTATCTAAAGCCTAACCAGCGTAGAGTTCAACAGACACACAGCACTGAGCCTATCCCATGACAGGAGTAGCCAGCCTATACCATCCCAACATCAGCCCCATCTCTCTCTCTCTCCCTCTCTGATGGGTGGGGGGGGGGGGGATTGTCAACCAGATTAAACTCCTAAGCTGCACTAATGACATCCTGCCCAAATGCTGGAATAAAGACGACTAGGAGCACCGTGACTTGAAGCTACATGGGATAATATTGCACACATTTCCTATAGTGTTCATAACATGACAGTGGGTTTACTGACAAGTGATCAAAGAGATGTCTAAATCTTAGCAGCTAGTTAAGTGGCCTGGTGGTTTACATACCATCTCAACATCTGAAACAGGTCCAAAGCTGGTGACAAAGATATCAGTTTTAACCTCTGTAACTGGACCTACAGCAGGAGGATCAGTGGTTACTTCGATACACACACAAACAACAACTTTGGATCAGACATTTTCATGTTTTTCAAAACATAAAGCGGTGGAAATACACTTAATGTATAATCTATACAAAGAGCAGAAAGAGTATTAGAAATCACATTTGTTTTTAAAAAGAGAAACATTAATTCCTAGTGGATTCACACACTCCCTAGTGATTTTGACATCCCTGTACACATGAAACGCAACCAATTGAAGATTTACACATTAAAACATAAACTAAATAAATATGAGACACTGGAGTAAAACTTCTGGGCAAAGGAACATCGATGCAAACATTTATGAGGCGACATCATATAATATTTGGCACGCTCATTAACATACCTCCAAATCCCGGTCGCAGCCTGTTGTCATAACCGTCCAGTAATCGATCCAAAATACGCGTTATGTTATCCAGATAGATGCTGGTGTCGCTGTGCTGATTCCCCCAGACCCTGTTCGCACTGTGAATAAAGTACAAATGCTTTCAACAGCTGATAACAAAGAGTTTTCTCAGGCGCAAATCGCATCCACAGCGTTTGGTTGTCGTGCGTAAAAAGTCGGATGCGGAGAAAAGAGTTGTCATACTCACCAAGACAGAAATAAGCAAGTTAAAATGAAAGCCATGCCTCGCAAGCAGCCCACAACTAGAAATCCCTGGTCAACTTTTAACACCAGCATATTCCATCATGTCAAAGCACGAATAAACGCTGGTCAGGCTTTTTCCTTTTTTTCTCTCTCTCTCTCTCTCTTTTTTTTTTTTTTTTGGTTGTTATTGTTGCTGCGAACGGTGCGAGGAGATCGCGCCAGTCCAGCACGACTTGACTTCAGCTCTAGTGCGGTTGCGCCCGCCTCAGCCTGAATCGCTCAGATGGAAAAACCTGAAGAGTTTTTAAGAGAGTCAAGAGAAGGAGGGGGGGGGGCATTACCATTAACTGATCAAGGAATTTTACAGGAGCTGCACTGGTCTCGAGCGCAAGTGTAGATGTTTCGGAAATGTTTCTGTTTGATGGGAATAACGAGGCTGTGACAATAAAAAGCGGTGGATGGAAACGAACAGAGCAAGGAGAGAGAGAAGTGGAGGAGGAAGGCTTGAACAAACAGTGTTATCATATCAATGGACAGCAGTGACCTTACATAGAGCTTCTGAATGCAGGAGAATTTGAAATGACTTCACTCTTCTTTCCACTTCTAAGCTTTTGTTACCCCGGTGTGTCTCAGTATGTGTGTGTGTGTGTGTGTGTGTGGGTTTGGACATGCAAAGAGAAAATTGCAAGTAGAGATAAAGCATGATGAACTGTGATTCATATAGTGGTTGGATGGTTGAGTGGAGTGGGTGGTAGATACATTTAGTGCAGCTTCAAAGTCACAATATCCATAGACCAAGAGCAAGGGGAAGGGGAAAATACCACGCTGTCAAAATCAGCTATTCCTACTGGGCTGACGTGAGTTTATCCCTGTTGCACAAGCACAATCCAAGACATTGCATCATTTCCACTGGTGCTCAGTAAAGTGGACATCTAGCTAGTGTGCACAACTATCAGCTGATGGGTTACGGCACAAGGGGCAACAGGAAAAAAAAAAAAAAAAAAAAAACCCAAACAAATGGTTGCTGGCCAAGCACAAAAGCAGAATTTGGGAATTTTAAACTTGAACTCCACTGTGATGCATTCAGTGTGATGATCATTTGCTCAAAAGGCTGCTGAGCACTGTGGGGAAGGCACTGGGTGATCCTTTGTGACTTAAAGGATATACATACATAAGCATTTCCCTGACTTAACTTGACATAACTTTAGACTGGGCGGAATAAAATCCAACTGCAGTGAAAAGCTCTATGTTAAGTCTCTACTGATCGATGAAGTAGAATACTTTATTTCAGCACAGCATTATTTTTTCATTATAAGTGGTATCACAGTCTTGTTATCAATAATTCATTTGGGGGGGGGGGGGAATATAGGATATCATTCTGACAGCATTAAAATGTGGACACTGATTATGCAACATAATCCTTCAGTTCTGGTCTCTTTGTGCTCATAAAGCAAGTTATATAATGATCTCAAAATATGATTTAAATTCAAATGCAAACAACAGTGGATCGCTTTCAGGTCAAAACGCATCATTACTGTAATGTAGCTGATGAATGGAAGGCGTCTGCAATCCTCTGGTAAGTACTGATAAATTAGGTACAGTCATGCACCAAAGTAGTATAGTGAAACAGTGGTAATGGCAGTGATATTGTGTAAAAACAAAAAATTTCTGGTTTTTTGTTCACTTGCCAGTCGACAGTCATCCCCACGTAATGGTGTAACCAACTCGACCTTATCAACTGCAAGTTCGCCTCATCTGACCATGGCCGGCTCCTGCCCCGATTCACTCTGCTGACTCTGGTTGAGGATATGGATGACCCAGGACGGCAAGTGATTGTAATGTATTCCTCACTGGTGTGAATGTGCTTAGCATGCTGTCCAGCAGCTCCTGGCATCAGCAGCAAGCAGAGGCCTATATGTATTCCCACACACAGACACACACACACGACAGACAAGAGCCATTGCTCTTTAATCCAGCTCTGTAACTGGTCGCTTTAAGTATCATTCACTGGCCCCACACACACACACACACACACACCATTAGACTCTGCTTTTACACATTTCGTCCATTGCAAGAGTCAGTAGGCACAAAACATTTGCATAGTACAATGCTGAATGAATGTGTGACACTACGAGGGGTCTGCAGCCACTAAATGGGGATCTATGTACTGTATGCACATGTGCATTCATGCATATCTCTGTGACTTGTCTGCCGGGGCAGTTATTAATGTTTTATTATAACTGCAGGGTTGTGTAAATGGGATAGCTACAGTGAATGCTCCATTGATATAGTGGTGTGCTCGCTCACTTGATGCATCTCCTAAGTGACTGGGTGACTGACATTAAAAGGTAACATGATCCCGTCTTTATTGACTGGATCTCCATCTTCCTGGAGACCGAGCGTGCTCTCGGTCAGTCCCAGAGCCAAACGTTTGTATTAAGTGCTGCGGAGAGTACAGAGGCAGGTTGTTAACCTGGCCAAATTGGAAGCCATGTAAATGCGGATAATTGCATGAAAGCGATATTAACCCGACAACCTGACATTGAAAAGTAATAAAAGTCTGCTTGGGTTAATCCTTTTACCTGTCTTATTGATTAGCATGCCTTAGACAACACCGTCTGACATCTCATTCTCTATGCTGTCTGGCCCGATTCATACCTTCTCTGTAATTGGTCATTAGCTCGTAACGTCCGTGTCAAGCGAGCAGTGTTAAATAATGGGAGGTCATTATATTTAATAGACAATATTACCACAATATACAATCGCTGAACCATTCATAAGACTTAAGGTCTGAATTGAGATGAAAAAGGCACAGTGACTATGATGGATTGCAATTAGGTATGCTTCGTTCCATGAGCACAATACACCTCATATGCCGGGGTGGATAGCAATTCAATTACGTCAATTTGGGAAGTACAATTACTTCGGGAAGATAACAGAACGCACTTCGAAATCCGACGTGTTTTGATGAGAGGAGGAAAAAAAAAAAGCCTTCAGTAGGAGTTTGTTAATTGGTTCATTATTCAACAAAATAGGATTTAATTAAATATGTCATGATATGTACGCTGGATTTGATTGCCCGTAAAACATATCGCAGCCTGTGAAGCAGCAGGGTGCAGAGCTAGCAGATTATTGCCAGGAAACTTCCAAAACTAGTTGACCTTCTGTGGGAAGAGACGCTCTCCAAAGGACAGGAATTGGAGTTGGGGGTGTTTAGATAAGCTGCATGCTCAGTGCATTATCTTTTTGAATACAGGCGGCTGCTGACATACACATGAACATAAAGTAAGGAAAACAAGCTGCACATGTTCAAAAACCAGAGCAGAATAAAGCAGCGCTCACGCTCTCGGTGTCAATATTAAATGGTATGTTATAGATTCAGCACCACGGACAGTTTCAAGTCGAATCAACTTATTTTTAATCCAGTACACTGAAGTACTATGCACATTGACAAAGCCTTACGTACTAGTACACTGTACTGCAACTCACTGCTCGTTATCACCCAAAACGGTGCATTGTCTAAACTCATTTCTGGCCACACTACAGTGCTTCTATAAATACACAAGATCTCCCACGTGAGATAGACCCACTGTACTTCATGAGCCTCGCCATGTGGTATCTATGGTAACCACTTAAACTAGGAGAAACTTGGCAGTGGAATGTGTGTGTGTGTGTATTTCTGACTGTGAAGGACTACACCTCTTAAGACAAGAATAGAAATTTGGGGAATTTCAGAACATTGTTTCTAAAAGTGACTTGATTTAGGACACAGTTTGTGTTTAGGGTAAAGCTTGGCTTAGTGTAAGATCGGGTCAGCAAGTACACGGTGTCCCTGGAGGTTAAGGGTTAAACTGAATCGAATTTATGGATGTTTGGTTCAGATATTGATAGGAGTTTGAATGCTAATGTAGCTAATGAAAACATGCTTAAATTTGGTGACGTATGCATTGGCTTTCTATGTGCATGGCTCAATTGTTGGAGGAACATACAGTATGCAACACATACTGACTTGAAAACTTCGGGACTCTGTTTTCTTCTGTCTCTCAACCCCCACAGCCTCCCATACACAGCAGTGTGCACATACAGTAGTTCTCAAAATTCTCTTCTTAGACATGATGTGCTGCACCACCTCCAGTGGATTCAATGTCAGGGAAAAAAAAAAAACCCTCCAGTTTCCATGGAGACCAAACCATATCATAGTAAGATAAAATCAATGTTGAATTTTGAAAAAAAAAAACAAAAAAAAAAACAGTTGCCCGAGTTTAGCCAAAAGCTTTACAACGAGTTGTGCTGGACAACAGTCAGCAGCCTGCAGGAGAGTATAGAGAGAGGCTGTAAGTCAATTCTATACACTTTAATGCCTCAAGGTTTGTATCTTTAGTCCAAATGAAAAACAACACTGCCAATAAACAGAAGACGTGCACGTGCCCGTCAGTACATTATTGGTCTGCACACGTGGCCACATATGGTTAGCACATCAACGCATAAATGAAACACATTACACACATAACAGGATACCGTTCTTATGGTCACATAATTTTGCTGCAAGATAAATTTAAACGAAAAGGTTTCTTTTCTTACTGCCTCAGCTGACCTGTAAAAAACACAGACAAGTGAAACATGCAGAAATAACTTTCGCAGCACAAAGCTCTGCCAACAGCCTCCAGTGAAACACAAAAAAAGACATAACGATGGTTTTCCTTTTGCATGTGTTCAAGTCATACATATGCTATTTATTTATACACACACACACGTTTGCACTGGTTCTGAAAGCACTGGTGTGTACGATATTTGCATAAAGACATTTTTTTAATGTGTCATTTCAAAGCCATTTCCTTTGTATTTCAGCTGGGGAAGAAAAAACATATTTACATTTTTCCCCCCCACTCATTTACGAAACACTGTTGCAGATCTGAAAACATTAAGTATAATCATGAGACAAAGTGCTGTGCTGCACAGTTCATACAGTGCAGCACAGCACTTTGTCCTGAAAATGTCTCTCACTTAAAGGCCTTAATGAGCACATCGCTGCCTCCAAATGACATTTCCCTTTATCACTGCTGAAGTCAGAATAGTCTATGTCAAAGTAAAAAAAAACTATAAAACAGAATTAAATTTCTCATTACTGTTAATGATGCTTTCTAAGGCAGCCAGCCCCCCACCCCCCCACCCCACAGGAATGGCCACAGTGACCACTTCACAAACATCCTCACTCTCTCAACCTCAAAGCTCTGAGAGTAACAGTGCGTAAAGATGAACTTTTGTTGGCCACACAGCTTTGAGGCTGACCTTTAGACCTCTGAGTGACGATATGTTGGTGAAGTGCAGGATAGAAGCCATGCGTCCTTTAGGTTTGTTCCCTTTTAACCCTGTTTTTTTTTAAAAAAAAAAAACAAATCACTTGGCTGATACTAAATTTGTCCTGACATTCCGAAAGTTGCCATGCATATGATATCCCTCCTTCAGCAGATGTGAGAATAGAGAGCCAGTGTTTAGTCTCTATGGTTACCACTTGTAGTTATGGAAGTCAGGTTAAAGTCAGCATGCTTTGCAGAGGGGGTGTTTGGCTACAGAGCTATGTCTTCAAGGTGAGCTGATACAATTGAGTTCGACTGGTCGAAACAGCTGGTTGACCGCACTTAAATTCACACAAGCAGCTTTTTGTTCTTCTAAGTCTTTAATGCACTACTGACCTGCTTGGTGCAGGTTTCTTTAGGGAGAAACAAAGAAATGTTTGAGAGGAGCAGGTCTGCCCACATTGTATCTATCCCATACTTGACTTTAAAAGGCTTCAAGTGTATAGTTTGTCTCTGTTACTGCAGCTTCTGCAGGTGGTGTGGTGCAACAGAGATGCTAGAGGCCGACTACAGTGTCATCATCCTGGGACACCACCTAAATCTGATGCCAAGACACCAAAAGAGGGGCTTCTGGCAAAGGCCTTGAAATAATCCTCCTATCCCTCCCTCCTTCCATCACTCCCCCCATCTTTCCACCCCTTCCAACTGTGGCTAAAGCTGACACTTACCTTGCACTCCTGTCAGCAGTCCTGGCAACGACGACCAACGTCTGTCAGAGGCAATGTTAGAAAAAAATAAAACAGACAGAGAGAGAGGGTGGAGGTAGGCAAGGGATTGGCCAACTTTCTGTAGTTTTGGTGCGAGCTTGACAGGAAAGGACACTGAAACCTTGAAGAGGTAGCAGGTGGCGCCTCCTCTGGTAAAGTGAGAGTGATGAGGCGTGCAGGCTTCTTCTGCCAACGTAATCTTCAGAGGTTGGAAACGCTACTGCGCCATTTTGCCTGGGAAAGGTGGAGATCCTGGCCAACAGCAGTTCTTTGGTGGTAACAAGGGTCCCTACGAAAGACAGATCATTATGTTTCCAATCAAATCAATATTTATGCCATATTATTTACACACACACACACACACACACACACCCACACACAGGTCCTGGCAAAAGTATTCATACCCCTTGGAATTTTCCACATTTTGTCACGTTACCACCACAAATGTAAATTTTTGTTTATTGGGATTTGATGTGGTTGACCAACACAAAGTGGTACTTAATTGTGGAGCAAAATGAAAATCATAAATGTTTTTCAAAATTTGTTACAAATAAATATCAGAATTTGTGGCGTGCATTTGTAATCAGACCCACTGAGTCCGTACTTTGTAGAACCACCTTTTGCTGTATTTACAGCTGCAAGTCTTTTGTGTGAAACTTTGGCCCTTTCGTCTTTGGAAAATAGCTCAGGCTCAGTCAGATTGGATGGAGAGTATCTGTGAACAGCAAGTTCCAAGTCTTGCCACAGGTTCTCACTTGGATTTAGGTCTGGACTTTGACAGCATCATTCTAACACATGGACATTATTTAAGCTAAACCCATCCATTGTAGCTCTGGCTGTATGTTTAGGGTTGTTCTCCTGTTGGAACGTGAACCTCTGCCCCAGTCTTCTGTTCCCCATCTAAGATCACCCTGTATTAGGCTCCATCCATCTTCCCATCCATTCTGACCAGCTTCCCTGTTCCTGCTGAAGAAAAGCATCCTCACAACATGATGGTGTGTTCAGGGTGATGTGAAGTTTTAGGTTTCAGCCACACACAGCATTTTCATTTAGGCCAAAAGGTTCACTTTTGGTCTCATCTGACCCGAGCACCTGCTGTGTCCCCCACATGGCTTGTGGGGACTTCTTGTGGCTTTGCTCTTGCCACTCTTCCATAAAAGCCCGATTTGTGGAGGGCATGACTAATAGTGGCCCCGTGGACGGATTCTCCCACCTGAGCTACGGATCTCTGCAGCTCCTCCAGAGCAACAATCCTCTGAGGGCTTCACAGAACAGCTGTATTTATTCTGAGATTAAATTACACACAGGTGGTCTCTATTTACTAATGAGGGGACTTCTGAAGGCAATTGGATCCACTGGATGTTAGTCAGTGGTATCAGAGTAACGAGGACTGAATACAAAACATTTATCTTTTTCCTTTCACATCAGAATTATGTACCACAGTGTGTTGGTCTATCACATAAAATCCCATTTAAAGTACATTTATGTTTGTGGCTGTAACGTAGGCACAAAATATATATCTATATATAATATCATTTTATGTTATTTCACTTCTCTATCATTACACAGACAAATATATGGTGTCATTTTGTAGTCCACATTGAATTTGAGAAATTCGGTCCTGCATCATTTTACATACAAATCACAAATCGTGATTTTATAAAAATATGCCAGTTTCTCACAGATTGAATCACTTACCAGTAGGCAAAGCTATAAAATTGCTGCACACTTTGATGCTTTAAGTGCATTTAGCAGGTACCATTTACCTAAAGTTGATACTTACTTATAAGACTGTCACTTGCAAGTATGGTTTAGCGTTACTGAAACAAGGATCTGGATATTTCCTGCACAGCATAATTGCAGGCATGTGGTTAGGTGTGTTTCTTGTTCAAAAAAATGTGCCTTGAAATGAAATGAAAAGCCCAAAAAGCATCAATCCCTTCATTCTGCTTAACAGCTTATTCTGGTTCTGTTCATGGGGGCTGGAGCCTATTCCAGCTGTCACTGGGTGAGGGCTGGGGTCCACCCTATGTCAGGGTCAACACAGAGAGACATGCAGACAACCTTTCACACTCACATTTAGATCTACGGGTAATTTAAAGTCAACAATGAACCTAACAGTACCTGGAGGAAACCCACGCTAACAGGGACAACAAGCAAACTCCACAGAGAAAGGCAGCAGCTGTGAGGCGGCAGCTCTAACCACTCCACCACCGCGCTGCCCAAAAAATAAAATCTCAACCCCTTATTTACTATAATGACACTACACTTCTCTGGCCATCTTATTTTTCATTTCCTGAATCCTCTTTGTGTCTCACTGATGTAAATAGTCACCTTGTCAATAATTAGAAGGCCATCATTTAAATGTGCCTTCCACAGGCCTCTAATAGAGCTCTCCTGCAGAGTTAAGGATCTCTCATCAGCAATGTCAATGCAGTAATTGCAGTACACATAAAAAAGAAATACGGAGAGGTGTTTTAATTACATGGAGAGGCAGAGTGCAATTTTCATCTCTGGCAGACAAATTGCATTTGATTATACTATAAATGTTATATACGTTAACCGTTGAAGCTTACATTGTTTGGTAAATTCGGATGTGGCAGCCAATGCCGATTTCAGACTATTATTCCCTGTAGACAGACAGATACGGCAGATCTCGTTGTATTTACGGGCTCTTCAAAGAAATAGTCATGGCAGTATGTGGCTGAAATGGTGCCACTGTATTTTGGCCATGTGCTTTGGCATTGTGCCGCTCCACCTCTGCGGGGCTGGACGGATATCAGACAGCTAAACCATGGGAGGTGTTACCTGCTAAGAACAGACCAGGTGCAGACTCCACAGTAAGACCCCAAGCTGTAGAGGTTTATTAAGCACTGCATAGTAAAACCACCTTCACTCTTGTTACCCCTGAAATGTGTGAATAAATAAAAGCTGATTGCATTGGCTTTATTAGTTTGTCAGTGTTTAGTGAGGTTTTACAAAGCTTTAGCAAGATTTAAAAGAGGACACACGAGGACAAATGAGATACGGCGTGAAACCAATTATAAACCTATAAAGAAATGTCATAGTTAATATGAACCTCTTCTTGTAATGAACTTCTAGTGACAGATGACCGTCAAACAATCTTAGATTTAAAGTGGCACTGCACTTCACGAGATCCTTTATTGAAGCACTACTTTTACTTTGATGGCTTCTTAATTATGTTAATGATTTTTTTTATTAGCAATTTGTGGACGAAAATAGTTCAACAGTCAAAATGCGAGCATTTTCAAAATAAATGTATCCTGAAGAAGACAGTTTTTAATAAAAACTAAAAATAGTGTGTTCTTTGTGTGAAGAGTTGTTACTGAATGTGCCTACTGGGCACAGGCCCAATGCCCAGTAGATCAAGGACGAGAGCCTCTGAAATTATTGTTCACATGTCTGAGTTAAAACATGTACTGTAGTGTACTCTGCCACACAAACATGCATAATGACTCAGAAGGGGTAAACAAGGATTTGGAACTATCCAGATAAAGCACAACATGGCCAAAAAAGAGACAAAAATGTCCATAAATTGACAAAATGACCAAAAACAGACCGGAGCGTCTGCAAATAGACAGAAAATTAATACAAACAAACAAAACTTACCAAAAGTAAAACGCAAAATGAGCCAACACAACCAAACCCAAAGCTTTGGTGCTTTCCCTTTACCATCTGCGCCAAGGGACAAATTTACTCTTAATTCGTCAACGAGCGCATTCAGGTGTTTGGAATTTTTGTTTGTCGCAGAAACAAAACTTGTGTTATCTGTGTATTCAGGCACATGTGCACAGGGAAACCGAGAGACAAACACACACCAACAGAAAGAGCTATCACAAGCCTGCCCCCCCCCCCCACCATGCTCCTTTTCTATCCTCTTGCCAAGATGCCAGCACACAAGCAAACAACCCCCACCCCAATGACATGAAACAACACAAATGCCCCCCCCCAAACTGACATCATGTGCATTTTTTGTTAATTCGCCGCCATCAGGACAACCTGAATGCTGCACTGGCTGAAACGCATGGCGTTTTACTGAGGGGCTCAGAATAGCAGTTATTGTGTTCCTCTTAGTGCAAAGATGCAGAAAGGCATTGATGGAGAGGGAAAAGAGGAGAGCTCAAGCCCTTTAGGAATGTTCAACAATACAGTAAATCAGGCATTAACAACAGCATAGCAGGTCAAAATGTCTGTTTGCTTGCTTCTGTGCCTGATTCGTAGGGAGGGCTTCCATTCACTGACACAAGTTTTTTTATTTAATACTTACGTTATCGAGATGGTTCCACCATCTGTTTTGCCTCAGAAGGGCTTTTATTGTAAATCTCTACACTCCATTTTTTTTAACCCTTGTCTAATGTCAGGGTTAAAAGAGCAGAGTGTGTCACATGCTGCAAAGATTGTAAAGCCCCCTTGAGGCAAACTTGTGATTTGCAATATTGAGCTTCATAAATAAACTTTGACTTGAGATTGTTGATTACATAATTGATATGAAATATGGTGGCAGGCCTATTAGGAAAAGATGTAACAAACGTCACGAATCCCAACCCAACTAAAAGCCCCAGAGCAGGCGCGGGCACACCGGGTGGTTACACTTTGCCGTCAGCAGGTAACCAGGTCGCCAAAGAATAACTGCAGTTATAAACATCATTACATTCACCTGAGTGAGCACTATATTAAATCTGTGCTCGACGTTGAGATTAGAGTTATAGTATTTCAAGTGTATGATTTGTGTTTTATTCCTTGTGTTGTCTTGTCTCACTTATCTAACCTTCCCGATGATTCAGGCTTCAAGACATTCTGAGTCTCTGCACTTGGGTTCCCCTAGTCTGTGGTTATATTTAGGCTTTGACTGAGGCAGAGGCTCAGTTAAAATACGATTCAGTTCAGTTTGATTAACAAATGTCAAATACGGGCGGTTAATAAATCATGTCTAATAGTGTGAGTAGTTAAAATAACGGATAATAGTATTGATAACAGTTTATAGTTAGTAAAAAAAATAAAAATACATGAAGAAGACACATGAATGCAAACACAATTTTAAAAAAAGGCCCTTTGGTTTTCATGCAATTCAGTCACAAAACTCATAAGGGACTACAGAGGTCAGCCATATAAAGTTTAATGGTGTCAGCTGCAGGCTGCTAATTATGGCTGACAGTAACCATTTTAATATGTGAGTGTTCTGAGTTTTGTCTGGGACCAAACCATCACGGCAAGTCTGCCAATTTAAAACTGCACAATGGTGAAATATGTGAAGAAAGAGACGTAAAGACGAGAGTTACTATAGCCAGTTTATAAACTGATGATTGCATAAAAATGTTATTACCACTCAAAGGAACAAAGGTATTCGAATGCAAAATTCTGTATATGGTCTTTTATAGTTGATGTTTTTTTAATATATATACATGTTTTACATTTAAAGTGGATTAAAAACTCCAGCTGCCAACTCCCTGCAGATAAATTCCTAATTTGTGCAAGTGGTTTGCAAAATGTAAATAAAGTTTTATTTTCAATGAGTTTTAATTACAATGCATAGCGCTTCTATCAAGGTCACATGAGGTGCAGATATTGATTTTTTTCCTTTTTTTTAGTGCAGTAGATGTGACCAAATCAAACCATAAAATCTCAGCACTAATAAATGCATTGCATGCTGTATGAAGTCATCATTTTGCGCCTTCACAGAAAATTTATCTTCCTGGTAGGATCACTTCTGTTCACCTCCTCGCTCAGGCAGTGGAGCCGCTGCAGGACTCCCACACAGGGCTCATCGCTTGAACATCCGCCTCTGATCCTACCACATCCATGACGGTCCTCGTCCGAGTTCACACGGTTGCGCACATCCTGCTTACCGGTGCGTGGAGCCGCTAGCGCGCATGGCACTGGCAGATGTGCTGGGTGTAGGCTTGCATGCTGCTCTGCTCCATGCGTCCCCCTTCCAACCCCGAGGCGCGCCTCTCACAGTATTACAGCACGCTCCTCGTTTTCGTACGAGGCCCGAACGCGTGGAGATCGATGCATGAGCAATTGTTGCTGGTGCAGGGATGCATTTAAAATACCCCCCCCCCCCCCCCCCAAAAAAAAGTGTGTAAAGCGTGAGATCTAGAGAGAGGGTGTCGCTAAATTCAGCACCATGGACAGAGTCACCAACTGACCAAACGGTGGGGGGAGGAGAGGAAGATGTGTCAAGATGTGTCCCCTCAGCAATCCCCAGACTCGGGGGCTGTGCTGTTAGTAATCAGCAGTGCTATTTTGCAACAGAAACAAAATGAAGCTTAAAAGTGGCTCTTTGTACCAACAGCTGAAAACACACACAAACACACCCACACACTCATGGTGCCTAGTCCAGACTTTATTAGCCGGAGCAGCGGGGTGGAGTGCCTAACTCAGGGACAGCTTTAGGAGCAGCTGACGGGTGTCTACAGAGCGGCCGGAGAGACGCATCCCCACCCACATCATCCGCCCCGAACCACCGACTTTCCCGTCACAGTCGGCGCCTCTCAAACGGTCACGCCGAATAAAACCAAACGAGGGAGACCCCCGTGTGCCGCTCACAAACTTGTGGTCTCCTTTAAATTTCTCCCCTGACTGGGTACTACCTCCACCAGCAGCGGCGGCGGCAGCGCTGCTTCTTGATGTTGTGGTCGGAAATACGCATGCGCCCGGCATTGGAATTACTGCGCTGGCAAGAATAAGTTGGACCTCGTCTGTCTTCACTATAAGAAAAAACAAAAAACAAAAACACAAGTATGGCAGTGTTCAGAATAAGAAGAATGCGGTGTTTTTGCTTTTGCTGGTTCCTCCTCGTCGTGGCCGTGGTGTGCGCCCAAAGGTACGTGAAAAGATGGGTCGGGGGGGGATGCTCCACTCATTCTTTTAAGTGTGACTGTCTTGCAGACGGCAAGAAAAAAAAAATACTTGGACAGTTTACGGTCTAGGTTTATTGAAATCTGCTGTATTCTTTCTCTCTTTGTTTTTTTTCCTCCGCAGTGCCAGTGTCAGTGACCCTAGCAATATGTCTTTGGTTAAAGAAACGGTTGATAGGCTGTTGAAAGGTTATGATATACGGTTGAGGCCAGATTTCGGAGGTAAACGAACTCATGTTCTCACCAACTCTATTCGAGGATGCACCTTGTCAGCCTGTATAATAGCACAGCGTTAACACGAGCGCGATTCCTCGCGCTCTGGCAGATTCGGAAAGTCGAGCAACATTATGAGAATTGATCATGTTCGGCTTTTCTGCAGGTGCCACGATCTGACGCTTTATGTAATACAATGGAGACTAAATGTGTCAAAACAAGTCAGAGTTCCGACATTATGGGGGGGGGGGGGGGGGGGGGGGCAGATAAAACGACAATTTTACAGGAAAATATAATGAGCTAGTAAAAAAAAAAAACAATCTGCTGGAATCAAACAAATATGTCAAACCTTGCTTGTATGAATGCTTCATTTCCGAGCAGAAATGTTAAGGGGCTATATGGTTTAATGCCAACAACTTTCAGGAGAATTACTAGCACTTTCCCCACAGCTCATCTAATCCCACCGAAATAAACACTGTAAACTATTATCCGGCTGACAAGTTCACAAGTGTTAATCTGTGTTCCCATCACGCACACATTACACACACACACACACACACACACACACACACACACTCCCTAGTAAACATTTAAATGCATCAGCAGGCTGCACCTGATGTTGTGGGTCTCCTTCCTTAACGTTGTGTTTGATCTGTCCCAGGTCCTCCGGTTGGAGTGGGGATGAATATAGACATAGCCAGCATAGACATGGTGTCAGAAGTCAATATGGTAAGTAGGTTATCATTACCTCTGCCTTTGAACAAATTGGTCCCATGATCACTGCTATTTTGCATAAGCCACCCAGAGGGAATTCCTTCACAGACCATCAGGGAAACACCTCTCAATGTAAGATTGTGTGAATGTGTCTTTTTCATTGATCATCTGCATCGACCCGTGGGCTGGAGATATCACAGGCAATGTTCCTATTGTCTGTGCATCGATGGCATGAATAGAAACTTCTCTGGGGAATCTGGAATTGATTGACATAGATTTGTTTTCAGTCTCATTAGCAAAGTGCTGACTTTTGTTCTGAGCAGATAAACAGTCAAACAATTCTAACGTTAAATAAATAAATAAATTCATTCTAAGATTCAAGTTGGAAAAAAAAAACTGAAACATTTTTTCACGTCAAACACGTCGCATTTTTCCCCACTTTGATAGGAAAGGCTGAAATGTGTTCACTCAACTCTCAATCTTGGCAATAATTCACAGAGACATACAGAATCAGATGCCTCAGGAGAAATGTTTTCGATTTGACGGTCACATCTGGCTTGTAAGTGCTTTAGTGGAAACAGTGACAGAAGGAGAAGTTGACAGCTGTGGATATGAGAAGTGGAGATTAAGTTTTGCTTCATACAAGTGCACCTCCTAGTGAAACCATGTTAGAACTACACCTAACTTTACAGAGAGACACCAGGGTGCATGTTGTCAGCATTGTATCATACTTACTCTGTAGGATTTAATCAATACAGTGAGCAAAAAATATATATTTATAGCAACAAACATCATGTTTTGATAGGTCCAACATTATTATTTATTGTGGTAACATTGTGTTTTTCTGTGATTGGCCACTATTGCTGCAGCTGACATGTCTCATTTGCATCTTCTTTACAATTTATACAGATGTGTCCTGCTGTGGTAGCACTTGCTGTGGTGTTACTACGGTACAAGTCACATTGTTCTGTAAGGGAATTAAATATTTTGGTGCAGCAGCGCCGAGAAACTGTTGCTCATGTTGTTATCTTTGCACTCCTGTGGAATATGTTGATGAAACGCGAAAACAGACGATGCCATATCTATTTGCATGTGTTTACACAAAAGATCTGCACTATCACAGACACACACACAAGCGCGCCCATACACCCACCGCAACCCTCCACAGAGCTGTTGAATTCTTGATTCCGTGCTAATTTTCGCAGTAACCCATGAAGGAGATCGAACGCTGCATTTGCACGAATCAAATATAAACGCTATGTAAGTGGTTATTTTACATCCCAAATACCTAATGACTGAGCGCTGTTATGTCCCATTAATACACAGGCTGGGTTTAAGGAAAAGGTGTTATACCTATCTGATATACAGTGTTATGCATCTTTAAACAGTTAATTATTTTATCCACTGCTGTCAGCTCCTCAGCCCTATGGATTTGATGAGAACAAAAAAAAAGTGATGAGTACATCCTCCAAGATGTAAGTTACGGTGAGGTTGATAATCCCACACTGACACACACACCCATTAAAAAAAAAAAAAAAAAAGTCCCAGTCTTCATCCATAACACACAAAGCCAGTGCCACACGGATTCTTTGATCATCTCATTCTTTTGTCAGGTTTGGACCACTAAACACCCACAAATGTAGGAAGGGGAGTGATTAACAACTGACCCATTGGACTGTCGTGAAAAGAAGGAGCCACGTGTGTTCCTAATGGTTTCAGCATCTTTGATCTGCTCCCTTTGCAATGTAGCCACTTTTCAGGATAGCAGCTGGCGTAGGAGCACTTTCCTTTCTTCTATTTTCTCTTCCCCCATCTGGCTGTCTGTCTGTCTGCCACTTATTTTGGTGCAGGGACAGAAACACCCTCAGTTGTTTTCAGATAAGGCAGAGGGCTGATGATAATGGAGAGATGTCACCGAGGGACGTTTTCCAACAGCGCACCACTAGCCATTTTGGCAAAGGGGACATCCATGCTTTAGTATGTATTCATATTTTCTGCTAGCACTCGGATAGATTATTGTTGAAGGCTTCAAATTAAAAGCAGATGCATCATTGAGCGATACCATGATGTATGCGTTTGATTTTTTTTTTTTTTTTCCCATCGGGGCCATTAAAACAAGGAAGTGCAAAGAGGTTTGTCTTAAACCATCTGTTTTAGCACTTTGTTCCCAATGTCACACAGCAGAAACCCATTTGGAAGCAACACAACTTTCAACTCACGTTAGATTAAGAGTCAGACTAAGTATGCAAGTCTTCAAATGTGAGTAGCCCAGAGGGCGTCC
The DNA here is from genome assembly GCF_033026475.1 of Channa argus. Lineage (NCBI taxonomy): Eukaryota > Metazoa > Chordata > Actinopteri > Anabantiformes > Channidae > Channa > Channa argus. The sequence goes on from NC_090218.1 coordinate 8,912,217, forward strand.
AAATGCACATACCTTTCCTTAGACTAGCCTCTAAGGAAGGGCTGTAAATGATGAATCTTTAGCTGTTGATTCTTTAGCTGCCCTCCCCGAGTCATATAGCAACTAGAAAGCTATGTCACTTAGGCTCAGAGCCAGACATGGGATGAGGGAGCTGTGGCTAGTCTTCATTACATTCCCATCAAAGGTCACTTGTTCCTGTCCCAAGGCCTCAGGGGTGAAACGGTGATAGAATATGATTGTGCAAGGAGAAAGAGTCAAATTTTCACCTTGAGTGTGTAACAGGAAGAGACAGAAAGGAGAGGCAGCAGTGACATTAACAAGTTACCACGTGGGGAGTGAACAGTGGTGCTGGTGTTAGAGAGAAGGTCATGAACCTAAAGCTGCTGAGGGGTCACACCGGATGACTTAGGGGTGGACATACAGAGCGCTGGGCTGACACTGAATACCAATGTCGTGTTAGACACCCAACCCCAGGCAAATGGTTTGGCAACCCTTCAACTGTGCACTGGTAAGGAAGAATGGATAATGCGGACATGTGAAGGCGCTAGTTGATTTCTCCTTTTCTGTCTCCCAGCAATTCTCTTTTGTGCACTGTCTGCACTGCTGTTTAAGTCTCAATATTTGCTTTTAGTTGAGCTGCCGAGCACTTGAATCCTAAGCCAACAGTTTTCACAGGGGAAGAAATACTCCTGTCAGAGGATGAACTAAAGTTTTTATCCTCCTCCAAAAGGCAGAAATACCATTATTGATGCACATAAAGGTCAAGAAGAGCTTATTGATTGTTAGAGGGGGACTGTGAAAATCAGCCCCCCACCCCCCCTTTTCGTACCCAGTTATTTCCACCTCTCAGCAGAAGATATCCCCAATGTGATGTCTGCTGGAAATGCGTCAAGATTGCTCTGAAATCTAGGCCTGCGCTATATATTATAGACTTGCGATACATCATAATGGACGTTGGCTGAAAGGCAAAACATTATTGCTTGCCATATGATAATCAAGGGGAACAAAGATTGTGGAAGCACTTCTGTGGTATTGCGTAATATCTCATCCAAACCTGAGAGCTTTAAAATGATATTAAGGCAGCATCTGTAGTGCCTGCCCTCAATATTCTGTTGCTGATGTGGGCAAACCGTAAATTGATAAGCAGTTGACATCAGCCTGTAAGGTAAAATGATTTTAATAGGTTTCACATGGGTCTGTACAGTTAACGTTGAGTCCATGATATCAATGATAAACTAAATGCAGCCTTAGTCGTCTCACTATAAGGCTAATTATACTCGTCAGTAGATGACTGCCACAATTAATCATTTTTTATTTAATGAGTGCAACTTCATATCATTTTCTTAAAAGAAATTAGTGCCTCCATTGTTTCTTTTGTCACCACGCATACAACTCTTTTTCTGGCTCGGTTTTGCCAACATTAAAAACTAGGCTTGATCACTGCAGTCTTTGTATGTATGCGAGTTATCGCCTAGGACAGTTTGCATAGTAAGTAAGCGTGGAAGCAAAGTGCGAAGTCACAACAACAAGATTACAAATGAAACACATTCAAAGCGTGTGTGTGGAGAAGAGTTATTGGGGGGGGGGTGGGGGTGGATACTGTAAATAATGTGCAAAACTTAATTAAATGTGTGACTTTATGAAGACACCTTTTGTTCTGCTCTAAAGTGTTGCATTAAAATGATCTACCAAGCTATATTTAAAACCCCAATGCTAATGAAGACGTTAACCTCCAGATGTACCCTGTGATGCAGTACTTGGTATACAAGTACAGATCCTAACGTTGCCTAGTTGGTTGGACAATTGGTACAGAGGAGCAAGTAAAAGTGAGCTATTCGGGCTTTTTATTTTGGAAATGTGCAGTGATTGATGATAAAATCATATTCTTCATTTGGCTGTATATTGGAATTACAGTATTCCCATCTACTGCGTTTAAAATTGTGGTTACTGAATGTCCTCTGACTCTTGCAGCGAAAGTGAGCTTATGGCCCGCTAGCAAATAAGGCAAATATGTATGACATACCCGGATAGCTATGATATCTCAAGTGAGGATGCTTGCTCTCCTAATCTCCCACTCGTCTCCATCCATGTTCTATCATTACCTAGTTAATGCAGCTTCCAGGAAATTAGCTGTTTGAATTACATTATGGACAGAACCTAGACAAAGTCAACCAGGGTTCAGTAAGACTTGGTTTTGTGCTATAATGGAAGGGAGCTCTAATGATGACTATAGATTGATTTCCACTGCCTAGGACTGAATGTACATCAGTCTGACTGGGCTGCTGTTGAAAGACAATTCCTTAAAAAAAAAACAAACACATTTACAGTAACAGTATGTAGACAGGTGAGGTTAGGGTCAAAGAAAACAATGGACACAAAGAAGATAATAGTTAAAATCAAAAATGCCTACTGAATAGAAGATTCAATTGTTATTGTTCCTAGTGAGTCGGCTGTCACCATCATGTTAAACAGCAGAAATTGCTCAATTAAGAGTTATAGAAAAACAAACTAAATCTCAGAGGCATGGACTGAATGCAATCATCCAAATAAAGAAATGTAATTATTGTCCATGCAGCACAATCACAAAAACCTTAAAATCTACAACAGTGTATTATTATTTCTTTGGACCCTAAAGGAAAACATTGACATATTATCATCCGACTCCAAGTTGGTGATGTGAATAGTTTTGCAGTCGTCGACACCTGGGGAAGACATGCATTTTCAGCTGCGAAATGATACTCTGTGCTCACTAGGTGGTCACTAATCTTGTCAGTTTGCAGGTGGTATGCAAATGGGATTGTCATGGGCTGGTTTTTTTGTTTTTTTCTCTCCGCACTAAAAAAAAAAAAAAAAGACCTGGTTACTGCTGCTGGTTAGGAGCTCAAACACGCAGGACCCTACTAAAGCATTATTTTCGACTGATAACGGCCTAAAGGGTAGTTAGGGTAGAAACCTGAATTTCTCTAAACGAATCGAATACATGTGTTACTATTGCAGCATTTTTACCTCAAATATTTGTACACACTGAACTTGCAGCTCTCGCGTAGCAACATATTCTAGTCTGTTTACTCTGTGTCATAATATGACATTTTATTACATAATGTTAGGACTTTTTCAAGCTGGCTTCTTCTTGCTCACCTGAAGAGTTAGGCGGTGACCTGCTGTGGTTATCATCACATTCAGCAAAAAAAATGAGAACGCACCAAAGCAGCATATATTACTGCTCATACAAATATAGAAAAATACAGCAGGCCTGTGTAGCCAAACTCACAAGGGATGCTGGAGGGAGTGGATGGATTGTGTGTGTCTGAAGATGATGAAAAGAGCTGAGCTCCAACTTGCATTATTCATCCTCGTACTTACTGATACATATGCCTTTCTGTAGAGTTTCAGTAATCAGTTTGGGCCACAATCATGCGTCACTCGAATGCATTAAAAGGACAGACACTGAGTGGGTTGCTGGTTTACTCAAAAGAGGATTTTTATGCCACCAATGGCAAAACATGAGGGTTGGTGTTTGCTGATAAATTCATCTAATGTAAAAGATGATAGAGGTGGTGGTTGTTTTGCCAGGATGGTGAGGGTGATCATAATGATGGAATAAGGTGGTACACCAGAAAAAAAAAGTCTTTATATTCATACGGGGGGGATAAATGTATGCGAGCAAAAACAACCCCTTCCACAAAATGACTGGAATTATATGTTGCAGATTAGATCACACTGAGCACATGTCTATGCCAGAGAAAACCAGGCAGTAAGAGTTGTGGGAGCTTCCATTTTGTTGTGTGCACTTCGCAGCACTTTATCGGTTTCTCGGGGACTTGGATGTGAGCTCAACCTCTGAAAAGGGGGAGAATGATGGACAAGGATGACAGGTATCAGCCTGTGACTCAGACACATTTTGCAAAGCAACACTAGTCAACAAGTCTACTTTTGCAGATCTGTAAGCCACCTGTTAGTATTATCTAAAGTTCAAATCATTAAGCCTCAACAAATGCGCTTTTATCAAACAGGTTATTCTTCCATGCCAGAGAACTCAGCTGTTGAACTAAAAACTAATAAATCATGTAAACTAGATCTTTATTACAATGCGATGAATACAGCAGTGTTTACTAGATGCTACTTTTTAATAAAACTTTGAACATTTTACTAGTGTAAAGCTTAGGGTGTCTTGAGCTGAGGACCACAGACCGATACAGTGTTTGTTTTGGTCTTAGAGGCTGATTTGTCCCAAGTAGGAAAATGAACACTAGCATTATCCTTAAACATTAATAGCAAACACTGGCATATACCAATTTTTTTTAATTGTTTGCAGAATTGAAAATCGAAATTCAGATTTAAGTATCTACTGTTAAAACTCTTGCTCAATTATCATATTACAAGATGCAAACAAAGAAAGAGCCAAAGTAGTGAGAGACGAGCAATAAATCAAAAGGCAAAGCAGATGGCCCTATAAACAGGTAGAGACAGGGGAAACAGAATGAAGGCTGGAAGACAACACAGACAATCTGGACTGACTGTGAGCTACCATTCGTACGCATTCGAGGGAACTGCAAATGAGGTGCAACTGGATGAGCAGGTGACTTGTTTGCGTGTTGATATTAAGTGGGGAAACTCGGGAGCGACAGCTCTTGGGCAGGTGAGAAATTAAACATCTAAAGAAAAAGGTTTGAATTTAAAACAGAAAGAATAGTGAGAGGAACTACAGGCGGAGGGGGGACGAGAGGTGGGAAGGTTACCACAGGTTTTTGGGTGTGTACAAAGATGTGATCTCATAGTGGCTGTGGCATTAGATCATTGTTATTTCCGTTCTCACGGCGGCTTTCACTTTACGTGTCGTCCATTATCCGTACAACAGGTTTGTGCAGTTGGCTTTTTATTCCGTAAAGGCTTCAAATGGATCTTGTTTTTCAAATTCTCAGCATAGTATGGAACTGCACTCCCTTTTGTTATACTTGTCAGTATTGTGCTCACGATTTGCTTCCTCTCTTTATTTATGTGCACGCTATTAGTTACCTACACTGCACCGTGACTTTGGTTATTCTTACAATTATCCTCTACGCCAAATGTCACACGCTGACACACCAAACTAAGACAGTGAACGTGTGACACATTACTTGGCAGCCAGTTATTGTCTCTCTTTCCATATTCCAAGTAAGGTCATCAACAACTACAGCACGGGTTATTAAAAGTCCAAACCTTTGTGATTTTAATACACTATTCTAAATCCGTAATTCAGAATTAGAACTGAAAGTGCCGCAGGGCGAGTATTTCCATCACAGTGCTTCGATCTGATCCACATGAATAAAGTCGTTATTTCGATGTCTCTGCTGTCTAAATGCCTACAGAGATGGTTTGCTCCTATTCCAGACATATCTGAAAAGGCTGCAGCTTTCGGACTCATTCGTTGATTGTGCATTTACATTTATCACACAAACACTTAGGCCTCATAGGTAATGACATTCTTAGAAAGCAGTGTTATATATTTTGTAGGTATTACCAATGTTAAAATTCTCAACAGGATGAAATTGTTTTTTTTTTTTTCCTTTTCTGGAAAGCAACCTGGAAGTTCGGGTTCCACTCCGGCTCTCTATAACGTTGACTCCTTATACTAAGAAACATGAAGCAATACATTGCTTCAGTATGACCTACTGAAGTAGTATTGCAGTCGGGTTCACAGTTTTCTTAACACTGTATTACCATTTGTCTGTGTGTGTGTGTGTGTGTGTGTGTGTGTGTTACTTTGAATATCCGTATGTCTTTTGAACACCATTGTACATACACACACACACCCCTACTGTACACACATCATAAGCCACCAAAGACGTGCAGCTTAGATTATTGTTATATGCAGACATTGCCTATTATACAATTAGTAACACAGCTCCAAATGTCAGGGGAAGGAAGGCGTGTAATCAATTCCCCTAGGTTAACAAGCTAGTTAGTTGGGCATCTGATTCACTGTGCTCGATGACAGTGAATGATGAGGAGCATGTTTGGCCATCACACAACAGCCCATTTCCTGCAGCTGTAGGTCTAACTGTTAAACGTCTTGTTTTCTTGTCGGTGGGGAATTGACAGCATATTGCCATTCGCTCAGTGCAGGGCAATAATTTTCACACCTGTACTATGTCAAGCTGATGTTGCTGTCTTCTGCTACTTTTGCTTGCACATCTGCTCTGTCTGGTCTCTCTCACTGGTTCATTCTCTCTGCCTGTTTCATAATGACACAAGGGGGGGGGGGGCTGCAGGGGGGATTAGACGGAGTTACAAATTGAAGTGGGCCGGCCGGCCAACCATTTCAGAGGGCATCTCTCAGTTTACCGGCCCCACCGCCCAACACAATCCATTTGTGTGTTACTGCTCACACTAGTTTGCTCACACTGGATTGGTTGTTCTGATGAAAACAATACCAGTTGCACCTGATGTAAGATCAGTGTGAAGCAGCTAACTGCATGGAGATGTCTTCACACGTTTTTTTAAGGTGGTGTGATTACCTACACATTTAACGAGAAGGCAAAGTTACATGCCAATTCTCAGCTCAAACTGAGGCAATGACAAACTCTGCAAGTTAAAGACGGATTTATGAATATTGTTCAGGAAAAAGAGGAGCTGAACAAAAATGCAAGGACAAAATGCACAGCTACAGGGACATATATGCTGTACACTGTTACGTTTACCTGTGACTCAGGAGGTTAAGAGGTTGTCCACTAACTCTAGGATCTGCAGTTTGATCCCAAATGTCTCAAGGTATATGTGGACTTAACTGTATGTCCACATATCTCTTGGGTAGGACACTGAACTTAAGAAGTTTTGTATACCAATTTTTTTATTTTATTTTTTTTAAATGAGTGCAAACCATTTGCCATTTAGACAGAGATAGCCCAACAGTCCAAGCTACAGGATCATTGGTTATCCCTTATAAATAAACAGCCGTAGCACTTTATTTACAGCTCAATATCAGACTAACTAATAGCAGACTAACAATCTACTACTCTCCTTTCGGCTTATCCCGTGAGTTCGGGGTCGCCACAGCGGATCATTGTCCGCATGTTGATTTGGCACAGTTTTTACGCCGGATGCCCTTCCTGACGCAACCCTCCCCAATTTCTACCGGGCTTGGACCGGCACTGCATCGCTGGGGAGGGGGAATGGGCTGTTAGGGGTTCAGGGTCTTGCCCAGGGACACTTCGACATATAGCCAGAGCCGGGGATCGAACCACTCACCCTGTGGTCCGTAAGCAACTGCCTTTACCAACTGAGCTATAGCCGCCCCTAATAGCAGACTAACAATAAGCTAACATTTTACAAATAACAAGGTTACAAATATCTAAGTAATGATAAAGTGCTGTAGGCAATAATACGTTTAGAATATATACTGCAACGGTGGGAGTTTTACCTTTTGCAGTTGTTTTATGCTCATAAACAAACACGACTGAAAATAATTCCAATTTATTACAGTGCCACTTGTTTAATGTTGACATATTATTACCCATGTCAATCGTGTTGTTTTATTATATTTATTAGTGACACAATCACCCTCTTACGCCATTATGTTATTACCAACATGTTACCCATATTGTTTCCAAAACCTTACCAGACTATTATCCTGTAATTTCCAAGCCATGAAGTACAGTGCTACCCAAACTTCACATCTGTTTGGATTCTGTGAGAATCTTCTCCCTGACTATCTGGGATGAAATACTGTTTCTTATACACAACAGAAGCTCCAAAAGTCAGACTCGGTGCAAGCCCAGAACGTCGTGAGTGAACTGTCAAGTGTCAATCACATCTGTCACTCAACACCCGCATAGCAGACATAAAAAGCCCTCTATAAGCCCAATAAGTCAGGTGAACTTTGAAGTGCAATTTCTCAGCAAGACATTTTTTACAGCGTAGTTCAGATGCATTCAGGGTGCAAACATTTGCGGACACTGTGGAAAACAGCTTTTAAGGACAAACAAGCCCGTTCCATTTAGGGCACTCACGTTTCTATTAAGACCAGGGGGAAAAATCGTGAACTGCCCCTCTAAAGAGAAGCCATTTCTCACTCATGTGATACATTACATGCATAAACCACCTTGCTTCAGCCTTCACAATTATAGAAAGAAAATATCAAGAATAGGACACAACAAGGTTTGAATTTGTTTCTCTGCAGCCTATGGAAGTTCTGTGTCATCGCTACTTCATCAGTTAACAAGGTTCTCCACTGGTATTAATCCAGAAATTTAAAAAAAAACCACTTTGTGACAACAGACATTAGTTATCCTGGAAGATTCTTTGTTTGACCTTTGAGTATACAGCTCATGTTTACATCCCTCTGTAGGCAGCAATTAAGACATAACTGACAAGTTTAACTTTAAACTTTGCATAAACTTAACTTGGACTCTTTCCAAGTGATGTGGACAATTTACCACACCTACACTGAGTGTTTGAGCATCTCTGCTCAGTGTCGTGTTGAGGGGCCTAACACCATCTCTGTGCGGGACCTATTTTTAGATTATTAATCAAGGTAACATGTTCAGACTGACACACTCAGCATGATATTCTATAAAGTGTGAGTAGAGTGCGATTGCTTCATTTCAGCTCATCCACCTGCTGTGACCGAACAGAGGTCAAAATGAAAGTGTGTCTGTGTGAGAGAGGGAGAGAGCACATACTAGTTTGTGTATGCAGTTTATTGTGTGTTATTAAAAATCCAAATGATACCTCAAGTTTTACCATTAAAACGTACATGGAACGTTTTGTTCTGGTTGTTTCACAAACCCGAAGCATGTTCCTCACTGATTCTCACTGATGTTCAAGTCAGGGACTGGGAGAGTCTCAGCTTGTATTCCATCGAGTATCGTTGTACAACATCCTCAGAGCATTTTCAAAAAGCTCTCCAGTGGGGTAAAGGCGTTTGTAATGCCAATGTGGCCAAAGCAAAGTTCTATTCTTTCTGGAATTTTTAGAGCATGTACAATTATTTAGAGACTAAGAGGCCACATGTCATCTTCTCTCTACCCTGCTTTGTTGTTTTACCTGCTTTAATCACATTTTATATCACCGGTCGGCATTTATTAACAATTAGCAAGTGGGACTTCTGTCAGTGTTTGCACAGCTTCTTGCCCCAGTGCCCCACTGTGCCAGCACAGGCCAAAGGAACCTGGTTGGAGATAAAGATAGCTACTACCCACCTGGGCAGGGAGTAGTTGATTTAAAGCCAGACGATATTAATCTTGGCAGAAGATGGCTTTTAAGATGAAGGTTGGAATGGATGAACAGCCCGCTTTGAGTTGTAGCTTACGGCATGTGTTTGTTTCGGTAATCGACACATAGGGCAATTTTTGATGCCTAAAGAAATGACATAGTATATGAAGTGAAAGTACAAGTGGACAAGACTTTTTCCGCAGGAGACCAGAGTTCGACTGCAGCGAGAGACATTATGCGCTTTAAGGACGATTGTTGCACGATGTTACACATGTGGTTGCTATAGTAACGAAGTACGTGTAATGTCACTGTATGCGTTTTGTTTCCATGTAAATTTGTCTTCCAACTTAATTTTTCCCTGACGTTTGTTTGCCCTAATCCTAAACCACTTACGCTGAGGTTTTTCTTTACGTAAAGTGATTCTTGTCATGTCAAATGGAGGAGCCTCAAAAAGTGACGTAAAAGGGGTGTAAAAAGTGGCACAATTTGATGCATTATGTGAAGCTGTGGGATGCGAACGTGTTGGAATTGGTCATGGTCATTGGTCACGGTGGCAGGCACCAATGTGCTATTTCTTATATGAACACCATCCTGCATGTAAAACCGAAATAAATGGCATTGCATAAATACCTGCTGGCAATTTCCAACTTGATTAAAACGGTTATAAAACATAGAGCAACAGGGGAAAAGAGACAGCATGTGGGGACTTTTTTTTTTGTGCCTATACTGTTGTTTTATCACAGCTTGTCGAAATACAAGAAGTTGATAATGGCCAAACGGGGGAGACGACAGGTGTGGATTGGTTTTTCACAGCAGCTGAACATGACACTGAGAGCTGATAATGGGATAGCATCAAAAGGGATTATGCAGCAGTTGCTCTTGATGTGATACTTTTGTCATCACTTTGTGTCCCGTCTGTATTTCTGCTTATATTTCATGGAACAGCTGAACATTAGCATTGTTCATTTTGCAACACGTGCTTTCATTTTGAAGGACACCTTCACTCATATTGAAATTGCTTCTTTTGGTTCTAGTTTAAGTAGTACATGTACACGAATGCCATTAAACTTCCCTCTGACTTCCCTACATTAAAATATCTCTCTGCTTTGAGCAGAATATTGGCTCCAAATGACATCACTTGGAGGAACCTTCAGTTCAGATTATGTCATCTTATTGCTCTTACTGAGTCTGTTGTCATGGTCAACCTGCTTTTCCAGAGCTCCCCTAGATGACATCATCTGAACTCATAATGATGGAAAAAAATCCTCAGGATGATGCCACCTGGAGGAAATTCTTAGCTAGAAGCAGACACATATTTTAATATAGGGAAGTCAGAGAGAAGTTTAAAAGCATTAATGTTAATTAAAACCGTAAACTAAAGCCATACAAAGCAAGTGGAAAATTGGTGAGGCTGAATTGGTGAGGCTGCCCTTTAAGTTTTGTTATTTAGGGTCTGAGGAACTAACTTTATTCGTTCTTCTCTCTCCTTTTGATTCCAGGAAGTTGTGAAAATTGAATCGAGCTAATATTGCTTTTTTCTTTCAAGTTCTAAATCAGTAGTTATATGCTAAGTTTAGAGGCTTGCGTAAATCATTCTACCTTAACTGTCAGTTTTGGGACAGAATTCAAGAAAGAGATGCATAGAAAGAAAATAATAAAAAACGTTTTGTTTTTTTTGGCCAATGCCAATGAAAAGAAATATAAGTCTATAATCTTGATCTATGTCACAAGTTAAAAAGGTCAGTAAGGATGAGGGGAGGAGCAAAACAACTCCCCGGAAAGACAAATAACATTGTAAGGATTAACGCTGACCACAATGTATTAGTGGGTTTGTGTGAGATGCACTTTCATTTTCGAGTACTATGCGTATTAAGGCTTCTTAAAACTCAAATCAGGTTACTGTATTATTACACATTGTTGCATGTAAGAAACCAAATTGATTAGAATGTTTTAAAGTTTTAGCATAAAATAGAATCAGAGGGGCTTAGTCATTGAAGTAGGACAAAATTTTATACTTATTACTGATTGCATTGAAATAAACATTATGTAGGTCAGTTTACTGAACAGCCTTTGCATTTCAATAGAATGTGGACAATAACATGGATCACACAAATGTGTGTGTCCAAACTGATGTTTATCACTGTAACTACACAGGAGATGTTGGGAGTTCTCAGCTGACCAACCACAGTACACAAGGAAATGAAGAAATATGTCTGCCTGATGGCTTTTAAAACATTTTAGACAACAATAGCTGATCCAGGAGGCTGACTGACAACTAACCCAACATGAGAAGAGTTATTGCTAGTGACTGTATGGTTATTGTGGACTAAACAATTAGTTAGGAAATGAGCCCAATTATCTCTTTAAAAAGTCTTCATCGTAGAAATATTTTAATCTCACGATAGAGACTTTCTTTTTGTTCCCAAAAGGAAGATGACACACACACACACACAAGCTGACACTAGCACCCCTGTGTCTCTTGTAGGTCAGTCCAACAGTGAGGAGATATTGCTTCTTCAAGGGTGTCCTAGCTCAAAGAGACACTGTATGCTAGCCATCAAATCCCACTACTCTGTACACAGACGAAGGAAAATACAGACAAGCATAAACTGAATTTGTGATTCAGATATATGTTGATAGTTTTCTGTACTGACTCGGGCTCTCTATTGATCCACAGATGTCTAGATATTGTATTCTCTCATTGTTGACAATGTGTAAATGGAGTGTATGCTGCTTGGTACTCGGGAATAGCAATCTGCTTCTCCTTCAGTTCCTCAGGCTTCAATAATGCATGAGGTGTGGGCCTCCCACAGTGGAACGGTGTGTGTGTATTGCGTGTGTGCAGTATTCAAAAGATAGCTGTCTAGAGCATCTTTAGCACATAATGGCTCAAACACATACATTCATATGCATGTGCGTCTCTCTCACACACACACACACACACACACACACACACACACACAGTCTCTTGAATTGGCAGTAAGTGGAACAAATGGCGTGCACAGAGACAGACTCATTTCTTCCTGCTGTCTCTTTGGCCAGCCAACCTTCCATCCTGTGTGAATGATAGCTGGTATTGAAACCTCCATTAGCTTTCCTGCGTCTTCCATAGGGATTCAAAAGCGGCCTAATAATGCACGTCCTGCTCTGTCCCCTCTTCCCTATTCCAATGCGCCGCTGCCGCCACCGCCGTCTCCAAATTGCCACTCGACTCTACTCCTCTCCAGGGGCACAAAAGGACCTGCAGATGCTCCAATCAACTCTAATAAATTGTATGTAGTCAGTTAGGCTGCACGACTGCCAACTGGCAAAGCTGTGAAGCTCTACTTAGGGAGAGCACAGAAGAAGAGGAGGGGAAACAAGAAAAAAAAGAAAAAAAAAGTTTCTCTAAATTTGATTCACCATCAGCAGCGAGCTCTCTTGAAAGCTTTGTCTAGGCGTAAGTAAATGATGAAAGAGTATGGAGGGGAAAAGGGATATATGCAGAGATGGGGGCTAGTAGATACTGAGGAAGGGAGAGAAGAGCACTGTGATGGAAAGTGATGTTAGACAGAGTACAAGTAAACAAACAAGAGTCTGGCCTTTATTGAAATCCATCATCTACTCCCCGACATGCCACAAACTAAGGAAAGGGTCTTGAGGGGAGGAAAAAAAATAAAAAATACAAAACTTAGACGGAGTCTGAGAGCTTTAGTCATAGTAATGTCCCTATGGGGATTCAATGTCAAGACCTTAATACTACAGAAAAACATGTGCAGGCTACTACATACAGTACGCACATAATTGGACGACCTCACAAACTGGGCTGATATCAAAATACAAGAGTTTAAAATCCACTAATAATTTTCCAAACATAAACCTGTCAGTGTAAAATTAGCTCAAACATACTGCAGCTACTGTCTTTATATGTATTTTAGATTTTTGTTTAAGCCTGTCAGCATGAACAAGAAAAAAAAAAAAGAAACCCATTATTTGTTCTGGAGCAAACAGGCCAATTGAAACCCCTGCAGCAGCCCCTTTATGCATTCCTGCTGCAGATTTACTACACGCAGTGCACAAGCTGTTCCGGATACACAGCTGAATCCTAAGGAGTCTATACACAGATCTCCAGAGACCGGGGAATGTATGTCACTCAGCTCTGTGGGGATCGGCATGTTTATTATTAGGCTTCTTTGGAAATGCGGTGCCCCGTGCCAGGTTCCTCATACCCTGTCGCTGATGGCATAAGGGCCGCGTGACAGGAAATTGAAAGCCACTCAGGATAGGAAGGCTTTTTGGAGGGACTGGAGTAGGTGGGTGATGAAGTGGAGCACAGATATGTGGTTGAGTGGTCCTGGGATCACATCTCCTGCCCACTGAAGGCTTTTCCACAAAAAAGAGGAGACAAGAGAGGAAAACAGACACAGTAAAGACGGAGGTAGTGGGAGGATCGAGAGGCAGTTTATTGTCAGTGCCACTCTCCAAGTGTTAGGGTTCGAGCTGGTGCACTTTTCCAAAACCAAAAATAAATAAAACTAAATAAAATAAGCTAATTTTTATGCTATTAAAGCTTTGAGCAAGAGCTATTCTCATATCTGAGTCTTTTACAAGGCCCTTCAGAACTCACTGTTGCACCTCAGAGACTGATCCAACACCTGACGTGTTTTTTTATTTTATTTTTTTATTTCACCCTTGGCTTGGTTTAGTTGTAATAATTTAAGCCATTCACACTCTACCCCAATGTGTCCCAACATCTTCTCCCTTTTTATTTATTTTACTTATGAAAATAAGTGCAACAGTTCCCCTGACAAAAAGATGAAGATGTAGAGAGAGTACAAAGGGGAGCGGACACTATAGGGGATAAGTAGATAGGAGATTTGTGTACAGGAATGAGGGCAAATTGGAGATTAAATGGGGAAAAGAATAACATGAGAGAGAGGAAAAAGGGAATAGATGGGGAAAATGAAGGATAAAAGAAGAGTGAAGAGAGCACGGCAGAGGGAGGTCAGTGCCTGTGCTGAAATCTGAGACTGGAAGTGAAAAGCTGTGAGAATAAAAGCAATTTGCATCACTGCTCCACTGAGATTCCCGATGCCTTTCATTTACCACTCACTGCCGGCACTTCCAGCAAACTCACCTGGCCATTCCACAGCTGCCAGTTAGAAAACTGGCTTTAAGAGAAGCAGGAAGAAAGGGATGCACCCATCAGCCACCACATTAATACAACCGGGCTGTTTTTAGAGTTTTGGGGGGCAGGAGTCAGGTATGGGTCCGGTTTATTGCTGGTCTTAAAGTCGACAGGTGTGAGAATTCACAGTGCATCGCAGCTTGATGCATATAGGACTGAAGCTGGTGTTAAAGTTGTTAACAATTCACAGTACTCACTACTTGTCCCCCTTCGTTATGATTCATCTGTCTTTCCCGTCTCCAGACTAGTCTCCATTCTCCTCCGTCTGTGCTCACCTCCCTCCAATTCCTGCATCACTCCTCACTCACGTCCTGCCGTTCTCTGTCTTCCCCCCACTTTCTTTAGACTTTTTCCTACTTTAACCAAACAACAGCATCAGTCATTTGTTCAAAAGCCTGACATGAACTGTGTTTCACACAGACAGACCTCCCATGGCTGTATAGCTTGTGACTTCTGGCTACCAGCTGCTAATGGGGAAGAAGTCATATATCATACATTTTTATCATCATGGTAAATGGTTTGCAGCTATATAGAGGTTTTCTACCCTATAGACCCGAGAAGCTTTACAAGCCATTCACACTCACTCAGTCGTCAGACCCAATGGGGTAACTTCAGGTTTAGTGCCAAGAACACTTTCACATTAGAACAGGAGGAGCTGGGGATCAACAGGGTGAATGGTGAATCTCTGAACCTGAATTTATGCTTCTCTTCAGCAGAACACAGGCCAATGTAAGACTTTGTTTGGAGTCCAAGATAGGAATTATCCAGCTGCATTCAAGCCAACCTAACCTGTCTGTGTGCTGTCTGGCTTTGGGTAGGTAGAGGACAATGTGGGTTTTTTTTTTTTTTTTTAGAGCTTAAACTGTTAAAATCAGCTGCCCGCTGTACGTCCATGGGGTGAGAACAACAAAAACATTAAAGTGGTCAGACAGTCAACCAGACAGTTAAAGCCGCATTTAGAGCCCAGGAAAACTGCTGAGTCAGAAGATCATTTGCAGACGGTTTGTCAGTGAAAGCATCACCTTTTACATTAGACACCAGTGTGGGATTGTGAAAGCTGCCTTACCAGGAACTAACCTGTATGCACAGCAGTGGTGGAAAATGCTTATGCGTGTTGCTTTAGGAGGTAATGACAATAATATTGTGTTGATTGGTTAATTAGAACTTACTTTAAAAAGAAAAAAAAAATTTCCATTTTCACAGAAACTGTTAATTAACAGTTACGAGGCAAAAAAAAAAAGAAAAAACGGTTTACCAATTAGACGACACAAATAGTACGGGAAATAGTGGGTTGTGTAAGATAAGGAAACAAGTTTTAAATGAGTTCCTCCTGCTTTTGTCAGTCCAAGAGAAGCCATGTGGTGCAGGGGCTAGGATGAGACGCGAAGGGTTAGTGGACAGGGCAGCTCGGATGATGAGTGGGGTTGACGAGGTCAGAGTGGGCAGCTGGAGCAGCTTTTTTTTGGCTTTGATTTCCAATTGTTTTTGTTTTCCACAAGATCACACTGATCTGTTCGGAAACGGCCCAGCATGAGGAAGATAGATGTATTCTGGGTGTAATCTTCTGTGATAGTAATGCTGCATATACACAAACTAGGCTAATTGTGACATTCATTTGAGCAATGAACACTTTGGGTATTCGTGACTCTTGTTGTCCAACCGTGCAAATAACTACAACAAGAAATAGGTTATGTATGTTATTTGATCACTGGATGGACTATGTTCAGAGGCAGGGAAGTTTCTCTCTCCCTCTCTTTTTTTTTTTTTTTTTTTTTTTAAACTGCACTGTACATTTAAAGAAACATGTCTGAAGACTGACTGTCTTACTTAAACCAGACCATGATTTGTCTCTCACTTTAAGTATGTTTTCACAAAAAGTTGATGATGTTCTCTGAACGTGTCTACATTTGGGCAGAAGATTTTGGTCACATGCTCAGTATCACGTATGAACCTATTAGCAACTATCGAAGTATGTACAGCACCTTGACATACTGAAACATTATTAGACTTTGAGTTTGTGTTTCCCGCAGAACATATTTTCATGCTGCAGTTTCATTTTAGAACAAAAATCCTATGAGACTGTTTTTCAACCAAATTCTATGAGGCTCAAAGTGTAATATACGTGAGATGAAATGCCAAGAGGAGATTTAGTCCAATTTGTGTGCCTGAGGGGCCGACGGACCAAACATACAATATACTGTACTGTGAATATAGCCGTTTGGACTCTTTGCCTCTGTCCGAAAATCTGCCCGCAGACTGACTGGCTGTGAAATGTGACCTTTCAGTGATGAAACAAGCTTTTGGGAGCAACTCAGTCAAACCAAAGTTTACATAAAAAGAAGAAGAATGTTGAATTTTCCAAAACAAAGCCAGACTGACTAAAGCTGCTCAGCACTTTACATATGACCCAGTGTCCAATCCACTACATGTGCTGGCAAATAATTGGGGCTTTTACTATTGGCCGTTGGTGTGTTGCGATGGCTACACGCTCTGCAGAGTGGGGATGAGTGCGCCTCACTCGCACTACAGAGGCAAGCCAGGTGAGTGGAGTCAGCACTCCATACTGAAATGACACAGATTCTCTCTGCCACTGCCACGAGAGAGAGAGAGACGATGATGTAGCTCTGTTACCTGCAACACAGATGTAGATTAAAGCCAAAGCTAGTGTTGGAGGTTTTTACAGAACTGTACGTACTGTACTTTATGTTAGACTCACTAACAACAGGAAGATGCTTGATTGATTCACTGACGGACAAGAAATGTTTTCGATATTTAAGTACTGGTAATATATCAGCAAGGAATTTGTTTAAAATAAGAGCAGATTAACACAACAGGGAGCGAGCTGTGGAACTGGACTATTAGTTATAATGGATTCACACATTCTGTCAGATTTAACGGTGACAGTATAATGATCACTTTGCATTGTCTGCTCCTTGGCAGTCTTTCTTTCTCCTCCTTCTGGTAATTTACAACCTCCTCCTCCCAAAAAGGGAGAAAGAGAAATGCACACTATGAGGAGAGAGCTTTATGTTCACAGTAAATACTCACAGTGGCACCTTCACAGGGCCCATTGCACAAAGCAAACCACAACTTCCTCAAGTAAATAGGCCTGCAGGAGCAGGCTTTCAGGGATGACAATGGAAACATTCATTCAGTTTTGGAGCTATGCATCACGTTACATACCACTTTCTTAACTCCCCAGTCGTTGTCACTTTTGTTTTCCTAACTTTAAGATGACTTCATATTCAAAAAGTGTGAAGAAATGTGCATATGTCTTAATGGGAGATGGCTTTAACAAATGTAGCTTATCATGAGCGCAAGGTCTTCAACAGATATAATGATTGTGACTCTTGTTATCTAATCCCTGTTGTTCCATATTGCTAAGGATTCTATAACAATGAGAGCTCTTGTACAACTGGCAAGTGAAAATGGCTGCATTGTTTACTTCCACCCCCTGTTCGGCCAAGGCTGCGATCCCTGAAGCACAACAAACATACACATACACTACTCACAAAAAGTTTGGGATAGTTAACTTTCGGGGTGATTTGACCCGCTCTAAACTCTTTAATGTTTCAGTAGTTACTGCATAACGCGCTGTTGTCCAACAAGGTGATTAATCGCAAAAATCACAACAAGTGTCTGATCCGTGAATCGACCTCTAAATGATCTGGTTCATTGAGAATTTGTGTTTAAACAGTCCTCTTCATCAGCATCATGAGACATTGACATTTTTGCTGGGGGTATACCCACCAATGTTTTTAGCGTTTGTTTTAATAAACTGAGTTGAAGAAATGGACAATTTCCATAAATTTCACCCGAAAGTCACATATCCCTGAGTTTTTTTGAGTAGTGTATATACAGCACGAGTCTACGTAGACCCACATGGACAAATGCATCAAAACCCAGAGGCAGAAACACAGTAGACTGATTTTTTTAAGGACACATTGCGATGCACTAGGATACAAGATGCAGTGCATGTGTGCATGTAAGAAAGAAAAGCTAGAGAATCACCCAAAGTGTTTCATTCATCACAGCAAATCCTCCTGTTTCACGACGTCTATTGTCGAGTGCAGAGGAGACCGTTTAGGAGCGTCTCCTGAGCCGCACGTGCCACGATGCACAGCACGCCAGACAGAACGGAGTGTGAGCTGTTACATAACCACCGGGCAGGGTTGCAGGCGTCGGAAAGTCAGCACGTGCAGCCAAGAATCCATTCGTGCAAGTGTAATGCCACCCAGATATTGGAGAGCTGCATTTATTTGTTGGGTGAAAAGTGAGGAGAAGAAAAAAAAAAAAAAAAGGCATTTAAAATCTGCCAACAGTACAAGTAATCCCAGATATTTTGCTGTTGGAAGAAACCTAGTGTTTATTTTTTGTTCCAATCTTTCAATCTAATTAAGCAACTTATTTACTCTGCAGATGTGTATACTAAAAGCTGACAGGATCCAAGTTGCAAACACTCCATTCGTGCAATTATAGTGCAGGATGATGGAAGTGCCACTATACTATTTATGTCTGGGAAAAAATAAAACATTTCTCAAACTCTGGGTTGTCAGCACCCCAAAGCCAAAGAAGGTGCAAACAAGAGCACGACAAAACCTATTTAAGTCAAACAAGGATTTCAGTGCTCCCGTTTTCCCCGACTCCATCCAGTCAATATCCAAACCTCCGGTTCCCAAGGTGCCGTGGGATGTCAAATCTGTAGCCGACGGGCATATTCAAAAATGCATGTTCAGCCTCTTCACCTGGAAGTGGATGTGCCAGTCATGAGAAAAAGTTCCCTCAGACAGCAAGTTTATTTTACTTAGTTTCCATGGATGATTGGTAGGCGTCTTACATCAGTGAGCTACACACAAGCCTCTGACTGCTGCTGGCTTTACGGTTTCACCCTGTCCTAGTTTTACCATCAGGGCTTTTTAGTACACAGGATAAAACTTTTACAATTGGTTTAGAAATGCTGCACCAATCTACTGACTACTCTCTAGGTTATTGTGTGCATGTGTCTCACATCATAAAAAAATGGATCCCAAACAAATGCCTTTCCTTCTTTATAAAACATTGTTCAACATTGCTCTATAGCATAACTAGGGATCAAAACCCCAACGGATGTAACGGAGCATCCGAATAAAATAAATATGCATTTGTCCTAGTAACACTGCAGCATTTTACAAGCTTCTTCGGACTTTTTCATCCAAGCCTCATGTAGTTTCTCTTTAAAAAGGATGCACAACATGTCCATTACACTTTGGACTGACCCAGCTATGTAAAGCAGACAAATACGGTCCGTTAAAGCTTATGTGCTGTCTGCATATGCCTTGATGTTATGTGAGAAGATGGGCTACTATTCCGGGGAGAAATGGACAGAAGAGAATGTGTGATTATATTATGCACATACAACATAGCGAGCCCATTTCACAAACTCCACTTCTTCCCAGACAGACGGCTAATGTCCAAGCAAACAGCATGTGCACCAGAAAGCAGATTTTTGAAGCGGCTTATTTTCATTTGTCTGGAGCATGTGGTCTCTTTTTCTCTGTGTGTCTGTACGAGTGTCACATACCAACTGAAACACTCTAAAACAAATGATAAACCAACCAAGCAAGCTATGCAAATATGCTACTTCCAAGTATCATATATTAACAGACCCCAAACTGACACACACACACACACACACACACACCAATCACTGACCATCTGTGTCTGTCTTCAGCTCTCTAAAACACACACACACTTTCACACCGTCTGCCTTAACCTCATGTATTTATGAACAGAGGGAATTCCCTGTTGCTTTGTACTGAGAGTTTTTAGGCCTGTAGTGCCCCTGTTCCATTTGCTTTTAAGTGAAGTTCATCCAATATTGAAGCCCAGTCTTGTTCAATCTGAGAGCTTGCAGTGGAAAAGTGAGCAGCTGTGTAAAATGGTCACTTTTTGGAGTAACTGTCCCTTTTGCTGACTGTCTTCCTCCTCCTCTCTTGGCTGCACTCCATCTGTCTCCTTCCCCTCTTCTTCCTTCTTCCATTCCCCTCTCTGTCCCCCTGTGCCCTTACAGGACTACACTTTGACGATGTACTTCCAGCAGGCCTGGCGAGACAAACGGCTGTCCTACTCTGAAATTCCCCTCAATCTGACCTTAGATAACAGGGTGGCTGACCAGCTTTGGGTCCCTGACACCTACTTCCTCAATGACAAGAAATCGTTTGTCCACGGAGTCACAGTAAAAAATCGAATGATCCGACTGCACCCAGATGGTACCGTACTGTATGGCTTAAGGTGAGATTTTAATCTCTTGAAATAGCACTTTTGACTACACACACATTACATGTGTAAATCAATTTAAAAAAAATATCCAGCATACTTGATGAGTACATCATCAGAAACTTTGCTGCACAAATGTCCACTGTAGTAATGTTCATTCCCTGTTGTCAAACACTTTCAACATTTGCCAGTGCACTATTTTTAAAATCAAATAAACAACCTGGGAGGGAAAAAAAAAAGTTCTACCAACTTTAATATAACAATGAGCCAACAGTTTCTACATCAGACTCACTCAGTAATTAGCTCATTAGAGCCAGATGAAGAAAACTACTGATGTGAGGTGCAAAACACCCCTGGGTTAAAATTTTGTTGATGGAGTTGACCTACTTGTGTCCTCATTTACAGGACACGTGCACATCACCGGCTCAGTGCTTTCGTACCACTAAATCAAGTCTTTATTATCTCATCTGCATACATTTTAATTACTAACTGAAGTATTAAAAAGAGTGTATTTAGTTTGGCCCGGTGGCTCAAGAGCATCGGGTTGGGATACAGAAGGCCGCAGAATCCCACCCCACCAGGTGCGGCCCCGGCCAGCCATCAAGGGCCACCTTGGATCCAGGGTAGAAAATAAATAAATAAATACACGGGTGGGTTGCTGCTGAATGAACATCCTGCGGAACACATTACGCCGTGGTGACCCCTAAAGAGACAGGCCAAAAGCCTGTCAGATACACTTTATCTGAATGAGAGTATTCATAAGTCTTATGGTTAAACTGAAATCAAATAACAGTGGTTTTGTTTCAGTGAATGAGCAACCAAACCAACATCCAGCAGGTAATTTTACGTCTTTAGAAAAAAAATTGGCACTAGAAACATAGTGGGACAACGTGCAGCAGTCAGGGAAGGGTCTTAGTCTTCCAGGTGTGACTTCTTTCATCTTTCATTAGTCCAGTTAATGTGACTAAAAACTTACCTTTCAGGAGCTGAGAACACACTGCTAACAGTGCAGTTCCCAGCTCAGCATTTGAGTTCTCTCTTCATTCGTGCACATCTCTCTCTTTTTTTAAAATGTAGAAAAATAAATAAATAAATCAGGGCATATGCACATTTGATATGTTAATTTGACATGTCCCACATGTTTTCCCATTTGCCAGAAACTATATCCCTATTGTGCCATATGCAATGATTGACCCATCCCTTTGAGTCTTGAAGTTAACATGATGACAGCGCACTTCTCACACACCGTTGATATCTCGTCAGTTCATTTTGCAAATAGGCCTCCGATGCCCAAACACTATAAAAAAGTTATTGAATACCATAACGCCTTAATGGCTACCATGGCAGCACGTTGGCACGGCTGTGGGAGAGTGAAATTAAATATAGACAGCAAGAGACAATAAGACAAGAAAGAGGGGAGGGCGTGATGCTGGGGGGGAAGGTTTAAAAGCGATCTTGCCGATATTGCTCTCTTTGGTCTTCATCAATGCCGTCTGTCAACGGCAGCACCGTTACAGTGTTTAGCAAGTTATAATTTGCTCACACGTGAACACGCTCTGTGTGTTTTGCTGCCTTTATGTCAACCAAGGAAACATATCTGAAAACTTGGGTTTAAGGTAAAAATGGGTAAAAGATAAATTGGTGAAAATGGGGAGTGTTGTATCTATGGCAGCAGTCAAGGTGGGAGTCAAATGGCCTCAAGTACAATCAACATCTTTAGAGATGGAGACCAATAAAAGGAAAATATCCTTAAGGACAGAAAATAAGTGTAGCAGAAAACCATACAGGCAGCTAAAGGTTCTCAAAACGTTTGCTCTTCTTTGACTAAAATTATAACTTCTCTCTCTCTCAGTAACAATAAGCCACATTATATGTATCATGGGACAAATACTAAGGCTTTAAATTTTCTAAAAAATATAAAAAACAACATATTCTCTTTCCAACAAACAGAATAGTAATTAGATCCTTAGGTTCATTATTGCAACGGGCCAAAAGAAAAAAAAAAAAAAACATCAATCAACAATCAGACGTTCAGTTTGTTCATTCCTTTTAATGTTCATTGACGCATTTTCTTGAGTTGAGACAGAATCGGAAAATCTCTTGTCAAATCTTTGTCTTATTGTCAAACTTACAGTTGTTTTAACGACAAGCCCATTATTCCAGGATCACAGCTAAGGTATTGCTACAGACAATTTAATGAAAAGGCAAAGAATTACATAACTTATTTCTACACACTGTAAACAATGCATCGAGCAAAGTGCTTGATGGGTTCTGAAGCTAGGTTTTTTGTTTTTTTCAAATGTTTTCATGTCTAAAGTATGGTAGGAAATGGCAGAAATATTTCAATGAGATATACCTCCAACACCATAGTGACATCTTGAACTATGTTTCATTTAATAAAAATATCAATTCTGTGTTTATGTGCTACTGTCCTACTTCAAGACCAATGTGCTCATTCAATTCCTAGGATATCGAAAGCGGACATAAGCAGACCAAAAAATAAATAATAAAAAAAAGCATCAGCAGATTGTGGGGGTCAGGTTGCATGAAAACAGAACTCAAATAGTACAAATCTTCTTTGTGTCAGGTCATTTGACTTAGAGCAGATTTGCATATTGGATTCAGTGGTATCAACCCATCCACAGAATCCAATATTCAAATGAAAAATCACTTGGTATATGGGTTTGAACATTTCCCATGCACGGCAGAAGTTATGACACACAGGCAGTGAAAATATTACTTTGGATGAAGTGGGATTAGATTGAAACTGGGGGAAGAAATCCATCACCCCTGACACTCAATATCATGTAAGTAGGATGACCAGATTTTTACAAATCCTAAATTGGGTCATGGGAACTTGCGCATGTCAATGATTGCTCATAAAGCCATGCAGCACATGCAGATACTGCATATTACTGCCCCTCCCAAAAGCCTAAAAACATTTAGTTACTTATTTAATACATTATAACAATAAATTAGATTAGAGTATGCCGTGTGGAATGTTTTGGTCCCTTTGACAACGCTGGTGCCTTTGTAGAAGCGAGTAGTAAAGCTACACTGCAGAAAATCAAATATGAATTATAATAGTGGTCATGGGAATGATAACTCCCATATTCTGACATTTCAAAGATAAATACATGCATAAAAAATGAATTACTAATTTTATTCAGTATCACAACTCAGGGGACAAAGTGTTAATTGGTTGACATTTGGTGGAATCTGTGAGCTGAATGTCTTAAATACATACTAGAAGCAGAAAGGGGGGGGCAGCTTGTGCAGTTGTCTTCAGAGTTAAAATAAACCTAACATCATCTCTAAATCTCACTAATTAAGATGCAGTGTTTTGTTTGTTTATACGGTTCATAAACTGGAATGTGAAAGTGACAGTTTGTGGTTTTACAAGTTGTTACGTGTTGGAACTATATCTGCAGTAGGAAAACAAGAACAACAACTGCCAGTGACTTCCTGGAGGCTTGTCATCATTGTGAGGTTGCCAGACAGCCGGCAGAGATGTTTCACCAAAGTGTTAGGCAGATGGAGAAACGGTTTTATTTATCAGGAAATATATACAGCGCATAGTGTACAAGCATTATGTCTCCTGCGTCTTTCTACTTACTGTAAAAGCAACTGTCCTAATAAAAAGCAGCCTCAGACTTGAATTGCTATCGTTTTATGACGATTTGTTTTTATCATTGTGAGCTTAGTGATGCAAACAGTTATCTGTGCATCATTCTAAATAGTTCATTTGTTACAGAAATGCAATATGTGTATTTTATTAAGGAAAGAATGGCCACATGCATTGTAGAAGGACAGTTTTCCAGTTTGAAGCTGAAAATTCAAGGGGTGATGTTCAATGTTGTTAGTGGTCTCAACAGAGGTGATGAGAATGTGATGGGCATGTTTGGTCTTCAGCACAGGAACACAGAAGGACAGATGCTGGTAGACTTTGCAAAGAGGGTGGAAATAGCTGTAGTGAACACGTTCTTCAGGCAGGAACATAGGGTGACGTATAAGATCAGAGGTAGAAGCACTCAGGTGGACATCTTGTGTAGATGTTGCAATCTGAAAGAGATCAGTGACTCTAAAGTATTAGTAGGGAAGAGTGTAGCCAGACAACACAGGATGGTGGTGTGTAAAATGATGCTGGTGGTGAGGAAGATGAAGATGACAAAGGTAGAGCAAAGGACAAAGTGGTGGAAGTGGAAAAAGTAAGAATGTGTAGTTTTCAGGGAGGATCTGAGATACTCTGGGTTATCAGGAGGTGCTTCCAGATGACTGGACCACTACAGCTAATGTGATCAGGGAGACAAGTAGGAGGGTACTTGGTGTGTCATCAGGGAAAGAGGTTAGCTAAAAAGTGGGACACTGAGAGGACTGAAGACAGTAGACAGGAGTACAGGGAGATGCAGCAGAAGGTGAAGGTAGAGGTGGCAAAGGCCAAACACAGAGCAATTGAAGACTTCTACGCTACGTTGGACACTAAGGAGAAAGCGGTGGATTTGTACAGGTTGGTGAGGCAGAGAGATAGAGATGGGAAGGATGTGCAGCAGGTTATGGTGATTAAACATAAGGATGGAATAGTATTGACAGGTGCCAGGAGTGTGATGGGAAGATGGAAGGAGAACTTCGAAGAGTTGATGAATGAGAATATGAAAGAGAACGAAGAGTAGAAGAGGTGACTGGTGTGGAGCAAGAAGTAGCAAAGATTAGTAAGAGTAAAGTGAGGAGGACGTTGAAGAGGATGAAGAGCGGAAAGGCAGTTGGTCCTGATGACATACCTGTGTATGTATGGAAGTGTCTAGTCTTTCTGACTAGTTTGTTTAACAAGATCTTGGAGAGTGAGAGGATGCTGAGGACTAGAGGAAAAGTGTACTGGTGCCCATTTTTAAGAACAAAGGAGATGTGCAGAGCTGTGGCAACTACAGAGGAATAAAGCTGATGAGCCACACAATGAAGTTGTGGGAAAGAGTAATGGAAGCTCGGCTAAGAGCAGAGGTGAACATTTGTGAGCAGCAATATGGTTTCATGCCTAGAAAGAGTCCAACAGATGCAGTATTTGCTTTGAGGAAGTACAGTTCATGATGTTTGCAGATGACATTGTGATCTGTAGTGAGAGCAAGTGGAGGGAAATCTAGAGAGGTGGAGGTCTGCTGTGGAAAACTGAGAAATGAAGCTTAGCCGCAGTAAAACAGAATACGTGTGTGAATGAGAGGGACCCAGGTGGAACGGTGAGGTTACAGGGAGCAGAGGTGAAGAAGGTGCAGGACTTTAAGTCCTTAGGGTCAAAGGTTCAGAGCAACGTGTGGAAAAGTGTTTAAAGTGTGGAACTCAAAATGTCCCTGCTCGCATTCAGTTTTACTCAAACTTTTCTCAGATTTTTATTCGTTTTTACACTTTTAGCAACATGGCTAACCAAAACCCAGTGGCCTTGGACTAAAGCTAAACATGCATAGCAACAACCCACCACACAGTCTGGTTATTTATTGGAAATCATTTTTTGGGTATAGCAATAGAAAACACTGACGCTAAAATAGGCCTGATGGTTTGGAGTGCGAGCAGAGTAACACTGAATGCGAGCAGGGACATTTTGAGTGTGAGGGCGAAAAAAATTGGCTGAATTACATAATGCAAAAACCAGTTCCATAATTAAGTGCAAATTTTACAACAAATAAAAAATAAAACTGAACAAGATGGCAAAGATGATGTAACTGAGAACCAAAGCAAGGCCTCTGCCATCACCTTTATCCACCCCAATGCTCTTATTTGTGCTTCATTATCTATTATTTGAGCTCTTTAAAAACCGGTTCCAAAATAATAAAAAAAAACAAAAAACAACCAACACCACACTCGTAATTATTCTACTTGAAATTCTATTCAAACTTAATAAGTAAATTAATTCAGTAGAATAGTGATGGAGTGAATGCTCAAAAGAAATCGCACGGCATTCGGAGTGAACCCATCATGTTTCATGTACATATCAGCATTATACTTTAGCATTTTGCCTTGTACTAACTATCAAAACAAATAGACAGGGATGGATAATAAAGCTTCATCACAGCAGCCAACCATGAGTCCATAGATAAGAGTGTGAGAGGGGGAACGTAAGGATGAAGCGGTGAATAATAAGGCTGCCATTCTTCGCCTGCCTTTAGTCTTGTGCAAGAACTTGACTCCCACTGAGGAAGTTGCCACAGAGAAGCACAGCATGGTGGGTAATCATCTAAGCACACCTGACAACACAGATACGTTTGTGCCGGAGGAGGGGCTCATCTCGAGTCCAATCCTCACAGTTACACAGCAGAGATAATCACCCCTGTGTGCCTCTGTGAATCTCTCTCGCACCGACAGCCACAGCCAATGCTGATCTTTTTCCTCTCATGATCTATGCATTTTCAAATGCCAAGCCATCCAAGAACAACATCATTAAAAAAAAAAAATGAACGAGATCTGATTGGCAGCAATCTTCTGAAATGATCCTTCAGGAATATGACAATACTTGTATGTATAGTCAAAAATGACAAACTCTGGTGAATCTAGTACCTTATCACTTTAAGTGTACTAATGCTGAACACAACCAGTGTGTACTAGACATGAAATTGCAACAGTAGGAACTTATTCACAGCGACACACACACACACACACACACACACACACACACACACACACCATCTGTTCACATACTACTTTGCATTTCACTGTGGTGAACTGTAAACATTTTGAGGCAGACCTCACAATACACATGAAAAGTAAATTGCTAACACACACACACACACACACCTATCTAGTTTGTTTCTGTTTGAACTAATCTTCCACCTGTCACCTATTGCAGTGTTGCAATAGGTGTTTTTACGCCGGTTGCCCTTCCTGCCACAACCCTTCCTGTGGCCACCCTCACATTTTATCCGGGCTGGGGACTGGCACCAGGGTGGCCCTTGGTGGCTGGGCGGGGCGTGATTCAAACCTGTGGCCTTCTGTATCCAAACCCAATGCTCTGCCAGTGAGGTGCGGCTGAAATGCTGCTTTAACTCCTCACAATCGATTTGATTGTTGCTACTCCTGCAGATAGCAAAAGCTACAATCAATACAGAATAAAATGTTTGGAAGATACAGTCCACAATATGTGGTAAATAAGGCTCTAAAAGAGGAAATTAAAAATGATAATGGCCAATAAATAGCTTTGAAACTATGTTTGTTTGCCTGGCAAGCAGCTTCTAGCAGTCAAATACTGCAGCCAAATAACTGTCCTTTCCAAAAAATCAACAGTAAAAATTGTCTGTGTGCTCAAACACTGTATGTTTACTACAAAGCGTCCGACCTCACTGATTTCAAAACCTTTCTCCTACCAGTCACACTGATTTAACCAAACTTCAACCACAACTGTAGTTTCTGCTGTTACCAACAAACATCCAGACTTGTGACTCACGAAGGCAGCACAAGGCAAACGAGACCACTGCAGTCAAAGGAAAAACAAAAGATTAGGGAGAAATCTGAAGGAGGGAGAGTGATCAGGGAAAAGAGAGTGAGGAATATCATGACAGCATTTTTTTTGGATGGCAACAAAAGGAATTCAAGGGGACGTGTAATAGCAGGTTTCATATAACGCTACCTCTAAATTTCCTGCCACGGAGTGAGAAGGGGAGGCTGTTTGAGCCCAAATGGTTTGAAAGGATTCTCCCTTTTTTTTTTCCCCCCTCTTGTTGTCAGTGTTTATTTCTCTCTGATAGATTTGCTGTTGGGTGATGGGCCTCTTTGGCTTCTAAGTGTTTAACCAAGGAATAAATTGCCAGTTACTTTTTGGCAACTTTCTGATCTCTGTACTAAAGAAGGAATCAGTGGTGTAGAACCAAGAGCAAAAGCCTCTGGCAGAGTCTTTGAAAAGACTGTGTGGGAAAGGGAAAGGTGATGCATGGCTCTGTGTGTGTGTGTGTGTGTGTGTGTGTGTGTGTGTGTGCGTGTGTGTGTGTGTGTGTGCGCATTTGTGTTGCGTTTGTAGCTGTCTGGATTTCTATTTACCTGTTCATACCATCCCACTCCTCCCATCCATTAAGTGATGCACAGCCACATTTCGTGCTCAGTGTCAGTATGTAAGACTTAGTGTAGTCCTCAGTTGCTTGGTTACTGCCTAAGGACACCGCCAACCACACCAACTGAGCCCCATATGTTGCATCACCTGCAGTGCCCCTCCATATTTACCAGATGCTGCTCGAAGACTCTGTTCCCAAATGGATGAAACTCGTGAGGTCAAATCAGGGCCAAGCAGCCTTAAGGGTTTCCAGCAGTCACCAGCATTAAGGTCAAGCAATAAGTTGACTGTTGGCTGCACACTTGTGCTTAGTGGATTTATTTTAGTTTCCTTTTGTGGTACAAAGTAAATACAGTTTTCTTTAAACACAGAGATCATATAATTTCATAGTCACTTTATTGTACTGGTCCCAATCGCCAGTATTTTGTGCAATAGGTTATTATGTCCAAGCCTCATTTATGACCTGATTGTTTAGGTGATTATCAGTTATCAGATTTGGAAGTAGACTTGAGCGTTGTTGCCGCGTGAGACAATGTTTGTTGAAGAAATGGTCTTTAGCGTGACAGACAGTCATGGAGTGAATGTGTGAGGGGAAAATGGAGAAGCTGAGCTGTTGAAGCAGTGAACGTTGGAGCTTATGTTTTAGTCGTATAGTTCTAATAAATTAGGTGACCTGAACAATGCCCATACTGGAGCAGGCCCAAAGCCAAGACCAGGAACTTGGAGCAGCGTGAACAGCGAACCAAAAGAACCACATGGAAGCAGCATGGCAACCAAACCGAGCTTCAGACCAGACGCCAGGAGTCAGGCATTATCATGGGTGGCTGGAAGACAGAAGTATAGTAACAGCTAGGGTGGACTTGCGTCCAGTCCTAGTGAGAATATGAAAAACATCACATATACGTATGCCGTAGACATTCCAAGAGCTTTTAAATTAACAATTTAGTGTGAAGCCGAGGTATAGCTGTGACTGCATCCAGTGACTGCATCCACTGACGCCTTGCTAAGCTAAGCTGACAGTTTAATCAGTCACTGTCTTGCCATCAGTAGAGACGGGAGACTCGGAGTGATTGGTCAACACAGTTTTCAGTGCCTTGGGTCGCTGGGTAGCTGCTTACGGGGCAGGACAGGATAAAAGTGGTATTATGACCACATGCTCTGCACAGTCCGAGAGCAGTACTTAAAAGTTAGCATTATGTTTTAAAATGGGCTTTAAAAACACTGAAATTATGCTGCAATGACATTAATGTGAGTAACACATTGAAGGGTCATTCTTGTTTTTTCCATTGCAGTATAATCATTTTTACTTTCATAAAGGATCTCAATACTTTTCTGTCTTTGCCTGCAGCGTCCCACGAGTTTCATCCAGAGCTGCATTATTTGATATTTAAGATAATGATAGCATTTGGAGAGCATTAATCTCCAATAGCCAGCTGCTTCCCACCTACAGCCTACCAAGTAAACACAGGGAGTAGGAAGCTCACAGAACAAACCCCGTGGCTTCTGTTACACTAAATACTTATTTAATCAAAAACCACTGACATTTTATGTGGTTGCATATAAAATATTAGAACGGCAAACAAACTAAGCAAACTTATTATTAATAAATGCAATTAGTTCTAACATTTATTTAAAAATGTACTGATAGTACACAAATAATTGTAAAGTTTTTCTCCAAATCATCAACATTTGCAATGTGCAAAATATGTGAACCTCTTGGCAAATAAAATCAAGTCTCTACGAAGCAAACCTGGAGTCCTGGGGTTTTTTTAATCATCATAAGCTTTTTTCATATGTCACCCGGTGACAATTTAATTATAAATCAAATTAGTTTTGAAAGTAGTAACATGACTGAATGTAAGTGTTTTGGCTTTCCCTATAAAAGCCTATTAGACATGGTGAAAGGTGATGGGAGCACTCTGCTTCTGACAGACCTGAAAACATCTGGCAAGTAAGTGGATGGGCCAGTAATCCAGTTGGGTAAGCGCAGGACCCCCGAGACCCACACACTACAACCAGTCTTGTTGAACATTTTTATGCCGGATGCCTTTTCTGATGCAACGCTCCCCAGTTTCTACTGGACTAGGGACCAGCACTGCACAAATGGGGATGGGGGTGGGCTGTTGGGGGTTCAGTGTCTTGCCCAGGGAGACTTCGACATGTGGTCGGGAAGAGCCCCCGAACCTATAGTCGGTAGGCGGCCACTCTACCAACTGAGCCACTGCCGCCAATCAAATTATTTACTACATGCAATTATTTTTTTTTTACTACCTCATTGATTCCGATGGAAAATTGCTGTTGGACAGCTGGATTCTTTAAAAGAGACTAGATTATCGAAGCAAACAAATTTTTACCTTGGACGGAAGGTGTTACATGAATCATAACTCACAGAACTTCTGAACAAAAGTTAGGATGAGATAAATCCCACTGTTGTACAGGCCTTTACCATCAGTTCCATGTTCTACACAAAATCTACTCCCTTGATTTACACAAGCTTTAGACAGAATCCTTTTGTGTATATGGTGCATAGTATGATAGCTAAACACTACAGATAATAATAATAATAATAATAATTTAATTAGAGAGCAGCACCTCACAATAAATAACACTATTTGCATTGTTCCTGTGGAGCTGTGTTTGAACCTCATAAGCGCTTCCTTCGAAGGAGACACCAGTCAAGAAGTTGAAACATGAGATGTGCTTTGATTATAAGAGGAGACGAATAGAAAAGAATCTCGTCTCTTTTTGTTTATTCATATATTCAGCTCTATACATGAACTGACACCACAATACATAAATGCAACAAATGGTGAGGACATGTATGACCACTGCAAGAAAACCAAACCAAGAAAACCCCCCTGTCAGTTTAGCTGAAGTAACCAGTGACACAGACAAGCATTTGTGTGTTGTATCCTGGCTTTTGCTTAATGAAAACTAAGATCATTACTACCCCGCAACCCCCTGACCCTTTACAAGACAAATGCTTTTTGTAATAAGTTAATGACTGGATTGTGAAAATAAATTCTCTTTATTCTGCAATGCTGACAGCTATAGACAGAGGTATCACATGTTCAGGTTGTCCATCTGTCCCGATGAGTGCCCCCACCTTTAGAACACAATATCTGAGGGAAGACAAGCTGAAGATGAACTGATGAAACTTTTACATTGACTTTTTACATTTGACAAAGTCTGTGTGAACTTATTACAAAAGGAGTCTGGGCAGACATGCATGCAAACTGCAATCACTGGTTCGTGGTGGAAAACCACCATGATGTGGTACTTTTAGTTAGTAGAAGTAGCAATCGAAGCATCACGCAATATATGCAACCATCTATGAAATGTCCAGATGTCGTCAGGCTGTAACGCCCCCCCTTTTATCACACCTATTCCATGAACAGACGACAATCGTTCCCACTGTTGTCTCGGCTCTATTCCCGTCATTACTGACACGCCGTGTTTGATCCCTGCAGTGTCTCACGTCCACAGGTGCGGCCTAACAGAGGACCAACAGGATTATCCAAACAATGCAAAAACGGGGACATAAGGATTAGCTTTAACCTGTAATCCCCAGTGGAGTTCCCACTGGCACAACTACCCCGAACCCAAAGTGTTTTCCTTTAAAGTTTGGGATGATTTGAGTCATGTTTAGTCATTCATGGCTAATGTTAATATTGTAAATGCTCATTAAAATTACCGAGCTTCGGTAAATTACATTTTCACAAAGTAAATAAATAATCAATCCACATAAACTGCAATCCACTGAGGATTTTCCATCAACCTCTGGCCTCTCTACATTTGTCGGTACACACAAAGCAGATACTGAAGATTACTGTCATTTTACCACCAAAGACAACCAACAGCCAGTCTCCTGTCAGATTGTGCCACAGTAGTGGGAACTGCACATTTCATTATGTCATGTCGTTTCAGGATCACTACCACCGCCGCTTGCATGATGGACCTGAGACGGTATCCACTGGATGAGCAAAACTGCACACTCGAGATAGAGAGTTGTGAGTAACTCCTTATTTTATCAGTTAAACGTAAATGACTTATTGATATTTTAGTACTTGACATTACAGCTCACCGATAACAGGGTTTTGTTGGATTTATTTATTTATTTTTATATATTATCAATATACATCTAGATTTCTTACATGAAACGCACATGGTAGTTTCTGTGTGACAGTTACTGAAAATTATTTACCATTACATTCTTATCCAGCCTAATAATAGGCCTTGCTATCAGTGTTTTCCTACTCGTCAGTGCTGCATTTTAAAATTCTTTACATAAGTTAATTTACCAGCTATTATGAACCACGTAAAAATGGGCTCCACTAGAATGTTTACATTTTCAACATAATCCTTTCCATACAACTTACAATATTTTCCCTTGGTAAAAGTATAAACCTTCCCAAATATACCCTCAGCTGGGTTTGCTTTTCCAGAGAAGAGATATTATGACAAATTAACTCCATTTTACTATAGCTGTGCTGATTTATTGCACAAAAACAGATTCTAAAAGTATTATTACATTATCCTTTTAAGCAATTTCTCATATATAGCACAAAGACAATGGAAAAATAAGGGGACTTTAGGTGAGGTGATTTAAGATTAGCCTACTTTTGTCAACCCAGTTACATGTTGATGATTCATGATTAACCAAATCAAATGACCTTATTCTTACAGTTCATTGTGTGTCTATCTTCACTGTGTGCTATTCGTTATGCAAACCGTGCTGTCCATGGTACTGAATTGACAGACGGGAGCTAATGGTGTGCGAAGCAACACAGGTAGTTTCAACTCATCTACTAGTACAAGTGGTTTATCCAGAAGTCAACTGGATAAATGTAAATGCATCCAGATGAGTGTAACATATACAGAGGGTTAAAGGATGTTTCAGAAAATTGTGCATCTGAGCTGGAAGGTCTGCAGCTGGTGCTGGTGTATTAAAAGAAACAGAGCGTATGGAGCAAAGGAGGCGGTTTAAGAGTCTTTCAGAACTCCAGGCCAAATAATGCAGGAAGTTACACAGTAAGGTTTTGGAGAAGCCCGACACCATCAGTGTGCATGTGGAAAGTGTTTATCCCCTAAGAATTTCCATAAAACAGTGCTGGTGTGAAGATTTTACTGCAACCTCTACATAATAATTTTTCCAGTCATT
Organism: Channa argus; assembly: GCF_033026475.1. Taxonomy (NCBI): domain Eukaryota; kingdom Metazoa; phylum Chordata; class Actinopteri; order Anabantiformes; family Channidae; genus Channa; species Channa argus. Next base: position 8,946,015 of record NC_090218.1, read on the forward strand.
TAGTCACTAAATCTAATGATAATAATAATAATAATAATAATAATAATAATACAGAGAACGTTCTATGCTCAAAGATTATGCACACACAACATCATAGCCACTTTTCAAAATGTTCTGTATCCAGACATCTGTCCATTTGTCCTGCAGCAGCCTGCTCCAACCACTCCTGTGAGAGTGTGGTTACAGGAATGCATAAAGGCTGGAAGGTAGTCAGCTAATGGATCACAGTGTGTTTTGCTTGGTGCATTAGGCTCAACTGCACTGCAGGTTTCATCGGGCTTATAGCAATAGTTTGTTTATAACCAACCTGGGGCTATATGCACCACATGCTATATGCATGTTTGTGGTTAAGCTGTTATGCATATATGATACAGCCTTTTTTGTTTTTGCACTTAGCTAGGCAACAGATGGCAGTGTTTAATACCTGCCAACAGGTTACATTCATTGTAGTAGTCGTTTGACTGGTTTTACAGTTGGCCTCGCAATTTCAAACCCGTACAACTGACCTACAGTGAATTCATGTTAAATTATTGAGAGCTGGCTGCATCCATGGTGTCACTCTAATCTGCTGACGATGACCTCTGCGCCTACACGTAACACTGGGGACTTCTCCGTTATCCGAGTTACTCATACTCATTTCCACACCTCTGACTTCCTGTTTAACTCATGACGACAAGCTGACCTGGTCACAGTTGTGTCACCTTCAAACAGGAAAGTGCGATTCCAGTGACTAAGCTCATTGCTATTCTGATTATCCATGCAAACAAACTTTAACGTTAAATATGAGTTCACTCTTACACTACAGTACATGACTAGAAGAGAAAAAATACATTGTTTACAAATGAGTAAACACCACTTGGCTTTAATTTGGTGATAGGATTGTTCCACAAAGTTTAAAACATACTGACTGGGAAATAGCAGCTGTGGTGGTGTGTGAGAGTGCATGTTTTTAGACAGATATGGATGCTAGTGTGTGTGTGTGTAATTTACAGGCACTTGGAAATGGCACTGTATGTGTCTATTTAATGCAGCCCACACACACACACACACTTATTTAATCTGAGCCCTGAGAGTTGAAGGACCTGTGTAGCAGCAGTAAGGAGGGCTGTGCTGGACTGATGATGAGTCCACTTACTGAGTTAGATGGCTGATGTTTGGACACTGCTGCTTGTGTTTTTTTGTCCATCTCCAGCTCTTCTCTTTCACATATTTATCAGGGTCATAATTTGTCTGCTGTTCTGCCTCTATCGCTTGAATTGTTAACCACCCTAATGTCTCCTAACATTCCTGCCACAGAAATGACTGGTAATGAGAGATGACTGGTTAAATAAGGTTTGAAAAGTTGAATACAACACTTTTATTTAGAAATCAGGCTTTTATTCTTTCACGGCGACCTTTCCTAGTTGTATCAGGCAAAAGTTAAACAATACACCCTGGTTTAATAACCAACTTTTATTCGAGCGATAATCAGTTTCAATCCACTGCAGGGGAGCATGGAGCTAATGCACTGTTTTGTACTGAAAACACATTTGTAATTATAGAATCAGGTTATAAAACACAAAAAAAAATTACTGATAATAATTTGTTCTTGTTACATAAAAGGTGACCCAGAAAACACTGCAGATTCTTCTCCGGCAACCCAGACAATTATAGCTGTTCTTAGCCTGCAGCAACACTGTCTGTAAATATATACATTGCTTCGGAAGCTTCCCCCCCCCCCCCGATTTCCTGTACTGGATCACACCAGGACATGATGAATGGACGTGGATGATGCCCTGTAACTCACCCTTTGTGTTTTTTTCTAGAAAAAAAAAACAACACTGACTACCACAACCATTGACTAGTACAACATACTAGTATAGTACATTGACTAGTGGCAAGTCATTGTGCAAGATTAATTAATTTTATTGTAAATGCACAAACTACCTAATAGGTGCATTTGTAGCCATAGAAAGTTCCGTCAGGAATGCAGTTCCTTTAATTACGAAAAAGGCTCATTAAATCCAACCTGCAGTTCGTCTTGTCTTTTGTTGCAAAGTGTCGTTTTCGTCCCCAGTACTGAAACTCTTCTGCCTGTAGATGCATTAACAACTTCTTGGAGAAAACTAGTTTAAATCTGATTTATCACACAGCTGCTGTCATAACCCTGTGTTTATGTTGACGTCGCCAGATGATGTGATGGACATAAGATTTCTATAGATTGTGTCTCTGTCTCTTTAACGTGGGTTGTGATGAGATTAAATTACTGTTACATTCATGTTTAGTCATCCTGTCTCCTAAAAGGTTGCTAATCATCTAAACCGTAAAATCATTTTGGACATGTGATCAAAGATCACAGCACTACGATGTCATTTAGCCGAATATTTCGTGCATTATAAAAAAACTTTAGCCTGATATTTCTCTAATTTCCAAATATTCTTTGGATTTTTTTTACAGACTGGAGCTCAAACGAGCCAAATTTTCTTTGTTTATCAGGCAATACTGTCGTCTATGAATCTTTGATCTGATCCCAAAGATCTAATGAAAATACACTATAGCTACTTCTTTAATTTTCTGATGACACTTGGCTTTTCTGACTTTAACAGCTACCACTGTTGTATGAAGGTTTGGATAACCCTACAGAGCCCCGTCTTCCTGCATTAGTTTTGTTGGTACTTCCTCAGCATCTCTATGAGGCACTGTGTACTCCAAGACTCGACCTAGTGCAGTAGGCCACACAATATTTCACCTCACTGCAAGACACGACTACCCCACCCCCCCAACCCAGTTTTTGGGTAGCTGTTACAGTAAAGCACATGTACTGTGGTGATGTACAGAAGTCCATTCACATGTGAAGCAGCTGTGCTCCTCTTAAGTCATAACAAGAGAAGGATCACTCCACATTAAAACTGTGAACACATTTCCACTGATTAGCTGCTTTAGCATATGTGACTGTACATGGCTCTTTAGGAAACCGTGTAACTACTTTGAAGCAGCACTTAGAGACAAACCTGCAGTCAATAATACATTCACATGCTCACACATGCATGACCAAACAGATTAACACGTCCGTGTTTATTTCTGTATACACTGAGAGAGGGGGGGGGCACAGGCACATAGTGACTGTTATTTCACACAGTTGCTGTGCACTCACAATGAAACTATTGTCTCATTACAGCATCTCTACCAGCTAATAGTTATATTTTCTGCACCAACGATCCACATCATATGGACGAAGCCACTTCCACTCTCTCTCTCTCTCTCTCTCTCTCTCACTCTCTCTCTCTCTCTCGGAACATCAGATCCCATTTTTAGAAACTGCACATATCCTCTGGGGTGTGAACGGTTCCTACTCATGGGCTTGCATGGCTTATTTATTCATCTTATCTTCAGATGTTCCATCCCTGTCCACACATGCAGTTGGCTGCAGATTGCTATGTGCTGCAGAGTTTTTAATTGGATACCAGGAACAACATTAAAGTCGCTTTGAAGTGCGTGGAATCCGAAATTCTTCTGAGACAAATGTAAGAGTCTCTTCAGCTCATATGGGGGAGCTAGTAGCAGACAGTTGTTCCAGGGGTTTGATTTGACATGACTGTTGTGTGTTTGTGTGCCTGCGTGTGCGTGTAATGATGCTAGGGTTGACTTTTCAATGGCATAAACACACATTTCACTGGATCCCTTCTGTGTTTTAAATACTTGTGTGGTGGTGCAACATCACAAATTCTCAATATTGCTATTCATAGTGACGAAATTAGGAAGTCGTAGCATCATTTGTTTGTAAAGGTGTTTATTCTTTGATGAGATTTGTACACATTGTATAAATAAAAAAACCAATGGACGAAGTTGAGTAAATTTGATAGTTTTAGTCGTTACAAACAGCCTTTCAAGTCACATTTACAGTGGTGATACCGAGGTATAAATTATTATTTAATTTTTTTTTTCATAAGCGAAGCCAGTGTTTTATCTTGCTTCAAAATCCTTCTTTGCCCATTATAACAAATCAACGGAGACATTATTTCATAAGCTTGATAAAAAGGCCTGGAGTCAGATTTGGTCAGGGAGATATGCCAGAGTCCCAGTTAAATGGCTTTAGTATTGTATTGTTATCTCCTCTGATGCCATCGTGAACAATTCCATTCATTTTCGGCCTGCCAATGCCCCCAGACTTTGGAATGTGTGGGAGAAGCTTTCGTGGTAGCACAGAATACATATTGTCCCACCGAAGGATTTTTTTGGTTTTTTTTTTCAATGCTTGACTTTGCAGGTCTTCCCATTGAGGAATATCAGAGCGTATCCTTTATTTCCCCTCATTTCATAGTTAACAGATTTATTCCTTTATGTGATGTACTGATGTTTTTTTTCTAACCCTACCCCCCCCCCCCTCACTCACTCACTGCCTTCCCTCTTTTCAAGCAATATCATGCAAGATGCAAAGCCAAACAATCGAAATGTGCCAAACTGTGTAACGTAAGAACTGTGTGAAAGCAAAGTGAGGAAAAAGTGCACAGTCAGCCTCACTTATGTAGAAACAATGATGTTAAGTGGATCGAGTTGCCAGACAATCAAAAATATGGAGGACTGGATCAAATAACTGACTGATACATGAACGGTTCGCAAAAATGCACTCACTTCTCTTTACTGGAAGTGTGTAAGTCAGAGACCGGACAATTGTTGTTGTGTGTTTGCAGTCGTTATTCCTAGAATACTGCGTAGCCATTGCTGGACAGGCTGTGTAGATGCTGGATTTTAGTTGATAAGGTAAACTTCCTTCTACTTTGATATATCCTGTGTGCAGGTAGAAAAGCAGGCCGCCATGATAGCACAGGAAGGGAGAAAAACACACAAGAGAAATCACAGGGTCCCTGGTCTTCCTGTAGGGGTGATCCTCTGAGACCCAACACATTGACTCAAATTTAAATTTTTAAATCTCAGACGGAGGAAGTTTTTAATTTGTGGTTTTACCACTTAAGAAATGTATCTAAAATTAGGTTATTCTGTCTGCCCCTAACATGACCCGTCTTTATTTCTACCCATCTTGACTAATACGATTTGCTTATATGTTGCACTTAGTAGAATAGCACTCAGTTGTCTGCAGCTGGATGCCTTTTTACTGGAACTACGAGGACACATTAATCTCATTTCACTCTCTCCCCTTTGGCTACTTATTGCTTTTAGCATACATCCTTTTGTGAGGGGGTGATGATGATGATCACGATTATTAGGTATGAGTACCTAAAGTATATCTCACTCAAAACTTCTAGAAATAAAGTATATTATTTTACTTTGCATAATTTTGTAAGAAAATAAGACGTATTCGTATATTACGTATACGTATATTAAAACGTATTCTAGTAGATTCAAACACTGAACAACCAACTCTACTTTTGCCAAGAGGATGTCAGAGGGTGGGGGTGTTGAAAGAGCCACTGAGGACTGCTTTAATAACTGAGACTGAATAAATGGGTCACAAAAGTATTAATTAAGCAGAGCAGGTGTATGTGGGATGAAGATGACGAGAGAAGGTAAAGTGTAAAACATATGGACACAAGTTATGAAAGAGAAATAACCGAGAGGAAAGAAGAAGAGGGGTGTAATCAAATCAAAATATATATATATATATATATATATATATATATATATATATATATATATATATATATATATATATATATATATATATATATATATATATATATATATATATATATATATATATATATATATATATATATATATATATATATATATATGTGTGTGTGTGTGTGTGTGTGTGTGTGTGTGTGTGTGTGTGTGTATGTGTGTGTATGTGTGTGTGTTTGAAAGCAAGATATATAAGTTGGAGAAGAAAAAGAAAAAAAGCACACAAGACGAAAAAGACAGCGGTTTGGGTTCTATATTTAATGCACTAATCAATTATACGGCTCAGGTAAGACTTCCCTCAAAATTGTGTCAAATATCCTTCATTCATCATCCAACACTGCCATGTCTTCACCATCATCCAAGGCCCACACACACACACACACACACACACACCTGAAACATGTCCCCTCTCCGTGAGATTTAGGAGAAACATTGCAGACACTCCACCATCATCACTGTTGAACAGAGTAACAGCTTTGCACGACAAATGCAATCAAATGATAAAATAATCACACAGGCAAACTCAGCAGGCCTGCATGCAAATCCCAACCGCCGCAAACAGGCAGTTGTAACAAGTGCTGCGACCATCAGAAATGAAATTAAGTTGCATGTTCAAATGCTGACAACATTCACCATTTTCATTTAATCTCCTGCTGTTGCCAAAAATGGAGCAATACACATACCTGTAAAAACAGAGGGATCGAGCGGTTTTATCAGTTTTTATGATGCAAAACTTAAATATTCAGCCGTTTGTTGCAAGGCAACAATGTATTGCAAGTTTTTGCCTCCTCTCTCCCAAACCGAGAAAGTTCACACTTCAATACACTCGTCACGATGTTCCATCAGAACTGTGAGATACTCTTTCCTCGCTACAATAGCTTACTATGTTAAATAAAATAAAAATACAGCATAACAATTGTGTTGCACTACACTGAAAAATATTGAAGAAAGCGAAAGCTGGTTTTTCAGGGCTGTCGTGACACATGCACAGAAATTTAAACCATGCTAATGGGACTTACTGAATATTTCGTTGACACCTGCCATTTTTCTTAGATTATGTCTTTTTTCGCAGTTTTATTGGGGAACCACCCTTCTAGAAAAAAAAAAGAAAAAGAAAAAGAAGAGGGCACTAACCCTAGCTGTTGCTTGTCTCTTCTCGTCTCCTCACCTTCCTTCCTCTCCCCACCTTCCTTCCTCTCCCCTCTCTGCATCCAATGCCCTGAAGTCAGCAGACATGACAACTGCACCGGAGTAGACAGTAGGCAGTGGATTATGCAAGAGCTAAATTCCATGGACTAATGAAAAATGTCCACTTTTCCTTTTGCTTTTTTAACAGTACGTGTCTTCAGCCCCAACTACAGAGCACCGTGTTACTCAATCATTTATTGAGCATGTCCACTGTCTGCTTCACTGTCCATGTCTCCACGGATTTGGCCAGAATGAGAGCAAAAGAAGGAGCAGCTTTGGTTGAGATTAATATTAATGGACCTGCTCCATGTCCCTTTGCAGAATTTAGTGGGTTCCAGGAGTAAAAATGGAGGGCAAGCTTAGACATTTAATAATTCTTAATAACTCTTGGTATTAATCATTTAGTTGCTCAAGGGATGAAACAATATAAAGCTGTGACAAATAAAAAACATTTGACAGTATGTGCAAAGGGTTTCACGTGCTGAAAAGGTTGTATGGTATAGATTTCACATTTCATTAGTTGTTAGTAAGTAAATAAATTACTTATTGTCAAGACGTGAGCATTTGCCTTGCTCAACAGTACCTCACAGTGGACGGCGAGAGGCCTTTGAATTGTGGAGCCGCTTAGTCGTCCACTGTCGTCACAGCAGGAATCAGTATGCACTCGTGAATAAGGGTTAAACAAGAACCCGTTCATGAAAAGTGCTTCGCAACATTTGTCCTATGTGTTTCCAAGGTTACATCATGCTCAACTATTACGAGGGATCAAGAAGAGCAAAGAGCACAAAAGTGGAGAACTTTGAATGTTAAATAATAATGTTTGACACAATTGTTGTTGGTACTTTGAAAAGTGTCAAAGTATTTAATGTGCATTGTATTTGACTGCGTAAATGAATGAGTTTCATAAATTCTGACCAGTCTAGTCCAATGTAGGTAGACAATTGCCATGAAAGTATGATGCAAAAAAACTGTGGGAAGAATGGATCTGGAACTTTTCAAATCAGTGGCAGTAAACAAGCCAATTGTACTATAAATGCACTCACAGAAATGTTAGATGACCTAATCATGGACGGTCTCCAATTCAGATGGGGCATGATTATAAACAAATACAAATACAGGACGTTGACAATATTGATTAATTCCTCTCATCTGCCCCCTGTGTCAGACGGCTACACTACAGATGACATTGAGTTCTACTGGCGAGGAGGAGACAACGCTGTGACGGGGGTGGACAAGATCGAGCTTCCCCAGTTCTCCATTGTGGATCATAAGCTCATTTCCAAAAATGTTGTCTTCTCCACAGGTAACGCTCTGAACAGACTGAAAAATGCATGAACACACACAGTGTTAGATTTGGAGAACAAGTGGCTCGTGATAACTCGCTGTACAATGCTGAGCACAGGCACAGCAACAATAAAGGCAAATAATGCAGGAGCAAATCATTAGCTGTGAAATAATTATCATCTTGCAGCGTGGATGTTCTTTTTTTTTCCACACGTTTACTGTTGTTGCTTTGGCTTTATTTTCATTAAAATAAGCCACTGACTGTTTTCTGACACTTAGAGATATCACATTTCATTATCATTCTGTTGAGGCATAAAAGGCAATATGGCGATTCATACATATTGGCTCATCACTGCTGGCACTTATTGATATGGAAAGTAGCATCCACTAATTCCAAGTTCTATGAAGTACACGGGCACACAAACTGAATTAAGTGCTGCCCTAGAAGACAGAAGATACTATAACTTATTTAACAGCAATAAACAACAAATGCCGCCTGATACAATTAAATATTCATCTCTTCTGTATTTTCATATTCATGAATTTGTCATGCAAGCAAGCAACTAAGCAGGACAGTGGTTCTGCTGAATATAGTTTCTAGGTAGCTACTGAATTATTGTAGCGCTATACTGAATACTGTATTGTATTACTATAAAAAGAACGCAGACACTCCACCAACGAGAGATTGTTTTCTCTGCATGGGTCACATATTCCACAAAACCCTATTAATAATATAATGCTTGTTGATGAATGTGTATGTGTGTGTGTACTTTTTCATATCATCAACAGCATGTATGAACTGTGCCTGATTGTATTATCTACTAGACTGATGGGGGCTCCCTCCTACATTTATTGCTATATTGAGGAACTGACCCAGGGGGGTGGGTTCACTCAAAAATGCAAACATCAGCAGTGCCTGTGCATTTTTCCAATACAAGGGTCATGTTTGCTAAAAATGCTAAAATGTCACTGTTGCACAAAAAGCAGATCAGAGTGAGCCTGGTGGAATTGTTTTCATTAAAAAAAAATAAATAAATAAAAAGTAATCCTCCTTCCTCACTCCTCTTCGGTTTCTGCATGACTTTCTAATGAACTGTAATTGCACTGTATTCCAGCTCTTGTGTGCACATTCCCCCATTCAGTTGTAATTTGGTTATGCAACTCAAAGCAAATTAGAGCCAATTCCCTAAGGAGCAAAATGTTTGTTTTGATACGATTTGCCCTTAACAAAACCCCACCGTAGGCCTTTTTCAAATACAGCAGAGATAAGCAAAAATTGGGGGAAAAGGAAAAAAAAAAAAAAAGACCCCTAACAGATAAACCACTGAATATCCTGCAATACTGTGCATAAATATGTGCAGTGGAAAAAGTTTATAGTGCAGAGTGCTGATGCTTCAGTTCAAAGGAGACAACAAATGTGGCTTTTTAATGTGGACAATCCAGAGATGAGGAACTATGCTCAACATGGGGGTGAAAAAAAAAAAAAAAAAGCTGGTTATTGCCAGTTACAGCGTGAAAATCAAGTGCATAGATGTATAGTTGCATCAATAAAAGCATGTTCAACACTGTCATTTTTGGACCACCACCTTTGAGATAGTCACACATTATACACTAAACTATACTTAGAAAGACTATACTTATACTAAAGGAGCATAAGAAGAACACAAAGTCCTGGAGACCTGTGAAAACGTCACCTAACACCGCCTTTGCTTTCTGTTGTCCCCCCTGTCCCCTCTCTGCAGGTGCTTACCCTCGTCTGTCCCTGAGTTTCAAGCTGAAGAGAAACATTGGCTACTTCATCCTGCAGACATACATGCCTTCAATCCTCATTACCATCCTCTCCTGGGTGTCCTTCTGGATCAACTACGATGCTTCTGCTGCCAGAGTGGCTTTAGGTGAGGCCTGTAATGCAAATACACAGCAGATAGAACGGCAGGCGCTGAAACCAGGGGTGGACACTTCAAGGAAAATTACACTGGAACTGGAATAGACTGACTGACTGAAATCAAATATGTGATGCAGCAATCTTTGGAGTCCATAAGTTGGGTAAAAAGAAATCACAAGACATTTCATATTACAGCAAGTCAGAGCAGGAAAATCTGAATGTCTAAGATACTGGAAATGTGTTGTAGTAAACTATTTAAAGACCAAAAAAGAATAAAAAAAAATAAGTGCTTCAAGTATTGTTTGTGAATAGGTCAAATGTTGTTCCTACAATTCATGACCACAGACGCGCTTTTTAGTGCCATCAAGGACATGGCTGAAATATGCAGTTCTTCAAATCAAGCCTAAATCTGTAGTGTTATGTATTCATAGAATACTGTTGGTATTAGTGCTGCTCATTCTGAGCCGTATCGTGTATTTAAAGACCACAGAGTGGCACTGCACTGATCCACAACTACTGTCTCACTGTGTGTTAAACAGGGTCAAAGATCCATCCTGTTACAACAACAATTGCTTTAGGATCAGGTCTGTTCTGAAAGTCAGCATTCTCTCCCATTATCCTTGATCACGTAAACCTCGAGTAGCCGGTGAGATTTGTATTGAGCGTTGTCCGAGTTTATCTGAAGCTCCCTGTCGTCTTTTCACCCAAGTCCATGCCCCCAGCTTTATCCATCCTTCTGACAGTCTTTTGCTTTAGTCGACAAGGCGATATTGCTGATTGACGAATGAGCTCCATTTAGTGATCGAGGGGGAACGCATGCATCAGATTTACTGAAAAAAGAAAAAACAAGCAGTGCTCCATAATCGAGACAGTAAGCAGAGGTAGGGGAGCCCCCTCCCCCACTACATGTAAATCAAATGGTCACTGTGCTGAAGAAAGTTGATGCTGAAACAAAAATTGTCTTAAATAAGTGTATAACGTACAAGTATGTGTGGGAGGACTCATGAGCACTTATAGATGAGAAAACACTTTTTTTTACCATATTTAAGTTTTAGTGTTGGCCTTCTCAAGCCAATTATAATTCCGCGCATACACTACATCCCCAAGCCAATGCTTTGCTAGAAGTGACAAAAAACATGAAAATAAATTCTAATTGGTAAGAGTTGTCATTCACCATGAGCAGAAACCCAGAACCCTCCACCCCAGATTGCAGGGTTTGAAAACTCTCAGTAGGTCTTCTCCACTAATGATCAAGAACTCGGCTGATGTGCCAAATTCAAATTGGTGCTCAGTGTCTGCTACATGTCTCTTAGCTCGTCTCTAGCTCAGTTTTAAGTCATGGGGGTAACCCCCTAGGTTTCATTGATCATGATGGGCTTCATCAAGGTGATTACAAAGATGTCTTGCGGTGTAGTGGAGATTAAACCTGTCACACAGGTCCTAATAGTAGATAAAAGAGATTCATGGGGATGATGGTATAGACTTAATAAAATGTATTTCTTTCCCGTCCCACTTATTAGGGGTAAAAACAAATAAAAGCAGCTTATTCCACTGTTGATGATACTGTCAGTGGTTTCATGGATATGGTCTCTCTCTACCAGGTATCACCACGGTGCTTACCATGACTACTATTAACACCCATTTGAGAGAAACCCTCCCCAAAATCCCTTACGTCAAAGCCATAGACATGTACCTCATGGGCTGCTTCGTCTTTGTCTTCCTGGCACTACTGGAGTATGCACTGGTCAACTACATCTTCTTTGGACGGGGGCCTCAGCGTCAGAAAAAGGCAGCTGAGAAGATAACTACAGCCAACAATGAAAAGATGAGGATGGATCCAAACAAGGTAAGATTGGCTGAGCTTGGCCGCATCCTATTTTTGAATAAAAGCACTAATGCACAATATTCTTCAGAAAAAACTGATCCACTTATGTGGAAAAATCTGCATACTGTTTGAAGAGTCAAGCTTTATCTGTAGATGAGCTCCCATACACTCACATTTACAGTAAACACAGTTCCTCTGCTCGAGATTCACAGAATCACACATATTCTTTACTTTAAATTTAATTATTCATAAAGCTGTCTAAGCAGCTCCGAATAATTACTAGCAAGGAAAAGAAAGGCACAACTTCAAATTGAGGGTTGACCTAATGTTTCCTGCCTTCACTGTGCCAAGTAAATCCAGCTTAATAGGCTTGTACCATCACTGTTTGAAATCCAAATGTGACATGTTGCCAGCTGCAAACTAGGGAAAGATGGTCTCCGAGCCACTTGGCTCTTTGTCCTGGTAGAAAGAGTTGAATTCACCTTCCTATTATGTGCTTCCAGCTCAAATAAACCAAATACTTACTAGCAGATGTGCCAAGTGGCCCCTATAACATGGCTGCTGATTTCATTTGAATACAAACCACTGATTGGAAGTGAGCAGAAAAAAATAGCATTAACAGCTTGTGATATCAGTTGAAGGCAAAGACAAGAATCATTAGACACATGTGGTTCATGTCCACGTGTGATTTCCATTTACCTACTTAAAGCAATTTAATCATTTCATAAAACGTACATCTTTGTTCTAAACATATACCCACCTACAGAAATATGGGCTTCTTCCACTGCCTTTTAGTTGCTCGCGTAACCATGGCAATGTTGTTTGCTTGCAGTGGCTGGTGGGCAATGTGGTTGGCAGGGATGATACTTTGTATGCAAGAATGAAACAAAGGGATCTCGATGGCCATGACTCAATGTGGGAACCGATCTTTGTGGATGACGCAGCAATTGGACTGGGCGATCAAAAAAATAAGGTACTGCCAAAAACCCATGTCAAAAATACATCAAACGACATCAAATCTGCTTTTAAACATTTACACAACATCTTACTGCTACTAATTTAACTGCGTAACTCAATGCAGCCAAAAAACGGATTCAGACTTTTTTTTTAAAAAGTCCAATAAATTCAGGGTGAAGCAACAGAATTTGCAGTATTTGGAGTTGAGTGTTTGGCTTAAAAGTCCAATATTCACATCCCATTTCCTCCATTTTGATCTCCACTTATTCTTAGGGAAAAAGTTTAGCGTTCAAATTGTGTTCATGAACTAAATGTACCACACATAGTATAAATTCTCTGTGTGGTCATTACAAGACACGACTCCTTTCACATTACACATAATCAGTTCCACCCATCCACCCAATGTCAAGCAGACATTATTTTGATTGGTTAGAAAGGTGAGCCTCACCCAACAACTATTAGAAGTTTCAACGGAACCTCTCCACATTAAGTTTTGGAGTACATTACTATAAAAACTATGAAAACAAAAGTTGGAACATCTTAAAATGACACGTTTTGAAAAATGTGATTAGGAGAAAACACTGACTGATATTAATACACTAGACAAATTTTACTTGTTTGCTTTGGGCAGATGGACCCACATGAAAACATCCTTTTGGGCACCTTCGACATCAAGAATGACATGGGTGTTTCAGAGCTGGCTCTAGGTCTCAATGACCCGCGAAATACCATGCTGACATATGACAGCTCAACTCTGCAGTATCGCAAAGCAGGGCTGGCCAGGCACAACTTTGGCCGAAACGCGCTGGAGCGCCACATGACTCAAAAGAAGAGCCGACTACGGAGGCGTGCTTCGCAGCTAAAGATCACAATCCCAGACTTGACTGACGTAAACTCTATTGACAAATGGTCAAGGATGATCTTCCCGACTGTCTTTTCTTTTTTCAATATTGTTTACTGGCTTTACTATGTCAATTAAAAAGAAAACCTAAGGACGGCATTGGGGGCAAGAACAAACAGATTGCTTATTTCTTAGCATTTGGTTTATTTCATCTTTATGTGATCTTGTAACATTAGAATGAATTCAACATTCAGGACTAGATCCATCATATCTTTGAAAACCATATTTGGAATACCATGTGAAAACCTTGTAAAAAAGAAAAAAAAAAAGAAAAAAAAAAGATTGAAAACATAAGGTGCCTGTTCCTGAGTAAATGTTTAAGTTTTACATATTTATCTTTGTTGTTTTTTTAAAAGTGTTTATTTACATATTTTATATGTTTTACTACATTAGATTAACAGTAGATAAATAATTGCCAAAACACATATCAGTGAGATACAAATGAACAAGTGGATGTATTAGTTTAAAATTCTGACATTTAACTTCACTGACAGCACATCAAAATACATATAGAGATCTGTAATATATTAATACTTTGTAATATGGACAAAAAACCCCTTTGTATTTGGAATATGTTGGGAGCATTACATACTTTGTTTCTACACATTCTTAGATCAAACTTAATCAAATTACCTGAAAGAATATTTACTGAGATTTCAAAAGTCTAGGATTTGATTCTGATTGCACTCAAGAGGCCTGAACATCAAACATGGCATTATATATTATAAAAAAATAAATAAATAACACTCAGCCAAATTGGATACTCATTATTGTGTCCACTGTGTCAAATAGTGAGAAAGAGAATTATGTGAAAACAAACACATTATTTATCTTGGCTTTACATATACAATATTGGGTTTTACCCCTAAACACATATACATGTGGTGCGTGCTTTTGGTATGTACTGTATTTTAAGAAAGTAGTCTAGCCTTTAAACACATATATATGTAAATATAACCTGTATAGTATTTATTAAAGGGAAACTATGTCCTATAAATTCCCCTTTTTAGCTTCCTATTCTGACTTTCTTGGATATATTTACAACACTGCTAAAAATGTTCACAGCTGTTTAAAAAAACATTACAATATGATAACTTTTATACTTAAAAAACAAAAAACAAAATAAAAAGCTAAAATATGGTCGACAGAAAGGCCAGAATACACAAAAGCACAAAAATCATCAAATATCAGATTTAGACTTCAGTATAAATTTTTATGCAGATGTGGGGTTTTTTTGGCTGCAGTTTTTGTTTTTAATGTTTATATACTGTATCTGCCTCCCTTGCCAAATTATTAGTTATAATTCATTAATAATTGCTGCATTTTAAGAAAAAGGTTATAAAAGGAGAAAGCCGTCAATCCAAAATAGAGAAATTATTGCTGTTAATCAACTATTAAGGACTCAGTGCTTTTGACTTTATGTACACACAATAGATTTTATAAAAGATTTTGCACACACACACACACACACACACACATTCTTAAAAGCCATAGAGGCTGTATCGTAGTTCATCGAATACCTGGTGCTTATGGGAGCTGTCTTAGGAGGAACATTGTTATTATTACCACCACCACTACTACTACTACTACTACTACTACGATTACAGTTAAGGCTTCAGTTACAACGAGATGAAGATGTAAACATAAGACTAGGGCTGCAATACAAAAGAGTGTCATATTTTCCTCCCCAACAATTTGCCACACTGTGTATGAATGAACTGTGATGTTAGAGCCTCTTCTCTGCCTACGTACCAAATCATTCATCATAGAGTGAATTCAAGTTGGACCAGAGTAGAGTTACTACAAGTAACATGAAATTGTATCCACGTGAAAACTTAATGGCGGACAGGGCAGGTCTAAATAAGTTTTGTTTTTTAAAAAGCATGAATTTCCTTTGTTCCACATGGTTCGAATGGATTATTTCTCCTGGTTTGCCATGCATTTTTGGAGATGTTAAAAAAAAAAAAAAGCACCTAAAAATGTCCTTTTTAATTAGTTATTTACCTAAAGCATAGCTGCATTTAGTTTCGTCTCGCTGCATGCTCTGTCCAGTAGAAATTCCTTGTTTTGTGTTTTTCATCATTTTCACTTTTATCTCTGAAATCTCTTTTGCGCATTTGTGTTTGCTTTACCTTAAATAAGAATTCATACTGTACAAATGTATGTTTGATCATTAATGTCTGCAAAACTGGAGGTTTTCAATTTCACACGGTGTCACACTTTGATAGTTCTGCTGATTATGGCAACATAATCCTTCTAATAATTATTTTTATATTTCAGTTTGTTGTTCATTTAGGCAAATACCCTTGGGTACAATGTTTTCCTTACAGATAACATATTATTGATCATCAACTGAAACTAGGGCTGGGCAATACATACAGTAGATCTGAATCATTCAAATATAGGTTATTATTAATGGTGTCAGCAGTTCTCTGGTGTTACAGCTGTTACTCTTCTCTTGCACGACTGCACGTGTGTGAGCTTGGCCAGTCAACAGCATGAGGACTAGTGGCCGCAGCAGCTGACAGTTTAAAAAAAATAATGCCAAAGAAAGATGGCGATTTCCATATCACTGACATAACATGACTAACATCCCACTGGTGTGTGAGCTTCACATTAACAAGTTAAAACAGTCTCTATATAGAAGCCATAGCATATGCGACCTATTAGCCACAGCTGTAATGTTTCTTAGAGGTGTTCAGGGACAGTACAGAGTATAAAACGTCTATGTCTTGGAAGTGTTTAGAGCTCGCTTGCCCTGGGTAAGTGTTTTTGTTACTGTTCCACAGCAGACCCCACCCCTTTACAATGTTTACAGAAGATAAACAGAGAACAGCTTTGCTAGTAGAAATTTTGTAGATGATATTTCCCCATAGGGAAACATAAAAAAATGAGGTAAAGCAGAAAAAAAAACTATTTTTGATTCAATAATTTTGTTATATTACCCAGCCCTACATGTAACTTACTATTTAATATAAGTTACACTCACTGGCCACTTCATTACATTCGCCTGTACAATCCAATGCATAATCTAAAGCATTATACTGTAATGTTATGAGAATACAAAGGCTGATTTGAAACAATGTAAATAGTCTGTTTTAAAGTGTAATTTTTTGTTTCTTTTTGCCGTTTTTTTCTGAGTTCTACCAAAATGTAAACATGTATTCATGAATGTAGTTGATGCAGCACGTATCAGCAAAGCTATAACAATTTCTTGCACCAATGATCAGCTAAATACAGCTTAATGTACATTTATAAACACACACACACACACACACACACACACACACACACAAAAGGGTCAAGTAATAAAGAGGCTAGTGATGCCTTCGTATCAGTCCAAAATTCAACCATCTCAGGTCAGCACAACTCGTACTATAAACAACATTACAGCCACAAAGTTTAGAATTGTACCATAGGGAAAAGTAGGGAGCTTATTTCAGTGTGCATCTATAATTTCTTTGCTTTCTACGTTGACTACAAGTCTTTAAGGTACTAAATTCATCTGTGTCATAGACAAGTCCCAAATATGTTTTAACCTTTTGGAAATATAACGTACACGGTATGACGCGGACGATTGACTTGCAAGAGTGTGGTGGGTGTATGCTGGCCAGAAAGTAACGCGTTTCCAGAGCACACTTGCAACATGGTCTGCTTTACAACTTATACACTTTGTACTTCACAGCCCGTTTTTGGTTTTATATATTTTTATATTTCTACAGTCCCATGCAAAAACAATTGCAAACTGTCATTTGGCAAAACCTTAAAAATCCAATTTTGGCAATTTTCACAGTTTATATTACACAGACAAAATCCTCTAGGGATTTTGAAAACCTAAGATCTACAGTATGTTAAGGAAATCGTTTTATAGTCCATGTATACAGAGTGAAAAATACATGCTGGGAAATGATTGGAAACTGGCTTTTTTCTTAATTCCTGGAAAGTTAAGGTTTCTTTTAGAAATGCAAGGTTATCTTCAGACAGCAGAGGCGTCTGTGGAGCACAAGGACAAACCGACGTCCTTAAAAGCCTATATGACACATCTTAGTGACGGTGTATGTTTGCACACACTCACAGAAAAAGCCTTAGCCTCCTGCTGCCTTGGACATCACTCCAAGCAGCATCAAACCTTCCTACCCCCTCAACAACCCCCACCTTGATAAATCCCTATATGTGCCACTCACCAGAACATTCCCAGAAACCCTAAAGCTGTAACATTCTTAAAGTTAAACCCTGTAAAAGTCAGTATCTGTCTTTGCTATGAAAAACCTATGGAGATCAATACATTGTCAATAAATATTGTATACAGTTCTAATTATTTGCCTCTGAGTGTTTATTCTTCACAATAGCAACAGACTGATATTTTTTGTATTTTCTTTTTATCTAAAAAAAAAAAAAAATGTAAATTTAAAGATTATTTAAAATGTACACAACTGTAAAACTGGTACAACAGTCATAAGACATCAACTTCATACATTTCTCAAAGAAACACTGAAATATTTTAAAGGGCCATATTCTTACAATTGAGTTACAATTCCTTTTAATATTTTATTTGTTTGCATTTTTATTGTGACTTTATTACTGATGTGGTCACAGTTCCTAGCTTTTCAAACAAGTTTTTACCAAAGCTCAGAAGCTCCAAAGTCATTTTTATGCTTGCTGAGAGTGGGTGGCTGAATTGTCCAAAAAAAAAAAAAAAAAAAAAAATGCTCATGTAATTTGATTTCAGGGCTTTTCATCATAAAAATCAGTACAGCACATTAAATGCTGAGGTAAATAATGCTGAGTTCCGAGATGTTGAGAGTTGTCCAACTGTTGTGAAATTAGAACATTACTACTGGCCTGATAAAATAAATAAAGAGGAGAAAAAAAAGGGGGGGGAAATTATTCAAACAAATGAAAACTAGTCCACATTTTAATTATTTAGGGGCAACAATCCTCACAGTGGTTCAACTGAGCTGATTTTTATCCAAGTGAACCTTTGGTAGAAAAGTCTTTCGTCTCATCACTGAATAGGAAGCAGCTCATGCTTCTCTCTTACACGTCGCAGAACAGCTTTTTATTTCAGTGGTGCCTTGTGTCACCAACGGTTAAGGGATAACCACAAATTATGGTTCTTTTCATTCAGTCCAGCCCTTTAAAAAAGGGAAATATGAAAATGCAAAGCTACAATCCTGTTATTTGACTGAGAACTTGAAAAAGGTCAGTCAGAATGAAATCTGGGTGTAGCTGGTGAATAAATATTTTTAAAAGCACCAGTGACCTGTGGAATTACATCCATATTGGAGGATTTCACACCTCATGATTCACCTAACCGTCCATGTTTAGTGTCAGTGCAGGCAGAAAAATATACAGTGAAGCAGAAACTAAGAATGTGGAGGTTGAATTCTGAATTTTATAATAATTTAGAAAAAAAAAGTAGTAATTTTTATAAACATTCAATAAACAAATATACTTTCAATCTGTCTTGATCTGACACCGTAATTCACTTCCTGCCCTGGACTTTTATTTTGTTCCCCGTTCTCTCCACTTCCTGTCCCCAGTTTATTACTACAGCTTCACCTCATCAACAGCCACAGTTGTTTTCACCTGTTCCCCTGCCCTTTTTAAACCCCAGCTCTCCCCCTGTTCCTGGTCAGATCATCGTCCTTGTTTGTCCCTGCCATCAGTGCAACACGTCGCCTTCCAAGTTAACCGTCTCATGATTCGTGGAGTCCTGACCCTGTTCTTCTGGACTTCTGTTTTTTGATCCCCGTGTCTCAGTCGCTTCCTGTATTGTTGCCTTAACCTTTAGGTTACCAGTCATTTAACACACGTTTATCTTTCGTTCCGCCTCCTAGTTTGTCATTTTCTGCCCTCGTCAAATTCCTTTGTGGTTGACTCAGTTAATTACTTGTTTCTAGTTTTGTAGTCATCCCTCTGGGATTTGCCAGTTTTATCCTCCTTCACTGGACTGAGTTTATGTCGGTTGTTTTTCCCTGTCCTGTTAAAATCTTTAAACTCATTTTTATCTAACCGAACCCCTCTCGCCTCGTTGCTCTTGGGTCCACCCTAAAAGCCTACCCTGACACAATCTTTATATTGTTATAGTTTACCAGTGCATAAACACAAAAAAATTATATTAAAATCTTTTAAAAAGCATCGGTCAAACAATACTGAAGCGTTGTTGCAAGTATTGAGCACTGTGTTTATTTCCCAGAATAAGAGTTCTAAACTGTTGGAGTCTATGAGTTGCTGGACAGTAAAATCCTTATCAATCCACTGCACAGTTGAGCTGATGAGACATACTGGCTCTAGCAATACGACTTATCAATATGAATATTGACAATTGATCACCTGATCTTGATAAATGTATATTTTAAGATAAATACAGGTGATACATAGTTGGGATAATACACAGATTAAGAAATAAACCTTTGAGAATTGATAAATGGTGATCAATACAGAACATATAACGGGAAGAGGAGCGGATGGTGAAGGAAAATACATTTGGAGTTTCAGGTGAAATTTATTATTAAATTTATAAGGAAATAAAGTTGAAGTTAACACACGACTAGATTTGTACTGAAGGATTGTTTTTTTTTAAGAGTATTTTAGTTTAGCATTATGCTTTGTTCATTATAAACTAAGCATGTTACATTGATGAATGTGCACTGTGATTACACAAGAAGCGAAGAAATGACTTTCATGTTTGTTGCAAATTACTCAAATTTAACTGGCAAATTTTAAAATCTGTTACCAGCCAGAGGTATTTTATTAGCAAAATATTACTCAGCGTGAAGACATTGTTCTAAAGAAAAGAAAAACTAATTCCATTTATTGTCAGCATGGCCACTGTGACCCATTTATAGAAATGGTTTCAAGAATAATGCAGTCTAGTGAACAAAACTTTCAAAACTTAGTATAGCACCTTCCCTCCTGGTCAAGTGGTCAGAGGATCAGAGATTTCCATTATAGAAAATCCAAAAGAACGAGTGCAATAGTGCATCAGCTCAAACTGGGACTCTCCCCATGAAGTTCCACGTATCATCCGTGAGGTGGTTTAGTGGTGGGTGAGAGAGACAAGCGTGCCCCCTTTGGTTCAAATCCCCTCACTAACACTTTGCCTCCTACTGAACAGAGGAAGCTGCTAATGAGAGTGTGTGGTTTCTGGAAGACAGCTGTCACTACAGCCTGCTGATATAAAGCAGTGCCACATAACCGCACCTTTCAAAATGTCTGACGGAATCTCACTTCTTACGAAATAATGCTGGGATGAGTGAGACATCATAAAACCAAAAAACTTCACCGCCCTTGGGCAAGGCATTAAAACAGTCCAAAGTTTGGGTGGAAGCAGTTTTCAGTGCTCATGTTCAAAATGCATATTTAGCACAGTGCAGCCTGCTTAATCAAAAGAATCTGCCTCCCATGGCAACAAAGAGCTTTTCAAATTTGCATTGCCTTTATTTCATATGAGCACAGTGTGATGCTGGGATTTGAAACCGAGCCACGGTGGTGTAGAAATAGAGCTCTGGTGGCTCTGGATAGGACATGAGTCATGACACAGAACTGTAGGCAAACCTGGCATGACAACAAAGATACAGTCTAATGCAAAATACTTCTATTCATCTTTCACCCACAACACCCTCTTTTTTTTTTGTTTTTAAATCATTCAGTGTTTCATATTAAACTGACAAAGGGAAGCAGTGGTTGTTCAGCCAAGAAATTATACCAGCATTACAGCAAAGGGTGACTCACACCGTGGATACTTGCAATATAAAAACCATGACTCCATGAGCAATTACATATGAAACAAGTAAAGATGATAAGGTGCCAAAAGTGTGCGTTTCCCCATATGAAAGCGAGCTTTCCTTGTAAATTACTTGTGTGAATCATGTTCACTGCACGATTTCCTCTACCAACTCTGTTGCAACATGACTGGTCAATTAGTACTGTACCTTTCCACCGCAGCGGCTTTATCCACAGCTAGTTTCCGAGGACTCCAGCACAGAGACCACACAGGGAAGTCAGTAACAGAAGCAGTGGGTTTGTCTGGCAGCAGCGCCTTTAATAGCAGAACATACGGAGAAGAAAAAGGTTCCCAAAGATACAAATAATGTGCCGTTTGAAACCTATTCATTTAGGAAAAAATGTCCCGTTGTCTTCACTTTGAATATTCTTTTAGTCTTTGCTAAACCACTGTTTCCCTGTTTTCTTAATTGTTGGTAACCCCCACATCACAAGTCAGTGATGAGGGAATAATCATTAACTGATTCTACCTCATCAACCACTTGGACACCAAGGATGGACAATCTCAGTGTCAGTGTCTCAGTTTGTTATTGGGTGAAAATGTCAAGATCGACCAGGCAACATAAATGCAAATATATTATTTACTGGAGTTGCACTGCCACTGTCAACTTGGTCTAAGGGTTTAAATTCAATTTAAAAAGGGTCTTAGGGTTTAAATTGTAGCTCACAGCACCACACAGCCCTGACACATGCAGGGTTATAAAACAAATAACACTGTATTCACATGTATAAAGTCACACAAAGTAACAAAAAACTATTAAGCAATTTAAACATCATCAAATTGCCATAAATACATGAAGCCCCAACAAAAAAAAAAATGTCTGCAACATTTTTATTGTTTGGCATAATTTAACCTTCCATGTTTTTGAGTGTGTGTTTCTATTGCACCACATGCACAACAGTCTCTGTTCACAGGTGCCCTTTGGTGTTTGATGATAATGGCCTCCTTGATCTTTCACCTGCTTTCCTGCATTAGGGCAGTGACACACCAAGCAGACATCAAAGGACTAGCAGCAACAAAGGCAGACTGTTGCGTTGCCTCACGTCTCCTTTATTTGGGCGAACAAGTGGCACTTGAACACACTGCAAAGAGCCAATGGAATATTAGCAGGAACATTAAAAAAAAAGGAAGGGAAAGCCGAAACCTTGGGACTACGGATGTACAAATGTTACAGCAGCATTTGAACACCAAGGTGTGTCAGACCCCATTGTCGGTGAGGTCGATAACTTTGAACATCTCTGGATCAGTGCGTGAGAAGAGCTGCTGACAGCTGACAGCTGCTACAATGCCAACATGTTGTCAGGCTTAAAGAGCCACCGTGGTTGGCTGGTAGCTGCCGTCTTTGCGCCGTGCCACTTGTTGGCCCAGGCGACGGCGACGTGAGGCAATGCAACAGTGTCCCCAGCTCTTTCTTTGACGTCGGCTCGGTTAGCCCTTATACTACCGGTCAAAGGCTTTCATCCCCTTCCAGTTTATCTTGGAACTAGTTTTAGTCTGGTGTTCAGAGCCAGCCAGTGTTGTCAGTTTTGATTTCATGTCTTTTTTTTTTTTTTATTTATTGGCAGCGGCCAGACATGACAACATCTTTACTGACTTGAAACATTCCTCTAAACAGAGCTCCCACATAATGATAAAATTTGATTTCTATTGATTTTGGATGACAATGTCTTTTCTCAAGAAAGCTACTGAGCCGAGTAGAGCTGTTTCTGTCATCACGGCAGAACAACATTGACAGATTAAAGTTTTACTTTTGTTGTTCTGCTCTGTTAATTTATTTTCTCATCTTAAGAAACTTCAAGAAACATCTTCTAATTTCTCTGGCTACACTTTTCTCCCTCTGTATGTGTGTGTCCCTAGTTAATTAGGAGGAATGTATGTTAATGGGACGCTGCTAGCAGACTAATTAAGATTCTGATTAGAGCGAAGATACTGTCAGCCAGTCCCCACTATGTGTGTCTGTGTATCTTGCTGCTGGCTTGCTTGTTGAGGAAATCACCCCAGCTTTTAACATGCACTCGAACAGATTACACAATGTACTGTATATAGATTTAATTTATAATTGTTTATTTATTTATTTATTTATTTTTTAAGAAAGTGAAACTGATTCTTAGCTACAATTACCATTAGAAAAACACAGAAGTTTTACTCAGCTGGACAATGTGAAGATGGCTGAGTTGTGTAGGATGTTTGCAGGGTGCAAACTCCTGATTTTGCAGAAGACCACAAGCTGAACTGAAGTCAGGAACACAGTGATCCATCTATGATGGGTTATCTGTGAGGGTACATGTCCGTCTCCTATTTGGGATTGTTTTTGTCTATATATTTTTTTCTACTATTGCTGTGTTGCAGAGTGTCACTTTGAGCCTTGCTCGCTACGGTCTGCAGGGACAGGCTGTGTTTCATTGTGGAGGAAGAAAATTGAAGATTTTCAAGTTATATTAACAATATTTCTGTCTTCATGCCATCTTCCTTTAACTCTTCATGTTAAGTGACTCTCTCAGCTTCCTTGTTTCACATCATCGTTTTCTTTAGCTCCAGCAATGTCCACTCACTGTGCTGTGTGCATTGCTGAGGTGGAGACAATCGAGCATCTGTGGCCTGTAGGTAAGAGTGGCACTACTTTGGTGAAGGCTAACGTCAATGCAGAGGGGCTCCCTGCACCAGTGACTCACACATCATGACTGATGTGTCCACTGAAGAATGAACTGCTAAGATAAAATTCATTTTATTGGTGAAGCTCAGCACAACCAACCAACTATTGAAAGAGAATGAGAGACCCTCATGGTGGATGTAGCAGGGGGACATTACATTGTGTGATTTGGTGCAATGACAGAAAAGCTTGTTTGAAGCAAGATTTATGTTCAGAGACTAAAGTAAAACCAGCTGAGGAAACAAGGTGTGCAGTGATTTAGGATTGTTCCAAAAGGTTAGGGACAAGTTCTAAGAAATGGCAGAAATACTCTGGTAAATATTATTAAAACCTTAACCTTAACGATTCAGAGTAGGCAACTTACCCTATAAATCAGTCATTAAATATTTATCGTGGATTCACGGTGCGATTTTGTGATAGAATAGAGTGAGCTGCCCACTGTTCATAAGTGCTACGATTCCCAGCTCCTTCAATTTACGTCAAAAAGTTATCGGGAGATTGTTCTTTAAAAAAAAACAAAAAACTATTTTCTTTGTAACTGTACACTTGCACAAATTGTCTATCAAAGCAACAATAAAACAGGTTAAAAAAAAAAAATCTATTTAGTAAAAATACAAATTGTTTATACGAGCTAGCGTGGAATCCAATAGTAGGATTGACTGATTAGCTGGCAAGTGTATGTTATGAAACCGACTGCTAAGGACCTGCCTGGTGACTCAGGCATCAGTCTCCACCAAAACCTGTGGGTTTTAGGTTTAACAGTTAGTGCAGCACATACAGCTTTTTATAACTTCCTGCTTTAGGTTTGACACATCAACACACGTTACATAAATCGATGTATTTACATAGTTGACTAGATCAAAACGTCACCCCACCCCTACTCATTACCCATATCATTACGAAAACATTCTACATTTATGTTTTTACACTACTCATAGATTCATGTACAAATGGAAAAAATATTAGACACTTCACTCAGAAGTGTTCTTTTGAACTGACTACATTTTTACTTCTGACAGTAACAGAAGTAAAGAAATCCATCATATGAAGCTACTGCAAGTGATGCCATTTTTTTATGTGCTGTCAGAGAACAACTTCTTTTAAAAAAGTGTACTATAGTGCACTGACTGAAAAAAAAGTCACATAATACACTTTAGCCTATGAGGACAAAACACATTTGCTTAAAACACATTTGCTTAATGCAGTGCTCATTCTAAGAAACTGTTCAGTTCCAAGCTAAAAGGCAAAAACATCTTGACTGTAACAGTTCTCCACAATTTAAAATTACTTTCTGATAAATTTGTTTAAAGTCTGACTTAGAAAAAGTATACTGCATAATGCTTGCTCAAATAGTGGCCTAAAAGCCTCTTATTATTTGAACTTTGTGTTGAGAGCAGGGGGGTGCTGACATGGACTAATAACGTACATGCAACGTGATATGAGCAGCCTAATTCATGCTACCGAATAATCTCCGATGCTACCAATTTGTACCAACCCGCTGTTGAAATCTTGACACTGGAACATTGCTACTATCCATTTTGTACAGGAGTAATTCTATTCCATTCAAATTAAAAAGTAAAACAGCAGAGGATAAACAAATGGGGGAAAAAATACAGTAACCAATTCAGGTGCCATCATAAAAGACACATTTAGTTAGTTTTGTGTTCCCTATTGTACCATAGATGTTTCAGCTTAATTTTATCAGGTTGAAATGACTTTAAATTTAAACAAGAGCATGATGTGTTCATACCACAAAAAAAACAAAAACGGCCTGCCAACCTAACTAAGAGGGCAAACAAACAGCAAAGCCCAGTAAACCTCGTCACCAAAACGGCATTACACTGTTTGATGGTTACTGACACCACCACCTCTGCTCTTCACAGCAGGTAGTCAACACAAAAAGGGATTTAGGTGAGAACACCTACTAAAACTGTCTCTTTGTATCACAAAAACATCTCATACACTGAGCCTCGCTGACCAAGACACATTTTCCAACCGCAAGAAAGAAACCTCCCACTGCCTCTTCTCACAGCATTACATGCTCACATCTCTTGGGCACAAACCTCTTTAGTTATCCAGTAATGGCTCTCTTCCTTTAATTCAAGACAAGAAACAGGTGGACGTTATGCTGCCTGTCACCAGGTGGCTGTCATAGCCATTTCTAATCCTTTGCACATATAACAATGCTACTCATCAACTCCTTCCCGGACCAGAAAAGCCACTGCTCACTCAGTAAATGATGAGGAAAAAGGCTTCTCGTGGATTTTAATACTAATATAATTATCAGTAAGGGGGATCTAGGCTGTTTTAAAGGATTCAGACAGTAAAATCCAAGCAACAGGCTATTTCTTACATTATAGATGGTGTGGCATATCCTTTTATGAATGGATACCAGTGAGCAGAGACAGATGCATATTTACCATCCAGAGGCCAAAGAGAGTAATGGATGAAGAGCACATACAGTATATACACCCACATACGAAATGTACATACAGTTCACCATTTCTACAGTTTCCATGAATTACTGGACCCATTTTGATGACTTGGTTATGCATATTAATCACATTCCTTTTGATTTTAAGCATTTATAGTACTGTACTTCACAGCATATGCTTTTATATGTGTGCTGCAATCCATGGAAGGTTGTTGCTTAGGCTTATATTTTATCTAAATAGGTCACTGCTGATGAAGCAAACAGAGTGAGAGAGGTGCACATATAGAGAAAAAGTGGGCTCAGTGTTCCCTGATTAGTGTCCACACATTATTAAGGCCTAGGATTTTTACGTTGGCTTATGCTTAATTTTGTCACTTGCAAAACTATATATTTTTTTATGTTGTTCCATCTTGTTTTCTGTACGGCTTGGACTCATCATTCTTCATGCAAATCTACAGGCTGAAGAAACCCAGTAGTGCTAATTAAGATACGATGCGGGTAATTGATTCCAGTTCGAATGATTAAAAAGAAAAAAAAAAAGAAAAAGAAAAAAAATATGACTTTAAAATAACATTTTAATTACCTGTATAAGTTTTGATTTTAAAAAATAAATAAATCAATAAAAAAACATTACATAACAGCTCTATGGACATTCGGAAACACACAGTTTACTAGCTTCTCTACATTGTTTCTCACGTCTGCTCAATTCAGCCACACAAACACACACCTTCGGGATCAGTGCACCCACGTTTCTCTGACGTTAGCCTGCGAAAGCCATGGGCGAGTTGAAGGTCTGTGAGGTATGAGTAAGGCAGAAAGTAAACGTAAGCCCCCTCATTTTTGTTTAAATATAATTTGGACATTTCCTAACAGTATGGTAATATTTCTAGAGGTTGGCATTACAGTAATGTTTATAGTACAAAAGTAGTTTTAAATTTTTATGAATCAGGTTTTAATTGTTTTGCCAAAAAGGTGTTTTTTCACAACAGAAATAAGTTACATTTTTTACATTTTAACTCTCACATACTGGAGTATTTTTATCATTATTTTAAGGGGTACACACATGAAAGTTTGCATTCTGTTAACATTAAGACTGTTAGTGTTTAGGTCTCTTCTCCAGCAGCATCTAATGTAAAAAAAATAAAATATATATTTTCTTATGCTATCCACAATAACCTTGTCACAAATGCACAATAAGGTAATATTCAAGACTGCAGTTAGTCCCTTATTAAAAACAGTTGTTTGATTAGCTCTGCAGGAGTCATAACAATTGTCTTTCACTAGCACAGTCATGAGGAGATTTTTTATCCTTTTTATTATTAGTTGGCAATCGTCATAATAAAATGTCAAGCTTGTCCTCAGTAATACTGCAAGAGTTGCAAAATGTATTCAGAAATGAGATATCAAAATGAGTTTAATTGCACACGCTGTACATTTCTTCAGCTACTGTGGACAAATTAAGGGTTAGAGACACGAGACGTAATGGAATGTGTATTGTGGTTATTCGTGTCAAATGTTTACGGTGCAGTTTGGGACTTGTTATTTACACGTGTCCTGGTGATAGCGTAGCCTGTCCACACACTCCATTACGGAAATCGATGACATGAGGTAAATGTCAAATATCAAAAGACACCCAAAAATAGCAAAAACGGAAAATTTCTTACAACGTTTCAACAGCCCTCCCTCTGGCACCACTGTCATACACAGACGTCAATGATGTTGTCACTTGCGTACAGTATACAGTAGAAAGGCTTATGGAGCAATGGGCAAGATGAGGTCATCATTTAACATGACTACCACTTCCTGTGAGGAGCATGTGTGGAGGAAGAGAGGCGCTGTGAAACCCACACCGTGGGCCGCATAGGCCAGGTGGATCCAACAGGGTGCCCTAGCTGTGCACAAATGTTGTATAATTACATGTTAATCTGCCTGTGTGGAGAGGAAAGACTAGTGGTGGAAGAAGCTAAAGCTTGAACACTGGTCGCAGTCAACAAAACACCACATTAGCTTCACTGCCACTAACTTATATAGCTTGTAATGTCCGAAATAGTTCAACTTATACACATGCACCAGGCGGGCAGGCAGGCAGTCTCATGAAGAGCAGAGAACATGCCAATTCTGTGTCAATTTAACAACTCGGGATGGAAATCTGTAAAGTTTGCCTTTGTTAAGCATGTGATAAATACATCTTTACAATAATGTGTGAGTGTCATTCAAAACTGTTTCAATTTTTAATGTTTAGTGACTTTAAGTTTACAGAACAATTTGGCTTCAATAGGATTAGCTACAAACATAGACATCATGCCTGGATCCATTTGTGCTTGTCCCTAATCTTTTGAAGCATTTGATGCCAAGTATTGAACACGCTAAACAATAGAATTCTAAAATCATTTCAGTCCGCCAAATATATATTTCAATAGCTGAGGCATTCTGATTGATTTCCATTTTGGATGGACCCAGGAGAACAAAACCTGTACAAAATATCAGTGATTGTGTGGGAGAAAAGATCCATAATCTTTGCATTAGCAAGGATTTCATGAGGCTTAATACAAAAAGCAGTGTACACATAGACAAACAGGATTATTTTCAGCTTGATGTGTCATTAATGAGGAAAAATGAAATATTTCAGGGCTGCATTTCATTGACTCTCCTCTACAAAACACATCCAAAAGACAAGAGAAATTATTTTAAGACATTTTACATAAATACAACGGATGGTATGAGAGTGTGATCGTATGCATAATGCACAGCCTGCTTAGCTTTACTTTGAACAGTAAAAGGGATTATATTGGTATAATACATTACATACGCTCACTGTACATCTGTACAATCTATTGCAATCCATTACTCCCACTCTGCCATGAATTCTACTTTTACAAGCTTAGAATTTCTCAGTTTTTAAGTTGAAACTGAAACTGGCAGAAAGGTGATTTTTTCTGTCCTTTCGGTTTATCCCGTGAGTTCAGGGTCACCACAGCAGATCATTGTCCGCATGTTTATTTGGCACAGTTCTTACACCGGATGCCCTTCCTGACGCAACCCTCCCCAATTTCTACCGGGCTTGGACCGGCACTGCACAGCTGGGGAGGGGAATGGGCTGTTAGGGGTTCAGCGTCTTGCCCAGGGACACTTCGACATCTAGGGCCCGGGACCGAACCACTCACCCTGTGGTCCGTGGAGGACTGCCTTTACCAACTGAGCTACAGCCGCCCCATAGCTACAGAACGGTGATACTACTGTGAGATTAGTATGGTGGAGTTGTACTGGAGTGCATTATATTGAGCAAGGGTTGCAAGAAAGGGGTTCATGAAAGGAGAAGATGAAAAATGTTAAAAAGGCGTGAAGGGTCCACAGTGATTTCCCACGCCCATTTTATGGTTTGGGATGAGCACAAGTTCCCTTTCAGGGGTCACCACAGCAAATCATATGCCACCATCTGCATTCTCTGCATCCTCTTCTCTCACACCAACTAACTTCATGTCCTCCCTCACTACATCCAGAAATCTCCTCTTTGCTCTTCCTCTAGACCTCCTGCCTGCAGCTCCAACCTCAGCATCCTTCTACCAATATATTCACAGTTTCTCCTCTAGACATGTCCATCACACTCGCTGCACCTGTCAATACATCCTTATCTTTAATCACCCTAACCTGCTACACATTCTTCCCATCTCTGTCTCACCACCCTGAGATAATCCATCTCTCCCTCCTTAGTGTCCAACCTAGCATACAAGTCCTCATATGCTCTTTGTTTGGCCTTTGCCACCTCTACCTTCACCTTACACTGCATCTCCCTGTACTCCTGTCTACTTTCTTCGGTCCTCACTGTCCCACTTCTTCTTAGTTAACCTCTTTCCCTGAATACACTCCTGAACTTCCTCGTTCCACCACCAAGTCTCCTTGTCACCTTTCCTCTTGCCCGATGACACACCGAGTACCCTCCTACCTGTCTCCCTGATCACATTAGCTGTAGTGGTCCAGTCATTTGGAATCACCTCCTGACCACCCAGACTCTGCCTCAGCTCCTCCCTGAAAACTACACGACATTCTTCCTATTTCAAACTCCACCACTTCGTCCTCTGCTCTGCCTTAGTCCTCGTCCTCTTCCTCACCACCAGCATCATTTTACACACTACCATCCTGTGTTGTCTGGCTACACACTCCCCTCAATGATTTCTTTCAGATTACGTCTACACAAGATGTCGTCCACCTCAGTGCTTCTCCCTCCGCTTTTATAAGTCACCCTATGTTCCTGCCTCTTCTGGAAGAAAGTGTTCACTACAGCCATTTCCAACCTCTTTGCAAAGTCAACCACCATCTGTCCTTCTGTGTTCCTGTCCTGTAAACTAAACATGCCCATCACGTTCTCATCACCTCTGTTTCCTCTGGTGGCAGTCGTTAACCCAGGCCCCGACCGATCCGGTCTGGAAGTCATGATTCGCATGTTTAATTCTATTCTAAACCAGAATGCAATGGATGTGCAGTGCACAGAGACAGTAATAGCTGCATTAATGTCATTGCTTTGCTGGCTCTTACCACGTTGACTGTCACATCTAGCAGACTCTATAAGCCTCTGTTCTTCAGCTGAAGGTGTGAAAGTTTCAAACAACACAAACATAAATAAAGCAATGCAGGTATTCCCATCAGACTCAGTATGGAGCTATGAGGTCTTTCGGTTGAGTCCCTTGAAGAGGCGGACTGAACTTGGACTTCCCTTCCTTAACGTGCATAGTGTATTTTACCCTCACAAGGTTTCCTAGCTGCAGCGTAGGAGTCTTGGCATCAGTTTACAGTATCCTGTCATGATGAGCAACTCTGTCTTTCATTTTATTATCCTGAGATTGCTGGGTTCTCATTTTCCTTCCATACAGGAGCTAAAACGATGGCTAAGGGGATGGCCAGGGGAGGCCAGTGCAGCGGAAACATTATGGAGCAATACATAAAAAATATATATATATTTTGTAAATAAAATGTCTTCATTCTGTGCAGCCACATGAAAATATTCTGGGTCTGCCACTGCCCTGTAGTCACATGTGGAGCAGCTACATAGGCTTGACAGACTTTTGGCACTTGCTATACAGAGAATATTGTCCTGATGTGTTGAACATCCAGTCCTTCCAGGAAAGAGGACAGTTGTGATCAGTGACCATGATGAAGACCTAATGAGCAGACTAGGAGTAGTAGTGGAGTTAAGAATGAACCTACACACCTATGGTGTTGTTAAAAACTGATAGCACAGTATGACAGGAGAATACTTGAAGCAAAGATCAC
Organism: Channa argus; assembly: GCF_033026475.1. Lineage (NCBI taxonomy): Eukaryota > Metazoa > Chordata > Actinopteri > Anabantiformes > Channidae > Channa > Channa argus. The sequence continues at coordinate 8,977,818 of NC_090218.1, forward strand.
ATTTTCATTACATCCTTGATCATGTTTGTTTTCCCTTCTACAGGAGACATAAAATGTACAGATTGGGTGCCAATTTGCATATAGATTGAATATAGAACTTTTGTAGTACAGCATGTTAACTCAGTTAAATAAGACCTTTTAAATCCTAATCTTAATTCAACAAATTGGATGTATAAAGCAATTCTGTCACACGAGACACCAGTACGATCCTTTAAAACTGCAGTATTGCCACTATGTTATTAAATCCAATGTCAAGAAAAGGATTTGCATAATGCATGGCAGCCACTGAAACAATACAGGTTAAAGCATTTCTTAGTGTGCACAAGAAAAGTTGATGTTACAGCAGTGTGGCAAGTGGTTTGAACAAGTATTACATATCCCTGATATCAAACTTAAACTTCCTCTGGATATATAAGTGCACTAGATTAAAGGTGCTTACTAGATTAGTAGTGAAGGCCAAAAAGCTCAATAGTTGACTAGTTGAAGCCTTTTATACCTTACTAGTTAACTACTGAGCATTCATATTCATTATTATCAGCTGATTTTTTTAGCTATAGACCTGGGGCTTTTAGTGTAAAAGGTAGAAACAGGAGTGGTGTGAGAGAAGACCTACAATTGACAGTGAAGAAAAAAAAACATGCCATTTAGAGTCAGACCATGGAGCCTCCACTATATTATTTCATAACTATCCTGTGTACAAAACAAGGCAAAATTCATAATTCTTAGCTTCAATACTAACAGCATTTGTATGACATAAGAGCAGCCTGTCACTGAAATGTGTCATTTAATTTAGAACCTGACATACCAGTACATCCATTTATGATTTTATCTTCATATTAGAGCTACTGAGAGACAGAAAGATAAACAGGCAAAACTTGATTACCAATTTATATGGTCATGATAAAGCCCTTTTTTAATGTAAATAAAATAATTTTAACACAGCTTCCTTTTATACCCACAATCCCACCTCCTGATAGATAGTGCAAAGTACTGCATTGTGCTAGTTTGACTAGTGCCATCAGTCCTGACTAGCATCACAAGTTCAACTTGCTCTACTAGTGGCACTAGCAGTGCTAGTGGCGCTATTTTAAAGTATATGGTAGATATTTTGTTCTTTGGTATTTTGGTTGATAAAAAACTGTGAGTAGGTTTAAAGGAAATAAATAATAAAGCAGAAGAGTCCTTTCTGTTTTATTTGCTGAAGACCTTAAATTCCTACATTTACAGATAAAAACTCAAAAAAGAAAAAAAAAACAAGCGTTGTCAATTTTAAACCTTTTTTTTTTTTTCTTTAAAATTGTTAATATCCTATTAAGCCAATAGGAAGGTCTGTCACTAGTTAACAGGTCGATGTTGTGGCTCTTACTAGTACTACTGGTAAAGATTTTGCAGCCTCACTAGTTAACTAGTAAGGTTAAACAGGCTTCAAGGTCTTTTGATTTTTCACCATCTAGTGACCTAGTAAGCACTTTTTTACCAAGTTGCCCACTACTGTCAAACCCTATCCAAACTGCCAACTAAATAGAGGAAAATTAAGGTAGATATCAGGGATATGTAATAAATGCTCAAGCAGCCTGCCAGAGCCAACGTGCATGTAATATATCAACATTTATAACATGCATACATAAATTTTATATTATTTTTCAGTCTTGGTTTAGTTTCATTCACATTCTCAGTGCAGGCAGTATTATTTATACATGTTACTGGTTTTGATGGTATCGGAATTCTCTGAGGAAAAAGGTGACATGAAATTAAAAGTTAAGGATAAAATAATTTTGCTCCTCTGTTGAGATTAATTTCATTTTTTTTAATTTGATCCTTTGTCTCCCTCTGGCTGTAAATTGGCATCCACTGAGGGATTGTGTTTTTCCTTCGCCTACATTGAGCGTCTGATTGTTCCAACAAATACAACAAATGTAACATGCCAGTGCTTTGTCAAAAAAATTAAATGAATAGAAACGCAGCCACATTTTCCATCTGCGAGAGAGAAGGCAGAGCAGTGGTGTACAAATAGATCGACACCTCATCAAATGTAGAGATGCAGCAGTTTGTAAGCAGCTCAGATTGGAAGAACCAAAACACCAATTACTGTCTGTTACAAAGTGTGGAAGAATACAAGTACTTCTGCAGAATAAAAGAGCACATAGTACCAATGTTTGGAGTCAAACACTATTTGTATGTGGACTGAATGATCCAACAGTTCATGTAATATTACTACTGCCAACATTTTAAAAGATAAAAACAGGGGGGGGGGGGGGGGGGGGGGTTCTGGTATAGGTCATCACAGAAGACAATAGTGACATGTTAAATGGGATTAATTTAGATGTCACAGCCTTAATGCCAGGGATTTACAGAGAAGCCGGGACTGAAACAGGAGACATGAAACTGCATTGTCAGGTGATTCTAAAGCTAAAATCTGCAACATAACGTCCTTCTCATAGTAGTAGTTGTGCAATTATGAGAATTCTTCAAAACTTAAACAAGAAAAGGCGATTCCATCTGCAAATCCAGCAGGCATAATGCTTTAATATTTCCATTTCAGTATATTTCAATTAACAACTTAAATTAGCAAAGAACCCATATTGGAGCTAAGGCTGACAGGAACACGTAAGGTTCTTATATAAATAGGTAGCTATCATTTTTATTACTGGCTTAATTCCAAGTTAATTCACTCATTATTCCATCTATTTAAATAACTAACTTTAGACTGTTGTTTATTAAATAAATACATATTATACATTTCCATACACTCATACAAAGTAAAAGACAATACAGTTCACTTACAGTTCACTTGAGTCATAGCAGATCTGTCTTGAGCAGAGCAGGAAACACAAGATAGCAGCCGCTTCTTAGATCCTCGTCTGGGCGCCCGCAGGCACCCTGTACACGTCCCGAATGTGTCTTCTTCAGACAGCGTCGCGGCCACTGCGGGGACTGTCCAACCGTGTATACGGCGTCGGTCGAACCTCCAGTGGTCTGGTTCTTATACAAATGTCCCATTAACTGCTAACCAACTACCGCTAGCCGAGCTTACTAAACCAGTCACCTAAGCTAGCAGCTAGCGGGGTTAGCTTGGCTAACGGCTAACAGCTACATACCCATTTAGAGACTTCAAACGTTACACTGAAGAGATGACAGGGAAAACGCGTGTTAATCCCTTAATCTACACAAACTATTTATTGCTCGCCTAATCCCTCCATATTCCTGTTACGCCTTTCTCTCATTTAGTTCTCTGCCCTTGCGTGTCCCCACTCATGTCCCCGCCCCTTCACCTCTCTTCCTCACCTGCTGCCAATCACAACAGGTGTTTCTGGTGGACCAGAGGACGCTCGATACAATTGGCAGATTACAAACTAAAACGTTATTATTTAGAATCACCACTAAAATCGGTGTTTTGCTTATGTCTTAAACAATTATGAACAACTTTGGTTAACCTAGAAGCATTAGATTTTATTACCACCTCAATCCATCTTTCGTTAGGAGTTAAGTTTTTTATATCCATTCCAGTCCCCACCAGCTATTTGCAGACAGAAAAGCATCACCAAAATAATTTGTAAAACAATGAGAGGCCTGCGAGTCTTCATACAATTGGCAAATATCTACAATATATTAATATCTCTGTTGTACACTGAAACTCAGTGACCGTCCTCTGCCAACAAGTTTACTTTTAGTCTTCCTGAATACAAGGAGGTGAAACTGTTCTATAGGTTGAGCCCGCATAGCTTGATTCTGTGCTTTGTATCCCTGTCAGCATCAAGCCTCATGTTTTTGTGCTCTCTGATTAAACCATGTGGCTGTGCAGGATGACTCATGCACTCGGTCAGTTAGCTTGCGCCTCTTGGCTCTTCCTAAAGGCCATTTGATGACTGGATGCCTGGCCGTTTAACTGGCCAGTGCTGCAATGGCGCCACAGCACAGACAGATCCTGCTGAGAGCCTCCTCTTAGCTCATCAGTGGTAGTATGGTCACACTGGCTGCTGCTGCTGTACTTACTCTCAGCATGCTTGCATCTAGCAGGCGTTGACTGCATTAGGCTGGGCTTTGATTATTTGTTATTTCCTATTTATATGGAGATACAGGCCTCAGCCAAGCAGGGTGCATGCTGTGGTGCATAAGTTGGTCTGGACAGTGTAGAAATGATCATCTACAAGGATCACAAAACTCATCCTCATGGCAATTTTTTTGTATTTGCATAGACCAAACCGACTCTGTATTACATTAACTTCCTTGCATTTAAATTATTATTATATAGATATATATATTTTCCCTCCCATTTTATTCAGGCTTTGAATGGGCACAAAGGTGGTCCTCGGTGGCTGGGCAGGGCCACACATTGTGGGGTGGGATTCATCAGTATAAAAACCCTGGCAATCAGTGACTTCAATCTCTGAATTATTAGTTATGGTACAACTCTTTACTTCTTACTCATTTCCACTGAGCCATGCCAAATTAAATGCTGCCTCCCTTTGTATTCTCTAGTTATTTTCAAACAACCACCCTAACCCATATTCAGCAATTATTTTGTTATCTTAAATCACTCCTTCCTAAATATGTTGAAACAGCGGGAAGCCTGTCTTTTATTCTTAAGACATGAAACTGACATACCCATTACAGGGATGAGGTTATTGGTGTTATCAGCCTCATTAACTATGGTATCATAACAGTTCCTGTTTGTACGTTCAAACAGGAAGCCCTAGTGCACATAGAGATGAAAAAACATCACAGGAAAGCATTTCAGTAATCAATGTTATTTTCATATGCTCCAAAATATAAGAAAAAAGATTCAACAGCCTCTCACCTTGATTCTTTCAATTTTAGTGTCTTGCTTGAATTTTAAAAGCATGTTGGAAATATTGTGTTGGTTCTTTAGGGCGTCGCGGGAGTCTGAAATGAAAAGACGAGAGAAAAGCTCTCAACAAGACGTCTTACACAGAAAATCCCTCATGTGGTTTGTCAGAAAATTAAATTGGAGCCCACATTTATGGATAATATTTCTAAAGCAATGCACCTTTCTAGCAGCATTTAAATGCAATGGGGGTGTATCTGCAGATCCAGGAGGGCTAAGATGGAGAACTACTTAAGGGATCTGTGGGTTTTAATGTGATCCATTGCATATATCTTGAGTTATGTATGTAAGCAGTGACAAAAAGGCCTTATTTACATATAGCCTAACAATTCCTGCAAGCATCCAACAGCACGTTTTTTTTTTTTTACAAGGTTGCTTATTAATGTTAGGGACTGTTATCTAAGTTTAGTTAAGTTAAGGAACACAAAACTCATCGTCATGGCAATTTTGTGTATTTGCATAGACTAAATTGACTCTGTATTACATTTGATTCCTTGCATTCAAATTTAGTTTTTTTTTTTTTTTAAGAGCTACTTTAAGTATATATCAACAACTTTTGCCACAACAGAACACGCTCTGCATGTTGATTTGATATGAGTTTTTATGCCGGATGCCCTTTTCTGCCGCAACCCTCCCATTTTATCCAGGCTCAGGGCCGGCACCAAGGTGGGTAAGGCCGCACCTGGTGGGGCGGGATTCAATCCCGCAGCCTTCTGCATCCCAACCCAGTGCTCTGCCACTGATCCACCAGGCCCCTTTGCAAGAGCTTATAAATGTTAAGGAACATTATCTAAGTTTAGTTAAGTTTTCGAATTGAAGTTGGAAGGATTTAAAACTTTGAGTACTCGAAGGAGTATAGTGGCCTCAGTATTTGAAAAAGTGATCTAAAAATCTACTAAATGTGTGCAACAATGCCTCCTATAAAAGCAATTATGCTCCATATAAAAAGTAGCTGTGAGCAGAGTCCATTATTTTTTTAGCTTATTCAGAGACTGTGGCAGCAGGTTCAGTAAGGCTTTCCAGATGACCTTCTCTGCAGCAATCATTTCCAGCTCCTTTGGTGGGATTCTGAGGCGTTCCCAGACCAGAGGAGATACATAATCTATCCAGCATGTTCTGGGTCTACCCTGGGGTCTCCTACCAGCTCAATATGCCTGGGAGGCTCCCAGAAGGCATTTTTAAAGATGCCATTTTAAAGATGGCTCCTTTCAACGTGGAGGAGAAGCGGCTGTACTCTGAGATCCCTCCAGATGTTCAAGCTCTGAACCATATCTGTAAGGCTGAGCCTGGCCGCCCTATTGAGGAAACTAATTTTGTTGGCTTGTATTTACGAGCATATTCTTTCAAGAATTCATCCAAGAATTGCCACCTTGGCATCTGTGATCCTGGGAGCAATGTTGTCTAGGGTAACATTCCCTGATAGGGTCTCCTAAAGCAAAGTGGTCGCAGGGGAAGGGCGAGACTAAGAGTAATTCACAGACCCTAGATGAAAACAGTAACTCGGGAATGTGATGCTACACCCAGAATAGGGAAACTGGGGCACCCTTCTGGAGGCAGACCTAGCAGGGGAGTATGTGTGAAAGCGTCTTTTTTGGCCCGACCTTCGCCCATGGACCAGGTCAGCCACAGCCCAAAGAAAGAACTTGAAGCCACCACCCTGTGGGCCCACCACCTGCAGGGACAGGAATCAGGATCTGGTGCAATGGAACCTGTGTGGGAGGCAAGGTCACGGACCTAGACTTGCTGATTCCTGGCTTTGTATTTGGTCTTATTTATTACATAAATTAAGTTTGTTTTTGTTTCTTACTTATTTGAAAAGTTAAAACTACCTTGATACTGAACATATCGGCAAGATGTGCAGAGAAAACATATTTGTTTTCCACCAAAATATCTCATCTCACTTCAGTTTTCTGAAAATGTATTATTATTTATTTATGTTTAGGTAAGGTTAGGAAAAGATCATGGCTTTGAATAAATGCAAATAAAAATGTCTGACAATAAACTAAGCAAGCCAGACAATTCCATGCATGTCCCCAGTCTTCATTGTACTATAACATTACACTTTCTTTTTGTTTTTGTTGTTCTTTAATACGCGACCTGTCAATGCACAATCTCAGATGAAGAGAGTGCATATGAATAGAGTTATAACCTGTCATTCTTTTTCTCTCAAGTGCAGACTTTGAATGAAAGACACAATGTCAGTAGACTTGTGAAATGAAAGAATGCTTTGTTCATTTGGGCCTTTGTAAACTTCTCACTGAGCAGATCCACTTGAAGCAAACATAAAACATTCCATTTGTGCATAACAATGTCATTTTAATCTCCTTCAACAACAGGTAAATGATTTATTTTGTATTATTTCTTTCTGCTTCAGGAAGAAAACTCTGTGGAAGAAAAGTACAGGCAGCGAATTCTTAATAATTTGAACAAACCACTTAATGTAGTAACATTTACATGGATGAAGTCTTGCTTTTTATGATTCTGAATGGAAAGAAAATTCCGTGTCTACTGTTGCAAGGCTCAATAAAACCAAAGGTGACTTTCAGCTTCCTACATGCTCATCTCTCATTGTGTTCCTAATTTCCCTACTTTCGATAGGCATTCATTTGGTGACTGCTAAACAGACTCCTATTACCAGGCCTACTCCTTTGGGTTGCATTTAAAAATAAGATTGATAGTATGGGGAAATAAAACTCAGACCTACTGTTTTTGTACATTCACAAAGGTCATCAGCTCTGAGCTTTGCTCTGCTAGAAACATATTAAAAAGTCATTGCTGGTGTGCCCCTCAAACCTCATAAGAAAGTGAGTTTCATATAGTGTAGCCTTGAAATCGACTTGCCCCGCTGTGCTATTTCACGAGTTCATTAGCATATTTCTTATGCTATCATATTGTTGGAATGTTTCATTATTTCTTCCTACAATAGAGGTTTCTTCATCACTGATGCTCTATCACGGGCAATGGAATGTAATTTATGCTCTTTTAGAATGAAAGAGGGAGAAAGCAAGAACACAAGTATTCAGTGGCTTTGCAATGACATAGAAACGCTGTGCTCATAATTTTCTCAAACCTGTGTGTGCGTGTTCTAATAATAATGAAAAGTAATGTGCTTTGAGTATACACAACAAGCAGTTGAGGACAAAAACATAGATAGGCAAGGCTTGAATTCATTTTCAGAGCACAAATTAGCCAATGTATAAAAGCCACTCTAGAAGCTAATTATAACGTGTAACCCATTCCTGCGTGCTGACTGGTGGGGGGGGTGATTTACAAGACAAGGCCCCCTTAAAGAAAAAGAAAAATATCTGCTACACGTGTAGAGCGATTTTTGTAGAGTTTGTAGAGCGGGGGATTCATCGATCCCCCCCGAAAAGCTTCTGACTGATTAATGTGCACGCATCTACCTTTCATAGTAATTAGATTGTTATAAGCCAATGGGGAAATGAATGCAACTAAGAGGGTTATTCAGACACTAACAAACTGTTGTGGTGCAGTGGGATGTTTTTTAATAGTTAGCATCATAGATGCTTCTAAAGCACATTGACCAATCTTTACATTGTGAAAATGATCCTCCAGAGTCTTGTGGATTTCTCTCAGAAACACTGAAACCGGGCCGTCGCTTTGTGCTGCATGTATTTATGAACACCAATTAATACCAGCTTCAGTACAATCAGCTAAGCTGGAACAAAGCCAGTGATGCAATAGTTTAATCCCTCACCATCAAGCAGGACGTTGACATGTCATCAGTATGCAAATGCACGTCTACATCTGTGAATACAATGTGTTATTTTGGTACTTATGCACTAGGCGAATGCCATGCTAAAGAATTTTTAAATATCTGTGACGGCTGAACAAAAATGTTTTAAAGATTTTAACATTACATTGCTCCTATATATGTTGAATCTAAACCTAAAGACCAACAATGTGAAAAAATAAAAAATAAATAAATAAATATAATGTCCAAGTCCCTATGCAGTTCTCACCTTTAACCCTTAACTGCATCTATTCATTAGTCTGATACTGTCAGTTTTAATCTGTTACTTAGGCTGTTGTCATCCCTGGTTTGCTTCATCTTTGAGTTCCAAGAGGTGAAAGACCATTTATCCTGCGAAGTTGTACCATGCGGCGAGCCACAGAGGAATGTCCCGGGTCCTTGTTTTTTTTAATTATAAATAGTGTCAATTATTTGGGATCATTTGATTCGGATAATATTTTATTATTGCTGATGACAAAAAATAAAAGGAAAGACTAAGATCAAAAACAGGCAAAAATATAATAAATATTCTTAACTAAAAACACTGTTCTGCTAAACATTGTTATACTGCTTGTGGATCCCTTGTGGACACCGTGGTATAAATGTGAACATTTTGCTACACCCCCTCCCGACCGTAAGGACCCAGAATCCCTCAAGCAATTAGCAGATATGAATACTGACAGTGCTTTGGGCAACAAGGTAGTGTAGCTTGCTGAAGTATGGACACACTGTAGAAGCGTCCCTGACCGAGACATGAATGTCCACAGGCTGCAGGAATGTTTTTTGTGTAGTTGACCTCTAACGTGACCTGCTGTTTGAGAGAAGAACCATGACATTAGTATTTCTCAGAACATAGAAACCTGCGTATCTACAAACATACCCGTGACATTCCACATAAATACAAATAACAGCAAATATCCTCCAAGTTATTATCGTGTCAGATCTACCCTAAAATCAAGTTGCCGCTTTAGGAACAAGCCTCTACATTACAAACTCTGCCCTCAGGAATCACCATAAAATGGGATTATAGCTGAATAGGCCTGGTTTCAGGGCTGGGCTTTTTTACCATCATTTTAAAGTAGCCCAGTGCAGTCGCAGTGCATCAGGCATTATCATCTGTGTTCGTTACCCTTGTTACTGTATATTTGACTCAACTGTACTGAAGTGCTACTTAATCAATCTACAATATTTATCTGATTTAAACCATCATTTCCTTCTTGTATGTGGTGCAGTTAATTCACATTTTAATGGAGAATCTTTTGGACAAATTCTTTCTAAGACAAGTCATTTGAGACTCGGCTTTAATTACTCGCCCTTGTTTTTGTCACAAGCAAATACGGGAATATCTACTAGAGTTAGAATCTGTGGGACACGCCGCAGAAATTTACATGTATCATTTTAATGTTTTATACTAAGATTATTATACATTTTTTACTAACACTAATTGAATTAGTCTGAAATTAAAATGACTTTCTTTCATCCATGAACAATTTGACTTGTAGATTAATGTAGTGATTTCTGTTATAAAAGGCAACAGCTGGCCCTGAAACCCAATTATCCAACAAACTGCTGTTACCTGATTTCCAGTTCAAAAGAACATTTTTGTCCCATTGCCAGATGAATGTGCAGAAGCTTGGCAGAATTCCCTTCCTCGCCTGAATAATGCTGATACTCAATTAAAGGAAGTTAGTGTTTAATTTTTCCAAAGACAGCTTGACTTTACACTAAGCATTGTTTGCAGAGTGTGAAAGCTGTGTGAATATTTTATTTTTTTTTTTACAGTACTTTGCTTAAAGACATTTTACTGTTGTGATGTACACATACAGTACTGGTATTGTGTTGTTGGGTTGTAAGTCTGTCTGTCCCATTACTGAAATTTCTTCAAGTACAAGCATCTGCTGAAAGTCTAATATGAACTGATTTTGATGTTCAAAGTCAATATCATTGTTACCTTGTGTCCATCCCATTCTTGTAAACACAATATCTGATGAACGCTGTAAGGCAATTTTTTTAAGTGTGGTACAAGCATCCATGTGGACTCAATGACAAACTGTTTTTATTGTGGTGATCAGAGGTCAAAGTCACTGTGACCCCAAAACCAAATCTATCTAATTATTGACCCTATACCAGGATCCCCTTGAGGAGCATTTCTTACATTTGGCACAAATGTCCACTTGGTCACATAGAAGAACTGATAAGATTTTTGTGTTCAATAGTCAAGGTCAATGTGAATGCTTGTCTGTCTCATTATTGTCAACATAATACCTCACTAACGCCTAAAAAGATTTTCAATTCATCTGCCACGAACATACACTTGGGCGCATGGATGAACTGATTAGAATACAGCGTGTGTCTGGAGAAGTGTGTGTGTAAATTGCAATTTGACTGGCTGGCAGGGAAGGCACTGCAACTAATTCTAGTTTACATTTGTTTCTTTGCTCATTCACGTTGGCTGTGTCCCAAAATTAAAAGTTCCCCAGGCACCCAGTCAATCTGACAAGGTTTCGTCAGTGTGTGTGTGTGTGTTCATGTTCAATGATATGAGGAGCTCTCAGGTGAGCCACCTTCAGCGGGGGCCTCAGCGCCCGCATCCAAACACTCACTCTGCTTTTAGGATAACTCGCTGACAGACAGCTGCTTCCACGTCCTCCTGCAGAGCCAACTATTGGCATCTTTCAGTGTGTATTTGTCTGTTTATGTATGCACTGCTATTTTTCCCTAATTTGCAGCGAGTGTGGGTGGGTGTTGTGCAAGGTGACTTCTGGGCTGTATTTACATTCCATATTTTGAAGCAAAAGCATGGCATCAAAATTGTTCTTTGGAAGGGTTTATTGGAGATGGATCAACATCTGACCAAGAAAAAAAGACATATGCAATAACTACAAAATAGCTGTAAATGAAATTAAACAACTTCACTGACTACTGACTATTCTGAAAGACATTTGTTTCTGGGAGGATTTATTTAGATATAAGTTTTTTTAAAAATACAACAGTTTCAAGTAAAGCATAAGTGCCTTTGTTTCCCATTGTGCCAGCAACTGTTAGCTGAAAACTGAACCCACCAGCAGGATCTGCCTATCATTCCCCTAATCACATCCTTCTGTTAAGCTAAAGTATGATGAATGGCCAATGAATGGCCTGACACTATGTTTCATTATAAGATTTGCAAAGTATGATTATAGTCTTTTCCTTCATATTCATGTGTCATATTTTAATCCCAAAAGAATTTGGGATTGAGAGCTTTTTAGGACACTACTGCTGACACTAGTCACAAAACATGTCTGCTACATGTGAAATTGTTGGTCATATTCTCAAACCTCATGATGATGGAGATGTTGAAATTCTGTGATACTCTACAGTCTTGTGTAATGTAATCAGATTACACTAAAGAAACAACCCTCCACATTCATAGTTCACATACAACATTCATATTAAAATAATCCTTAAAAAAAAAAATCTTTTTCTGACCTTAACCAAAATGCTTTTTCTGCTTAAACTTACCCCAAACACAAATCTGGTCAAACTCAGGTTTGTGGTATAAAGATCCTGCAGACTATTTGCTCTAACCATCTGTTTGCTTTTTTTTGTTTTATTTTCATGATTGCAGCACTGTACTCAATATCAATAGTGACAAAAATCCCTGGAAGTTGCTTTTGGTCAGTTGCATATGAACGTAATTTTGAGAAGGTAGGGATGGCAAAGTGTACATGTGCTTAATCACAAAGACACCATGGTGGTCCACATAGTCCTTTATCCACATAGAGTACACATAAGAAATAAGAGGTTGGTTCTGGTTGAGCTTTTCTTCTTTTACACCTCACCTGTGTTTGATGAGCAGGCTGTCAGCAGAGAAACTGTTTCGCTTTCGCTGTCTCACTCTTTCCTCCTCTGCCTTGTCCGCAAATGTCCGAGAGATGGTGAGAACATGGGGCTGAAGAACAGTGAAGTGGAGAAAAAGCAGGAATCAAAGGAAGATGATAGAGATAAAGATGCACAAGCCTATTTGGTGACTTGAATTCCCTATGAAGGGAGACTCATGGGTTACCTCCCCTGTGGCTTATTCTCACCCTTCCTCTAATTGTGAATGTTGGGATAAAGCAGTGGTGGGGAAAGTATTAAGATACAGTACCTAGACAAACACACAGATTTCAGCAGTGACATAATCCAAAGATCGCAACAGTGGACAGTACAAGGCAACTGTGCCTAATGTGGGTATTAGTTCTGTACAAATCTCCTTGCCAATTTATAGTACAGAGAGACAGTACCTTTTAGTAATTGCGTGTACATTGTGTTGATGGAAGCAGCTCAATAGTGCAACTAATAACAGCGAGTGAATAAGAAAGTCTTAACAGTCCCACTTTCAGGCTAAATTCCCTTTACGTGTTACTACACTTGTTTCTATGAAGACGAGACAAATGTTATCTGCACTGTAGGTTAGTTGTTGACTGCATTGTAACCACTGGGGCCTTTTTAGCGACATGATCTTCCATCTCGTTGGATTGATTGATAAATAACAACACATACCATGTATTTATCTGCTCTAACCCCCTTATCAGCTGCTGTTAGCTCAGCTGGTGATGGCGCGGCCGTGATCTTCAGACTTTTTTCACATTGCAATTCTCCCACTGTAACGGTCTATTGCGACGGCTTTTGTTCATGTTTTAGAGAATGTCTCTAGAATGATTTCTTTGGGAAAACCCGGCCTGAAAACACAGACGCAGACTTTGTTCTGTGGTCTATGAGGCACTGTTGAGGCAGAAACAAGTCAATCATTAAGATTAATGATGCACAAATAAAAGCCAAACCCACCCACTCAGAGCAGATCATTGGTGTCCAAATGTTGTTTGATTCTATGTAGAATATCATATTGCCTCGAGTGCCAGGCACTAGATTCAGTGTCATGACAATAGAGTTAGTAGCTTTATTAAAAATCCACTCTTGTGAAGAGGAAAGATAAAATAAGGACAGGGCAAAGTAGCAAGCAAGTGAAAGACCCAGGGATTTCGGAAGACTTTAGAGATGAGAGTAAAGGTTTTAAAGGGAGTGTCGGGAAGAGGGAAGTGATGGAGATGCAAGCTGTGAGGCTATTTGTTTGTGCCATGGGCGGGTGCATTCGAAGCACAAGCTGGAGGTAGAGAGGGTAGTCGGTTCTCTATAGCAGTGCCAGCTGCTAGACCTGTTCCAGCTCAGAACTGGTTGTAGCTCACACACTTAATGACACATTTACTGTCTCTCAAGTGAACTTGTGTTTTGACACAAGCACGAGAAACAGCAAGCTCCACGTCAAGATGGGTAAAACGACTAAGTTTCATCAAGCAGAGAGTGGAAAATGCTCATCGCTGGACGTCAAGGCAACCCAATTCGTTAAAAGCAAATCATTAGCCTGGGGTCCATGGCAACCACAAGAGATTTTTTTTTTTATCTCCTAAAATCTCTCCCAAAATCAAAAACCGTGGAGAAAGTGATTTTAATGATTTGACAGTTATAATTATACATCACGCTTGTCTCCACTAATAACATGTTGTCTCGAATGTTTTGTTGCTGTATTGGCTTTCATTGTGTATAATGTTGATTATGAAAGATTACGGCGTAATTGACAAAGAATATGCCAATCAGCGTTAAGCATCATTGTTTGAGTTTTGGACTTTCTTTTTACTGCAACCATCTCTTTTTTTTTCCTTGGTGCTGTTTTCAGGTCCCTAATCACAAGCCTGATTTACTTCAGCTGTGTAGGAGTGTTTTCCTGTGTAGGCGTTTGCTTATGTGTGTGCATATTTTATTTTAATAGATTGAATATGCATCCGTTGGCATGTTTAGTGGTTCTATTGCATATTGGACTAGTAGATTGATACACTATTGGCGGATTATAAGGACTACTCTTGCCAAACTCTTCTGATTTTAAAGTGAAACAAGTTTAGACCCATACACAATTTCCATGCTTCAATGTGTCCAAAGATTAATCCTAACAGGCCACAGGGACCTCATGTGAAGTAACATTTCCACTGTTAATTACTGACCATATTTCACCAAGCATGCGAATCAGCATGAATCAGCATCTTGCTAATATCCCTTTTCTCACGAAGAGCTGTTGAGGCTGCAGTGGAAACAATTAGTAGGATCTTTGATAGCGTTTTGGGTGCAAAATGAGGGGGCTTATCAAGTTACTCAGCATGGTGAAGGACAAAGCTTAAATTTTTAAAAGCATAATCTTGAAAGGTAATGAGATGAGCAGTGTGACATTTGCATATTATCTTCAAATATACACTACCTCAAAACGATCTTAAAGACACATTCAGTGTCCCGTTCTAAGGAGACTTGTGAAATATAAGGGGGGAAGAGAAGGGTTACAATGCTCATTTCGAACCATCTTCCTAAACCTACTTAAGTTGGCTAGAAATTGAGTCTATTTAATTTTCTTTATGTACTTAATGTGACTCTGATTTTAAAAATACAAAAACATTTCAACCCTAAAGGAAAGAAAATTTGTTAGCTCAAATATCACTGAGCCGGGGGAATCGAATGGCGTGGGGATGTGTGTTTGGAAGTTGCATTCTTCACCGTCGCTACGACAAGGGGTGTCCTTCTCGTTACATGTTTTGTTGTCCAGCTTCTGAGTTCAAGGAGAGACCACAGAGTGAGATGCTTCTGGGAATGTGAGGTTTAGTGCACAGATGATGTTGTTTCTTCAAGGTTTCTTGTTCTTTCCACACAGGTGCATAGTAAACAACAGTGTGGCAGCTGCATCTCAGCTGGTTGAACAAAGTCAGTGGTTTGACTCTCGGTTCCCCCTGAACAAATGTCGAAGTGTCCTTAGACAAGACACTACAAGTTGTTTCAGGCAAATACCTGCTGTTCAGCTGCCATCACTAGTGTGTGAATGGGTAAATGTTAAGCATAATTGGCCTCAAAGCAGACCATTTACAGTATACAATACTGTATTATCCCAGCCTCTCTTTTAGATGTGTTTTATATATATTATATGTTTATGTGTAGATGGTCTCATTCATGTTTGTATGGTAATCATTTATACTGGGCTTAACTTTCCATAATAAACCTGAAGATGACTTTTTATTTAGCAGGGCAACTGACATTTCCCGTGAGCATTTAGATCACATAGAGCTTCAGGACAAAGTTGCAAATTGTACATTTCAGGATGAATTATCTGGGGTGCCGAGCTAATGTTCAGCTACGGTACTGTAGCACGTATGTTGCTACAGTGCTTTGGCACTTATTTATTATTGGTGCACAGCCCAAGGCAGGGGACAAGCCTTGGGGAGTTGATTCTCATTTGCACGTGTTTTCAGTCTAAATTAAAGATCACTGGCATGACTTTCATGTTAAAACAGAGGCCTGCAGCACGATAAGTGGTTAGTGGCTTGATTTAAATAGGTTGTACGTGCATCATCGCCAACAACTGTGCAACTGAATCAGGTGCTTCTCAGATCAAGAACAGCAAGAAAAGAGAAATGAGGCCTGGAGCACACTGACAGATTTGTAGCTTTTAATAACGGGAACAGACCTCAGTTTGACTGCAGAAGTAGACATATTCTTACTAACTTTGTAATGAACAAAAAAGTAGCAGATAGCATTTAGACCCTCAAAAGTTTGGATTGATCAACAAAGCACAGGACTGTCCCACAGCAGACTGGAGTTTGTGTCCAATGCAAAGAGACAGCAATTGCCTTTTTCATGCCTGGGGCATCAGGGGGATTTAAGGGGTTAGATTATGAGTCAAAGAAGGACAAGAGGATCCATCCATCATCTGTAACTGATTATCCTGTTTAAGGTGACGGGGGTCTGAAGCCTATCCCAGCTATCACAGTGCAAGACGCAGGGTCCACCTTGGACAGGTCACCAGTCTGTCTCAGGGCCTACACAGAGAGACATACACAGACAGACAACCACCAGTTAACCTAACATGCATGTCCTCGGATCGTGCAAGGAAACCCACACAAGCTAGGGGAGAACATGCAAACTCCACAGGGGACACAAACCCACAACTACCTAGCTGTAAGGTGGCAGTGCTAACCGCTCCACCGTCGTCGCGCCCAGGACAAGACGACGTTTGACAAATAAACATCAATTTTCATGGATGCAGAAATATGCATACTGTATATCAGTGACACTGGGGACGTCTTTCATTGTGGGATTTTTTAACTCAACAGTCTGAAGGTAGCAAGTCTTAAAAGCAGCCTTTTATCACATTTGTTCCGTATTCAATTAAGAAATAAAGACGCTGGGTTGTCTGATAGGTGAGGTAAACATCAAAACTGCTGCTGTTCCCTGAAAATACTTTTTGGTTGTTTGTCTGTGTAACTCCAATCCTTCCTGTCACAACAGATTATCACTAACATTCTTTTTTTTTTTTCAGATATTATGCACAAGTATCGTGGTACCCAATATTAATATCATACAAAAGAAAAAAGCTGGCAGTCTCATTGCTAAACATGAAGTGCTGACAAAGCTTTAGTCAAATAACATAGTGATCACTTTAGCAGTTTCAGCTCCTACTGTGCCTACATTGCTGCCTGCTCGCAAACACAAACAAACAGCATTCCCATTACAAATGCAAGTCAGGAACTCAGAGATAAATGGAAAATACTTCTGCCAGTTTAATAAATGGTCACAGGCTATGCTAGCAGATATTTCACAGGCAGCCGTTTCACTGATAACAAACGATCGGCTCAGAGAGCAATGCAGCTTATTCCTCTGAGAATTTAATCCATAAAATTTTAAATATTCAGTTTGACTGGCTGATTGTTTGACTGATTGAAACCACATAATGTCAGTCAACAACACAATTCATTCAGACTCAGCATTACAGCAAATCTTGGGAAGGGGTTCTACCCAACGTGATGAGTTTTTACATAGCAGAGCTCACAAAAACAATGCATTATGGAGAAATAATTGGCTTATTACTTGCCTTAAAAGGAAAATATGTCGCCTCCTCAGCCACATTAGGAGCATATCGATGGGTGTATCAGCCCTGGCACCAAAGTATTGGTTTATTTCCATTAGTCATTTTCTAAAAAGGTCTTTATTGGCAAGAATTTTATTGCAATAATAAATATTTTAGTAATTTAGGAGTGTTTAGAGATGTTGGCTGAACACTCCGAGTGAAAGCTAAAAGACGAGTCATTGGCATGGACCCACAAATACACTTAACATTTTATCAAGAGCCAAGAGCCTGTAAGTGAGAATTTTCCTATAGCAACAAGTGTAAGCGAAGCATAAAGTTAGCAAAACAAAGCAAATGAGCATTATTATTTAGTTTTTGGTTTTATTTTCAAGGGACTAGCAGCTCAGTGGGATCACATGTGTGATTTGGTATTTGCTTAATGCTGTAGTGTTTGAACATGTGCAGGCTGTGCAACCTCGGGACACAACTGGGCTTTGTGGACTGTAAGAGCATCTTGGTCATCACTCCACTGAGTGGGGTGATAGGGTTGAGGGGGGGAGGGGGGAGGGGGGGGGGGGATACTGGCTGCTTGAAAGAGAGCAGGAGCACAGTTCATTGAGGGTAAGTGTGGAAATGCTAAGATTTTCACTGCAATTATGTATTTAAAGCTAGAATGAAGCTTTAGCAGACAGAGTTTTTACATCCAAGCAACATCTTTTAAAGATAAAGTATAGTTTTTAGTATCAAATTCCCTATTTGTGCACCCAACTTGTGCTTTTGGAGAACTTCAGTGACGGAAATGCAAATGTCTGGAAAAGGGCAGCAATGTGATTGAGCGGTTAGCACAGCTAGAAGGTCCCTAGATCAAGTCCCTGGGCCAGCATGCACACACACACACACACATGGAATCTAATTTTTCTTCCCTACCTCCCCCTGACCCAGCGTGAAGGCAGAGTGTTGTATGAGTTACCGGAAAACACTAGATCGCACGCTATTTTGAGTCTCTGCGATGCGTTATGGCCTGAGGAAGTTTATCCTATTGGCTAAATGGAGGACAGAAGCTGGAGTTTCTCTACTTATGTCAGCTGCTGTCTCTCCTCCTCAACACTGAAGTGCAGTGCACAGTTTCCATTAAGACAGGGCTCTTTTAAACATCTTGTAACATTTTGTTTGCTGAACGGGACCCACAAGGTAAGAATTAAGAGTGTCACTGTGTGAAATATATTCCCTGAAGGTGACAAAAGCTGATGGTTATCGTATGTGTCAAATGGATTTTTAGAATTTTTTGCTTTTAATTAGTTTTTTAATATAGTTTTATAGACAACAAACGGTGACAACGGTGAATGGTTTTTGGGTTTACGCTTCACCAGAAGGGGAAGCATCCCTTTGAGCTGATGCTGCCAAGACTGACTGTGATTTTTACGAGGTCACATTTTATTCTCGTATCAAAATGAGGAACAAAAAAAACCAAACAAAAAAAAACCATCCATACCTTCTGCTGAGCAGGGCACTGGGGAAAGAGAAGGCAAGACAGGTGGATCAAACTGCTCACTTCCAGATGTTCATGCTTGCATGTTTCCTTCCTGCAGACCAGACACTGACTTGACCAGCATTTCAAATGTCTGATTCATTCTTGTTCAGACTAAAGAAGGGAATTCTGAACGGTGATAAGATCATATTTGTGCCCACACCAAACCAAAATGCAGCCATAGTATTTTTAATCATTAAGAAATGCTTTTTTTTTTGGACAGCATAGACAAATTGTGTTGTCCAACTGAAATCTGATTCTAAGCTCTGTTGAGGCTGTGGGCATCTTTAGAAACGAGCACACCAACCATCTGTTTAGATATGCCTTTATTTTATTATTGCCTGTGTCTATTTTTACTCTGAAAGTGTACTTGTATTTTAAATATATTTATAATGAAGCACTCCTTCCTTTATAAAGTGTTTTTTTATTCAGAGAAGTATATAAGTTAGACTTTCTATTAATAATATTCATTGTCGCAGTTTGTAAATATTCGCTGACAGTTTGTGTCTCTATTGTCCAGCATCCTCCACCTGTGGGCAACTGTGAGTAAGAAGCTAATGAGTGAAGGGGTCAATGGGACTGAGAAATGGACAGATGGAGCAACTGAATTGAGAGAATGGCTGGAGGCAGATGGAATGACTGAGAGTGAGAGAATAATGGCGATAAACACGGGGATTTGTGAGAGGAATGGTATGATCACTGTGCAACACTGTGTGTGTATGTGTGTGTTTATGACTGTGTCAGAGGTGGCGGTGGTTTGTCCTAACTTTGTGTTAAACTGCAATACCATTCATCTGCCAGTGGCCCCATTAGGATGACCTTCAGTGTCTAATGGAAGGGGAATGGAGTGTGTGTGTCGTGGGGAATAGAGAGAAAAAAACATTTGTAGGGTTGGTGAGTAACAGAGGAAAAGGGAATGGTTTTTCAATGATGGGACAAATCGAGGAAGAGGAAGTGATGGGCCTGAAGTTAAAGACACACACACACACGTACACATTGTATTTAGTTAGTTAGTAATTTATATTAAATGTCACTATATCCCTATTATGTTAGTAGAAAATTGAATCCAGTTGTATTTCCATTTGCAGGACAGCTGTATATTTTTACGAGGCAGAGTTGAACTGCCTGTCTGTACATTCCAGGTTTGGAAGATCAAAAGCTTTCAAAGTCTAATTAAGATCTCACACCCTGTGGTTGTGTTGAATGTAGAGTGTGTGCACAGCTGGGCCTTGGCCAATGCTCTTGATTGGCTGTCAGTAATGCTGAAACATAACTGATCAGGACGTGTGTGGTTATTATTTATTTATTTATTTTCCATTTACAACGGCTCAGTAGCTTCTTTCATGTGTTACGTGTCCGACCAGCTGGAGTGCACCGCAGCTCCTTCACATTCAGGTCAGCAGCCTCATCTCATCAACTCCTTCCTCGGTAATTTCTCCATAACATTATAAAACAAATGAAACCATGGAAACTGGATTACACTTTATACTACACTGTCAGTGCTTCTTGTTCTAGTGTTATGTTGTTGAGGTCTGAACACATGGACAATGTTTAGTACAATGCTGCTGTCTGCCACACCACCCTAGCCACAGACTCCCCCCTCAGTTTGTGGTGATTACATTTATTTTACTTTTATTAAATGTGCGATTATAGTGCGTGTGGTACACTTTAAAGAGGATTTCTAGATGCCACAAACAGGTCCCACCATGCCTTCCATAACCACTGTTAGCTCCAGCAAGAGAAATTCTCTGGTGTCACCTATATGCACCCATTTCTATGACTGCATTATGGCCCCTTTTAACAGTCTCCCCCTGCAATACACACGACCTCCTGCCCACGACTCTAAGTTTCTGAAGAGCAAAGTCACCTAATTTTCCCACCTCATTCAGAGGTGATGTGTTGCTCTCAGTGTATAGCAGCACTGTGCAACTGAGCAAAAAATAACCATTCTTGGTTGCAATAGGTAACTGTTACATAGGAAAGCAGGCACCCACCCACCCACACACACACACACATTCATTTTGGACTAAATGAGATGCCATCGTCCTTGAGAAAGAGTAATATTTCTAACAAAATAGTGTTTTAGAAAAAAATCCCGTCTTTGTTGTTGCGTTGTGAGTCTCCACCCCTCCACCCCCCACCCCCGCCCCCCCCACTCGTTCCTCTTGCTCATTTGTCTCCATCCATGAAAAAAAAACTTTGAAAGTCACATTCTAAAGTCAAAGATCTTTACGGATTCCTGCATAATGAGGCAGATAAGGAAAGATACTGTTCAGAGTTGCAGAGCACGATATGAAATTGCCCATTTCAGTGATTCGCTTTTTTTTTTTTTGGTAAGAACTCGGGAGGGTGATATGTGTCCAAGTGTGTGTGTTTGTGTGTGTGTGTGTGTGTGTGTGTGTGTGTGTGTGTGAAACAGTCAGAGAAAGGGAGAGAAGCATCACCTCCTGATTATTTTTTTGTCCACCACGTACCCAGTAACTCTATATGCACAATTTTGCCTGACAATATCGGAGATTTACCACATTTTTCTAAACACACACAAACACACACACACACAAACTTGATGATGACTTGCACTGTTAACCACCGGGGGCAGACCGCTTGTCCCCTGTGCCGCAGTCTAGAAGCATGGATCCCAAAGGTCAACTGTGCTCTACATAAACAGACATGAACCACTGGCCACTGAATGTGTTCAGCATCATGCTAAGCAGCTCGCAGCCGGATCAGAAACAGTGAAAATCGGACCTTGGCTTCGAGCACCATCGGGTTCTACGCCCCCCCAAGCTGAGCAGGTAGCTCCAGGTCAGGAACGACAGGAGGATAAACAGAAGAAAAGGAAGTGAAGTACTTCACTGAAGATGAGAAATGATGATGTAAATACAACGTTCACTACTTTAGTGTCGATGCTGATATATTTTAAGTAGCCTGTAACTCTATAGCACTTTTCTACCTTATCAGTACCCAAAGTACTTCACATTGCTTCCTATTCAACCAATCACACTCATAGTCTCACATAGACACACACACAGCAGAGCTTCTTTGCAGCTGGCCTGCACCCAGCAGGAGCCACCAACCTGGAGTTCAGCACCTTGCTCGAGGACAATGCAGCATGTGCTGAGGAATGAGAACTGTGTTTAGCGAATCCTGTTGCTGAGTATGATACACTTAGTGTCAAACATGCACAGAAGAAGTTCGGGAGCTGCAAATACTGAATCATGCAAATACTGCATCGTGCGGGACTCAAATTTCCAAAGTGCACTTGAGTCTAATTTATCCATCCAATTTTGATACATAAGTAGGATGATACTTCCCAGCTTGTACATTTCCAAGCTTTCGATGGATTATTCAGAGGTTAAGAACCTATTTCAAGAAATTATTATCTGTTATTTATATAACTCAGTCATATAATTGGGAAAATAAAAAAAGGCAAAAATCTGGAGAATATCAGAAGCCACACTATGCTACACTCTGCCTCCCAAAGAAAGGGTGAAACACTGCATGTTATTCCATCCAGGAAATCTAAAGGCCTTAGGACAATGCCTGGAAACATCTTCAAACACAGCTACTGGCTGTAAACCCATATGTTAGGATTGCGCTGCACTAACTGTACCTGCACCCAGGCTGAAGCTAAAAGACCGACCCAAGCAGCAGCAGACGTAGTGGCATGAACAATAAAGGTTTGATCAGCAAAACAGGCCAGTAGCATCGACAAATAGGGCTGAGCCACTATGCTGCAGTTTTGCTTTCCAATTCTAATTCTGCCAAAGTAACAATGGCCTCTGTAAAGATTACGTGGCAAGAATGATCCAATTGCAACAACACGGAACTGATCACCTCAAGCCACCAGTTGTTCAAACTCCTGAAATCTGCGGAGGACACCACCCTCGTTCAGCTCAATTAGTCGGCATGTAGGTGGGAGATTTACGGCCTCCCTCCCTCCCTAGGCACCACAGTCATTCTCAACCTATAATGGAAACAGGACATCAGACCCCAAACAGAAAAAAACAAAACAACTGACGTGCCAAAGTCAATAAAGCACTTCTGCACTGCTAGAGTCCGTCCTGACTCCATCACTGTTTTGTACGCTGCGTCCAATGACAAGTAAAAGAGCAGTCTGCAGAGTATCATTTGCTCAGCTGAGAGGGTGATGGCTCCATGACCCTTAGGCCTTCAGGCTGTCTTCTACCACCCTGAACAGAAACCTTTAAAAAACTTCCCTCTAGCAAGAGGCTGCGATCCATGAGGACAGAAAACCATTTGCTTCAAGAGCTGCATTTTAACAAAACTGGTTACGTTTACTAGTCATTGCTATTTTCACATCATTCATTAAAACTTTAGGCAATGGGATTTTTCTTCTTTTTCTATTGCTGCCAAAATCGCACAGACACACACACACAAGAGTTGTCTGGCATCCTTTGGTTAGCCTCATGATGTCCACAGAGCCCCGAGAAGAGCACGGGGAGAAATGTGTTCAAATTCACTGACTGCACAGATATTCAGAAGCAACACAGCAACTTGTTTATTATACTGTACCTGTGCTGTGCCTCTACCAGATTCATTCAAGTGCCACAAATACTAAGAGTAGAATTAACCAGAAGTTAAATATACGAGTGAATGTGACACTTGGCCCAATTATATATATTAGTTCTTGACTTGTGCTCCTTGTGACCTTGAGACTCCTTGTGACTCCTTGCTTTATTCCCTTCATTGCACTAGTGGTAACCGTGATCTGTGCTCGATGATCGTTTTGTTGACACTGCGTCCGGGCCAGTAATTCCAACGAGCCACCAGAGACCTATTATGTTTTTATAATTACCATTAGAAAGACAAAGGGAACTGTTTGTGCCCATGCTAGACATTCATCATGCCTTCTCATGCCTGTGGGCTCCACAGCTCTACCGCGTGATAAAATGTACACTTGAAATAGCGGGATTTACCTCTGAATGAAGATAAGACAAGTCTTTATATCAGCGCAGTCAGGTGCATCTGTTAGCTCAGCCGTGCAACTCCTGACTTGTACTAATTTCTCACAGTGCACTAATGTCTTTTGGAGCCTCTTAAGTATTCAAAAGGTCAAAAAGAACTTCCTACCTCTGAGTGTTTTCTCGACTGTTTTGAAGTTCTGGTGCAGTTCGCTGTACTTCACACAGATGAGGACGATATCTGAGCACAGGCCTTTATGGAGCGGGGCAGAGCAGAGCAGGGGATTAAAGTTATTTAAGATCCTTCCTCTGCCGTTAGTTTCAGCAGACCGTGGGATCACTTCTAGGAAAGTGTGTGACGTTGTTGGAAAATGCAGAAATCGGCGACTGCTTTAAAGCGGGTCAAACGCACAGGTAACAACGGAACACAGCACAAACAAAAGATTTAGTAACAGGCTTTATGATTGTGCTTCAGTCGCAGGCTAAAATAAATGTCTGAAACTAGCAACCAGATCCAGTACTTTTACGTTATCACACATTTGTGAACGCGACTTTAAATAATAGTTGTACTCAGCTCTCACCTGAGGGGTGTGTGGATCCGGCATATTAGTCCACTACGGTCACATAGTTCATATCCACATCCACTTCTGAGTTAATGTCGGGATAAGATTTTTTATTCGCATATGGTAACTTGTTTTTTAGATATTCATTTGTTTAAATAAAAAGTAGCTGCATTAACATTTGAAGCTCATTTCAAGCTCTTTTTGATTTTAATCAAAAGTCCCCCAGTTTGCCCGGGAATGCCGACCTCGCCGCACAGCACTGTGTGCTGGATGTCTGCATTTGTGTATGTTCTGCATGTTCATGTGCTACAGTCCTGGGCAGACAGATAAAACTGGAGCGTGGTGGAAATGATTGGATTTTGTGTGTTTCAGCATTCAGCAGCATGTCCTTGATTCATGGTCTCAAATATTTGCACGAGCTGGCCTTTGTCTGTGATTGTGTGTGTGTGTGTGTGTGTGTGTGTGTGTGTGCGCTTATCAAACAGTGTGTGTGATCACCCACTTGCAGTGATCTGCACCACCGGTCGACAAGCAGCCCCTCTTACCTCACTCTCCCTTTGACTATTGAGGTCAGGCGTCCTGGTATCCGGCTACTGCTGCCCAGAGAACAAATGGAACCTGACGTCGGTAAGTAGTCCTCCCTACAGTCTGTGCAGGTGGTGCTGCAATCAGTTGTCCTGCTCTTTAAATGGGGCTGAGTGTTCCGGCACTTTAAAACATGCAGGGGAACAGAACTGCAAATGCTTTTTATACCAAGATATGGTTAGCGATAACCAACCTGTTTTCTTTAATTATCAACCTGTTCTTTGTTTTTTCGGTTGATTGAATGCAGATAGAGTCGACAGGTTATTAACGTGAATGACTCTACAAATGTTTCACTGTGTTTTTTTTTTCTGAACTTCCAAATTAAAGTGAGAGGAAATCATTTGGCAGACTTTGAGCCTCTTGATATGGATTTAGATGCTCACTACATGCTCCGCACGACAGGTGCAGCGGTTTTCACTCTGTGGCCAAGTGAGAACCACATCTGAATGTGATGATAGAGTCACAGTTTTTAATTATTTTTAATGGTTGTCAATCATACGGAATTGGAGCTGTGACCATATAATGTACAATTAAAACAAACAAAAAAATTTAAAAAAAGACCGAAAACTCAACTCTTTAAAAATAAATGTGTTAGCATCCTCTCTCTCCTGCTTCCTTCTGTTTTCCTGGGACTGCATCTTATCTGATTTCCCACATGCGCCACTTGTTTATCCTAACTGATCATGTGTGAGTTATTGCGCATCCATGCTGCAACTTGAAGCCGTCCAGGAGGTGCCAGGTGTACCAAACACCATTGCACCCGCTAAATCAGCTTGCATGAGGGAGCTTGCTGGTGAAGGCTGTGCTCCTCCTCTTCCAATGGAAAACAAGCGAAAAAAGAAAGTGTGCTATTAGACAGGACATAGTGAGGAAATTATGAGAGAGTTTGAACTTTTTTTTTTAGAACCCACAGCACATTTCCACTGCAGATAGGTAATTATCACACTTTATTAACCTAGAAAGGTAATTTCATGTTTTTCCCCCAATAGCTCAGGCTTCAATTAAGAATGCTTAGCTATGCACCAGCTCTTTACTTTTTCGTTTTGGCAGGAAGACAAAGGTGGCCTAAAAAAGCCTAAGGAGACACAAGGCAGAATACAAATAGCACTTTGCTCAAAATGCATAAAACTGAAAGTTGTGCCAATTGGAAATAAAAACACTAACCGCACTAGGACTGAAAAGCCATGTGAACAACTAACTCTGAGTACTTTCGAACACACTAAATGATTATACCGAACACCTGACACCCAGCACGTCAACATAACCGTCTATTAGAACAATCGGAAGTGAAGTTCTTATAAAATAAAATTGCATGAACTGGAGCTGAAGAGTCCATCGTTAATAATTTGTTTCAAAGAGTGTAAAATTCAGTGTCCAATTTGTCACTTCATAAATTCTAAAAAGATAAGACAAGACAAGATACACATTGTTGTGTGACTACAGTGGCAAATAATCTGGACACTGGACTATCAAAACTTTTTACAGTTATGTTTGCAGTAACCTTTGTGCTTAGCCTTTGCTGCTGAAAATGATTTATTACTTTTTTTATTACTTTTTACAGCGTTGCCGGAGAGACGTTTTGCAGTTCATTTTAACAGCACTCAACCTCCACAATTCATCTTTATCAGCTGCTACAATGAATAAACACAGTGAAGCAGAGCTGTAGCAGTGGCTCCCATCTCTCTCTCTCCAGCTGACCAACTTGCAAAAAAATAAAGACATTCGAAACATTTGTACATAGAAGTTACAACACAACATTTCATGCGTAACAAATGCTGTTCCAGGGCCTGTTCTCATTTCCATTTTCCATCCATAAGAGTTGCTGATGAGAAGAATCTCGTGCCTACGGCCATTGGTGTGGCTGCTGTGAGCTAATCGCTCTGCCAAGAGAGCAGGCACATGGATACACAGACATGCTCACAAAAATGTGCACACATAATACACATCCTTGTGCAACATGACAATAGCGCTGTATTTATGCACTGTATCTATTACAGCATTCGCTGCTCAAGGGGCCTCACTGCCTTTCAACTCCAAGTCACACAAAACAGCTTTTCCTTTCAGGCAGCAGGGTCCGAGGACATGACTAATACAATGCTCACTCTGAAACTCTGGCCAAGAGTTACAAGCACTTTATACAGTGCTGTGCACAGATCATATGTACAATCCAGTGGTTGCATCATCCGGGAAAGGTCCTCAATCCTGCCGAGATGTTGACGAAACCACGTGTCTGATTTATGTTTATGTTGATGGACATCAGAAAACACGTGAATGCGAAATGAAATGTTATTAGAATTGTAAGCAATTTTAGCAGATTGACTGGACAGTATTAACAGACATTTGTGAGCAGTTTTAGTAAACGTACTGGCAGGCGAAGAGAGCAGCAGTGAAACTCTGCTAAAGAGTCACTAACACCGTTCAAATGAAGAAGGATAAATATCTGATTGAGCAGAACCAGAACACATGTTTCCTTTCAAATTGAAAGTAAATTATTACATTTCAAATCTTACGTATTTGAGCAGATCAGGTTGACTGAGTTATGAGAACAAAAGGGTTTGTTGAACCTAAAAATAAGCTGCTAAAAAGGGCGCGTTTAAGCTCTACACCAAGTGTCCACCACAAACCCTGCAACTACATAAAGTAATGCTGTTATCACAAAGCCAGTTACCATCACATGAAAACCAGATTGAACACATAGGCACTACTCCGAAGTACCTTACCTAAAGTTCCCTCTCAGCTTAACAGCCGACCGAACTGAGCAAAAATGCTCTAAATAAGTTCACACAACCAAATACCAGAAGATGTGGACACAACATTTAAAGGACTATACTGACCACTGTATTTACTCGTGATACCAAATTTGTCCAGACATTAACCGCGGTGCTAAACGGATTTGATTATCCTCAATGATCCACCTGGAAAAGCCACCAGCTCAAATGGATGGAGGAGGAGCCAACACAAACATGACTTCCTGCCACGCAGCCGAACAGGTATATACCCGCTTACCAGCCTCATCGCCGTTTGTCCGACACGTCACCACGGCTGATGGAAATGGAATTTCGTGGGAGAGATAATGGTACGGTTCCTGCATCACCGTGAGCAAATAATAAAGGTGATTCCACGAGGACAATATACCAGTCGGTAGGCGGGGTAGTGAGGTATAGTCAGGTCCTGAACTTCTCATCTGAAATGACTCTAGGTCCACAGACTGTTGAAGTGCACAGTAAATTATATCCATTACCATAAAACACTGCACCTTTAACAGTCCATGCAAATGTCGGAGGCTGCCGCTGCCTCCTTCCAAACAACTTTTCTTCCTCTGTCAAGCAAACACACACACACACACACACACACACACACACACACACACACTAATACTCTGGTCATACCTTTCTGCCTCTAACGCTAATTAAATCCTAAACCATGCACACTGAGCTGAGCTTTTATTGCAACAGACAGGACACCGCTGGAATTAATTGTCCCACCAGTCATGTTGTAAGCAGAAGACAGACCGGAAATCTGGTCTTCAGGATATAACAGTATTTAATTTGTTCCTCACTTGAACTTTTTATTAGATTCTAAAACATAGGACAATATTACTCCACTGTAGCTTCAGCACATTATTAGTTAGACAACAAGCAGTTTAATTTTATCTTTGTTATCTTATCTGGGGCTGTAAAAACAAAGTGGAATACAGTTAAAACATGAAGGTAGTAAAAAAGAATGTATTTTTTACATTTATATTTCAATACAACTCAGCTGTGTTTTCTTACTAATAAATATATCCAAGCTACCTTAAAGTTTGACTGTTTGCCATAGTTGCCAACATCCAAAGGTTTTTTTTTTTTTTTTTTTCAAAATAGAATAGAAAGGCTAATTAATTTTTTCAGCTCAAACAGTGCAAAAAACAAATAAACACTAAGTTGCCACACTTTCCACAGATTTATCATGCACATGCAAACCAGCTTATTCAGCATTCTGACGGCCTGTATCTGATTAATGACTGTGCTTTGCTATGACTGTGCTTCTGGTTAACAAAAGCGGAATGTGTTGTGTTTTATGTTTGTGAGCAGTGTTATAAAAAAAATACAGTCATTATTTGACCTTTATCTTTTTTAAAACTTGATTTACAGACATGTACTGTATGTGCATGTAGATCATTTTCAAATAACAGCATTTTTATTACCTATACTTTACGCATTTAGATACAGTATCTCATAACCGTCCAGAGGTTTATCTGCATGTGCTGGAAATTAGCACATTTTTAAATCCATCCTCACCTCTTTTCAGGCATGTGCGTTATTCATAGCGGCCTTCCCTTTCAGTCTATTTTGGAGCTGTTTCTTGGTTATGTATTTGATTTGCAAGTGGCTTTGACATTTGTTTGCATGCATCCGTGAGGCTCTGTGTCTACTGTGGGTGTTTGGATGTTATTGTTTGAGCAGTTCTGCAAAAACCTCACACCACGGGGCAAAAAAAACATTGTGCTCCCGAATGAATGCATTACTGCATGGTCTCCATTTGGAATCAAAATGACTAAAGGGAGCTGTGTATCGCTGCACTAATTCTGGACACTGCATACCAAAACGCTTACCACATCCCAATCCATACCCGTTCCTGGTGCACTCAGAATTCCTGGTGCACTCCATCAGATTTACAAATTTGACAATTGGGTCAGTGTGGTCTTAACGATAGTGTTGCAAAGTCCCTTTAAGTACAAGTATCTGAAGGCTTCAATTTAACAAAGCAGATGTTAAGCGAGATTATCAGAATGAACCCGAAGCTGTTACTTTGGGCTCTGTAATCAGCAGCCGTCTCGATCTAAGCTGCTTCTAATTTCTCTGTCATCCTGATGATATCAGTGAACTCCTTCTGCCAACTCAAACTGGACAAATGTCAACTAATTGCCCGAAATGTCAACTATATGTGTATGAGTACAGTGGCAGACTTCATACACACATCATTATTCCAGCTTTTGTAACTCTGATAACTCACGGGACGAGACAAACCACACAGACAATGCATTTGTAAGTGGTTCACATGATGTGAGCAACTACACAGCATCTGATGAAAGCAAAGTGTCCTTTGTGTTATGGTACAAGCAACATTAAAATAGCAGGCCTGTCAATCAGAATGTATATGCTTTTAAAATAATCACTGTAACAGAATAAAACCATGGAAACTGCGAGTGCTAAGAGCCGAGTGCATCTTGCCCGTGGGTGAAATAACAATGCTCACGGAGGCTGTCTCTCCATCCCCCCCCCCCCCCCCCCCCCCACACCTTTTCTAGGTTTCTAGCTCTTGTTGACACATTACTGCTACAGGACAAAAAGTTCTACGGAAGATGCCATTTCACTCAGGGCCAGAGAAGTTTTTCATACAGTCATAATCAAATCAAACCCCAACCTTCATATCATTATGACCGTTGGAATAGGCTCAAGCCCCCCCCTGACCCTAAATAATGGATGTTCATGTCTCCCTTAGAGTCTGGGTAAATATGATTTCAGAACTTTTCAAATAGCATTGTTCTTTTGGATTATACATGCTTTTTTTATATATATATTCAACTAGAAGATAAATCATGTGCAGCTTGCAAATGTGCCTGATCCTTAAAAAGCAAATTGCATCCAACACACCAGTTTAACTTCAGTACAACAGCATCAAATCACTTCTGCACTGCTCTTGAAGAAGTAACATAAATAGCCTGCCTTGTACTTTTTGTGTGTGCACGTGTGTGTGTGTGTCATACCTTTGTGGGCTGGGAGCTGGATGTCACTGCAGTCTTTTTTCTTGAGCCAGTGAAAGCTCTGCACTGAATCCAAGATGGAGACTCCAAGGACAGCTTCTCAATCCTGTCTCCTCAGGCAGTCACACCATCCCAAACGTGCGCTTTATCGACAGAACCTTGCCTGCAGTGGTAGCAGCGCTGTAAGCAAGGTTTCTTATTCTTCGATCCAAGAGAAACATGAGATTTAATGCGCAGTGATTAAAGATCAGGAGGTGGACCGGTTGCTCCATGAATTGCAAAGTTGGTATTATGTTACCCAGCTCTGCCTGGACACCTTGACATTTCTTTGAGCAAGACACTGAACCTTGAATTAGTCCCAATGGCAAGGCCTGGGTCCCAGGACTGTTAGCATGTGGTTGAAAGCAGTATGGTGTAGAATCACTGGCCACATCATTACCTGTACAATTCAACCCAATACAGCAGCTCTGCCATGAATTCTGCTTTAACAAGGTTATAAGTTCTCTGTTTTTTAAGTCTCGTGCCTTTTGCATCTGGACTGAATCTGCTCTTTATAAAGCCCATTGCTAGAAATGGAAGACTGAGGTCTCTACATTCTTTTAGTGATCCTATACTGAACTCATTCATCTATAACCTAGAACCAGAAAAGCCTCACCAAAATACAGCAAGGAGGCAGAGGAGGCCGTGAGGCCACGTATCAGGTAAAAGGCGACAACACAGGGATCCCGGTTTACAGCATGTAAATGCCTTCATATTTACTGTAGACACGCAGTATTTTTCTCTTTTGTGTAAAAGTTTTCTAGTTTAAGAGTCCCTCAAGTTTTCGAGGACTCAGCGAATATTTTATTGTCACAAAATGCATTTCATGTATTCGTATGTCATACTTGCCACAGCAGGGTGTGTCTACCTTAGGACATGCTGTCAGTTACAATATACTCCAACATTGTCATGCTTCACGCTGCAGTGTCAGCAGTGTCAACTTGGATGGATCCTTGGAGACAGTAGTCCACAAACAATGGCAGAAAAATTGGAGAGTACTCCCTGTCCACACTGTGGTAAATATCATAAACAATTCATATTCTCTGCCACAGTGTTGAGTAGTTTATGTTTTGACAGCCGAACTAATACTAAGAAAATGCCCCTGCCTCTGTTAACTACACGTTATCGTATCTAATAGGGCTTTAACTTGCAGATGAAGTTTATGTGACTCTATTTTAGCTCATATGCACTAATTTATTGCTCAGTGGCAACATCACACTTCAGGCCCTACAACGTTTGAAATATTCAGTGAATAAGATGTGGGCATGTGCATAAACGCAAGCATCCTACCATGTAATGTTCAGTGACAGACCTTTAAATGGGTTGTACCCATGTGTCTGGTTACTTTGCATGTTGTCTAGAGGAATGAGTCATGCTTCACTATGTGCCAGTCGAATCTACGATTGCTAGTTTGGTAAATGTCAGAGAAATGTGCAAAACTAACGCACGAACTAATCGTTTTCCCAGTTCGATGTGAAAGAACTGGGCTGCACAGATCCCTGACCCGAGTCCCATCATACACCAGCTGTGACAAGCCTTTAATTACTCGACCCTTTATATAGTTGTGTCTGTTTATTGAAAATATAATCAGCGCAGAGATTATTTGTTTGAAGAAATCACACCGAATGGATTACCACAAAATTACCCCCCGAGATTCAAGTACAACACACCTGCTGCATCATTTTATTTGGCACAACAGCTAGACGGAGCAAATAGAGAACGGTAGCTGGGAGAGCCTGCAAGGAGGGAAACAAAGAACTGTAATAAAACTGGGACTTTTTAGACCACTTACATGTGACACTGTACCGTTTTATATGTTGGAAGAAACTACCCACGGCGATGGAGGCAGCAGTGAAAAGGCAGCAGGTGACCAGTTTTTCTCAGTTAGGTGTGATCACATCATGTTGGCTCATTAGCTCAGCTTGTTTTACTAAGTGCTGTGAACCAGTCAGTCAGAACTAAATTGTCACCTAACGTCTGCTGACTGGCACCATCGCCACTAGTTCATCTGACTATGCACACACGCACACACACACACACACACACAGTGGGTGTGGCCAGGTGGTGGTGGGAGTATTAATAGAAAAGGGCTTCTCAGTTCAGCATCACACTGGCCAGCTCTCTGCAGCCCTATAGCTCCTGCACACTGGGTCCACCCCCTCTTCCAACTCTGTATCACTTCTATCAGCACGTGGGTCCTCTCATCCTCTCACAAACTGAGTGGACAGCTCCATGTTTTCTCTTTCCTTTCTCAGACTCCTCTGCCATCATCCTTCTTGGTCCTTTTTAGGTGTTTTGTTGCTTCTGCTGCACAGTCATCTCATAGTTTGTCTTTGCAGCGGCACTGTGGCTCCGCGTGGCCTCCCTGCTGGTTTTACTGGCCATGTCATGCCCAGGCTCTGAAGCCATATCCTCACAACAACTGTGTGGGCCTCACCTGGTTGATGCCCTTCACCTTGTCAGTGGGGACAGAGGTTTTATCTACATACCCAGGACAGGTGGCCACCCTAAGACTAGATACTTGAAAAACACCTATACACTATCTCAGAATGAATTCTGTTATGTGAGCGTGATTCCAAGCTCCCTGGGTGTGCTCACATGATTTCTACCCCTAACTGTCGGTCCTGGCAGGTGTCCTTTCTCCAGCGGCAACCAGAGCAGCATCAGTGGACGAAGAAAAGAAAGATGCATCCAAGGACCACATGTAGATGATGGTGAAACGAGACATTGTGGAGCAGTGCTGTCACGGGCCCTGCAGCCTCTTTGATTGGCAGAACTACTGCCACTGAAAATCCAGCTCAGATATTATCACTTAGCCTGGCCTTTGTTTGCCTGGCCTTTGCTTAGCTTAGCTTAGCTTCTCGTAACATCTTCTGTAAGTCGTGCAGTCAGCAGTTCACCAGCAGCGCTGTCATCTCACTGCAAAGCCAACTGTTTTGAAAGGATATTAGTAAAATTATTTTTGCTAGAAAATAAACACTGCACAAAATCCCCAAGAGTCTAATCCATTGGATTTTCTAATCCAAAAAAGTACCTGAACCATATCTGGATCTTATCAGAGGATCTTTCAATATGTATTGTGCTTGGGTAAAGAGCCAGTACTTGCTTGATACATATCAGATACATGTACGGTTGCACATGCACACACGTACAAATAAATGCGTCATATATTTGAATATCTGCTCCCTGTATTTGATGGAACAGAATAGAACCAAATCGGTGACATAATGGTTCTGTATGACAAACATGTGTGATGGAATATGGAGGACAGATAAAACATTACTGGTATTTTGACTTTGATATTTAGCTGATTTGAGGCAGCTTTGTTAAATGCCAAAATAAAATATTAATATTGAACTAATACTGATCCATATAGCTAAAGGAGCATCTCCAGTCACACTGATTATTGAACTCAATATCTCAATAGTTAAGTTCCATGAGTTCAAATTATTCCAATGTGTGTTTTTGTCTCCGCTGGTGGTGAAGTTCGGCTTCTTTTTAGGATTTAATTGTTAAATTACCCTCAAGATTTACAGACATTTTTTATAAATATCAATCAATGGATATTTCTATATAGCTCTCTATATGGCCAGCTTCACTCAGGTCACACTGCTTATAACAACTGTGTTGCCAGTGAAAGGCCCGTGGTTTTATTGTGTTACATGCTCTGTGTGTGTGTGTGTGTGTTGTTTCTTTCCATCTTCAGTATCTTCAAATTTAGCCTTTACTGACCAATGTGAAGCCGACTCTCCATTTAATCCCCAGCAGAAATAGTCAATATAAGAATCTCAATATAATCATTTTGCATATCTCTAGCTGTCACAGACGGAAGAAGCTTCAAGACAATATTTTATTGTGTTATAAAAACTGGTGACGGACGTACATTCCTCATATGTGACACATTTAACGAGCTACAGACAACTGTGTGAAAAAAGTCCTCAGTGGCTCAACCATATCAAAAATGAAAACTGGTGATGCCACAGGGATTTGACAGATTCTTAGCTGCTCTATAGGAGGTCAATTGTGGGGCGAGTTTGGAGTTTAGAGACACTCAATGTTCCTCATTTAGTGTGCGTGCTTCACTTATACTAATCAGTATCTCACCGGTGTTTGGGTTACACCAGCAAAGATGAATGGATATACCACATTTCCATTTGCCTATTTGAGAAGATGGTTAGTCAGCATTTTGCCAGGATCATGCTGGTACTTTAAGTTGAAGTGTCGTTTGATGGTCACGGTTCAGAATGATAAAGTATCTTCTGCCTGTGGTGAAATTAACTACGGACTGCAGTGTAACAATATTATGTCCAAGCCGCATCAAATATTTGAATACACACTGTGGTAGTCGACTGACTTTTGAGGACAGAAAGCAAGTCCCCTTATGTTTAAGGGTTAGGGTCGGTTAAGGTGTGTGTGTGTGTGTGTGTGTGTGTGTGTGTGTGAGTGTGTGTGTTTTATCTACCAAATTTTGCAGAGATCAGCACTTCCCCCTGCTGGCTGCTTTGCAGATGTGCTGGAATTAAAACATCCTTTTAAAGCATCTCACACACGGGAAAGCAGAGAAAGATTTAACCTGCAGAATTTAAAAAGTAAATTAGCATCTGCTTTCTGCTCAGGTGTTTCACAGAGCAATGTTGAGTGCAAACTATATTTGGTAAATTGTAGCCCGATGTTCCCTTTTCCTTGTCCCGTCGAAGTACATCCTGCTGGTGATGCGCAGAGCATTAGACAGATTAAGAGCAAGACTTCATAATTATAGCAATTACATGCTTCCATATGGCAATTACAAAGTTTAGTGCAGTGGTGATAATCATAAAGCATATGCATTAGGGATTTCAATGGCATAGTGCCCTACACTGAAGACGTATGCAAGCAGAGAGAGAGTCTCTTAGTATTCCACCTGAGACACTGTGGCTCCATATTACAATTTCCTGTTTGAGTCTTATCTGGAGCGACCTGGAACTGCACTCCGGTGAAGCCTCATACAGCTCCCTCTGCTCACCTGCCGCTATTCCGTCGCTGTTTCTATTTCTCTCTTCTCGCTTTCACCCTCCCTCCCCCGTGCAATGTCACAATTAGTATGCTAAGAACCAGTAACGCTGTACCTGGTCATCAGTCACTCAGACAGCCAGTCAGCTGTCTCTCTGTCAGTCACTCGGCCCATCAGTGTCCCAGCGTGCGCTCTAGGTAAATTACTCATTCAATTGCTCGGCTGATCACTCAGCCACATACTCAATCAGTCATCTTTTTTTTTCCCACTCTCCGTCCTTAAACACATAGTGTACATGCATGATGCATCCACAAATAGGCACAATAGAAGGACCAGGGCCTAGTTTCTGCTGTTGTCGTCTTCCCTCCTCTCATTATAGAACTGGTTTGGCTTATTTTAGCCGTCATGCTGAACAGCCAAAAGTGCTTGTTTGAGCAAACTGCTGAGTGTTCTCTAGGTCATAAACAAACTAGGGTGAGAGGGAGTTTTCAGCAGAAAGTGGAAGGCATTTGCTTCTTGTGACAGTGAAACTCCTGCCGTGTGCTTCATACATCTGGAAAGAAACGGAATAATTGGCGCGACACTTGCAGCCAGATGTCACAAAGCAGGTTTTTATGCGCCGTTTCAATGTCACGCTTCTGATACATTTCTGTAATTTGCTGCAGAAGAGACACAGG
This sequence comes from Channa argus, assembly GCF_033026475.1. Classification (NCBI taxonomy): domain Eukaryota; kingdom Metazoa; phylum Chordata; class Actinopteri; order Anabantiformes; family Channidae; genus Channa; species Channa argus. The sequence goes on from NC_090218.1 coordinate 9,014,370, forward strand.
AATAGAGACATACAGATTGGCAGATGACTTATCCTCTGTTATTCCCATGATTACATTCTGTTCAGGCCCTGTTGCAGGGAGAACGAGGAAGATGAAGCTCCGGCCACAGAATATGAATTTTATATCTGCAATGCAGCTGAGAGGTGCCTTCATGTAACAGCCAGTATGCTTTGGCACTAGACAGCAGATCTGTCTGGATGTGCCAGATGACTTTTTTTTGGAGCTCGTCAGTGTAACATTTTACATTGCTGACACCATTTTATTAACATTAACGTTTTTATTTTTCATGCTATTGCATATTTTTGTTTATCTTTTTCGGACCTAAAGTCGTCACGATCTTTACCCTTCGTAAATAAAGATTTTAGATAGTTAGTGGATCCCAACTGAGTGGATGAATATGACGTATAAAAACGACAGGTCACCGAGGGAAGCACATCTAACAAAACCCTAAAAGGACATTGGGATTCGACGATTGACATGATGTCCAGGCAGGTTTTCCATGGACGGATCAGAGGAAATGTGGCCCTGGGCACAGAGAGGGGAAGAGCCCCTCTGCCTTTCATTTAGATCATTTTGGGTCTGTGTTAACAGTGAGTTTAAAGTTGTTTTAGCTAATTTCGTGTATCTTTTCAATGGACGTAGGGCTATTTTGGACATTCTTTACCAGATTTTGTCCCCGTTTTTATTCACGGTGAGTCTGCCTTCGTGATTTTGTGTGTACTTGTAGATATTTTGTGTCCAGCTTTAGACATTTTGTTTCGTTTTTCATTTTTTTTATCTATTTTGGAACAATTTGCGCATGTCGTTTTTTTTTTTTTTCATCTTTTTTCTTTTTAGTTCATTTAAATGTTGTGTCGATTCTCTATTTATTTTTAGGAAATCTGTTCATAATGTCATTTAACTTAATTTCATTTTCCTAATTAAATCAAATCACACGAGTAAAGCGGCATTTTATTTAGGATAACGTTAGACACCAAGTGGGAAGAAAAAACAGAAATAGCACTTACAACAACAGCAACAACAGCCTATCAAATTAGCTCAAAGAAGCCCTTAGGCCACAACAAGCCCTTGCCAAGGCTGCTATTCTTTGTTTCTTTTTCTGCCCAGACCTGGCACAAGAATTAAGTAGTCACTCTATGTAATGTCACTTCACTACAGCCCCGAGGCTTATAAACACCACATTATATTAGAGCTTTCTTGTCGTGATTGCATTGAAGTGTTGTCTGCTGTTTACTTTCAATGCCTTCATCTCTTCCACTACAGGTGGTCTACGGTTTGTCTCACGTCTATGTGTCAGCCCGATGTGTTCTGTGATTTATAACTGGGGGAAATCATACGCTCAGTCTTTATTACAAGTAATTTGGCATCAACAGTGTGTGTGTGCGTGGCTGATTTCACTGTGGTATCTAAGATGCATCTACATAAAAAAAAAAAAAAATCATATTTAAATCCCTGTGCCCACTTCTAATGAAAAATCATTGTTTTGAACAAATGTTTTTTGGGACTACCTTCTACTGAAGATAAAGCCTTCATAACAATGTCGGCAGATTATCTTTGAGCAGTGGCTTTCGGTACCAGCTTGGACGTGACCTGAAGGGTCCACAGGACGGTTATCGTGGTAGAACAAACCATTAAAAATCAAAAGTCGTGTTGTTCCTTTGCGTTTCCTTCTGTTATACCGGATCATTTTACTTCTTCAGGCTTAAAAAAATTATGGAAATGAAACTAATGGACCATGTGGCAGGGCAACCACTCATCCTGAATAATGAAGACACTGAGATGTATGAGAGCTTTACTTTAATGTAATGATTCCTTATGTGTTTCGTGGGAAACGTAAAAACGTTTGTGAGAAAATTTGTGCGAATGTACAAGCTTGCAACATATGTTTATTTTGCCATACTGTCTGTCTTTCCACTACAACAAACCGACCTCAAACCGGGTGGAGCTGTATCAACACCCAAACCTATATAGATCTGGATATATTGATTGGGACAAATGCTATCTTCATCCACCATGACAACAGATAATTATTGTATGATCTGATCCCTAAGGTCTGAGTTGAAACAAAGCCTTGCACCTGTAATTTCACATTGATCCATCCTGTCCATTTGGATTAGAGACAGAAAACTCACCTTTAGGTATCAAAGAGTAGAGAACTGGCACAATCTCAATAAGACAATTTGTTGTAAACACATGGAAATATAAAATAGCTTGGTTATAGCTTGGTGTGTGGAGAAAGTCCAGGCACTGTAAAGCACACACGCAAAATAAACCTTGCAGCTAATAAAGTCATAGAGTTTACAGTAAATGGCCGACTATCTCTGTCAACAATGGTGCAAAACATCAGATTTCAGCAGTACGGAAATCAAATGGAATTTTTTTCAACCATGCACTGACAGTTTACAGTGCACACATTTTTTTGGGGGGGGGGGGGGGGGGGGGGGGGGCATTATGCTGGGTTTGTACTGTACAGTATAACGTTATCTCTGAAAATTTGCCCAGCACGTGCAACAAATAGCAATGAATGTCATAAAATTGACATTAAAATGATACGGTGGCATCTTCTTCCATATTTTTGCTTCCTCACAAGTCACGTGGAAAGGGGGGGGGGGGATGTATGAGTGAGATGGAGGTGCTGGTTCAACAGGCACCTACACACTCAGACCATCCACCTCAGACAATATCTATAATCTGCATAACAATGTAATTATAATCTGCCTGATTCTCTCTCCTCCGCAGTTCCCCTCTTGAGTAACGATAGCATGAGCTCCAAATCTGCGACTGATTGTTTTGGCAAAGGACCGGCTATTTAATCAGGTGAAGTGAGTGACGACCACATTGAAGAACAACCTCCCTTAAAACATTAATCACGAGAAAATTGGATTGAAAATTAGGGAGACGTTGTCTTTGTATTCCATTAGCTTGGAGTGGATTTCTCATAACTCTCTGGCAATGAATGCTCCTTTTTTTTTTGTGTTGTTTTTTGTTTTACTTTCATACTTTGTGCTCTTTTACTCCTCCCGAGGTTTAAAAGAATATAGAAAAGGTAGAGAGAAGAGGCAGATAAGGTAAAATCGAGTGCACAGCATGAAGGGAGAGAGGAAGAGGCATGAGTGCAAAGAGAAACAGTTAGAGGAGTTAAATTTGATTCCCTTCATTTTCTATAAAGGGACTAGTGTCCTCATAAGGTAAATCCATCCAGTTCTTGGATGAATAGGCTCACTTAATCCACAGAGAGTGGGACAGGGTTAAATACACGTGTTAGGATACACCCCCTTCTTGGCTAATGTCTCAAACATTATCTTGAATTTGAAGAAATCCCTTATTGTAACATCAATTTGAACCTTACATAACAGAACAAAAAAACAAAAAAAACCCACAAATGTCACTGATTTGTGTCATTCTGACAGTTGCTGCTGGGGGTGAAATGGGATTTCACTGGAACACACTAGATTGTTTTCACTCTAATTTTACACGGCGGTCTGAAGTCAGTCAACCAAGCATGCACCAGATCACCTAGTGAGGAAATTGGGGCAACGTTTGTTAAAACAAACACATTCACCACATTTTGCAATGAAGAATTAAAGTCAATCGGCAGAGACGTGTGTCCGGATGATGTGTTTTTAATCACGGTCCGATAAAATTATTCATCCACAGTCGGAGTTTGCGCCTGTGGCGTGGAAATGGATCCGTTCGCAAATGGATCTTAATTGTATTTTACATTTAACTGTGTTGGTCTGAGAGTTATTTGCTCTTTCTTTAACTCCAGTTTGCCACTGGAAATAATGTGGTTTTTAAGTTTTAAGCACTACACTGCAGAGGGCGGATGGGACGGGCAGATTGCAGGATGCACAACTATTAATTTCATTCCTTACATCTGAGCATTTCCTACCATGACATGTTAAGATGTTTTATATCCAACCCCCTCTGCAGAGGCTGAATGTGAGCGCACCCCCAAACACACATTGAAAGCTAGACTAGGGGACCTGTCACTCAAGTGCATCTTGTACATGCCCACAAAGCACAAACAGGAATTAATAATTATTATGGCTGATTAAACCTCCTGTACTTGAGTGACAGGTCCCCTAGTATAGTGTGTTTGGGGGTGCGTTCACATTCAACCTCTGCAGAGGGGTCTAATCAGACAAAATAAGTGAAAACACCGCTAGGTGTGTGAGCACTTGCAAGACTTTTACAAAGATAGCGTGTGCATATACCAGAGTATTCCCACATTTATATTCCTGTTCTTGTGTTGTACTTAACATGAGTAAAGCTGTACTTGTTTTTGTACACGAGATTTAGCAATGCACAGCAACAAAGTTCCATGTTTTGTGGCCCAGACATTCCAAACATCAGCGGCGTTGGGCTTGTCCGATCAGGGGTCGCCACAGCGGAACGTGTCCTGCACGTAGATTTCGCATGTGTTTTAACGCCGGATCCCCTTCCAGCCGCACACCCTCACATTTTATCCGGGTTCGAGCCCTGGTGGCTGGGTGGGCCCACACCTGGTAGGGTGGGATTCCAACCCGCGGCCTTCTGTATCCCAACTTAATGCTCTACCACTGAGCCACCATGCCCCCCCGGTACAAACAACGTACTCTGTCATATTTTACGGGAGGACGGTCTCATGTTCACTACGTTCCACCCAAGACTTTCAATACGGTGAACACCTAATAAATTGCACAAGGATAATTTACAGTGGACTAATATGAGATTCTGCACATCTCCCCATTCTCAGAAACTTTTCTCTCCAATTTCTCATTTTTACTCAAAGTCCAGTATATTACTTTTTCATCACTTTAAATTGGATATCCCAGAATAATAGTGTCCTTGTCTATTATTAATACACTGAATCCATCACGGCAGAGAGAATCAGGGTTCGGGAACCCTGTGAAATATCTTGCAGGCTTGGGGGGAGCTCATGATTTCTCTGCCCATATATCCTCCCCCCACCTGTTTGAATTGCTGTCTGATAAGGAATTAAATGGGGAGCATTATGAAAGACTCCTGCATGCAGATCTCTTTTCACTGACTGCTAATAAGAATAATCTCGCTCACAAGCGACACCATTCACCGTGGAAAGACCAAACCAATGTGTCTTTTCTGTTCAAGTTTGCATGTTTTCTGAAGGATTAAGTCTTGGTGACATATTTATGAACAGTGGTAAAAGGTAATTTCATGATATTGACTGAACTCTGTGGTTAGAAAATTCAATATTTTTTTTACGGGTGTAATATGTTTTCGGTGTAAACCCCCTTCTGTAAGTCAATTACAGCAGTATTAAGTACATCCCTCATATAAATATAGTGGAGCAAAATATTCAATATTCAGAGTTTGTTCTTGCACCAGTTGAGAAGACTTACAGTCTTACATAGAAACAATTAATCAAATAGTTGATGAATGGATTATGAAAATCCGTTTCAAAGCAAAACTGCCAAACAGTTCCTTTTTGAATTTCTTACATTGGGTTATTTGCTTCTTTATACGTCTTGTACAACACTGAAATGCCAGTCATGCAATACAAGTATAAAGTATATAGAGTAACATACACAGTAGTGAAGTAACACATATACATTTTGACATGTTATTTATTAAATGCTAATGATAATGTTGTAACACCACAGCGCTTCTCTTGAGCGTTTTTTGTGGGATCCTATAATCTTCATCAGCACTTTGGGTCTGGTTTTGCTTTGTGTGCACTTCAAGACAACTGGGAAAACAAAAATCGAGCGATATGACCTCCACAGCATCTACTAGATCAACCATAACCATCTCCTAGAAATTGTACATCCATTTTGCATCAGAAAACTTAACTGCCACCTGATTCCTCCAGTGATATTTCTTCATCGGCGTCATCAGCGTCTAGTTTGAGTCTCAGCATGGCTGTGTTTTTTTAGGAAATCGAGAAACTAAAATTCATACTGTGCCCTTTTACCATAGAACAAGCAAACACATTTTAGGAAAGGCCACTCAAACCGTCCTGACAGCGTTCATCTGTTTTCCAGATAAAGTCCCCTATACTTCAGTCTGCTGTGATAGCAGGTGACTTAAGGGCACCCAGGGAATCAGAAGGTGTTGTGTAAGTTATGAAAGTAGCTAAAGGTGACAGCAGCAATGAAGAACAGTCAATGTGAATGTGCTCTCGATACCTAAACTGAAAAATAGCAAAAATGACTCCACTGTCCTGTTGCATCTTGACACTCAATCATAGGGCCAAACACTGCGTCTTCCCGGGGACATCACATAAAACAATTCAAACCCTGACAACGTTGCATTTTATGTCAAAGCTGCATTACTTATGAAACTAGAGGTGACACGTTCTTTCAGAAGAGCACAGAGGAAACAGAATGTAAAAAGTGCCTCAGTGACATACCCCACACTGCACGGCAAACAGCAGCATAAATATATATATATATATATATATCTTTTATAACCTGTAAAGAATTGGGGCTGCAGAATGCCTCCGTGTGGAGTTTGACCTTTTAACAAGTTTGTGGCAGCCCTCACAGCTTGACCTTTTGTTTCTTTCAGCCGATGGTGCCTCCTACATTGCAGAGAAGAGCCTCATTACCCGCTAATTCACGGCTGTCAAATCCCCACCTGTCTGACATATAAACACCGGATGCGTTTGTGTGTTCGTGTACCAGTGGTAGTGATTCTGTTTTCAGGGTGAGTATGACATGAGGATGAAAAATGCCAAGTTACAACATGCTGACACTCAATTTCACTTTTATAAATGTTATGTTCTGATAACAATGTTTATGATTAACAAACACAACCCCGCCCCCCAAAAAGATGCACTTTCTTCAAGGTTGATGGTGTTTGTCTTCATTAGCTTTGCTGTGTTGTTTTCTCTCACTTCCCTGCCCAAACATCAAACTGAATGTCTTGTTAGCATTTTCTTGCAGAGTCGGAGGAGGAAAAAAAAAACACGGGCTTCACATTTCTGTCCTAAATGGCCTGAGGTTAGAGCAATTTTCTAGAGGAAAGGTTCGGGACTGCAGGTGTATACTTGATGTGTTTGCCTAGTAGTTGATCGTCAAACTAAGCTTTAAGACCTGTGGGATCATGGGTAATGCACGGAGATTTCAGGAAACAAAAAACTGTGAATAAAGATGGCAGTGCAGCAAACCCACATGCATAAACCAGCACAGCAACATTAAGCTTCGTCTGCAGCAGTGGTGAAAACCTTCCTGCACAGAGCAGAACATCTCAACAGCAGCAAAGATAAGGAAGTCGATCACGCTTGATGAGATGGATTTAAAAGACCTCTTCCAAAATGTTTAGAAGACTTTGCTCATTGGAATAAGGCTGACGTATCTTTGGTGTTTTAGAACTTTAGAACATAATGGCCTTTTAAAAATGCCAAAATGCAATTAATTCTGCATAAAAAGAAAAAGAGTTTTATGTCTTTATTACAACTTTTTAAAGTCTGAGTATATTCCAGTGAAGACAGCTGACGGATCAACTTCACATTTGCCTGGAAGCTAAGATTTAACAAAGTTGTTTACACACAATTTGGTTCAGCCATATGGGAGTAGGCATTAGTGAAACATAGGTCTGTTCACCCCAGCATCCCACTCAGCACCTCACAGATGTCTCTGCCTGAGTTGGGTAATTGTTGATGTGTGCAGACATGCTGGATAAACAGGGGGAGAGAACAAACAGCACAGCTGATGATTGTTAGGATTTTACGTCAGATTACTCTTGAATATTTAAAAGCTTTCATTGCTGAGACAGTTGACTACCTGCACTCTTTACAGTAAGTCATGATAAGGTAGTTGAGCGCAAAATGTACAGAACAACACATATAGTCCGCAAAATAGGGACGGCAAGGCTGCTTCTTTTGAGCAACCTCAGCTTCTCTTAAAATACTGTGATATGCTGACAGACTGGCAATTCTTGTTCTTGCACCACAAATATTTCCAAATGTAGCCAGGAGAAACCGGGAGTCCGCCTGTTCAACCTACTGAGCTACAGCCACACACACAGTTAATGCAGTATAGTGAAGTTAAAGACACACACGGAATTTTTCTGGAACAAAATAACGACAGTGGCAGTATAAAATCATCTTTATGCTCATCAACTGTTTCATCATTTATTTCGGCTGATTTGCATGTAATACCAACTATTTGGCCAGTAGATGTCGCCTTTTCTTAGCTGTGTCAAATGTGATGCGGAACCAACACGGCCAGTCACCAGGGCCACAGTCCAAACTGACAACAAATGCAAAAAAAGCAAGGTCTATGAAGAAGTGCTGAAACGAATGGTACGGAAACAGACATGGAACGATGACTTTGCTGCTATAGATTCTTCTGTCGTCTGTTACAGAGCAAATGTGGCTAACTTTATACACTGCTGGTCTTCTTCTTTACCTTTGGGCTGTTCCCCTTCAGGGGTCGCCACAGCGAATCACGTGCCTCCATCTAATCCTGTCCTCTGCATCCTCTTCTCTTACACCCACCAACTTCATGTCCTCTCTCACTACATCCATACACTGTTGGTGATTGCGGGAAATGCAGAGCAGGTGAGTAAGTGCGCCAGGTAGATTTTAAAGGGAAAAGGTGAAGGAATGGAGGGAGGGCCTGAGTGAGCCGGGAGGATCCCATTGGCTTTTTGATCAGGTAACCAAGGAGATGCTAACTTCCAGTTTGGCCTACAAAAATTGATATGGCCCTCGGTCTGCAAGTGCGCTTAGTGCATCCAGCAGCTGTGCACCTTAACATACATAGGGGCAGAATGCACCCACTCCCGCAGATAGTTCATTAGCAGGCAGTAGCAATTCTATTTGCATGCATCAGTGTGTATATATATTTTCAAAAGTTCCCATCCCAGGCTAAAAAAAGAAGCTAAAATCCATGGTTTGGTGAGACTAATGTCATCTTTAAAAAGGCAGGGATGCAGTTCTAAGTGGAGCAGTTAGTATGGGTGCTACCACCTCCAGGTCGGATTCACAATAATCTGCCAAAGAAGAGCAAATTATGTGTTTTGGATGGGCTGCTGCTCCAGGAAAAGGAGCTCAGCTTTTTTTTTTTTTTTTCATAAGTTAAGGGTTAGCATGGTTATGAGAGCACGTGTTACTAACCAGACAGCGCTAGGGCATCCGAGATGTTGTGTGTGTATAATCATTGCTCGTTCACAGTGAACCGAACCAGCCGAGACAGCTTGACAGTCCTGTGTTTATAGTCCAATAATGTGTTTTTTGGTTTTTTATTAATGGGAGAATTTATTACTTGCACAGCATATAAGCTGCTGTGGTGCCTCGGATGTTATATATATTGTATATTTTATGGTAATCTAAAAAAAGTTCACAGCTGGCAAAGACCAGTACATTACAGTGTTCCTGGAAATATTAATTACTAATGATGTTTTTCATGTTACTGATATGTGGCTTCTAAGCAATTTTCCGCTGGACTCTATCGTGAGGCTTTAGTCTATTTTCCAGTGTGATACAGTCAAGTTACAAGTGTAACCAGCCCGATCTCATTCACAGGGTTGGTGCAACTTCCCATTAATGACATGACATGTTCAGAGAGCCACACTGGGAAGTCTCACTGGGGAGAGAAACATTTCTTTGATATATATATTTTTTTGTTGTTATTCAAAAGTAGAAATAAGCTACGGCTAAAATGACTATGGACTTAATTCAATTCAATTCAACTTTATTTATATAGCGCCAATTCACAACAACTTCATCTCAGGGCACTTTACAGAATAAAGTCAAGATTATAAGAGTTTGACTTTGACATTTAGATTACACTCACTAATACAAGATCCACATCTGAGACAAAAACAATGGTATGGCTCAACATGCTTATCAATGAAACAGCCCAAAAGGGGAACCCTCTAGGGACCTATGGGTACTGGTAAACCCCTGAGAGGACACAGCTGCGAACGCTCAGGAGATTTTAACACGGCCGGCCTTGAAAAGTGAATAAAAAAACCAAGGGATCATTATGATTAGGTAACATTCATCATGTGCACGTTAAGAATACAGCTGCTGCTCTGGAGATGTTTGCAGCTCTCTTGGGATAAAAAAAAATAAAAAATCAATGAAGTGATCGGCATTTAATAAGCAATTCCTGATAGTGTGCAAGCAAATAGGTAAAAGTTTACATACGATTCACTTCCTATTCAATATCAGGAGGCTCTGCAATGCAGGTTTCTGCTACACAGCAGAATAAGAAATAAAAGTATGTGAATGTGAGAACATAATTGTACAACAGAGCGAGGTGCTGCTGTTTGGGCAAAATGGCCAAAATGGATCAACACAACTATGATTATTTAGCCTGTCGTTAGCCGGCGATGTGTCCATCACTGGGTATATTCAGCTGTCACAAATGACAACTAAAATAACTGGTACCTTGATGGTTACAGTGTATTCTTGTAGCTGAATTCTTCACAGAGATTGTTGTCGCTCTGTAACACAGTCCAACACAAACCAACATATCCTCCTCTTATGAATAAAAACACAAAACTTGATTCTGTTCCTTAATCCCGACTAGATGCTTTGCAGAACGTATTCAAGGTTGCAAAGTTTTAGTATCGAAGTTTAGCTTAGCTCAGCAATGACACTGATCCAGATTTATTCTTGCCTCTCTGGTCTAGCATCTCCCCTGTTCCTCTACCGCCTGCTTCTTCCCAATTCTACTAATCACTGCACAATAAGTAGAAACTGACAAAAGTAACAAAAGGAAAATAAAAGAAAAAAAGAAATTTAAAACTGACCACATCCAAATATAACTTCTGTTTCCTTGCTCCTCAATTTGAGGAGTGAGCACAAACGTGGGGAGGCGAAATAAATAAGGCTAAGATACTGTAAATTCTCTGTCCTAAAATAACTCTAGACATCACCTCAATGAGTGCTAGGAATATATGTTGGTGTAGTTCATGGTTGATCCAATGCAAAACTACATGGAGATGTCAACGTTTCATAAATGCTGCCACTTAAATGTTTGCCTCCTGCCACATCACGCTCTGACAAATGGAGATTAGTTATCCCCATTGTGACTCACCTTGGGTCTGGAGCCACATTAAATGTCATTTTAGTTCCACTTTGCCACAAAAGAAACAGCATGCAAAATGCTGCACTCTCGTTTTTCGTTTCCCTTTCAGTGCACCTATCTAGCTCAAACAAGACAAGTTTGCAACTTTGATGAGACGCCTTGGGAAAAAAAAAAAATCTAAAACATTCACAAATGGCTTGACATTTTCAAATGCAGAACTACAAAGTGCACTGAATGTCTGACACTACAAAGGCTGCTACAAGCAGTGGCAGAGGCTGTCAAACACATTATCAGTTAGGTTTCACTCCTCACATTGCATCATCAGAGTGGCCTCTTGCCTCAAGGACCCAGTGTCTGGTGGGTTGCTTAATTTAGATGTGGAGAAGGATGTAGGGATCTGGAGAAGGACAAAGAACGTGTGGGAAAAATGACAAAGTTGCTTGAATTTAGAGAACGAAATAGACGTACACAACCTCAATACTCAAGTAAAATTGCAAGTATTTGCCAAAAAATACTCCAACACAAGAAGAACTACTACTACAATGTTTTTTACCCAAAGTAAAATACACAGTGCACTTAAAAAAAAATTGTACTAATAGTGCAGTACTTTGGTCAAGTACTTAACTATTTAATGCCTCCGATTGCTTTTTGGCCACTTGCAGCAGACGTTGAAGACAGAGGTTGTGTAAAAGAGTATAAATATGTACAGTTTACCAGCGCAAACTACAACCTTTAACGTGTGCATACATTTGTTAAAGGGGGTGATTTCTTGCAAGATTGGTGTATTCGATTCAATTAGCGTTAGATACTGACAAAAAAATGAAATGCTGCCAGCTAAGTCCAGTACCTCCAACCACTTTAAACCAAAAAACCAAGACAAAACACACAACTGGATGTAGTGTTACACTATGATGAAAACATTCACGAGTTTCCAGCCATAGAAACGAAAATACCTCCGCTACCTCAGCTAATCACATGGTCCGTGTTACACATAAACATTTGGCCCATTCTGGGATTGAGACCGACCTTATGAGGTGCAAATGAATACGCCGTTCACTTTATCCACGTACGTCACTGTGGGACAGTAGCAACCAAAAACCAGAGCAGGAAGCCTTCAAAACGTGTCTGTGGAAAAAAACTGCTTCATTGTGTCACGTGGGCTGACAAGCCTGCAAACAACACACCAGTAAACGGACAATGTCATAGCCTGCTTTAAAGATCAGTTTAAAACGGGTGTTTGGGGAAAAAAAGACCTCTAGTCCTCTATTAGAGGCATGTGACAGTTCTTCATTTCTCCTACCCAGACTTGCCCCAACCTGCCAACCCCCCAACTGATGGAACAAGATGCTCCTGCCACGCAGCCACTTCATGTTGTTCCAACACATGAAAATATATCATCTGACGTCTCATGAAGAACATTATTGTTCTTTGCAGCAAAGAACCCAAACCCATGAGCAACATGTCACCATGTGCATAAGATAGTAATGATGACATCAAAGCTCCCCTGATAGTCACAAAGCACTTACATTTACTGTGATCTTTGCTTATACCCATCCAGATTATAAACAGTGGGATGAGAGATTTAAATACACTGACAGGGGGCATCATGGATGGAGTGGTTAGTGCTGCCGCCTCACAGCTAAAAGGTTGCGTGGTTCATGCCCTGGCCGTCCGAAAAACATGGATGTTAGGTTAATTGGTGAACTTTAAATTGCCGTAGGTGTGAATGTGAGTGTGAATGGTTGTCTCTCTGTGTGTCTCTGTGTGGCCCTGAGATAGAATGGCAACCGTACTTACTAGTCTGAAGGACTCCTGACTGGTCAGCAAGTGTGAATAACTCTGTTGGGCAGCTCTGAAGGGGTTTGGAATTTACAAGACATGTGCACGTTTTGACTCATTCTGGTTTTTCTTATCCTTCACAAGGTGCTGGAACCATTAGTTTGATCATTATAATCTCACTAAAATCATTAGAAAACTAAAGATGGAGCTTCACTGTAAATAATGAATGCTGCCGAACAGAGGGATGATTTACAACAAAAGTGACGATTGCCTCTTTTCAGTGCTGCACGTGAGAGGTTACAGCACAACAGGCCTCAGAGTGCAGCGATTAGTACGGGGACAGTGTTGGCGACTCGGTGATGATGGTCAGTAATGGTATGTAAATATAGGCGAAAACCATCATGTTCACAGATGGGAGGGAAGTGAGCCGATTTGCCGAGTGCAAAGCCAGTGTTAATGACAGTGGAGGGTAAGCAGCTATTTTATGATCATATTATTGACTAATGTTGACAGGGCGAGGCAGTTGTTTAGTTGATAGAGCGGCCGCCTATCGACCATAGGGTCGGAGGTTCATGCCCCGCTCTTCGAGACACACCTGAGTGAGACACCGAACCACCGACAGCCCATCCCCATCCCCAGCCGCGCAGTGCCGGTCCCGAGCCCGGTAGAAGCTGGGGAGGGTAGCGTCAAGAAGGGCATTTGGCGTAAAAACCGTCCCAAATCAATATGCGTACAAATAACCTGCTGGGACAACCCTGGGGTGACAGTGGTGACAGTAGTCTTGATTACAGCTGTACTTTGTTATTAACACTGCCTCCTTTTTGCTTTATTCATTTTTGTTTTTTTGGGTTTTTTTTTTTTTTTGGCTGGCAGGAAAATTTTAAAGAAAACTCTAAAGAAAAGAGAATTTTATTATTATTATTGTTGGGTACAATTATGACCCGAAGGATGTCTTCCAGGTGGCTGGGCAGGAAGGAGATGCACTGGCTCAGAATAGGCAGTTTGCTAAAGCAGAAGAGAATGAGTTTTTTTTTTCTGCGTTCAAGAGTTTTGTATAAGCAAAAAAAAAATAAAAAAATCAATGGGATAATACTTGTCCTGTGTTCTGTCATCCAGAGGGACAGTCCAATAATCGGAGTTTGTGGATAGAGTGAGTAACATTAAGTGAAAGGTCGGGGAAAGAGAAGGGCTGGATGAGGGAGGAAGACAGTCTACGAGTCTAATTTATATTTTTGTTCATTTTCTATTAAGGGAGATGGATCATCACTAGGTCAAACCTCAATTTGTTAGATGGCGGTAGTGAGCCCCAACCAATCCAGAGAAGTATAGCGGGAGTGCAGTGATGAAGATTAATGGTAAAGTGGACTAATGGACTGTCTGTCTAAGCACTCACCATGGACAAACTCTGTAATCAGAACGTGGAAGCTGTTTGGTTTTGCAAGGAAGCTGTAGGCTGCAGAGGGGTTGAAACGTTATGACCGTGATGCTGCTCCTCTTACTTTCTCCTTTTTCAATGTTTTCTATAACAACTCTCCTTTCCCCCTCTTGGCCCCTACTGTCTCATTCTCTGCCTTCTAACTGCTTCAAACTAATTCTGCTTACTCAGCCTCGCTTTTCTCGATCAGTGTGTTTGCCGGACGAACTATGAAACTGTGGGACTGACATACAGAAAGGTCATATACAGAATGAGGTGCAAAACTGAAAAACTGGGGCTGATGATACGAGGCTGGAAAACATGCCAAGTTTATGTCTGTACTTTTTACAAAAATGTGCCACCTCAGCTTCCAAAAACCAGTTTCGGTGTCCATGCAAGGACTAGTGGCAGACAAATTTTTTGATGTAGGGGAATCAGAGGGAAGTTTAAAAGCATTAATGCACATTTATGCATTTATATATCTGAAACTGTGATTGCCGGGCATCCCCCGACTGACGGAGCATATCAAAGCAGGCCCCCCGCCGAGCTGGAAACTGCGGTAAAGTGACATTTAATTTAGCTGAAAGTGAAGAAAAGGTCAGATGTGAGCACATGTTGTGGGGGACTGTGAAGGAGAAACCTGAAATGGTCTCACTGTGGGATGATGGTCAACATGTTGCTGTGGAATAAGAACGGTCTCATTTATAACCCCAAAGGGTTATAAATGTATGAATATTTGAACTTTACGCTACTTTTAAAAAGCTCAAGTTAAACTGAAGGCAACTTAACCGCATGGACACATTTTCCAAAAACCATTGTCAGTGTGATACTTACCAAATGTTCGTGTGTGTACTACTCCATCCACCAACAGGGCACAGGTCCAGACTGTCAAACAGGAAGTCAGGGGTTGTCTAGCTCTCTATAGCAGGGGAACGTTAGGCCATACCAGACTGGGGGGAAATAGAGGGGAATTCTATCATTTTATGGTGAAATAGTCTCCAGAGTACCCTAAATATCATCAATTTTTGACCTTCCCGGGTGAGACAAATTAGAATATATTATTCATATTGTTACTGCAGAAGAAGTAATAGATTGTCTTAATTCGGTATTAATTAGTTGTGATATGTCTTTGTGCCTGTTTTGACTAGTTTTAGGTTTCATTTGTTCTTATTTTTTATTATTTCTTTATATAGATTCGTACACATAAACCAAAACCAGTTTGAGCTGCGTTTTTGTCTGGTCCACAATAAATAAATCTTAAACTGGGTGGAGAAGTAGACAGTATTTAAAGTCCAACATGTAATTTTGAGGTGACTTTAACTGTGGCCAGTCCTGTTGTGTTTATCCATCACTATGTTGATGTTTGTTCACCTGCTGTGTATTATTAACCAGAAACCTCACTCAAAGCACACACATATATTCAGTTGTCAATCAGAAATGGTGATTATGCCTGCTAATTTAATGCATTAATTATGACAGGATGCTCCAGCTCCAGAGTCAGAGTACCAGTTTCTGCAGACAGTTTCTCTTCTGCAAAAACAAATGAGCCAATTATTGATCTTGATGACAAAAAAAAGTGTTATTATGGCATAATAACTGAAAAGTGGTTTACACAGGAAGAGCAACAATAATGTTATTTTAATTAGAAAATTCATGAAAGCAACAAGTACCGTAACACTGCATATTAAGTTGTAGTTACTCTAGGTTTGCTCTGCACGACAGAAGCTATGACACCAGTTGTTGTTTATTCTGATTAATTTTTCATTTAGTCCCCTGTATGAGTGTAAAACACCAATACTTGATTTATGTATTTTATACTTCAAGCCATTAAGTTCTTTAATGATCTGTTACAAACATAGTAAATACTTAACGATGCCTATTGTGTTTGCAAAGGTTTATTGATTGACAGCTGGGGCAGACTAGAGACCTACAGACCAGCCAGTTGTGGCGATCGTGTTAACGAATAAGCAGCAAACCTAGCTGCTCAGGTCGACCTATGATTTTGTATGTGTAAAAAAAATTTTCAAGTGACAGTAAAAGCTCAGAAACACCATCTAACATTTAAGCTTAGTGTAGAAAACTGTGATTCATTCCCCATAGAAAACCCTCTGCTGCTGTCATGAGCTGTCTCTGACGATTATTCCTGCAGTTTCAGTAAACAATCATCATAAAATCCTTGTCTCTGACCAGATTGGTGGATCCAGCCACTATCAGTTCTATTTGGGCCAATGAACATTTTGTACTTGTTACTTTGGTGCAGTAAAATGCATTTCTTTATATTGATCTAATAAGCTGCGGCTGTTTGCCAAGGATCTGTTGCTATGGGCAGATTGTCAAAAAAAATAATAAAAAAAAATAGATCCACGGCTTTGTCCCTTTAGGGAGTCGCCACGGATGAATGTCTTTCACGCGTCGATTTGGATTTGTTCAGGACTGGCACCGAGTTGGCCCTTGGTGTCTGGGCGGGGCCACACCTGGTGCCATGGGATCCCAACCCAATGCTCTACCACTAAGCCACCATACCCCCTGATGGTAAAAAAAATAATCACGTATTTCCTAATTCCCTGAGCGTACATTAGATGCATTAAATTCAAAGCTGATAAGTGGGACACGATGCTAATTCACAGTCTGTGACGATCGTGAAGCACCAACACACTCATGCCCATCAGCGACCACTTATAAGCTCTTCTGGCCTTGCAGCTGTCTGCGGCCTGAACTTAATCGCTCTCTCCTGAGGTCGAGACAGGTCACTTAAATCTCAGCCACACCGGCATTTCATATCACTCAAGCAGACGTGTACGTGAACTTTTGTAAGGAACTCAAGATGTCTCTCACTTGGCAAGTCATTTCTGGCAAGTACGAGCAGCAGTAAGTCACACCAGGAGTGCGGCATGATGGAAGCTGACCTTCAGACTCTGGGGAGTATAAATGCAGCCATAGCAGGTGTTTCCTATCCTTCTGTACTGTAATCGGGTCAGCGTTTTAACAGAGAAAGAAAGGTTCACATTTAACATTTATTAATCATACTTACTTATAAATGAATAATTTCCAATTAAGTAATTCATTATTTAGTAAGTAAGCAGCACATCCTGATAAATGCAGCCCTGAATGGACATAATTTTATCGCCCTGTCCACTGCACTTGCAAAAGCTCAGTTCAATATTCAGTAAAGATGACAGAAAACCTTGGATACCCCGACTGTTACCAACTTTTATTGATTTTAATTTTCACCCATATAACAAGCAGGCATACACAGTGAAGCACAGGAGACTCAGGAGTGTCATAACTTATTACCTTGACCAAGGCATGAATATGGATGACAGTTCCTTGGCAGAACAAGGTAATGTAAAACTGAAAGAAGCCTTGCGACGACCGAGGTGCAGGGATCTAACAATAATTATTTAGACAATCACAGACAAGACTGTAACAACTCGTTCTATCTGTGACCAGTGATAGTGTTTACTTTTCAAGACGATGCACCGTTTTTGCTGATTGGCTGTGACACGGTGCTCTCGTGGTGGTGAGAGGTTACATAGAACAAAATCAGAGAAGAGGGCGAGAAGAGGAAGATGAACAACTTGAACAAATTCCTGCAAATTTTTATTAAATGTAATTTTGCCTTGATTTTGCCGGACACAAACACAAAAGGATTTAAAGTGTTATTAACGTGAAGCACGGTGTTCTGACATAAAGGAAGTGAAAATGTAAAGGCCAACATGAGGCCAATGCAGCCGTGATTGAAGCAGGAGGACTTTTACTCCTTTTACCCTTTACAATCCTTGCACATAGGCTGCAGGAGTCAGAGCCAGGGTGTTAGAGAAAGGGCAGGGACATCTACACTCACAGGGTGCCATCTGAAAATGCCAGCATCTGCCAGCCAGTCTCGTGTCTGCCTGCCTCCTTTATCGGGGGAGACGTCTGACTCATGAATACCAGAGTTGTTTACGCACCGCAAAATAACACCTTGTTTGGGTCAAAATGAGACCTGCGCAGGAGACTGGCATGAAATCTGTATTATTTTTATGCATCTGCCGAAGCCAGAACTGTCGCTGGCAAATACAGCAATGTGAGGCTAAACAAATGCTTCAACAAGCGGGTCTTTGACGTGAAAGCTGCACAACTGCGGAACTGTGGCGTTAGTTCTTCAAGGGCTTGTACGAATGCTAATAAAATGATTGATTTCACTCGATTGATTTCTGAAGCACGGGGTCAGGGTCGGCTGCAGCAAAGCCACACTCCCATCTCAAATGATGCGGAAATTCTTGTGAAATAATGAGATACCGCCAACAAGCCAAAGGCAGAATACTGACTGGCTCGGATCACCGCTGGAAATGGCAGCTGTGCTTGGTGTGTTTTTTTCCAGAATAACAGGCAACTAAAATACAGAATAAGATCCTGCGCCTTCGTGAATGTTTTTAGTCCTCTCCATCTCAGTGCCACTTCAATTAAACTGTCTTTAAATGCTGTGACATCTGATGCTCGTCTTTGAAATCCCTGACACAGTGTTAATCTTGACTTGTTTTCTACTGACCTGAATGTGGAGTCTGCTCTTCTGTTTCTATTGAGTCTGAGACCTGACTAGGCTCATTTTATGCCACTAAATAGATTCAGTCAGTCATTGCAAGGTGTCTGATTGTTGATCGTGTAGCTTTTTCCTTATGAGCATATTATTTGTTAGCCATAGTTCACATCAAATTGGAATGTGATTTTAAAGTTGCAGTACAGCTCTCTCCCCCACGCTTGTCTTGAATGATGCAGTAGGACTAAAAGTGAACGGTTGAATGGGTTATTGCACACAGTCTTCAAATTACACAAATTTGCTAAGAGTTGTTCAATTTAGTGCTAAGCTGTAGAATGAACAACTGACACACACGGACACAAAGACATATGACAGGTGTGCACAGGTACATATGTCAAAACATGACGCATTCTGAACAATGTGGCGCACACTGTAAGACATCTATACAGCATGGTGAACACTTTTTTTGGTGGGCATGCATGCATGGATTATAAGCAAGTGGGCCCCTCGTGCAGACAGGTTTCACATCTTCAGAGGCTCTGGTCCAAAGCACTCTGACCTTTGGGCCGTTGAATAATCCATCCACAATGTTGCATGATGCCAAAAACAAAGCTACAACATGTGTTTCACACCGTGCAAACATGTAGATAGAAAAGGAAATAAGCAGAAATAGTATCCCGGCTATAGATATAAAATCCAAACAGTGTCCCAGTCTGGAACCGGCATTTCGGCTACACACACATACACATACGCAAACGTACCCACATACGAGCGTCTCGTTCAGCATGGTCCACTTTCACAGTGCAGCAAAGCTTCTATTACTGCCAGAGTGGGCATCTTGATTTTTCAGTCTGTTACAGCTGCACAGTGCGGCACCTCTCACCAATCTCTCACCAATGCTCCTAATGGGACATTTATTATCAAGTAGCATTCTAGCACCGGTTCACCTGGTTTGGTTCTGGCTTTCGGAGACGTTGTGCATCGCTGCAGGGAATGACAATAAAATTTGAATATTTATGTATTTTGCTTTTGAAAAAACAGCAGTTAGGATCTACAGGTTGTAGAGCCTGATGATGTTGAGATGTTGTGCATTATCAAAGAGCATCAGAAACGTTTTCCACCCACATCTTTCTGGATTTAAATTTGAATATATTTTGCTCACATTTAAAAATCAATGCTCCCATTTAGGCTCCTCTACATTTCAGCTTGGAGTCTTAGAAACAGACAGTTCAGGAGTACAAAGTATTAATACTGCGGGTGCAAGGTTTTCATCACTAATATTGTCAACAAGATTGATGCCAAAACACCCCCAACCCACTGAGCATCTGTGCGAATCAGAATCATTGTTTAGCACTGGACTTTATTGTTCCCCTTGTGGAGTAGCTGAGGAAAAGTAGCCTTTACCCAACTTTTAGTTTACGGCAGCAGCCACAGCTTGATAAATTAGAAAAAGAATTAACAGAGAACGGCGTAAAGAAATGCCTTAGTGAATGTTTGGACAATAATTTAGTGATGATTTTATTAAATATAGTCAGACATACCCTATTAATAATGCATTCACCTCATAAGTCACAGGGTGATTTATCATATTCCTCTCCCTATCAGTACATGATATTACAGTACATTAGCTATTATCAAGCTCATCTGCACCCTCCCTGTTACCTCATGCCACTTCAGCAGCACCCTAACATAAACCCAGTACTAAGTGCTATCAGAACCATTGTGTCAGCAAGAAGATGTTTCTTTGCCATTTGATTTTAACTCCTCTCCTGCCACAGCCAGAAATAGGCCAATCAGGAGAAGACTCCTTCTTTGGCACCACAGGCAAAGCTGCTATGTATCTTTCACATGAGAGGCAACATTCATCCATGGTGCGACCCCGCAACCTCCAGGCTGTGAGTGGCAACCGCTCCACCACCGTGCCGAACGGGGAACATTTGCTTTGCAAAAGTGGGATGTTTGTTTGTGCCACATAATGTTAATCCTGTCCCTAACACAAAGCATTTTGTATTTCACAGTCCGGCAGCAGGAGAAATCGCAGACGGGTTGTCAGTTTGTGTTAGCCGTGCCAACATGCAAAGGCCCTCCAGTGTTTCTTTTAAAAGACTCACATTATTCATCTCCATATGGTCTGGCAGTTTGGTCCTAGCAGTTGACCACAAGACAAGCGGCCTGGGCATATGGCCTCGCTGGCTCCACTGGGCTCAGATGATACACCAGCCACTGCTGCCATCCAGCTCGCTGCCAGGTAACACCCACCCGCAGGCACGCTGTCGCTGAGGGCTGTGATAGCGCGGCGGCTCTGGTTATTTTTGAGCCGTTCGGGCTCATGCAGGTTCTGTCGTGTTTTTGTTTACTTTTCCTCCGGCTGTGGAATCGGTTTGAAACACTGTATGATGGAGCCGTGCTGTACCAAGCAGCGTAAGGCACAGAAGGACTTGTTTTTCAGATCTCGTCATTCTGAGTTGAAAATGAATGCTTATCTTGGCGCTGGTTCATTGTTCTTTTTTTTTTTCTTTTTACCAAGCCTGAATAATCTGTAATAGTCTGTAATCCATTTCATGCATATTGGGTACAGTATTGGACTTAATGGGCTGTACTGTGCGACTTCTTTATGGACTCTATAAGTGAGGGAAGTACTGTTAAAATATTTTTATCAGTCTTCTATTGCTGTCACCAGCTCATTTATGTAACAATAACAATGCCTTCATAGATTCTTCATACACACATAAAAAACAAATTACTAGATGTGTTTTTTTTATTTATTTTATTATTTTGCAGGGATGTATAATGATGCTGATTGCACCCTTTCCCTGTAGGGCATCTGCAAGCTTTTCATGCTAATTTAAATATTGACACAGCACAGCGAGACGTATGGTTGAGAAGTCAATAAAGCCATGGACTCATGCTGTAGTTTGCCCAAAGTTTAAGCAAACACGCATGAACAGAAAGACAGCTATAGTAAAAGTAGCAATGAAATCCTCACACGCTGTGAGATGAAGCCTCAAGCTGTTCTCCTTGTGTCAGTCATTGTATCTAATTAGTGCACATTTAGAGGATGTCCTGACATACTTTGGCTGAGCCCACGCTGTGCCTTTTGATTACAAACAGACAGCGCTGATTGGGACGATAAAAAGAGACTTGACCCATCGGTGCCCTTCTCTCATCAGGGCTCGCTTATACCTTGCCAGCGTTTCTGTGGATGTTTGGGGAGGTAATGAGGAGGCTTCAGCAGAAGTAGTTAGTGAGCGTGGAATAGCAGGCACTGCCTCCGCCACTGCTAAAGCTTCTAATTCACTTAATTAGTGTAAACTTTAACGAGTAACGCCGCGTTAGCTCCGGAGCAGGATCAATGGAGCCAATGGTTTATCAATATGATTAGCACTTAACCTTTCATTTTAGAGGTCAGACAGGCTTAGAGAGTGATCGGTGAGAGTGCATGTGAGAGGTTGGTGCACGTGAGTGTGTGAGTTTTATGCTTTTCAACTTTAATCCAGGAAATGCAGCTGATTCTTTGGGTTTATTTTGAAATACAAATAAGAATCCTGATGCCTTTGCCTGCTGAATTTGGCACCTCGATGAAACAATCATTTTGTGCAAGACAAGACAAGGTGTCCTCTTTGTTCACTAAAAAAAACCTCTCAAACCTTTGAACATTTGAAAAGCAAACATTAGTGCTATCCAAGCTGAAACGGCAAGAAAAGATGGCAGAAAGGTTTTTTGAGTGGGTCGGTTTTAGGTCTTACAAGCTTTTAGTAAATGATCTAAAAGAATGTGTGCATTGATTAGCTGATGTTTGCCATCAACTAACTCAAGTGCCACTGTAAAAGAATTTATTCTTGAAAACTGAGTTGTGCTTCTCCCAAAGGGGCTTTCATTTCAGGGGCTATCAAGAAAGATAAATATGGAGCTGAATTCACAGGATGATATCATTGCACTCGGTCCTGTCTTTCTCCATCTCGTCGTATGAATGTTTCTAAAGATCATTTCACAAAGTACTGTATACGTACAAAGATTTTTCTACTTTATTATCAAGACATTATCATTAAGACCAACGAGACTCCACATGGTGGGAAGACTTTAAGAGACACAAAAATACAATCCAAATGTGCATCACATGATGGGTCAGATTTGCTTGTTACATTGTAGTAGGGTAACACATTTTTCACACAATGAACTCAGACTCAGGATCAAATTTCTCCTAGCAAAGCTTTGCATAATACTGCTCTCCTGTCTGTTCTTGATACCCAATTTGTTCCAAAACTAGTAGAATTAAAGCCTGTTCTTATTCCGAAGCCGCCAGAAAGTGCGGCTTTGTGCAGTGCTTTTGCTGACGCATCGGTGATGGACGCTCTAAGTTCTCAGTGTAGTACAACAGAAACCCCAACGTTCCAATATTAAAGCAATGACTTAGTAAATGAAGGACTTTTCCACAGGAGACCTGGGTTCGACTCTAGCGCGAGACATTGTCCACTTTATTAATGATTGTAACACAACATGGTGCATGTCCTTACTATAGTAAGGAAGTTTGAAGTTTTGTTTTTATGTAATTTCTCTTTTTGGGCCTAACCCATGTTGTGTTTTAACATTACCCTGAAGTTGTTTTCTCTAACTCTAACGCAGCTTTTGTGTGTAATTAAAGTAGTTCCTGTGGCCTCAAATGGTAATGCTTCTAGAACATCCTATATGATGCCAAAGTGTACCTGTTGCGTCAATTTCAGACAACGTTGCTGCCATGTCGCCACACCTGTGGTGTCAATAGGATTCACCAAAGGACTTTAGGAAGTCACCTTAGGAAGCGTCACCAGCCGAAGCTGTGGGATGAGAACGTGAACGAGACTTACTACTGTCAGACATGAGGTCACCTTGAACTCAGCACCAAAACCTCCTGTGGACTTTAGTCCCTAATTTGCAGAAATTCCCACCAGGTGTTCCTGGCATATCACGTTCGCATGCATGAAACCAAACCCAACCCAAAACAACACGACGGGCATAAAAAGGCACTGGCCTATGCACTTAAATCTCTTTTTTAAAAAAAAGTAAATAAAATAAATTCCTTTCTGCTCTTTCTTGCACTTGCGTCTCGCACTTTTCTGATAGGACTTTGATTTGATGTTTTCTCCTTGACTTGATTTTTGCTGCCTTGTATCTCACTTGTAAGTCTAAATGACTAAATGTAAATCTAAATGTAAGGCATAAAACTGATCAAATATTCTGTTTTCTTATTACTCAGCAATCATGCTGAGTAGAGCGATTGCCTCGGGAGGTAGAAACAAATAGAAGCATAACATTTTGATAGCGTCATTGTTTGTTCGTCTTTCCGTGTAGGGAGGGCACAAGTCGCTTCAAGTCAAAAAGGCTAAAGTGTCATGAGGTCACAGGTCCTTGGACTCACAGAAAAAGTCCAGTTGAGTCCAGCAGCTCATACGACATGTGACTTCCCAACATCCTGGTACACACATACACACATGCTCACATTAGTATCTGTGCAGGATTTGGCAGAGATGAAGTCTGGTCACATCCTTTAGTGGCTTCGGTGCACAGAGATGTGTGACCAGCTTTGCTTGCTATGCATGTCTCACTTTGTGCTCCACCTGTTCCTTTGCCCTAACACCACCCGAACACCGGCACAGCATCCAAATATACAGACACGTGTGCACACTCACTGCAACACACGTGAACACCTACAGTACATATGCTCAAACAAACCCTTGCATATGCCCCGTCTATACACACACAAACACACAAAATTCCCCTTCCCAGCCTCCAACAGCTGCGACAACAGGAGGTTAGAGGAGTAAAATAAATTAACAACATCTGCAGACTGCAGATTAATGGGAGAAATCATCTGTAAATTAGGCATGGAGCTTATTCATCTGCTCATTCATGCATTGAGGAGGGAGAGAGGGAGGGAGGGAGAGAGAGAGAGAGATGCAAAGTCACAACATCTAAGCCAGATGATTCTCTGGAATATTCTGTGTGTTAATTTTGCAGAAGCATTTTAAAGCTATTAATGTCTCCTTAATTCTGATTTGTTTTCCTGTGCAGTGGAAAGTTTCTCTCTGAGCTGTTTAAATTGATTTGCTTATACACAAACATTTTTCCCACTCTAAACAAAACTGCTTAGCAAAAATGCAAAAAAAATATTATTTGATCTTACAGAATGCATACTGCACAGGAAATTCACAGTGTGTCGCGATTAAGAATGCACTGAAATTGACCAGCAACATTTTGATATTCAACTTTTTTTTTCAAAATGTTTTCAAGTTTCCTCCAGGTTTTTATGTCAATCACTACAATAAGACACATTTGTGCAAAGTATTTTGCTCAACACATTAATAATACCAGCTTGTGTTTTTCCTATTTAATCATTAAGTAGGTCTGATTGTGGATCCTATCGGGCACCAGTTAAAAAGTTAAACTTATCTTTAATTATTACTACAATAATGTGATTTTTAGTAGAGTCCGTAAATATAATATACTACGTTCTGTTCTGTGAACAGGTCACGGTGCTGAGGAGAATCTCTTCTCCTTACTCCTTAACTGTCAGAAAGACGATAATTCTACTATGTGTTTATTATTTAGCTCCAAGTGCAGTATACGAATTGGTGTTTCTAATGTTTTGACCACCCTATTTAAACCGAATTGGGTGGTTTCAGTGGATGTGGAGAAGAGGTCTTTATGTTGAGTTCGTCTTACTGATACTGGGGTTTAACCATTTGTTTTTCATTCTAAACTAGTACTGCAATTTCACTCCAAACACTCAAGACATCGTTTCATTAAGACTTTGCTCTGTCTATGCTTTGGGGCAGAAAGAGTGATACCCACACACCCTGCCAATACACAGATCCAACAACATCTGACTCGTACTATAAATGCAAAAGCTGCCGCTCTGACAGGAATCTGAAGTGGCAAACGCTTCACCAAAGTGATAAGTATTCAGTGTCACACTGAGTAATGCATCTTAAGTAGATAAGACAGTTGAAGAACCCGAAGAATCAATGCTTAACACTAAAGAGAGCTCTTCCTTTCTCTCTCCTTGAGGAATTAGATTTTCCTTCTTTCACCTTTCTACATCTTCAGTGAGGCCTCGGTCAGAAAGGAAATTGAAGTTTGTCCATCTGAAGATCTGCTGCGATGGCGAGGAAACGTGCTCCAAACCATGGAGAATGTGGGTCGTGTTCACAAAAATAAGTGCAGCACCATAAGCAGCGAATGTGGTAGCATCCGTGTGCATTTATAAAAAGCCATGAAAAAGAAGGAATCAGCTCATTCCAGCTTTGTGACACACAGGAAATGTAGCTTAGGTATTTCAACACTTCACATTGCATGAGACACACTAATGTGTCCCACACATGGGACTCAAAATGAGTCCCTGGGCACAGACGGAGAGAAGTTTATGTCTCTTGTGTGATTTAGTGTAATTTGAGTTCTCTCTATCCCATAGTCATTTTATGTCTATTTTTGTTTGTTTTTGGTGATTTTTTCTGTCTAGCTTTGGATAGTTTTCAGGTTGGTTATCATTTGAGACATGAGGCATCTTTCTTTAATTATTATGTGCGGCAGTGGCTCAGTTAGTCGAGTGACCGCCCACTGAAGATAAGGTGGAAGGTTTGCGCCTCTCCCTGACCAAGGTGTCCCTGTGCAAGACATTGAACGTCAAATCGCGAGTCCCCATCCCCAGCTGTGCAGTGCCATTCCCAAGCCTGGTAAAAATGGGTAGGGTTGTATCAAGAAGGTCCGCTGAGGTGGCCCTGAACTTACGGGTAAAGCCGAAAGACAAATACAAACAAAAACAAACAAACAGACATTTGTCTTTAAATTATGTTCTTTACAACAAGAAATATGAACAGTAGCCCCCAGAGGTTCCGTCCCAGGGGCCCACTGAGTTCTGGGTCCCTGGGCCTGTGGCCATTTGGTCCATTTCCACAGCTATCCATAGTCCCACATCAGACAAATGTTGACACACAGTCCACTGAACCTACTCTTGATGTCCACATCTGCTAATGTGACTTTGACGCGGTATTTAGTTTTCCCACAACCTAGAGCATCACACCAGTCCAGTTTGCACTTATCCACAATTATCAAATATTTTAGCACGCTGGCAATTCATGAGTGAATTTGTGTTTAATTGGATAAAAGTAAAGTGAATTCTGAGAGAAAAGTACAACTGCAAAACAATGGAAAAAGAAGCAGCATGAATAATTTCTTCATAGCTGGAGGTCAAAAGAGCTAAATAATGAAACATAAAATCAGTTACACTTAAGAAAACATAACTTTAATTGAATGTCAAGCTGGTTCCAGTTTTGTTGAGACAAGTTAACAAAAGTGACCCTTTTCTGTCATTGTACTTGTTAGGAGATAGAGTAAATATTACGTTTATCTATTCAGCGTAAGACCCTTTGGAGTTAAATGACAATATGAATGTGACACTAATGTGCATTTAAAGCAATTAAAATTTCACACTGAGACGCTGTCGGAATCGCAGCTTTGAGCAAAACACTGGTCTTGACTGTAATTTCACATATTAAATAACTGAACTATAATGTTGTATTGGTGGCTTTGATAATGCAGACCACCACATCCACACCCCAAAATCAATGTCAAGAGAGATAAATGATACCATGTATGTGTGTACAAGCTGCAGAGATTGATTCATGTAAGTGGATTTAAGAACAAGGAAGAAAAAGCACACAGCTCGCGGAGTGTGCACTTGTGTGAACATGTCATAAGGACACTTGATAAACAGGAAATGGTTACCGTCAAGTGAAGGACATTGGATTAACCAGTAACCTTTGCAACGAAAAAGTCAACATGTAGATGCTCGTTACTTTTACAAAATATGGCAGCAAATTTATCCAGCAAGGTATGATGTCACACAAATGGCTCCGGAAACATGGGGGAGTTAAAATTCTCATTAAAACGGAGATGGAATAAAACGTGAATTATGCTGGGTCACTGTGAACTATTCCAACTTCTAATTTCTGCTTTTCATGCCCCTGTACTTACTTGGGCTCAGTAGTGAGACAGGCAGGGGCAAGAGAGCTGGAGCAGAAATAGTGTAATAGCTCAAGCTCCGTATTAAACTTTATGCTATAACTAATTGAAATCTGTTATGTAAATATCACACATTAGCATATGCACTTGACGAAAGGTGCAAATGTTTATATCAGAAATTCAATATGATACAACTGAAAACCCATTAGAACATTTGTTGAACTTGATTGAGGCCACACTGCATCAAAATGCAGCCATTTGTCCCGTTTTATTGATTCTGCTGCAGAACCTGGAGTCTTTATTAGTTGGCACATAATTTTCCCTCTGGCTTGGCCTGTGAAAATGAGCTACAAGCTCAGTGGTGGCCCGTGGCCAGTTGCCGCCTTCATGAAGAATAGGCAAGTACCAAGGGGCCAAGCCATTACTATAGAGCAAATTGACTTTGCATGACGAAATCATTTTAAATTGAACACAGTCTTTTTTTTTTTTTTTGCTTTTTAGATAAATTAAAACACTATCGGCAAGAATTCGGCCAAACGGTTGGATGGAGGAAATGGTGAGCACACAGATGTGCTGTTTACACAGATTAATTTGGGCCAGTTGTTTCAAACCCCACATCCCACTCAGCGAGTTGATGCTCCTCAGCTGTGGTCATGCAGCACCGATCATATTAGTGGCTCCATCCATGACAGGAGTACAGCATCATCATATGCGTATTCCACCCAAGTCAGCTTGACTCTGGGCTCCAATATGAGGGTTAGCATATACAGTTGTATGCTATCATTATTAAGGAATGGTGTTCAATGGTGTCCTAAAGCCCGCTGTCACGGGCAACAATTACTGCCGTAGGTCCTTCAGATGGAAAAGGTAAAGGCCAAGCTAATTATAGGGAGCCTAGGAGTATTGATCCACTGGAACAGGCTTTCTCATGATTGGCCTCATGCTGATAAATTGTACATGCCAGCTGAAGTCATTCTATCAATTGTATTCCAGGAAATATACTCTACATGCACCGGTGAGTTCTCCTTAGGTTCACCCTGCACCTGGAGTCTCTGTTGAGGTGGATCATGTTCTGAAAAATGTCATCTTGGTTTAAATCTGTTCTTTTTCACTGTAATGAAAAAGTGGTTTTACAACTTCCCCTTCTTCCACCTGCTAATGAGAAAACATGAGGGGAGTAGGGGAAAACTTTTGTCCTTCAAGCAGGAAGCGGAAAAGATTTAAATTAACTCACATAAAAAATGCATGTAAAGAGTGTTTCTGCTGACCTTTTTTAAATTCCATCTGTTCCTGTCTCTCTCCGTCATCTTTGGACTTCATTTGTCATGCCTTACTTTGCGCTTGTTTTTCAGTGCTCTGCATTTTAAAATCAAGTTGAAATATATTGTTTGATGCTAAAAAGCCATCACAGGGCTGTGGTGAAACGAAGCAATTCGCTCAAATTGCATTTTTATTGATGGCTTTCAGCCTGAATGCATCTTTTTTTTTTGGGGGGGGGGGGGGGGGGGGGATTGGCAGAGCTTAAACAAACGAGTAAACAAAGTGAACCATGGCCATAAAAAAGTATATAGCTTTTATCTTGATTTGTCTCTGCACCCACTCCAGACCGTGAGTATATGTAAATTTGCATTGTTTTTGTCTCCGCCTTAATTTGAGAAGGTTTTTATCAGTTTACACAATTACAATTAGTCATTTAGCACTTTTATCACACTTTCATCCAAAGCGATATACAAGTAAGTAGCAGTTTAGTGTTTTGCCCAGAACCGCTTCAGTATGCGGGCAGGAGGACAGGCAGTCGAACCCCTGACCCCGTGGTTCATGGACAACTGCGCTGTGCGCTACACCCACCCACAGCAGACTGCCTGTGGGACAAGTTGGAAAACGTTCCTGAGGACAGGTGGAAAAAGGCGAAAATAAATGATGATGAATCATATGAGATCACGAATACATAGTGGGTGTGTGTTTGCAAATCAGTCCTGTAAATGATTTTGCCCTAATCCCATTGAAACAGCTCCTCGTACAAGCACAGTCTGGCCTGGGACTCCTGAGCAGTTTTACTGAGGCAGCTGGAGTTAAGGGCCCTGGCTCAAGGGCACTAGCGTTGTGGTGGTGCTGACATTAAAAGGCCCAACCACTGCTGCCTAATCAGATTTAAGTAAATCCACACATGTTGCCAACTGCAGACCCTCACTAGTTTGCCTCGAATTATTTTTCACATTCACACGCTGTCACTTTCACCCTCTCGTGCTGTGGAATGCGGCACCGTAATGTCACTTTAATGTAATATGGATTATTTATTTAGTGCTGAAGCACATTAAAAGCCCATAAACTAAAACTGTGAAATACTCCAAATACTTGCAGTCTGGACGGTAAATGCAAACCTATGATGTCACTGGGCAATTACATAATTTGGCTTTATTTTCCATCTCTTGTAGTGCAGCCTTCTCGGCTTCCATCCCACAGCTTTCTTTAACATATCCATTCATGCTGGTATCTAATTACATTGCAAAGGCCTTGTCTGCCTGTGGGTTTCATTAAATCTTTTTTAATAGCTGCACACATGATCAGACATATCTTAGCATGCTATTTACGTGCTATTTGTACATATTGCAAATTATACGCTTATGAACATGTCTAGGAGGACCTTGCCCCCGTCTCAGCAGAGCTCCAGATGCACTGGCTCCAGTGTTTGGTGGCATCTGTCTCTCCGTGTGTCCCCGTTTTGGGTGACAAGGGGGCTCCTCGTGTCATTGTTCTGCCTCAGCGCTCAGACACCAGTCTTGGCTCAGCTTCTCACTGTGAGATCAGGTAACTCTCTCCAAAGACACAAGGTGCTCCACTGATAAAAACAAGAATGCTTATAGTGTGAGCCCAGGAAATGCTCAATGTGTGTGTTCGCTGCATGTGTTGATGCACACTGTACTGCAGGTGTGCAAGTGTGAATGACATGCACGATACTGTGTGTGCGTGTGTGTGTGTTCTCTCTCCTGTATCATCCCTCCAGCATTTTGGGATAGCTCCAAAGCTCACAGCTCAGTGTAGGATGAGCCAGGAAAAAAAAAAGGCATTTGCTTCTATTGCTATATTATCTTACTCAAGGGCATGCTGATATAATGAATACATCATTCTGTTATCGGGAGTAAGCAGTAAAGTATTTTTTTTTTTAAAGTGGACTTAAACGATTTCCAGACATCTAAAAACATGTACAGTCCTCTTTTTGTACACTTAAGAAGTTTATCTGTTGCCTTCTGAATTTCTTCTGACGAGTAAAAGTGTGTCAAGGTGATCTAGGGTGATATCCTTCTTAAAATGTTAGTGTGTGAGCGAGAGAGAGAGAGAGAGAGAAAGGGAGAGAGCGATGACAAAGTGAAAAAAGTGGGAGTCTTTCGAATGCAAAGTCATATCAAGGGCCTTTGAGAGGCTTAGCTTATTCCTATGCACAAAGTTGCAAGTTAGGCCCCTCTCACTAAATTCCCGTTGAAGTGGATTTTGAGGGTAGGAAATTAGAGATTTAAACAAGGCTCTGGATTTGCATCAGCAGGTGATGTCTTTGGCTCTGCAGATAAATTCAATCCCAGTAATAAATGACACAATCCCTTCCCACACACGCTGTCGCTCTTTAGTTCATATTCAATTACCACACTTTTCTTTCACTCTAAATTATAGTGTTTACTTCACACGGTCAGTTTACTTATTCCGAACTTTTCTTTAAAATACAGAATGTCTATTTCCATACAAATTAAAGTCTGATGAAGGCTGTTCAAGCAAAAATAGTGGTATAATCGGAGAAGGTAGTTGGGGGGGAAGTGGTTAAGCCTTCTGGCAGGTAGCGGACCAGAGCGTGAGACACCAGGCAACTGATCAGTGTCTGAGAACACGGTGATCTGTAGCGACTAGACACATGCTAATGTTCCTCACCTGACTACATATGTCACTCTTTTTTTCCTGAGGTCTGTGCATGAGGTGCCAGTTTAATCTCCTATAACAGATTTTTAGAGCCTATCAAATGAAACATTCGTCGTGGTGCTGATGAACACTTTTATTTCACATAAGTGAAAGCAGTCACACAGTGCTCTTAGTCTTGATGAAAAAAAAAAAAACACATAAATGTAGAAGCAATGTCGTTATTTGATCACAACAGAGAAACTCATTCATTTACTTGAGAATTTAACTGCTGTTTGTTTTACTGGTATTTGCCTCTGCCAGTTAGAATAAATCAGTTAGAATAAATATACATTGTGGCGATGTCACTTTTGCTTCAGAAGAAGATCCACCACTTCCACCACTGCTCAGGAGGGCCAGAAACACATGCGGTTAATCAAGTCTTTTCTGTTCTTGTGACTTGACAGCTGCTGTTTTTATTCCACACGAAGTTGCTAGGTAACAGAGATCTTTGGCTTTTTTGTTATTAATTCCTAGACAATTTTCTTTGCCATATTTTTTTCTTCACTTGTGAAATTTAAGTTTGCACTTGGTGACACAGACATAAAACAAGTGTAATATAAATTTGTATTCCTTTTAAAATAGTCGTTTCTTCACAAAGCCTAAACATTTTAGATGTTGGCAGAGATGTTATTTATGAGGCACATGTCACATTAATCTGGATTTGATGTACACATTCACCTAGTGTTTCACCATAGTGTTTAAAAGTTATTCATTCTTGGCAGATTACTGTATGTGTAGTTTTGTACTTCTAGATTTTAAGCACGCACCTACTGTATTACTTCACATTTAAAACAAAGATGAAGTGGTTCTTTATTGCAACATTACTTGAATATGAAGTCTGTGAACTTTTGCCACATCTGGATCAAAATCACATTCACAGCTGCTGGTTGAAACCAAATGTTTGGAATTTTTCAAACTTTCTGGGTCACATATTTAACAGTTGCATACTTGTGGGGTCTAGAGAACAGACTCTGGTAATATAGTTTATATCACAGCCACATTAAACACACGTGGCCATTTTTACAAGTCCTACAACCTTGACACCCAAACTGTTGAAATACTAGGGGCAGGCATCTGTTAAAACTGACCCCCTTTTGACGTGCAACAAGAACTGCACAGTGTTGCTTACATTTGTGCCTAAGTGGCACATTTGTAACCATCCTAAGTTCCCTACATATGCTAGATATGAACAATAATACATATCTGTTGATCATTTTTAGCTGCTAGTCAGATTGCAGTTTGCATGCATGTCTATCCAGCTAGGCATTTCTGAGACACAGTGTTATTGAGAATGGGATGGATGTGAGTTTACAGCACTTTTGACCTTTTACCACTAAAATCTAATTGGTTCATCCTTGAGTCCAAGTGCATGATTGTGTCGAATTTAAAGAAATTCCCTGAAGACATTCCAGGAATATTGTGCTCGCAATAAAGGGACAGATGAGATGCCTCAGAGAGCAGTCACCTTGATCTTTGACCTCCCACCCCCAAGGTGTATTTAGTTCATCCGTAAAGAAATAGGATGCTTGTTTTGAAACTGGAGGTTTAAAATAGGAGGGACTAAAAATACAAACATGATGTGACCTTGACCTTTGAACTTAAGCCACCAGAGCCCAAGGAGTTCAAGTGGATGCCTGGTTTAGAATTCAAGAAATTCCCGCAAGGAGTTCCTGTCATATTGTGCTAATAAGAATTAAAAGAAAGTGTGGCCACGGTGACCGTGACCTTTGACCTTTGGCCAACAACATGGAATCAATTCATCACTCCGTGCTGTTGAATGTTTAAGCTTAATTTGTAGACATTTCTCAAGCCATTCTTCTGATGTGACGTTCACAAGAATAGCCAGGTGTGAGGTTACAGTTACCTTCATTTCTGATGTATGACCCACAAAATCTAATCAGTTCGCACTTGAACACCATGATAATTCTTTTTTGAAGAACTATAAACACTTTAAATATTCTCCTATTGATATCCTTATGAATGTACTTTCTGAACTGTACCTCCAGATCAAAAAGCAATAAAACACAAATTTGCAATTCACACTTCCAAAACAACCATATTCTTCACAGTCAGCACACACTGTTATTAGTTAAAGAAAACAATAAGAATTTTGTTCAAGGTTTTGACTTTTTCCCATCTCTCCCCATCTTGTTTTTTCTTAATCAAAAGGTTTATCTTTCCCCTCTTTTGTCTCTCGGTGTCTTCTGTCAGACAGATGCTGTTCAAATCTCAAAGGTAAAAGTTCTGTGGATTTCCATGTCAAAGGAAAAAATTTTTCCTGTGTAGACAGTCTTTTCTCACAAGGCAGAGTCAATCAAAGCTGCAACTGATCCCACTATTTATATAATATATCATGACAGCATTGCATATTTAAATAGTTTATCTGCAGATTGACTTTTGGGTACTAAGGTCCACGGGTTTTGTTATCAGCTACAGTATATTGGGTTTCACCTAAGCTCTTTGATTAACGCGCCACACTGGTATTCTGCTCAAGTCTAGGAAAAGGATTGCAAATGCAGGATGCATCCTTGATACAGGATTTATGAGCATTTGCCACATTTTCATTACTTATTTACCGAGATGCTGTGCAATTATGCGACCTGTAGGAGTGTGAGAATACACATTGCTATGCTTTGGCTTAGAGCAACCAATCAGCGGAGAAATAAAGCGCTTACACAATACACTGACATTGTGCAAACATTATTATTCTTTTCTTTATACTGTTTTAGTGAAGAAATTAGTCCCTCATGGTCATGAGCCTTCACCTACCAATGCAGTTGCACTTTACATGCCTGTCTGTTCAGACACACAGTCTAATCAGTTTATCCAGAAATGCAAATGTAGAAGAAATTTGCCCAAGGATGTCCTGAGATATTGCCTTTATAAGAAAGGAAAAGATGAACATATGTGCAACCCCAAACTTTAACACCTTCACCCATCAAACAATGCAAAACACAGCATTTGCCGTAGGTAGAATAAATTATTTCATCCTTACTACGAAAGGGATTTACAAAAAAGCAATATGAGTCGATACAACTAGCAAGTTTAACCCCTTTAACCCCCATGTAGGTAATTTGTCCCTACACTCTCTCATTCGTCCCAGATGAGCACCGCTATGTTGGGAGGTAGGCGCGTATTGATATTGGACCCATTTTGGTGCTAGGCAACAAAATGGCAGACACCGTCGCTTACAATGGCAGCAAAATGGTGGCTAGTGTCAAACTATTGTTTGTTCTAAACTCTTACAAATGCAGGATTGAAAATGTCTACACATAGCAGTTTGGCTAAGCTTAGGTATAAAAACATCATGGCTAGTTTAGAATTAGTGAAAATACCATAGTTTGCCTTAAAATCACTACTTCCTTAACATCGCATCCAATGTCACATGACATGCACCACATGACAATGGCAGTCCCTTCATACTGGACTCGCGCCCCCTTCTTTTGAGGGATGTGATGGTCTGAAATTTACTACAGCCACCAGATGTCACCAAGCGGTAACATGTATCTCTCGGTCATTCTTGGCTGCTGGCACAAACAACCCACAGAGTGGTCTTTTAAAGGAAGACAGCGTCAGTGAAACAAAGGGTTTATTGCTCAAAGACAAAGATGTAAAAGATTGAATACAAGATGAAATCATATCTTAAGATAGATATGACAGATTTGTGGTGTGTAATGAGTAATGACTGTGCGAATGTGTTCAGCCCACACACTTACTAACCTAGATTTTCACTATGGATCTGAGGTAAATGAGGAGTGGGAGTAATTAGAGACTGATCAGATGATTCAATCCTTTCTATTAAAGGATAAGATGGCCATCGGATCACAGCTCTGCATGTTAAGCGATACAGTCAATTCATTTCCAGTCAGCAGTGGCTTTTTTCAACACAGAAAATGGAGGCCTTCTGTTTCCCATGGGTTGCATTAATATCTCTAGGTTTTAAACCTACAAAAAGACATAATACAGGTATCAGAGCAGCGGATTGCAGAATTCTTTAGGTCAAATAACTTCAACTAACTTAATTTAAGCAAAACATATTTATTTGGATTGGTGTTGCTTAAATGCTTACAACATGAATTACAACTCAGTGGTTGTGTGTGTGAAAAAACACAGAAATTAGGACTGACTATGAGTATAAGTCCGACAGACGCAAAATATGGTTTTAATCCATTCATCAATTATCTTGTGGTTATTTGAAATAGGGTTGAGAAGGTAGAGGGTTCAGCACGGTAGTCTAAATGTGCCTTCCCTCTCTGTCTGGGGGATCCAGGAGCATTCCCTGGCCAAACGAGATCTATCTGCCGCAGGGCCTCCTTCCAGTTAGATGTGCCCAGAAACATTTTGAAGGGGTTTGTGTGACCAGATGACCCTAGAAGCTATGCTGTTGGGTTCAAACATCACTGGTAGAGTCTACTGAGGCAAAGTGGTCCAGTGCCTGGAGCTTGAACTATGGAGCCCAGTCTGGCACAGCCTAAAAAAGCCCCATGGAGTCACCACCAGCAAGGAGAAGCATCAGGGGTCAGGAATACTGCAACCCAGGCTGCACTATCTACTTATGTTTGTGTAAATATGTGCTGAGCTGTAATATTTACCAGATGTATGTAATGTGCCTTTTTCAGTAAATCTCTGCACTGTTCTGAAATATCATTTTTGCATAAAATTTTTAAAAGGTTTTAAATTCGAATGTTAAGTTCACAAGCCTTAATGTTTCTGTGTGTTTCTGAAAAACTATGAAACAGGCAGCAGTTGCAACTAGACTCTCAACCGAAGGACACGTCCTTCGTTTTAAGGTCAGTACCTCGTTTTAGTTTGTTGGCCTTAATCGCCTTCCGCATTAGCATGTTGGCACCGCTGGGGGATCGATCGCCTGCCCACACTCTCGATGTGGTCTGCGCTTTGTTTAATCGCACTTGTCTGAATCGAAGGATCTTTAAAGTATTTGTTTTACAAGTGGAGGAGACACATACCAGCCCAACTTATGAGTGCTGAGAGCAGAATGTTTGCAACCACTGATTCTTCATTCTCCCATCACAGACTTGCCCATGGAGGAGCCAGCAGAGCAGGCAGAGAGAGTCATTGCTATAGCAAACATGCGTTCCTGCTTTCACGCATTCGCTTAACTGCAAAAACCATGAACGTAATGTCATGGTGCTTGTGAAAAACACTAACATACGGTTTATTGCCCCTGTCCTGAAACAGCAGGTCAGTTTGGATTCAGAAATCAGAGGGAGAAGAGCTGAATACTCTTTTTGGGAGACCTACGTAGACTCCTTTTGGAAAGTATGAATTCGTTGTAACTCGTCCCATATTTAATAGAAAACGTTCAGCACTAATTAGTATTTTAATCCTATTTTAGGTCCCGGAACATGCATATTATAACTGCACAGGTTATTTTTGAGAGTTCCTTGAGAATTGCTCTTTTATACTGCCACAGAATCTTTGGCTTTAAGTTTGACAATATCAGTGTCTTTGCGTCCCAAATGGATGTCTCACCGTCTGCTGTGTCTCAGCTCTGTGACCCTGCCTCCATATATCCACCTGTTTAATGTGCACAGTGTTTTCAGAGGCTTCCTATTTCTTTTCTAACAAGGCCACATTACAAAAACTATTTATATATTACAAAGAAATTTATACTTAAGCAAGTTGTCATAGAGACCTTTTCTGGATGTGCATTCATGTTTTTATGCTGCATTTTGCTACACACATCGTGCAGTCAGACAACGAGTTGCACCACGGAGCCGAAGGGCCTATAACAGACTGTAGTCTTTCAAATGAAATAATGATAAAATGATTCAAACAGCGGAATGGTCAGCTAACAGGGGACATCCACAGGTGCCCACGCCTTAAATCAGGCTTATGTTTAGCCAAGAGTTCACACACTTTTCTGCGGTCTGATAGCCTTGCAGCCACAGGCAGTCTTTCAGATTACTGTGGGACTTTTTAACAGGACAGACCCTGAAAGAACAGGTCTCATTTTTCCCCTGAGCAGTAGTTGTTCAGCTTTAAAAGATGTCCTGATTAGACTCGTCACACATTATTGAAGTGAAGAAGGCTAGGCCTGGATTTTGGCACAGATCTCGCTGTCCTACTTGTTTTCCAACTGTCCCTGCACTACCCACTGCCGATTACCTGGGTCAGGTGTGTCGCCAATCAGAACCTGGAAAATACCACCTAAGATAAAGTCCTGGGGGTTGACTAAGTGATTCTGATTGACTGAACAGATCTGATTCAGGAAATCAGGAAAACAAGCAGGGCAGAGGCTCCTGAGAACCAGGGCTGCCCATCCTGGTTCTTTTTCATTTGATAGTCTAGTGGGTTTGTGCACAACTTTAAGACACCAGTAGGACAATGTCTGACCATCTGACCTAAAAAAAAGTCACCACTGGATTTAATAAGCAAATAGGTAAGAGCCTTCCCTTGGATAGTTTCTGCAGTGATTAATATGTCTCTAATGCATCACAAATATGATTCAATGAGTAGCTTACTACCTGAATGTACCGAATGTTTTTACATCAGTGGATTTTTTTCTTCGCTGATGGAACAGGCATATTTCAAGATGACAATGCCAGGATTCATCTGGCTCAAATTGTGAAAGAGTGGTTCAGGGAGCATGAGACATCACTTTCACACATGGATTGGCCACCACAGAGTCCTGACCTTAACCCCATTGAGAATCTTTGGGATGGGCAGAAAAAAAAAAATCCGCAGAAATCTGACTCTCCCATCATCAATTGAAAAAAGAAAAAAAATGCAACTCGGACGAAAATAAATGTAGTGCATAAGCACATTGAAACGATGCCAAGGCCGATTCGTGCTGTAATCAAAGCTAAAAGCATGATATGTTAGTGTGTGTGACTTTGATTTCAGCTTTTATTTTGTGCTTTACTCCGTGTGTGTGTGTGATTAAAGTTAACTGGCACGCTTGAATGTTATAAGTGATTGCAATATGGGATGCATGAAGGCATCAGTGTTCCCTGTAGAGAACCAATTAGATGGAAACCTTGGGAATGCTAAGAGCCATACGTTAGCTTGCCAGCATGTAACAGGCCAAATGTAGGGAGGAGGGGTTCACTTTCCACACACACGCACGCACAAACACACACACTCTTGCAAACAGGAAGAAGAAAACAGCACAGGCAGCATGTGGGTACCAGCCATAAACAAACTGCCATTTGCAAGTCTCAATACAACTGTTTTTCAAGTGGTGACTTGGGGTGAATTACATTCACAAGCTGCTCGTCTCATCTCTTTGTGTTTTGGTCTTTGGAGAGCTGCTTAAAATGTCAAACACACACATGCAAAGTATCCAACACTCCAAAGTTGTACAAGGAAATGTTATTAAACTTTGCATTTTGCCACAGTTTTTCCACTATTAAAAAAGCCAGCAGCGTGGAATCGTTTGTCAAGTAATATATTTGTGTTTTTAAGCAACTAGACTTTGTTTTTGTAAAAATCATCTACATAACCTTTACACGTGTTTACACATCACCTACTGTAATAAAGTATTTGATCCAATATGTATCATGAATAGGCAAAACACAGACAGCCACATCGTTCTGTGCCTTGAGTAATTTATTCATAAGATTCATATAATATTGTGGATGTTCTGTTTTTGTGAGCAGCTGCCATGGTGAGGTCACAATTTTCTCCTAAATGCCACACAATTTAACATCACTTACCGCGATCTATACCTAATGTTGGTGCAGTTGTATGTGTGGAATTTATTAGAAGCCAGTGCTTTCTGTTGACATGCAGTGGGCTGGTAATTAGTGAAGCAGGTGGGAAAGCCATTAAGGAAACAGACGCTGTTCTCACCAGAGGAGAAATCGCAACAACAGAAAATAAAAAATAAGCTATGGCTGTATGGAAGGTGTATGTGACATCCATTCAAAGTGTGTAATATCTATTGTTTTATAAATGTGTTTACCAAGAAACTAGGAAACCGTAAAAGACTCAAATTTAATATAAATGTCTAAAAACAAACAATGCTGCCCAGACTGAAATTATTTTAGACACCATGCAAAAGAGTATTCAGTTAGTCACTTCATCCAATGCTACTGTAATAAAAACTGATTAGTCCAATTAAAAGGGCCGCATGTTCTGTCGCCCTGTAGACTCTGACGGGTACTTTTTAACTGTTTTAAAGTGAGCTGTAAAATGCCCCAGTGCATGCTGATGGTCATTTTCACATCTGGAGTTACACTGGTGCTTCAGAGCCTGTGGATGAAAGTGGAAAAAAAAACAACACAAAATGACTGGGTGCATTCTCAGAAGTGTCACCAGGCTGGAAATCAAGGATAATGTGCAAAAACCAATGGAAAGACACAATTTGATGTGAACATGCTGAAGGGAACACGAAATGGCAAGAGAAAAACCGCAACCCTTAAGTAAGAAACAACCTCCAGCAGTACTGAG
Source organism: Channa argus (assembly GCF_033026475.1). Taxonomy (NCBI): domain Eukaryota; kingdom Metazoa; phylum Chordata; class Actinopteri; order Anabantiformes; family Channidae; genus Channa; species Channa argus. The sequence continues at coordinate 9,054,445 of NC_090218.1, forward strand.
AGTGATGTCTTTGCTTAGGACGAGGAAAATAAAGCTTCTGTCAAATGAGACGCTTACGTCTCTGACAAGTGCAGACGAGCCAGTGGCACTGCATATTCTGCTCCTGCATTAGAGGAAGGGAAAGTGAAAAACTGGGGACGGCATATGTACAAACTTACCATTTTTAGTCAGACAGTGTATAACTACTTCAAATCGACAGGGTGTCTGATAAGAAGTTACAGTGTGTGCTGGCATTGATAAAACCGCGCTCAAAACGCCAAAAAAACAAAAGGCTACAATCAGTGACAACGTCACACACCTGCTTCCTTACTGTAGTAACCACGTGTGTTAAGTTGTTACGATCAGCATTATTGCCACAACATCTGGCATTAGAGTCAAACCCCGGTCAACATTTTGAATCAGCCAAAAAGGGGTCCAGCTAGTGCCAACAGTGTGGGATTCACTGCAAAGACGAGGCCGACGGATGCTAGCCGACTGACAGCCGACTGTTGGCTTGGTGCCATCATCTAATGGTGATGAACCTATTTATTGTTATTTGTATTAGAAGAATTATAGTTAGGCTTATATTCAATCTTTATGCAGGTGAACCTATGCATGAACAATTGTAATGTTTTGTTTTGTTCGTAAACACTGTAGCAACCTGGAAGCTTCTGTTTACGGTTTTTAAACCTTAACTAGTTTGAAAGGTTGCATACGCTGAATTTAAGCACTAACAAACTCCATTCAGATCCAGCTCTCTGTGGCCATGCTACCTCTCATGACCATGACTGATTGGACCTTCACAACATCATCTGCAGTTCACCACCATGTTCCAACGCCGAATCTGAATCCATTTACTTCACTGACATTTTTGTCCTGCGTAACATGCTGCAGGCACTAAGAAAGATAACACTAACTCACATTGATCTTCCATTTCAGCTCTTTTGTTAGCTGATTACTGCAAAAGCTCATGGCCAGGGGCTGCTACATTGCAGAGGCCCAATGTCAGGTCTAACTAACAGCACGCAAAGTAGAATGTATTATGAAGGGGGGTTCTGATACATCCCTGAGTGCAGTTAATCCCTAAAGCTACAATGGATCTGAAGGGGTCTGAGGCCAAATTGTCTCTGATGTGATATGAATACGTTTTTGGCACAAGCATTAACAAATGCTATTGTCTATTTTATTTTACTTAAATAAATAGCATGCAAAGTTCTGCAACACCGTTCTCTTTTGGCATGAAAAACCTTTTACCTGCTATAGTGACATTTGTGATAATGTTGCTGATTTATGTGAGGACCTCTTTTGTTCTTTTTATTTAATTTTATTACTTCATCAGGTTCTCAGAGCATTGGGCACAGGCAGGCCTTTCTTCCCTCTTAATGAAGACTGAGAGTTTTTTTGGCTGATCGGAAACTGCAGAACTTGTTCCACATTTAACTCGTACTACAGTTAGTGCACAGCATTGTAAGAAATGAAGTAGGTGAGTGTGTATTTATATATAGGTATATAGATATATAGGTTATTAGAATTAGACTTGTTTGCACAAAAAAGAAACTGTAATTGTGAATTTACAAATGTATTAGAATGAGGCATCCCATTTATCAACAGCCTGGACTAAGACCTGCCATGGATGGGACAGAATATTCGAGAAGGTGATGTCTTTGTCTTTCTCTTCTCTCCCTCAGGACTCAAATGGGACACAAGGAGATTTTACCAGAGGAGAATTTAATCTTCCTGAGAATGCTCTCAAACTATCACTTTAGGTCAGAGGAGAGAATGAGACCTGTGAATTAAATGTTGGTATAAATTGCTTTTCCAAGCAGGACGGTTAAATGTCATGTTGCTCAGAGCGTTGCTTCTCTCCACACTGTTTGACAGGCAAGCGCATTGCTGACGAAGCAGGTGAGACTCTACGATCCCTCAAACCAGATCTAACATCAGGTTTTCCATTATACTGAAGAGAATTCATGAATGAGTCTCGCTTAATGCTCAAATTGTTTTGGTAATAATCTCTGTTGTCCATGTGCTTCAAACAAAGACACGGTGTGGTGGTAATCGCTGTACTATAACATTTGTTAAACATTTGTTAGACTGTAGATGTTAAGTGAATGACTCAATGGGCGACATTGGTGCATTGTCAGGCTGCTAAACTTCCCAAATCAGGGTTTTTTTTTGGCTTTTCTGGACCAGAAAATAAATTCTACTCTTGATTTTACTTTCTTTATACTTTTTCCCACAAAGGCTAATCAAAAGCAAAATTATCTGCAATTTTTCACAATAATTTTCATAATGTTGAGTAATTTTTCTGCAGAACATTTGAAACCATTTTTATACTTATTCTCTGTGATCATTTATTGCTTTTCTCTGGTTTGGATTACAGTAAGTAGAGTAGCTTTGGTATTTTGGCTGCTGCTCAGAAAAAAAGGTGTCATGATGCACAGCTTTACCTTCTGTTCCCTGGCTTTTATTTTGAAGTTCCTCCATCTCATTTCCTGTTTTATAGTTTACTCTGGAAACTTCACGACTCATCATCGGCCCTGATTGTTTTCACCTGTTCCCACCTTTTCCATTTTTTTAGTGAAATTAAATCACTAGAGAGACAAGTACAGTGTCAATTTCTCCTTCCATGCTCTTATTTAAAAGGACTTATTTGACATATTAGCAGTCCTCAAAGTGAGCTGGTATGCAGTAGCTTTACTCTTTGGCTTCCTGAACCTGAAGTTTAGAAGAAAAAAAACAAAAACGTCAGTTTCAAACCATAATTTATATCTATTACCATTAATTAGTTAATGTCCCTCCAAACATGAAGCAGCACTGGTCCAGAGAAAAGGACGAAGAAAAAAAATTGTCAAGTACTCTCACTTTTAATACTCTAAAAATACCCTTAAATATATAGTCAAATATAAATAATGTACTTATTTACCTTTACTTAAGTAGAACTTTCAGCGGGTACCAGAGAAACATCAGAAGCTGTTTCAGAATGAGTTGCTGCCTTATTATTGAAGCTGAACATGTTCCACCACAAACCTAGTGACATTTTGCTGTTAAATCTATTTTGTATCCATAGGTAGGACTGCCAGTCACCTTTGGCATCTTTATGCAGCTTCCAAATCTCATGCCCTTTTACATTCACATCATCACACTGAGCAGGGATGTCTGTAAAACCCTCTGCCAGGGTTTGTTTTGGCCAATACAGCTTCTGTCTATCTCACTATTTACATGAACTTAGTTGGTCATTTTTTTTCTAAATCCAACCCATTTTACAGTGATATGTGCAAACAAATCCACTTATAAAGCAGACAAAGGCACGAGCCTGAGCCATCGACCTCACCGTGACCTTTCGCTGCAGAGCCACAAACAAACTGTCACAATACTTTATCCTGATGATAGTTGCAGTCTCTCAGAACACTCTACATGTGCTTCTGTTACCATTTACGCTGTGATAGCGCTGGATGCAATCTGTCCTTAAAGATGTATCATGACTGTCTGCTCCACACTCCCATTATTCGTGATGTGAGGAGGTGCTGGGGTAAAGGTGCAGAGAGAGACAGATGATTTGTGAAGCGATACAAAGAGACAGACCTGCTGTTCATAGTGTTTTATCTGTTAAAATATGTTAAAAGGAAAATATGTGTACCATCACAAGGCAACATGTCTAGGCCCAAAGAAGCAATGGACAAAGGGACATATTTTTGTCACTTCAGTGGAAGTAGGGTATGGTCTGTTGTGTCTGATTGTGGTTTCATTTTAACAAATGGGTGAGATATTGGACTGGCCATCTTACTTTGTTGATTAAAGCTTTTAGGCATTCAGTCATGTGAGACATGAGGATAAGTGGGGGAGGAACGACACAGAAGGCTAGTAAGAGATAAAATCCTAGAAGCCCTCTTACCTTAGCACCCATATTATTTGTGCCCACCCTTCCATAGGACCCACAAAAGCATTTGTTGAAAGAGGGATGCAGGCATGAAATTGAAAATGTAACCCTTTTCGCTTCAGAATTTCACCAAAATGGCAGTTAGTAACTCTATTTTTCATGTCAAACAGTTCAGTCACAAGACTGAATTACATCTGTGCACACATCTGTTTGGACACTCATATTTTACAGAAGAACAGACTGGAAGGGGCTCAAGGAAGAGTTTTCAAAGGCAGAGAAAAGGACAAATAAAGGACACATGGAGAAAGACCCATCCGGATATTGGTGTAACTGAGTACAAAGATGTCTGCACTGAGATGCCATAGTTGTGAAAGTAGTTGTAGCAGCGTAAGTGACGAAACCCATTTCGACTCCCCAAATGTCTGCTCTGAATTTATAGATGCACAAGTGTGTGCGTGTTAGAATGGAGCTTATTAACAGTGACACTCTTAAAAACGTATTGCTACAATCTTAGAGGTAATAATGACGTTTAGGTCAAAGGTTTGTATATTTTAGCAGCCTGGGACGAACCTTAGAACACGTGTCTTTTTTGTGTGCAGATCTACCTGTGAGCGAGTATATTCTTCCATGAGTGTGTGGCGCGTGTACCCTTTTTTTCCTAGGATGTTTGAATGGACTTGTCATGTCCTAGGCTGCCTCCAGTGAGAAAGCCAAGGCGAGTGTCTCCTTCGTCTCTTGTTTTTTTTTTTTCTTGCCTTTGATCTGCCCCAGCGTCTGGTGAAAGGGGTGACATGGGCTGTCACTCTGTTCCCCATCACTGCGCACACACCTCCAGAGGAGCTCGATCGCACACACACCCCAAGGATCATGAGTCACAAAGAGCGGACATACAAACAACTCAGGGATACACATTTGTGTATACAGGAGTGGCATTCACACGGAAAGCACTGCAAAGAAGAAACGCTGACAGGGAGGGGAGGTGTTGGGCTATGTAGAGACACTGACACATGCAAACAGATACATGCACATCCAAAACCAGTCGAGCCAAAGGTGCCTGCAGGGGACACAAGTAGAGAATTATTGAAGGTAGACAATGAGATGCCAAGGTGACAGCTGGCACCATTCCGGACAATCTTGGGACTCACCACTAAGGTTTGACTTGACTGGTGAGTATCTGTGGCATATTCGCTCACTTTGTTTGCCATGAATGTAAAGCGGGGGGCCACTGGAAATAGAGCTCTGCCCAAATGTGACGTGTTTCAACCTCCAGCATGTACTTCAGTGTAGCTTTCAAATCGGCATTGCACTCCGAGGGCATCTCTACCACATGTCTACAAAAGGGAGCAGCAGCCTGTGTCACCTCAGTGTCTTGGTTGTTAGCCACTGTTAAACAGAGTAATCTCTTTTTTCACAACATCCTCATGTCATTTCTTCTGAATTTGGCATCCAACATAGTAGTGAAAAGCATCTAAACCGCACTTCATTTCCCTTCCAAAGGTCTGTCCCGGGGGTGGCATGGTGGCTGAATGGTTAGATGCTAGTTCGAATCCAGCGGCCTTCTGTGGCCTCTCTGTTTGGAGTTGGTGCGTTCTCCCCGTTCTTGGGGTGGTTTCCTCCAGGTACTCTGGCTTCCTCCCACAGTCCAAACACGTGCATCTTAGGTTAATTAGTGAGTCTAAATTGCCTGCATCACCTTAGACAGCTGAGTTCAATGCCTTGACGTGCTTGCTAATGTGTGTTCACCAAAATCGAATCAAAACAATTTTGTCTAATGTGTCCTTTCAGGATTTGCTAACCGCTGACTGTCTGAGAGCATCCATAAACCCTCCCTCTACCTCTGCTCAGCACACATACAGTATGTGTTCCATATTTCATCAGCTTATATCTTGTGATAACGTGTGTTTGTGTGCTGCAAATGTTTTCTTTCATGAAGACTGACAGACCCTGAGGGAGACTGAGCTTAGAAAGGCTATACATAGCCAGAGAGATAACGAAACTAGAGCTATATGCCACAGAACTGAACACAAAAACTCCAACATCACTAAAAGTAGGCAAAAAAACAACTCTAAGTTCAGTTGAAGTTATTTAATTTTGATATGTATTGTTCATCTCTTGCCGATCACAGTAAAACCGACGTTTGTTGGCCATCATAGCCTTTACTGGGTTATGCTGATATTTACAAATGAAACCTTTTTATAACAGTTACACAAAGTTGGTGAAAACACTTTCATGTCAAAAGCCATTTTTATGACCTTCATTATTTTAGTATAATGCTTATTTGTCGTGAATATTTTTTAATCCAAGCCAACTGTTATTTTAATTTCACACAGTTTATGCAGAATACCCATTTGATACTGGGCAAGTATACAGGACTCTGAACATCTGCTTGAGTCCTAAAATCAACAGTAAGGGACCTCACTGTAACAGAAACCTGAGTACTGTCCTGGAAAGTCACACAAAAGAGTCAGGACCCGGGTCCGTGTAGTCTTTATAGCTCCAGATAAAGGCAGGACATTGGCAGGACTCCAACAACAAGAAAGCACCAGATAGAGGAGTTGTACAAGGAGTAGTTGGTCCTTCTTTTGCAATGAGAGAAAAGGGGTGAAAGGGTTGAAGGAAAAGAGGACTGTGGGATTTCTGTTATCTTGAAGTAGGTCACATACCAAGTGATACATTTGTCATAAGTGACAGTCCTATTAATCATGGTAAGGGCAGTGTCAATGCCCAATGGCTTTGCTCTGCAGGTGGGGTGTCCCTCAGGATGCTGCCGCTACAACCTCAATGTTCCACCCTTGTTCTCCCAACTTTCCTTTTCCTCTCCTTCTCCCCCAGTGCTCTGGGCCATGCATCCACCTCTTACCTCTTTCTTTCAATGTTCCTTAGCCTCACTGCCTTTTAAATCTTCCAACTCTAAGTGTCCTCTACTTACCTCCCCTTAGGCCTTTTGGCTAAATCTTAAGTGCTACATTGTAGTCAGAAACATCTCATGGTTCTCTATCTTATTCTCTTTGACTCTGTGTCTTCTTATCAGTTTTGGCTGCTTTCGTCTCTCTACTGCCCAACCATTCCTGCTTTTTCCCAGAGGCAGTCTCTAGTCCTGAGATACTCAGCAAGCGCTGGATCAGCAATCAGCCAGCTTGCAGTCCAGGAGCTGACATCTTCGGGTTTCAAGGTGTCTTGACCAATATTGTTATTTCTTCACACACACCTGTGTCTTCATGCTGCTGTTCAGTTCACATGTTGACTAGCACACAGTAGGACCATCCACAGTCACATCAGGATCAAAGATGGTGCCTTTAAGTTTGATTCGCTAGACTCACAGTACAGACAGAGATAAAGAGAGAATCTGCTCATCTGTTTAGGAATGAGCAGGTCCATTGCACCAGTTTGCTGTAGCTCATTGCCCAGTAACACATTACAGTAATGTGGTTATTTATGAAATTCAGTAATTACACAGCATTTATCAATTTGTAGACAAATAAAATGTGAAAAATCACAGCTGAAAAACAAAGAGCTCGTTGATGTATGAGGTGAAAGTGCCACATTAAAGACTCGCTTTGCTTTAGGCACAGGATCAACTTGAGACACACAAATCCAACATGAAGGAAGGAGCAGGAATCGAGGTTGACTGTTGTCTTGGCTTTAAATGGGCCAAAAGGTGACACCTGCATACACTGCAAAGACACAGTCAAGGACCAACTAAGATGCCAACTATCCAAATAATTTCACAGAAGTAGTTCAATCCAAGTGTTTTTGGGCAACACGGCGTAATTGATGTCTCTAAATTGCCTGTATGTTTGAATGTGAGTGTGAATGGTCGTCTGTCTGTGTATGTCTATCTGTGTTGGCCCTGAGATAGACCTGTCCAGGGTGAACCCCACCCACCCCGACCCTACGGAGGATAAGCGGTTACAGATAATGGAGGAATGGGTGGAAGAAATAAGAAGGTGAGAAGAAACTGCACAGACCCCTGACCGGGGTCCGACTAGTGCAAACGGCTCAGGACACACTACCGAAATCAGGAGGACAGACACACGTTGTCACAGGCCTTAGGGAAAGATCATCGTTTGGTTTAAAATAAGTATTTTACCAAGTAAAACATTTGAGGACCTTAAATTTAGACTTACTTATTTCTGTAAAACAAGCCGTTTATTTCTTGAAATAGATTTTTTGCATTGTGGGGGTCCCCATCGCCGCCTCTGATGGTGTTTTTTATCCTTGTGCATTTGAAACCCGAGATAAGGAGGGATTCATGAAGACAGCCCTTTGCTAAGTCAAGGTGAACACCAGAGATATGATGCCTCTCTGTGTGTGTACACATAGGAGTGTTTGTGTGTGTGTGTGTGTGTGTGAGTGTGCGCTCACCAGTGGCATATCAACATAATCATGGAAATGCCCACGAATGATTTGATGTTTTATTGTATCTTAAATATACTCTAAACTATCTGAAAATCCTTTCATGTTCTCCATGTATCCTGTTGATCCTCTTAAGGTTACAACTAATCTCATCATATCTCCTGCTCATTTTAGCAAGTTTTTCATGTATTTGTGAACAATTCATTTGACTGATAAACAAAAAAAAAGTAAAAGGAGCACTAAGTAGAAACACTCCAAATCCTGCATCCGAAAGATATTTCTCCTTTTCCCCACAATTGACTTTCACATCCTCTGGCTAAATGTATCATGCAGCCTGGTGTTTGTGCAGCAGCAGTGCCAATATAAAATGCTCCAGGATCTAAATCTTTTGGGGTTCAATGTAAAAACTATCGAGAAAGTGTTAAATGTTTACTTGTGTAATGCAGCTGGAGCAAACTCCATGTCACCGAAAAGTCCTTTTTAATTGTTAGTCCTGCCTATTTGGTTCTTGCTGTGGCAGTGCTAATGAAGTATCGCTTTTCCATCTGTCATTTCCTATAGGGATCTAGGTGGAGGGCCATTATGGCTAACTTTGTCTTTTGACTTTGGTTTATTGCCAACCTCCACTCATTTGCTTTCGGATATGCTCCCCATTCTCCAGAGCCTCTTTTTTGCTCCCCAGCGCAAAAACCATGTATGAATATTTATGACCAAAGTCACTCACAGATGCATTCACTCTCCCAGCATATAGGACCCAAGGGTGCAGTACAAGGCTACTGATCACCTATGCATATAACGGTCATATTATGCATTGGAAATATGTTGCAATTTTGTTGTTTTTTGCCCCAGTTATAATATTTATGTCATATGTGATTTATCCCAACACACGCTTCTTTCCTTTCTGTTAAGTGGAGTCATTGTTCAAGTTAACTTGCTTCTTTCTCTTCATGTTTTGCCAGTGAAAGTGTATTTCGTGTATCGGAATCACAAAACCTTATCGTTGTTTTTTTTTTTTTTTTTTTTAAGATCCAGTAAGGTCGCCAACATCACAGGTTTTTATAGTTATGTAGATTCCATGAGTGCACTTTGAACAAACCCCATCTCATCAAATTTGCATTTCAAATATTAGGAAGATGAAACCACACTTATACACTACAAGACATGTTACATTTTTTCACACAGCACAACAGAAGTGGATAATTATGAATATCTAAAACACAAAAGAATATTTAATTGAATATAAATATATAGTTTGTATTTTGTGGTGTTCCCAACCTGTCCTTAGTGATTTTTTTATACACAGGATCTGTATAGCACTATGTGATATTAGAAACCCTGGTTTCTTTGTAAAGCTGTGGTGCATTTTATGGGTTCCGATAGGTTTTGAGAATATTTCTTTGAATGCTAAAGGGGAAGTGGGGAGTGGCGGGGGGGTAGCTGGCAGGAAAAAAGTTTTAGGCATCACTGCAGAGGTGAATAGTGTTGGGCGATGTGTGTCACTCCCTATTGGATGTCTGTGTAGCCCCGCCACCTCATCCACTGACAAATTCCTAACAGAGGAGAATCGAAGCACACAGCATACAGCGACTCCTGCCCTCTCGCATTTTGTTATTTTCATCGCAAAGTCTGTTTCGTTTTTGGACTTTTCTCTCAGAACTCTCAGGCCACCTCATCCTCCCTGTCATAAAACTTTCATTTGTAATTTTTCCAACTTTTTTTCCAATTTTTTTTTTTTTTTTTTTTTTAATCAAATAAGTGATTGTGGAACAAAATGACCGATTAAATGACTGATAAGTGAAACAAAATGACCGATTGAAATACCGAAGTAAATAAACTATAGCAATTCATACAAAAAATATTGTCCTGTAGTTGTCCCATGATTCAAAACTGGCTGCAGCCTTTTGTGTTGCTGTCGCACTGCGTAATCTCTGCTTTTGAATTTGGTCTGTACAGTATATTTGTGTATAGCCCCATAATAGATTTTTCAACCTTAGCATCCTGGAAAATATTCAAACTACTGGTGATTCCAGTGACAAAACACCATTCTACTACATGGGGGGGAAGGAGAGAATATTGCCACTGTGGGAGTGCAGCATAATTGGGATCCACACACACACACACGCACCTTCTTCAGTAAGTTGGTCAGTGCATTCTGTGCTGTGCTAAATGGGCAAAAAGGTACCCCTGTGTATTCTTTATACTGTTTATGTCTGACTGTGGTGACACTAATGACTCTTGTTAACAATGTCCATGCCTCTAGCCCAGGGTTACACACTGTAGGACTGTTAGCACACATTTCTGCTCACTCTGTTTATTTTTTTATTTTTTTGGCTCGCTGCCTCATTTAACCGTGTTATATATAGATAGAGATATAGATAAATAGACAAAAACACAAAATATCCACATGACCATAGAAACATGAGCCATATACTATATTATATAATGCGTTTATAAGACTGATTCTTGTATACAAAGCTTCTAAACTTCTGATGTTCTTCGATGGTTTTGTGCATTATTATTGCTGAAAATGCAACAGACTTAGACATTAAATATGACCAGTTGAACGACCAACTGTAATTGACTGTAGGTTGATGGACCAATGTAGTACATTAATCCTGTCTTGCACCTGACAAAGTTCAATAAAAAGGTTTGTTTTGACAGTGTTTTGAAACAGAAATTCATTTCGATATGTGTAATTCAAGTTTAAGACCTCAAGAGACTTTCATCACTGTGATGTATTTGAGACGATGTGTCATGATAAGTCTTTTTTATATTAAAAAGTGGTTAACACATCAACACTAGATCTTGATCTACCCGCAGAACTGGTAGCTCTCTACCACTCCACTGAAACTTTCATTGGTTCGTGGTGTGGTTGAGGGTGCCGCCTTTTTCGTCATATACATGTGCTGCTCGCAAAAACCAATTCGACAGAGGTGCAGAGTACTGCAGGGCGAGTTTTACTGAGCAAAGTTTTCAGAGCTTCAGTGGGAGAGCTGCTAAGATTCCTTTAGCTGGGTGTATAGCCCAGTAATCATGGAGCCACCATTGTGGATTGAAATGGTTTTACACTACAAGATTCCATTAGAAACAGGTTGATATTGAACATTGGTGTGTGTGACCTGGTCAGAGAGGTCCATTAAACTTTTGCCTCTAAAACCCTGGTTTAGTGAAGTGGACACAGCACAAATGCCCTACTGTATTCCTGCACCCCCCCCATTATTCCTGTAGCCTTACTGAGCGTTGTGAGCGGTGTGTTGGATGCCACCTCCCACTCATTTTTTTGACAATTTGTAAATTGACACAAAGCATGATGAGATTACCGGCTGCAAGAAAGGAGCAGCCAGAGCAGCCACCTGAAATCCTCTGTGTTTACTGTGTAAATAGCTGTCAGAAATTCAGCTACAGCCATGGAGGAAAGCAGTAAACACCTTATGAACTTACAAAATGATGGATTCACCCACATGCGACTTAATGTGGCAGGTGTCGGCAACCAATGGCCCACGGTTCATTTCATCGAATCAAGCAACCTTGAACTAGCACAGTTCTAGCTCAAACCATTTGGATGATAATCACTAATCACTATTGATCCAGTTCATTGCACATGTAGCCAGTGGCCTCCAGCACCTGATAATAATGCCAATATCCACCACAGGAGCTCACAACACAATGAGTTTCCTCCCAAAACTAGTCTGCAGTGGTTGGACTAAACTGGTTAACATTAAACTGCATTTATTTCAATTTTAATAGCTTCAGCCAAACATAAGAGTTCATTACTTTCTTAAGAAGAATTTGCTTTAGTTGGGCAGTTTTTCAGGTTGTTTTACATCTTCTTAAGGTCACACACACACTCAGTCACTGCTGCTGTCCCCTTGAGCAAGGCACACATTCAAAACACGTGCATGAATGTGTGTGCACTGGAAAATAACACAATCTAGCTTCACTTTCTTCATCTCAAGATCAGGTTGTGTATACGTCAGCTTTAAACAGCTTTGCCAGGTCTTGTTAGTCATTATTTGGACAGTCATAGAAAAAAGAGCTCCTGGAAACCGATGACAAATTGAGAAGATGTGTGCAGATTATTAGCAAGCAAACACGATGACACGATCATTAACAAAAATGAACGATTTCTCCTTTTCTTAAACTGCCATCCACCTCTCACACATATTTTCTAACTGTCCTGATTGCGCTCTGTGTTTCTATCCAGTTAGATACTGTTTGAATGATCACGTTCCCTGACATGAGAGTGCTATATAATTAACCTATGAGATTCCTGCTGTTGCAACGTGCCTCATGCCTGCCCCACTGGCTTCCTCTGGTGGATTACTACTACCATCTACTGGCCAAAGAGAAACCCGGGCATCTTCCCTGGGAGACAAAGATGTGTTGGAGGAGGCAGTTGACATTTTCCTGGTTATTCCTGAGATGACGGATTGCTGCCCAGTCAAAAGTCATCAACGGGTGAACATGCAAAATGCCCTCACTCTCTTATTTTCTTCCTTAGAGGTATATGGGATTAGAGTCTAGAGAATTAAAGCCTTTGAGCTGCTGAACTTTAAAAAAAGGGGTAGGGTTAGGGAAAGGGTGAAAAAGAAATGAAAAATGAAAACAACGAAATTGAATGATATCTTTGGCTTTAATCTACACAGCTCCAAGTTTTCATTGCTGAAAATGAGGACACTGATCACTTTCATCACATGAATCAAATAAATAATAATAATGTTTTTGACATCAAAAGTTTTTAAACCGTTAGAACTGTCTGTCGAAGTGTCCCTGGGCAAACCCTGAAGCCCACAGCCCATCGCCATCCCCAGCCATGCAAACTGGGAGAGTGCAGCTACTGC